>NC_059164.1:59721227-60356594 GCF_019923935.1 Bubalus bubalis
TAGAGAAAGCTTCTGACATAGGCATCAGAAGGGGGCAGAAAGAGTACCCCCCTGCTAGTCTTCAGCTGGATGTTATATAGTCACTAGCAGTCTGTTAATGAAAGAAAGGAATGTCTTAAAATTTAGAATGGCACCAAATGGTTTATCTTGGGCCATAAAATAATTAACTTGAATCTTAAAGAAGGGCAGACCACCATACAAATAGTTTCATTTACATAGATTAGGGGAACACTATCTGAGTATAACATACTGGTTTGTCAAGAAGGTTTTGGGCCAAGAGGCGGAACCGACTTGGAGACAGAGTTTGGGGTAAAGGCGTAGTACATTAGCATAGCTTAAGACAAACATTTCCATAAGAAAAAGGCATTGGTTATCTCTAGGCTCAAGAATAGCTAACTTCAGGCGAAACCAGGTGTCATTATGGCAACACAGTATTTTAAGAGAAACCTCTCTTTAAATTTGTATAGAGAAGGAAAAAAATATTGCTAGTTTGTTTCCTCCTGCCGCTTAAGAGAGAGAAAAATGTCTGACACTTGCAGGCTATTTCCTCCATTTGGAGACCCCTGGCCTTCCTGTCTGTTACCCTCTCACTATCTTGTTTCCCTTTATTCTTTGAGCATTTCTGTGCTTTTTGGCTCAACGAAATGTTCTGGGGTTTTCTGGGTCTTTTCTTGCCCCAATCCTGGCCAGAGTCATTTCTCCAAGGAGCCCCAGTTCCTTTTAGTGGAGGGTAGTGTTTGGCTCTTGCAAAAGGGCCCAAACTCTGCTCAGGCTTGCCTCTCCATGGCCACCTACTTCTTGTACTCTGCCCATGGCAATTTGAAGGAGAAGAAAAGGAAGCTAATATAGATCTGGATGAAAAATGTCCTCCGGCCATCTCAGCTAAAAAAGGACATTAGAGCCATCAAACCATAAACCCCTGCAGCTGCACCCCCTCCCTGTGCGGATTCCTGATGGGAAAAAGCAGGATAATGGCCCTAGATAGCTAAGTGAAGTGAGAGTCGCCCAGTCATGTCCAACTCTTTGCAGCCCACCAGGCTCCTCTGTCCATGGGATTTCCCAAGCAAGAATACAGGAATGGGTTGCCATTTCCTTCACTAAATAGTTAAGGTGCATATCAAAGGAATGATTTCAAGGAGCCCAGACTCTTAACATCTTCTAGTACTTAGAAAAGCACTAAATCCACTAGCTTAAGAAGTCTGATTTGTCTTTAACAGTAATCTTGATGTTCTGACTACTGGTTTTTGTTGCAAAAATTCCTTTGTATACTGATTCTTCCCTTAAGGCCTTGGAGCAGTCCCTCAGAAGCAATCTTGAGAGGCTGTACTATGGGCTTAAGTCCAGGTCCTTCAAATAGAACAAAATCCTCAACTTTTAGGTAGTGCATTTATATATATATATATATATATATATATATATATATAATTTAATTAATTATATATATTATTTATTGATAAAGCTAAGTAAAAGAGGAGGAAGAGGGGAGGAAGAGGAAGACTACATACATTTTTAACTCCCCAGTTTTATCAAATACTAGATCTGATCACCTCGTGGTCATTTGGGTTTCTGAAGTGGTTACATTTACATTTATGTGGTTGAAATGTGAAATTTAACTTCTTCTGAATTGAATACCTACTCTGCAGGTGCCTGATGGTATAGTTAGTAGTTGAGTTACAGAGCCAGCCTTTGCCTTCACGGTGCGGGAAGGGCTGTGAGATGTCCTAACTCAAATGCCTGGTGTATTCTCAGCACTGCCAACATGGGTGCCACACTCAGTCCAGTCAAGGAAGGGAAATCAGAGGTCAGGGAGGCTTCACAGAGGAGCCTGGAATGAATGTGGGGTAGAGTTTAGCTAGTCTGACAAGGAGGGGAAGGGTATTCCCCCAACTGAGGGAAGAACACACTTAATGCTAGAGATTTGGCAGGCTTGAGGAATGGGAAGTGGTTTGATAAGGATAGAATCACTTATTACCTAATTTTTTTGACCTAATCTTTAGTTTTTTAAGAGGCATAAGTGTCCTCTTTTGCAGACAAGTGTTGTCGATTGTGTACTTTTTTGCAGGCTACGATTCTTGAGGTCCAGCTGTCATCCAAGACTACTGCACTGTCTCATACTGCCTTCCTTCAGAAGAAGCATTTTTTTTTCCTCTAAGAAAAGAGGAAGTAGAATTAGTGAGCATTTTACCAAAGAAAGATAATCAACTATTTCTCTCCTATTGAGCATATACTTAAAGAACAACTGGTTTAAGGCCTTGGGGCTCTACTTTTTCATTGAAAATATGCTCCCCCTTATTTCTAGTGATGTCCTCCTTGGTTGAATATATACTCATTCTAAGCCAAAGGGAGTGTTTTTGTTGCCTTTGTGTGCGTGCTTAGTCACTAAGCTGTGTGTGACCCTTTGTGATCCCATAGGCTATAGCTGATACTGGAGTGGGTTGCCATTTCCTCCTTCAGGGGATCTTCCTGACCCTGGGATCAAACCCCCATCGTGTCTAGTGGCACCTGCATTGCAGGTGGATTCTTTACCACTGAGCCGCCTGGGAAGCCCCCTTTGTTGCCTTTATTCAAAAGTAAATGCATTAGGTTGGTTATAGTAGTTTAATCCCTATTTTTGATTGTTTTGTGTCATTAATAAACACAAATTTATTACTTGGAGAAATGTTTTGAAATGAATTAAGTGCCCTTAATGGCTGTTAAACCTGTCATATAGCTCATTCTGGGCTTTATTCATGATATGTAATTTGTGTAAAATCCATTGCTGTCATGCATGAGCCTTACATGGTTGCTTTTGAATTTTACAGACGATACCAGAAATTGCAGAAGATCATGAAGCCTTGGTAAGAATTTCTGATCTGTTGATATAGATGATGTAACACTTCCTTCTTCTCTGAATATTTAAACTCTGTCCTCTGAATGATTGTGTAACTATGTGTCTAGATATTTTGAGTGATTTTTTTTCTTTCTTTTTGATGTTCTTATAAACAGGTTCTTAAAAAAATTATTTCCCTTTTCTTTTTGCTTTGTGGTAGTGTTTTTATGTTTGTAACCACAGAATGATCACATCAGGATTGCTACCCTTCTCTTGGAGCAAGGCTAGGCATAATTTTATGTATTACTTTAAACAAAACCTTTCTTTTTTGTGGCCTATGTAATGTTCAAAGTCAAAAATCTTTGATTTTCTTCAATGACGTGGTAAGAAAAAGATCCACATAAAAATATTGAAGATTGAAGTATGGAAGGAAAATTATTTACTTTCAGTCTGAGAAAATGTTCAGTTACCCATGTATTTGAATTGCATGATAATTGTGTCTGGAGATCTCAAAAGTTCTTTCTTAGAGTATTCCCTCCTCAGTGCCTTTATTATTCACTAAACAAGAGGAGTCCAAATAGGATCTTATAAACTCTCTGTAATAGGCTGAATGAATTTCCATTTGGCCCAGTTGTTAAGCATACAGTTTCAGCTTGAGAAGGAAGATTGAACAGCATCTGAAAATGTGCACCTTATTTTTAAGCCTCCGGAGAAAATCCTGAACAGTGTAATAGTGGTCTCCAAGCTTTCATGTTCCCCTGCCCCTCTCACTAGAAAAAGTATTAGTTGCAGGAACTCTTCAGTTATTAAATTCTAATAAGATAGAAACATTGGATTTTTAGGATAAAGCTTCTTAAATCTGATTTTGATATATATTTTAATACAGTAGAAACACTTTATGGTAATGACAATAGAATCCATCTTTTGTTGAGAATTTACTCTGTCCTGGGCACTGTCTCAATGTTTAAATGTTTATACTTGTTACTTCTAATTCACACTTTTATCCACAACACAAGATGCGTAAAATTAGCATTATTTCCCTGATGCAGAAGTTAAAGTGAGGTGGTATTGGGATTCAAACTGGTTATTTCTTCTCTAATAACCTAATACAATTTGTTAATGTAAAATTTTGGACTCCAGCCAAAATAACTTCTCAAAATTTATCTGTCAGCAGTTTTAATCTTTTAGATTATAGGGGCATTGCAAGTGTGAATCATGATTTTTATTTATGATGGACAAAATCAATGCTCAGGATCCTGGTTCTGGTAATGGCAAAGTAGCCTAATCAGACTAAGGACCATAGATAATAATTATGACCTCTAGACAAAATATTGCAAGCAAAAACATCTAAAAACAAGCATTTAAGGAACTAGATTGCAACTGAAACAGATGGAAAGAAGTAAGTCAGTTTTTGAGAGAACAAATTGGCTCTAGATGAGATTTGTGTGTGTACAGCTTTTTGCCTGAGGATCCCTGCTCATCCAGGTAGCATGTGTTTTGCGTGTGTGCTAAGTCACTTCACTCGTGTCCGACTCTGTGCCTGCTATGGACTGTAGCCTGCTAGGCTCTTCTGTCCGTGGTGATTCTCCAGGCAAGAATACTGGAGTGGGTTCCCATGCCCTCCTCCAGGGCATCTTCCTGAACCAGAGATTGAACCCGCATGCCTTACGTTTCCTGAGTTGACAGGCGGTTTCTTTACCACTAGTGCCACCTGGAAAGCCCCATCCAGGTATCATGGAGTGATAAAAACCCTCAATCTTAATGTTACTGGTGGTACATGCCTCCTCTGTCCATGCGACATAATTTGGGGCTGGCAGAACAACTACATAATTAAGGAAAATCCATGAAAGAAAGGAGGCTCAGAGGATATGAAACCCTCATAAATATATATGAATTCTGCCCAAATATATCACTGATCACTGAAGTGTGAATGTACATGTGTGTATATGAACCCCAAAGGGTATTCAGATTTTTTGTTTCCTCGTGGGTCAGTTTTGATGTGTCAGTTTAGTCCCCTGAGCAGCTAATGCTGAGATGGAGTAAGGAGAGTAAGAGGTTTATTGGAGGATGGGTGGTACTTTGTGGCACAAAGTGAGGTGGGATATGAATACCTTTCAGATAGTGAGATAGAGCTGATGCCTGTGAAAGGAAGAAGAAAAGAGGAAGCAGATGTAGATCTGACAGTCCCAGCTAACCCAATAGGAAGCTCAGTATAAATACAGACTGTTAGAGGGTTACACAATGAAAATTGGTTGCACTGGTGAGTTTATTATGCAGATGCAGAAGAAATACTGAATCTATACATATGGTTTCAGAAAAGAGAGATGGTGGGGAAAAGTTCCCAATCATTTTAT
The DNA here is from genome assembly GCF_019923935.1 of Bubalus bubalis. Taxonomy (NCBI): domain Eukaryota; kingdom Metazoa; phylum Chordata; class Mammalia; order Artiodactyla; family Bovidae; genus Bubalus; species Bubalus bubalis. Next base: position 59,726,391 of record NC_059164.1, read on the forward strand.
GAGGCCTGTGAAGCTAGTATCACTCTGATAACAAAACCTGACAAAGCTAATTTAGAAAATAAAAATTGTAGGCCACCTAATGATCTAGTCAAGGCTATGGTTTTTCCTGTGGTCATGTATGGATGTGAGAGTTGGACTGTGGAGAAGGCTGAGCGCCAAAGAATTGATGCTTTTGAACTGTGGTGTTGGAGAAGACTCTTGAGAGTCCCTTGGACTGCAAGGAGATCCAACCAGTCCATTCTGAAGGAGATCAGCCCTGGGATTTCTTTGGAAGGAATGATGCTAAAGCTAAAACTCCAGTACTTTGGCCACTTCATGAGAAGAGTTGACTCATTGGAAAAGACTCCGATGCTGGGAGGGATTGGGGGCAGCAGGAGAAGGGGACGACAGAGGATGAGATGGCTGGATGGCATCACTGACTCGATGGACGTGAGTCTGAGTGAACTCCGGGAGTTGGTGATGGACAGGGAGGCCTGGCGTGCTGTGATTCATGGGGTTGCAAAGAGTTGGACATGACTGAGCGACTGATCTGATCGATCTGATCTGAATGAACAAAGGTGCAAAACTCCCCAGAAACATATGAACAAATATAATCAAGCAAGGTATAAAGAAGATTTGTGGCAAAAAGATTTATCTCAGAATAAGTTTAACATCTGAAAATCAGTCACCATGATATAGAAAAATAAAGGAGAAAACTTAAACAGAAAATCCACCTTTATAGATACAGAAAATAGATAACAGATACAGAAAAAGCATTTCATAGTATCCAACACTCATTCATAAGTATTCTTAGCAATCTGGGAATAGAGGAAACTTCCTCAACCTGATAAAGACTATCTTAAAAAAAAAAAAAAGCATTTTATATATATATAAGCAATATATATATATTACTTAATGTTGGAAGATGAATCCCCACTCCTCCCATTAAAGATTGGGAATAAGGCAAATATATTCAGTTTTTGCACTTCTAGTCAACATTGTACTATAGTTGTTAGCCTTAGCCATAAGTCAACATAGAAATAAAGGACCATGGTCAGAAAAGAAGAAATAGGAGCTTCCCTGGTGGCTTAATGGTAATGGTAAAGAATCTGCCTGCCAATGCAGAAGACACGGGTTCCACCCCTGATCTGGGAAGATCCCACATGCCAAGGAGCAATGAATCCTGCATGCCACAACTATTGGGCCTGTGCTCTAGAGCCCAGGAGCTTAAACTGCTGAGAGCTACGCGCCCCAGAGCCTGCACTCTGCAGCAAGAGAAGCCACTGCAATGAGAAGCCTGCACACCGCAACTAGAGAGGAGCTCCACTTGCCGCAACTAGAGAAAGCTGCACAGTAATGAAGACGGGGCACAACCCAAAATAAATAAATTTTTAAAGATACTCATATTTAAAAAAAAGAAGTAAAATCAGCTCTATCCACAGAAAATCCTAAGGCATCTACAAAGAAATGGCTTGATCTCATAACTGAATTTATCAAAGTTTCAGAATATAACATTAGTATGTAAAAGGGATATATTTTTATACTTTAATAGCAAACAACTGAAACATGAAATTTTATAATTTCCATCTATAGACGTCAGAAATGATAAAATTCTTAGGAATTAATTTTAACAGAAGACATCAATACCTGTTGTCTGAAAAATAAAAAATACTGCTGGAAGAAATTAATGAAGACCTAAATAAGTAGAGAATAGAGCATTTTATGGATTGGAAGACACAGTATTGTTAAGATAGCAATTCTCCCCAAATTAGGTTTAATGCAATACAGTTTTTAAAAAAGAAATTACAAGCCAATCCTAAAAACTTAAAGGAAATGCATGGGACCTAGAAGAGCCAAAACAATCTTGAAAAACCCATAAAAATCAATAAAGTTGGAAGATTTCATTAACTGACTTAAAGACTTCCTACAAAGTCAGTAATTAACATACTGTGATATTGATATAAAAGGATAGACAGATCCATAGAATAGAATAAAGAGTCTAACATTGATCCACAGCTAAATTTTCAACAAAGGAGCTCAAAGAATGTCTGTTGATATATCATGCTATGATTCTAAAGGGAATGTCCAATGGAGCAGTTTAGAAATCCATACATTTCTGTGTCTATAAGTTTTACCACACAAATAAAATACTTGGAAAAACTCAACAGGCAGGGTAGAACAAAGTTATATCATTAACTTTGGCAATTAGGGATATATTCAGTATGATTTATTAATAACTTTAAAAGTGGTCTTTATTTTCATCTTTTCTCTGCTTCTCTCTTGGGCATGGCACCCAATGAAAACATTTGGAAGCACTATTTGATAAAACTAACAGCATAAAATTTAAATGCTTTGAGATTGGCTGAATTTTCTTGGAAAGAAGATGGTCTCTACTGAATTGATGAGAAACATTTATTTGAATCATTCCAGCACACATGGTGTGTTGGCTGTGACATGGCTCTCGACCAGCATGTAAAGTTTGTAGTCAGCTTAATCTGTCGCAGCCAGTACTGCAAAATCTTTAGCTTAGCACTTTATAAAAAAACAAATAAACTAAACAAATAAAAATGCTCCCCGCATGTGCCATGTGGTTGCTTTATATCTGTAATCCTTTTAGCCTTGATCTTCTGCACCCAGCAGTGATTTCAGAGACAGGATCTTGGCTCTTGCCTTTCCTCTTTGGAACCTGAATCACTCCTCTAGCAGTGGAAATAAACATCTGTGTCAGGGTTCAATAAGAGCTTTTGTAGCTGCCTCAGTTGAGATGAGGTGAGTGAGTCCCTTGATTTGGAAGGTAATAACATTTTAGCACTGCCATCCTTTCCTTGCAACTGAGGATTTAAAGTTGAATTTTGAAAAACGTCTCCCATGGCAAGGTAGCATGCCATCCAGCAACCAGTTATAATGAATTATAAATGTCATATATATAGTATATATAATATATTATATACATATTCTATATAATCATATATATGTATATATATCATATAATAGATAAAATGTTATTAGATATATATATGTACACAGTATATAAGATATACGTTATATATACAAGATATTGTATCATCTATAATGTGCACATATATCTAATAACATATTTTATATATTATATGATACATATACATACATATGAATATATAGCATATGTATGTCTAATAACATTAATCTGTAGAGTTTATAATTACACGTGTGTGTGCTCAGTTATTTGGTCATGTCCAACTCTTTGCAACCCTGTGGACACTAATCCACCAGGCTCCTCCGTCCGTGGAATTTTCAAGGCAAGAGTACTGGAGTGGGGTTGCCAATTCCTCCTCCAGGAAATCATCCTGACTCAGGGATCGAATCCACATCTCCTGCGTCTCCTGCATTATAAGTGGATTTTTTACAGCTGAGCCACTGGGAAAGCCCAGTGGCTTTATAATTATAAAGCCCTTATAATTATATATGTGGCTCAGATAGTAAAGAATCCTCCTGTCAGGGCAGGAGATACAAGAGACATAGGTTTGATCTCTGGGTCAGGAAGATCCCCTCGAGAAGGGAACAGCATGCCACTTCAATATTCTTGCCTGGAGAATTCCATGGACAGAAAAGCCTAGCAGGCTATAGTTCATGGGGTCGCAAAGAGTCAGACACGACTGAGTGACTGACACTTTCACTTTCACAAGTATAGAAAGTGTTATTATATAATAATTATATAAGTATAAATTAAGGAAATAGCAACCCATTCCAATATTCTTGCCTGGATAATCCCACAAATGGAGGAGCCTGGCAAGGTCACAAAGAGCAGGACACTCCTGAGTGACTGAGCACACATGATATAACATTTATATAAAACTTTTTTGGACCAAGAGAGTGATCCTTGCTCTGGACACCTTGGTGTGTGATGTAAAGAAACTTCTCTCACTTTTCAGCCATTGACACTAACTGGTGATTGCCAAGCACAGAAAGCCCTAGGGGCAGTCTCAGAAACAGTGCTCCAATTCCAACCATGGAGACTGAAACACTAGTTCCCCAAAGCAGCTTGGAGATTTGGAAACCAAACAATACTGTTTCTCTTTTTCTGCATCTTTTGCCCCAGGTCTTGGGAGCCTGTCTGAGGAGTCTGTAGGCAGAGTTCTGGGGCCTTTGAGGAAGAGGGAGTATCCCAAGATGTCACTGAGGCCATTTGGATTTTGAGTCCATTGAGCAAGGAACAGAATTATGTTGCCCTCAGATAATTAGAGCGCATAAGTACAATTTATCTTTTGCTTTTTTTTTTTTTTTAGCAGCAGCATTCCTAAGTATTTTATTCTTTTTTTTTAAATTTTATTTTATTTTTAAACTTTACATAACTGTATTAGTTTTGCCAAAAAAGCAGTTAATGAAGACTGATACTGTCTTTAGTCCAAGATATAGGGAATGTAAAGAAGAGTTTGTTTCTAGCCATGTGTTACTCCTTTTTCTGTTTCCATTGCTTTTCTCTTAGTGACAACACCAAGGCAGTGTTTTTACAATGCATGGAACCTATGAATGCCATCCTCCAATGTCATGTACATTTTTTAGCAATTGAGATCTTTCAGCATGCCAGGTGTAAAGAAATGCAAACCATTCATTATCAGTTGTGTATGTATGTATGTGCTCAGTCGTGTCTGATTCTTTGCAAACCCATGAACTGTAGCCCGCCAGGCTCCACTGTCCATGGAATTTTCCAGAAAAGAATACTGGAGCACTTGCCATTTCCAACTCCAGGTTCATTATTACATAGTGTGTTTTTTTTTTTTACCTTTTTTTGAGTAAAAAACTTGTTAATATTGTTTGTGTGTGTGTGTTAGTTGCTCAGTCACATCCGACTCTTTGTGACCCCTTGGACTGTAGCCCGCCAGGCTCCTCTCTCCATAGGGATTCTTGGGGAAAGAATACTGGAGTGAGTTGTCATGTCCTTCTCCAGGGACTCTTCCTGACCCAGGCATTGAACTGCAGGCAGATACTTTACTGTCTGAGCCACAAGGGAAGTTAGTTAATATTGTTTACCACTAATAATACAACAAAGTAATAAATTACATAATATTGTTCACTAAAAATTCTATACATAATTATGTAATGTTTTTACAGTGATACTAATATCTAATAATCTGTTAATAAATCTTACTAATTGATTTTTTCCCTGGCTTTCTTATTTTCCTGAAGAAATTTCCTTTTTTTTTTTTTTTTGCAAGCTAGTGTTTAGATTTTCTTTTGACTCATTGTAGGAAGAGTCATTCTGGAATTTTTCTATAACCTTTCTTACTTGTCCTTTTAATCCATTTTCCACCTGACTATCTACTTTTTTTGTTTTCTTAAAGTAAGCTTGAGTTTTCTGGTTTGGAATTTCCTTTTGGGGCATGATTCTCTGATGCCACCTAGGGGGAACCTGTAAGATGGGGATTGCTTGTCTGTGACTCAGAAAAGTCTTTTAAAAATATATGCTGCTTTTTAAATCTGATTTGAAAGGTTTGGCTTTCCTTGAATTTTTTTTTTTCTGGTTCCAAGGACAGAGAATTCTCGTCACAGTGAAGACAGACATTTGAAAATCATGAGCTTCGTGTACCTTTTTAAATACCTCTTTGCATAATGATAATAACTAATATTCATATGCTGCCTTCCGTGTGTTATACACTGTTCAGAGGGCTGTAAGTGTGGGAACTCCTTTTATTTCCCCAGGAATCCTTTGAGTAAAGTATCACCACCACAGCAGCATCATTGTCATCCTCTGTTTTAAAAAATGAGGAAACTTGCGGCACAGACTGTGTCAGTGACTTGTCCACTTACAGCTGTCCACCTCTGCTGTCTGACTCCAGAAACCACCCACTGAACCATTTCCATCTAGCACATCTCATCCCCTCTGTTGTGTCTGGTGCCTTTGGATCACAGTCCTTGCCTGAGAGTCACTTCCTCTTTTGTAGATTTATTTTCAGCATCACAGCTTCTGAGATGATGCAAGATTTCCAAGTCCTCCATGGAGGCCAGGCTGAGAACACTGGGAAGAAGGGGGACTGCAAAGGTGTTTTAAAAGAAATAGGAGCCAGTTTTCTATTCTGTTCATTGAAAATGAATGGGAAGACTCCATCTAAACACTTTATGAAACTCTGTAAAGTAGCAATCATGATATATAGGAGTCTACAGATTAAAAATCGGAACTACTAAATTTATTTTTAAAAAATCAAGCATATGAATCAGTATGGTTGTATACAGTATGGAGATTCTGATGGACGTAATTTAATATACCTGAAGAGACAAAACTTATCTTGAGAGTTTTAAGTTAATACTATTATGGTGATAATTTACAGTAGAGGTGAGTTTCTGTAAAAGATTCTCAAAGTTGTTTTGAAAGCACTAGAAACCAGGTTGTTGTCTGGTAAGGGGTGTGGGTGGAGCTATTATAGAAGGCAATTCTTTTACCTGAGTTTGCCTGATCTGTTTAAATTTCTAACTCATTCATGAGACACTTCCTACAGCTTCTGAATCACAGCAAGTCAATGGCCAGCAAATTGTTATTATCTATAATATTCTAGAAAGGTATTCTATAAAGCCTGTTAACTAAAGTTAAAATCCTGGACAGTGTAACATAGAAATTAATATGCTTACTTACATATGTGTTTGTATCTATGAGTGTGTGTATGTGTGTAAATGCACTCACCACACACACACACACACACACACACACACACCCCTAGGTATTTATGGGCCACATGAATCTTTTGCAAAGTGCTCATACTTTTAATAGACTTATTTATAACCTTCCCTGTTGGATACCCAGATATAATAAGAGAAGCGTGTTGCCCTCTTCCTAATATTTGTTTGCTGAGGAGCTTTTTTAAGCTACCATTTTCTGAATGCTTGTATGTTGAACTTTATTCAGTGCTCTACCAGCAGCCCTGTGATGGAAGAGATTTCACTATCCAGTTTTTCAGTGGAGAAGACGGTGGCTTAGAGAATCTTAGGGACCGCTTAGGGGTAACACAGCTCACCTGAGTGAGACTGTGAATCCAGGTCTGTCCCCCAGGGGCCCTGGCTTCTCTGTGAAGCTACCTGCCTCCTTCCTACTGAGCCACGTGTGTAAGGATGTTGTCTGTGGCCCAGCTGCTTATCCCAGTGATCTTGTACAGTTCTGCTTGTATTCATCTCTCTAAAGCTTTCTCACTCCCGTCTCTCCTTGTGCTGAACTCCTGGGCCTATCACCCTCACGCCTCCTTTTGTTTTCCAGCTTTGGAGACATGCTGTCCTTCACCCTGACTGCCTTTGTGGAGCTGATGGACCATGGAATAGTGTCCTGGGATACATTTTCAGTGGCATTCATTAAGAAGGTAATTCAGATTGTGCTTCCCAAGCTCAAACCACTTGTTTTTCTGCAGATATTTTTCTATGCTTTGAGCTTATTGCAAAGTTGTTTCCTTTAGTTCTTTGTGTTAAAGCGTGAGTGTGATTTTTGATAGTATTATATATATGGTGGTCTGAGGGCCTAAATTCTATATAAAAATGACATTTTCTCCCCAGCGGGATCATAGGAGTTGTACAAGAGAACCCCTAGTTGAGAGAAGTCAAGGTGACATGTTAAAACCCATCTTCTGGGCTCCATTGTTTTTAAGACCTAACTAGAGTTCCTAGTATCTTTCCTGAACCTTCTCTCCTCAACTAGGTGTTCAGGAGAAGGGAAAGAGGCAAAATATATTGATTGCTACATGACTGGGTCTGAAGCAGAAATGTAAGAGAAAATGGGGTGCTTGGGTCCATGCCTCTTAGGCAGAGTAATCCTGCTCACTCGTAATCTTGTAGTAAGTGTCTCTGGGATCAACTAGTTCAGTTGGTTCCTACTGTCCTTAGGAGGAAGGTAACAAAGGGGCAGGCAAAGGTGGACCTGGTGTGAGGAGAGAGCAGAAGAGCCCCCCACCATTCCTAGCAGTTGAATAGTAATAAAAACACATCTGCAAATTTACAATTCTCTTTCCAGTCTTCTAACCAAAAATGAATAGCCTTGACTTTTCAGCTGTTAAACGTAGTATTAAATCAAGAATCATCATTATTAATTTGTTAACTTATTTTTCCTCTCTTTGTATTTATGAAATGGTTTATAAATGTATTGGCATCTTTCTTTCTGCTGTTACTGAGAATGAAGAGATATTTGGAATTCATATATTTATCTTATAGGTCTAGATTCCTGGGAAGAATGGTCTAAAATAATTTCAGAGAGTCTTTGTGAAAGCTAGAAAATAAAAACAAAATCCAGGATGAGTCACTTGAGTTTTTAAGAGCTTTTATTTTGAAATCATGGTAGACTTATAGAAAATTAAAAAAAAAAAAAAGTACAAAATGTTCCAAATGACCTTCAACCAACTTCCTTAATGATAACATTTTGCATAATAACAGTATTATCAAAACTAGGAAATTAACAGTGCTATAAGACTATCACCATTAATTGATTTCACCAGTTTTTCTCTGGTTAAGGACTCAAAACTGCATTTAGTTATTGTGTCTCCTTAGTGTCTTCCAATATGATCGTTCCTCAGTTTTTCCTTGTCTTTCATGACTGACAGTTTTGAAGAATACTGGTCAGTTATTTTGTAGAATGTCCCTCAGTTTGGGTTTGTTTGATATTTCCCTTAAATCAAGGTTATGCATTTTTGGCAAGAATGTCAGAGAAGTAATGTGCCCTTTTTAGAGGATCACATTAGAACATGTGATGTTGATATCTCTCATTAATGGTGACCTTGATTATGTGGTTGAGACCCAGCGGATACCACTGGGTCTCCCCACTCTGAAGTTACATCTTTTCCTTTTGAAGTTAATCCGTACCTGGAGGGAGTTACTGCCTTAAACTGAAGAGCATAGGAGAGCCCTTAGTCTGTCGAATGAGGATGTTTGGAATGGAAGTCTCACAGATTGAATACCTGAATGATGTTGTCTATTTATTTCAGGCAAGAACTGTTTGGGAACCCAAGGTCTTCTTGATGTACCTCTGAATCCTTTTTTCTTACATAAGGGCATAAAGCCGAGAAAAAATGAGTAGTAAGAACTACCTAAGAAAACACACAAAGAAGGATGAAGCCTCTTTTTGCCTGTATTTGTCAGTGGCATGAATTTCTTAGGAAAAAAGAAAAAGAGAGAGAGAGAAATGAGTGTAGAAGAGAAAGCCAAGGTAATCCGGATGAGTTAGGAAGTACTCTCCTTTGGTGGTGGCAGGTAATGAATATAAGCATCAGGTTTTAAATGCATTGGAAAATATTACTGTATTTTGTCTCTCCAAGATAAAAGTTCTAGAGAAATGGAGTATTATTTACCCATAAAAGAGTGAAATATTGCCATTTGCAGCAACATGGGTGAACCTAGAGATTATTATACTAAGTGAAGTAAGTCAGACAGAAAAAGACAAATATTATATGATATTACTTATATGTAGAATCTAAAAAGCAATACAAATGAATGTATTTACAAAACAGAAACAGTCTTATAGAGATGGAAAACAAATTTATGGTTACCAAAGGGGAAAAACGAGAGGGATAAAGTAGGAGTATGGGATTAACAGATACACACTACTATATATAAAACAGGTAAACAATAGGAATATACTATATAGTGCAAGGAACTATATTCAATATCTTCTAGTAACCTGTAATGGAAACGTATCTGAAAAATAAAAAAAATATGTATGTATATATATACATGGACCTCCCAGGTAGGGCAGTGGTAAAGAATTCTCCTGCCAGTGCAGGAGATGGAGTTCAATCCCTCTCTCAGGAAGAGCCCCTGGAGAAGGAAATGACAATCTACTCCAGTATTCTTGCCTGGAGAAACCCATAGACAGAGAAGTCTGGAGGTCTGTAGTCCATGGGATCGCAGTCGGACCTGACTGAGAGATTGAGCATCCACATATGCACGTAAATACATATACATATAAAACTGAATGACTTTGCTGTACTAAAACTAATACAACACTGTAACTCAACTATATTTCCAATTACAAAAAAAAGTTCTTGGGAGGCAACTTTAAATCTGAAGATACTGGGTTTTGCAGATTTTTTTATACTTAAAATTTTTAAATTCATTCTGGATTTATGGTGGGCTTTTCTTTTCTACTTTCAAATTGCTTTGCTTCTCTGATATTATAGCCTTTTTTGCTATAAAAACAATGCTGTTCTCAACGTGAATTCCTTGAAATTAGCTTGTGCTTTCAGCAACATTCTCTCTTGATTCCTGTAGCAATCCTTTGCAGAAGAGAGCAGTAAGTGTGTGTTCCTGGTCAGGAGGGGAGGACACAGTGGCTTGGGGAGGTAGAGTGAGGTTATGGAGAGTGGGGTGTCATTGGTCCCCCATTTCAGGGCTCCCTCCCGCATCAGCATGTACCTGCACTTTAAATGTTGGAAAGAAGAGATTCTGAAGGACAGAGGACAGACTTGTTGAAACAGCATTGCCTCTTGTTCAGCCCTCCCTGACCTCACTGGGGTAGAGTTAACTGATTTCTTCTGCTCTCCATTCTCCTTGAATCTTGTACATGCCCCTGTTCCATCACTTATCAGTCTCCTATGAATTTTTTGTTCTTTTCATTGGCTCTCCCAAGACCATGAGTCCAAGAAAGCTAGGATGGAATCATGGCTTTCTTCTGGCCTCTGTCCTCAGGGCGTGGCATAGAGTCAGACCTTAGTACATTTCTGTGAAAATGAATAAATGAAATTTGCTTTGGAAGTATTTTTCTAAATTCTAAAACTTGAAGGAAAAAAAAAAAGAATACAGTGCCACCATATTTAAAATATATTTCAAGTAAAACTTCAGCCATGAATGGAAAGGAATTACAAAGGCATCTTTCTTTAAATGGGAGATATGGTTAAAGAGACTGACAATAATCTAATTTTCTAACTGCTTATGAAAATGATTTTCACTCATTGAAATTAACCAAAAAATCATATTAGATTCAGGGAACCAAAGACTAGCAGTCTTGGCAGTTTAAATTAAACATTGAGTATTTTTCAGAAGACAACATGTTTATAATGTATTCCATCCTCATTCCTAGCCATTCTATTTCCTTTGCATTGCTACTTCGAGCTCTACTCCTTATGTGAATTTTAAAAAGTGATCATCAGAAAATGACTTTATAATTGAAAGTTTTTGTAAGGTTATCTTTTTATTCATTAGCTGGATCAAATTCAGCACTTTGACAACCCAGGAATTGTATACAGGCAACTGTCTTTTAAATGGAGCTTTATCTAGACAAAAATCAGCTAGGAAATGTGCTGACAAAAGATGCTTATCTCTGTGGTCCAGACTTGGCTTCCTATTAATGCCAAATTCATACGACTTTGGAGAAATATTTTTTCCCTGCCAGCCCTGATATCCTTCTCTGCTATCTATTTTGTTATGTGTGGATCTCGAGTCTAGTTTACAAAGTTTTTCTGTAATAAGAAATACCATTTCATGAACACTTTGAAACTTGGAATCCCTTGATGCCAGTCTTTAATGTTGCTGCTTTTTAAAGACTTGGTGACTTAGAGAGAGGGTCAGAAGGCATGGGGAAGAAAGAAATGAAATAAAAGAAAAACAACCTAGAACTTTCTGTGTTACGAGTTGGTTTTACCCTAGCCAAGTATAACATCAGAGCCTTTTCTTGGAAGGAAAGTTTTATACAAATGCTCTTGAAACCTTAGCTCTGCAGGAGGGCCTGGTTCACTCTGCAGTATTTTCAGTGCCTAGATAAACATCCAGCCAATTTCAGTTTAGAGACCCAGTCATTTTTGCCTCTTAAAAGCTTGAGAGATTTATGGACCACTGCCTGAATAACTTAAAATATGGGAGAGGGGCTCCATGTTCTCCACGTATCTTTTCAGTTTTGATAACAGAGGATAATTTTAAGGTCTCTTTCTAAGTAATTTGAAGTGTTTCTGTGATTTTAAAAAGTTGTATTATTGATTCATACACTGTGATGCCCCTTAACTTCTTAAAAGTCATCCAAATATTCCTATGTTTTATCTAAGTAGCACTTTTTTTTATTTATTTTTCTTTTAAGTTTTATTTTTTTAGCACTGAAAACATTTTTTATTGGGTATAGCCAATTAACAATGTTGTGATAGTTTCAGGTATACAGTGAAGGGACTCTGCCATGCATATACATGTATCCATTCTTCCCCAAACACCTCTCCCATCCAGGGGTGTTAACACATACCACTGTGTTATGGCACATAACACTGAGCAATTCCATGTGCTGTACAGTAGGTTTTTGTTGGTTATCCATTTTAAATACGGCATTGTGTGTATAACTTTCCCAAAGTTCTAGGTAGCACTTTAAAATGAGTGGAAGCATGTAGAAGTAATAGATACCATTATTGTTAGCTCCTCCTCTTTCTTTTTCTCTCTGATACAGACCTACCTTCAAGAAGCTGTACTTTGACAGGTTTAGGCTGGTTCACCCATGTTGACCAAAGTACAGAAATGGAGCTGGAAAAAATTTAAAGGCAAAGGAAGTCATGATTGATTTTGAGGAAGACAAGGGAAATTAAAATTTAACAAGATGATTTTTAACCTTCTATAGCTATACTGTGATCTGTAGTTTTTAAACTAGACATAGAAAGTAACATTTAAACTTTCACAAAGTTGTCCATTCACCAATGAGGACAGTCATCGTGTTTGCTCAGTCAGCCCTGATACCTTGTTTATTAGTATTCATTAGATGAAAGTATTGGGTCATTTAAATGTCAAGCTGAAATTACTGATAAATAAGCCAAAAGATAGAAGTTAGTTTCAAAAGACAACTAGTATCTCCTACAGAATTGTACATTAGACTCTAAAGAGTCAGATGCATGCTTTCTTGAGTATTTCCAGAAAGGAAATACTGTCAAGGCATATTTACAGAAGTAGAGGGTAAATTTGTATCAGAGGGAAATCTTGAATATAGAGGAAATTGAAGAAGCTGCTGTCATAGTAACCCAGGAATGAGCTGGACCATGTTCCAATGTGCATATACGACTTCATGTATGTGAGAGGGTAGATGTTGCACAGAGCTTCTTTGGTGGCTTAGATGGTAAAGAACCTGCCTGCAACACAGGAGACCCAAGTTCAGTCCCTGGGTTGGAAAGATCCCCTGGAGAAGGGAATGGCAACCCACTCCAGTATTCTTGCCTGGAGAATTCAATGGACGAAGAGCCTGGTGGGCTACAGTCCATGGAATCACAAAAAGTCAGACACAACTGAACGACTAACACTTTCAGACATTGCAAATGTGTTCACAGAGACAGAAAGTAGGGAACTGGGACTATTTATCACTAATGATCATGGCAAACTTGGAGAAAGGTGATACTTGAGAAGAGGGGAATAGGAAAGAAGTCAGTGAGATTGATTTTTAGCCCATTTAATTTTAGACTTTAGAATATCTAAGTGGACTTATACTTTTGGATGCCGAGAATAAGCATGTAACATGCTGCTGCTGCTGCTGCTAAGGCGCTTCAGTCGTGTCCGACTCTGTACGACCCCATAGACAGCAGCCCACCAGGCTCCCCCGTCCCTGGGATCCTTCAGGCAAGAACACTGGAGTGGGTTGCCATTTCCTTCTTCAATGCATGAAAGTGAAAAGTGAAAGTGAACTCGCTCAGTCGTGTCTGACTCTTAGCGACTCCGTGGACTGCAGCCTACCAGGCTCCGCCATCCATGGGATTTTCCAGGCAAGAGTACTGGAGTGGGTTGCCATTGCCTTCTCTGACATACTTTATAGTAAATGACTGTTGTGTGTCCATCTTTGCTAGATTATAAGGTCCTTGAAGTTAAAAATCATGTGGCTTTGCTCATCTCTTGATTTCCAGATCCTAGGTCAGTGCAAGCCTGTTTTGTAGTACATGGTCAACACCTATTACCTGAATGAATGAAAAGAGGGGATGAAGGCAAGAGGGTGGAGGAGGGGGTTTGGTCATAAACTTTGAACTAGAAGATTCTCCACAGAGTCTTAAAGGTACATCCAGATTTACTAAATGGAAATAAGAATAGGAGCATGGAGGGAAAATAGAATCAGTGCCGAGAAATCAGTGGTATTGTCAACATATTTCTTTGTAACTTCTTCTCTTTTCCAATAAGTTTCAAAAATTGTACTGGGATCATGAAAAGTTTTTGGTGTGGCATTGATGAGGAAGTCAAGGAATTAATATTGGATTTAGAAGAGGTCTAAGTTAGGCATTAACCCTAAGCACAGAATGAGGGTCATAGGATTTTTGTGAGAGATAGATGGACTTAGAGAAAGAAAAGTGGCCTCATCGTGGTAGATCTGATAGGGGAATAGACCCAGACAGTGAGGATTAAGGCAGGGGCTTGCCAGGGACAGTAAACACATTGAAGAAGTTTATTAGCTGTGAAAGGAGCTAAAGCAGTCTTTTGAGAATCTTAAAAATCTCATACTCTTCCTATAGTCTGTGTTATAAAATAATACCCTTTTGGAATATACTAGTATAATGTTACTTTACTTCTTTATGTCACATATTTTCTATCCCCTAAATCCAGGTGTATCTGGAGGCAGAGAGCATACTGATAACTGTACTTGCCCACCTCTGTTTTTCACTGTACCCTCTGCTTTCACTGGGGAGTCATTGGGCTAAAAATGGTTGAGCTGGTAACTGTAAGTTGCCATGGTGCCTTTGAATTTTATCTTGTGCAAAGATGAAGAGGGAATGAGGAGAAGGGGTCAATGCAATAGCAAAAAGGGAAATATTCGTGTTGATAAGGGGAAGCTATAAGTGTCAATTTGTCATGGAACCCAATAGCTTTTAAGAAAGCAGTCATTATGATGATATAATAATAGCATTTTAATGTGAGTTGTCAACAAACAGTAATAACATTTAATGAGGCCTCTAAAATAAAACCTTTATGGTACCCATGTGTTTGGGTTTCTGTGATCCATTATTCTAACCCTTATTTTACTTCCCTCTTACATTCTGATTTATTATGTTTGAGGCTTTAGTGATGAATTCCTTAGGGAATGTATTTTAGAGCTTAAACGACTATTTTAACTTTTAGCACTTCTAATTTAATTGGTTTCCTGTTTGCTAAATTTGAGAGTGATTAGAAGAATTTATTTTAACCATAAGAAATGGGAAGAATGGGGAAAAGAGTGCTTCACTGAGGAATAAAAAGGAGATTAGCCAGTGACTGAAAAGTTGCCAGTTGAACTGTGTTGACAAGTGTGATTTGTGTGAGTCCCTTAAGAATGTAACAGAAGCATAGTAAGAACATAAAAGCCATGGGTTGTGTGGGTGAAGGAGTAGCCTGAAAATGGGAGGCAATGGCTATTAGTATATGTTGAAATTGCTGTCTCAAAGAAACACAAGAGTTCTTACAATATATGTGTTGAAATTATCTGCCCCTGAAAGCTGAAACTCAGAAGAACCATTCCAAAAACACCAGACAGAATAATTCTTTGAAACCATCTCCTTTCTAAAATTGCTTATTACCAAATTAGAGAAATAGGCCATAAATAGAGGTTTGTAATAAGGTGGTGAACAATCATTGTTGACACCGTGCATTTCTGGCTATCCTGCTATAATTCCAGGTACTTTTCACACTGAATATCTGGTGTTTCTTAAATGAGCTCCCGATTGACTTCATTTGCTCCCTTCTCTGCTTCTCTGCTCTGCTTACCGTGAGTGATCAATTGTGTCTCTCTCGGGTTTTCAGATAGCAAGTTTTGTCAACAAGTCGGCCATAGATGTCTCCATCCTGCAACGGTCCTTGGCCATTCTGGAGTCCATGGTGCTCAACAGCCACGACCTCTACCAGAAGGTGGCACAGGAGATCACCATCGGCCAACTCATTCCCCATCTCCAAGGGTGAGCGAGATCGACGCTGCCACAGGGGGAGGGAACGTTCTTCAGGCAGACAGCTCCCATGATGGTTTGGTATTGGTTTGATTAAATATATACAGAAAAAAAATCTTGATCTGGTATATAATCAAACCATGCCTCATGTTTGTCCCCGTCACACTGACATGGCACAGTGACTTGCCCTGGGTGCGCCCCTTGCCTGTTCTTGAGCCTAGTGTGTCCCTAGTGCCTTGGTCGGAGAAGGCGATGGCACCCCACTCCAGCACTCTTGCCTGGAAAATCCCATGGACGGAGGAGTCTGGTAGGCCGCAGTCCATGGGGTCTCTAAGAGTCGGACACGACTGAGTGACTTCACTTTCACTTTTCACTTTCATGCATTGAAGAAGGAAATGGCAACCCACTCCAGTGTTCTTGCCTGGAGAATCCCAGGGACGGGGGAGCCTGGTGGGCTGCCGTCAATGGGGTCGTACAGGGTCGGACACGACTGAAGCGGCTTAGCAGCAATGCCTTGGTAGGGACTCAGTTCTGATAAATGTTGCTAGATAGTGTAGAGCTTTGCTTTTAATAAGATATAATAAAGCAATTTGTTCTCTTACACTCTCAATAGAGTCTTTATCCTTAATCATACAGTATTTTCTGCGATATGAGAATTTTCATAGTTAATTAGGAGTTTTTAAAGCCAGACTTCTTTATTTATCTCCAGGTGATTACAATAAACTTTTTCTTGTGTATTATAAAATACAAAATTTTAAGACGCTTGAGCTATGAGATAGCTGCCCTAGCAGCCTTGGGATTTGGGGGAATCTCTCCTCCCCACTCTTAGATAACTAGCAAAGTTGCCTCTGATGATACCAGCCTGAGAAGGAATCCTTGTAGGATGCCACTTGATCAATGAAAGTATTTTGGATCGCAGGTGGCAAGAAGCATCCTGACTAGGACAGGGAGTTTATTGAAAGGATACTGGCGTGTTTTATAGAACCGAGGAATGACTTGAGTAGCTAAGCCTTGGGAAGGACAGAAACTATGGCTTCCTTGGAGTTCTCACAACAGGCCTTTTCTCTGGCATATTGGCTGGCAGTAATGTGACTTGGCTCCCAGTAAGTGCTGCCCCTGGTCTCTCAGGTCACACTGGCAGATTTTCAAGAGGAAACCTGATTGGCCTGTTTGGGTTGCGGGTGTAGAATGGGGATTCAAGGGAGTATTCAGTAGTTCTCAGTATACCAAAAATGTTGACTATGTGTTTATAATTAAACTTTATATTAAACTACCAAAATGCATTAGATGTTTCCTTCGTTTGGGGGTAGGAGATGGTTGACTAGAGTGTAAAATTGTAAGTCACACAAGCTATAGACTGTGGCCTCAGGGAAAATTAGCCCATGCTCTAAAATGATGATTTTGTGTGAAATCATGCTGGAAATGGTACCAATTTCACATGTCCCTGAATGCGACCTGTATCAACTTAAAAGTCTGTATCTTTCCTCTGAATCTCAAGGGCATCATTGTGCACTCACAGTGCACTTTGCCAAGAGGAGAGTTTCTTATTTGCCAAGCGCTGTACTAAACGTTTTATGTGCATTACCTCATTTTATCCTAAAAGCAGCTCCTTGAAATGAGTGTGTTTTTACCCAGCGTTCCAGATGAGGAAGCTGTGTAGGGATACCCTGTGAACTTGTCCAAGGCCACACAGCCAGCCAGTGGGGCACTGGGCTTAGAATTTCATCCTTCCTGAGGCTGTGTGTAGTAAGCTCTGCCTCTTCCTCAATTATCTCTAAATGTAGCTCGCTGGCCTCTGCTCTTTGTTTATGCCTTGGGTCCTTCTTATTTACTATTTGTGCTGTGCTGTGCTTAATATTTACTATTTACCATGCACCTAACTGTAGATCTTGGCTTCATTTGGAATTTCTGATTTCATTCCTGTGAAAAGCAAATTTGTAAACATAAAAACCTATCCTTCTTGTTCTTTAAAAGTTTCTAGTTGAAAATAGATTTTTAGAATATGTAATATTGCCATGGAGACAAAGCAGTTTCCTCTATAATAAGCCCAGGAATGTGGGGACACCCAGGACTGTTCCCAGATGTACTTCATGCATCAGACAGAAAATTACACACACACACACACACAGGTCCATATTTTTAACTCTAATAGAGGAGAGAGAATGAGAGCCAGCTGGCCACCTATATCTCTGGGTGAGTGTGTTTTGTCCGGCTAGCAATAGTAATTGTCTCCTCACATGTTTGCAGCTTTTCATGGTTGAAATACACAGTGCTGACTGCGTTCTCTGGGTCCTGCCTTTCTCTCTCACCTTTTTTGGGGCAATAATCATGACCCTTATCATGGTCTCACTGAGGGGTGGTCTTTCCTGACTTTGATGTTGCTCTGTGTCTTTACAGGACAGATCAAGAAATCCAGACCTATACCATTGCAGTCATTAATGCACTCTTCCTGAAGGCCCCTGATGAGAGGAGGCAGGTAAGTTGCATTTCTTCTGCCTTAAAGCCTGTGCCCAGGGCTGACAAGCTTTGGTGCAGGGAGAGCCCTTCCCTTCCAATCCCAGGAACTCCTCTGGGGTTCTCTGCTTTGCGGCAGTTTGCCTGGCCAGACTGGGAGCATTCACAGATCCAGTGGGAGCTAGTTGGAGATGAAGTGTTTCAGAGGTAAAGCCCTTTCATCATGTGAAACCCAGTATAGAAGCCCCAAACAAAGAGCTGAAAGAAAGAGGAAACTGCTTTTGTGGTGGATGCAGAGTTAGAAGCCCCTGTGGTCTTCTGTCATTTCACTGGATACTCACTGGGGCCAGGGAGGGATTGTCCCCATTTTCCTGATGAGGAAAGCTAGACTCTGAGAACTGTCACACTTTGCTGGGTTCCGGGAAGATGGAAAAGGGAATGTGTAAATTGCTGCCGCAGTTGAGAGAACCTTTCATCTGTAAGAGGCTCTTTGCTTAGTGGTATTTCTGCTGTCCGTGTGTGGATGTGCCCAGGAGGAGTGAGCATTTCATTTCCTCTCCTCTGTGTCATCAGAAGGAGGGAACCCCTTAAATGTACCTGCTTGGAAAGTACCCTTCAATACTGTCTTTTGTCAATCTTTGGTTCTTCTTCAGCGAGGGAAAGGACTATTATAAAGTGGCTGTGGAAGAAGTGGCGCTTTTGCATGTCTTAGAATTTGGCTCACATCTCAGAATCCTTTCTTTTTTTTTCCAGCAACATAACATACTTGTTACCTAGGTCACAATTGACTCCCTTTAGAAACTAGATGGAAATATGAGATCTTTCAGCGTTTAGAAAGTATACTGGGGAGCTTATGACAGTTACTAATAAATCGTTTTAGAAGAATTTAGGAGATTAGCATGCTACTGAACACTGTGGCAAGAATTTTACTTTTTTTTTTTACTTTATTTTTTTTTGTTGCCAGGGATTTTAAACCTCAGTGGCTAAATATGAGGGTTTCTGGTTTGTTTTCCATTTAGGTTTGTTTGCTCATTCCTAGGAGTTACATTTGCACAAGAAGCAGAGTGGCTTTCTAGTTTCCTGTGCTTTTGGTTTGGTATTGGCTGGAACCAGGGGGTGCCTGCCGTCTCCAAGCCTATTTTCCAGGCTGGATATTTCAGGGCAGCTTTGCAGATCTTAAGTGGGATGGTGGGTAGGGCTGCTCCTTTTATATTTATATCTAAATACTGGGAGCATGATAATTCCCATCAGGCCAGTAAGTTGCCTGCATATGTTCACAAGCCTGACATGGGCATCACAGAGAAGCTTGATTCTTCTGCTAGCCAGACCAGGGATGCCTAGCCAGACCAATGATAGCTGCTTGTAGAGTGGGGTCAAGAGCCAGGCCAGAACTAAGACTTTGACTAAACTGACCTAGACTCTTGAAACTGTCTTTCACTCTGTGGCTAGATTAGAGGAAAGGAAAGCCCACACTCACCGGAAGTGCTGCAATTTCACTCAGACCTCTGCATGAGTAAGATGCATACCCCTTGCATCTTTCTGTTACACTAAAATTACTATTAATCTGATTAATTGGAATTGAATGACCATGAAGAAATAGGGAATTAGATGCCAATCTATGCTGACTCCAGGGCAATGATAACAATGAAAATATAATGGGGTACCATTATACTAAAAATGCCATTAATATTAGGCTTGAATTCTGCTAATCAAATCTTTTTTATTTTTGAAAAATTAGGCTATATGAAACTGACATAGCACAGTTTGTACATATATTACCATATTAATACTAAATCACAAAAGGTAATCTAATAACATTAAATCATTTAAGTAAACAATTCAACTAAGAAAGAGTGTTTATCAACCAGGAGAAAATTCAGATTTTAGTCTTTGAGATAAAAATGACAATACTTGTCAATAGAAAATTAACTTGGACTTGATAGACTATGTTGAATTTAGGATGAATCAGTGACTATTTGTCAAGAAAAGGAGTATTTTGATTTTTAATTTATAAAATACTTTCTAGTGAGTTAAGAGAGAGTTGGCCCTAAAAATTACTTCAAGTTCATAATGAAGGAAAGCTTATTTGTCATTATTTTTTGAATATCAGTGGAGTCTGATAAAGCAGAAGCTCAAGCTAATTGGTAATATCTTGCTGTATATTATATATTTGTTATTGATTGGTTTATGTTTTGAAAGATTGAAATTCTGAAATTTTTGGCAAATAAGAAAACTTGCCAAAGCCTGTCACTGATAATATTTGAGAGTCTGCCTTGCAAATATGTTTTATGTCATTTCATTTAATCCTCATATCTATAGAAAATCTTATTATTTCTATTTTATAAATGAGGAAATTGAGAGTCCAAGAGGTAAGGAACTTGACTGGTTGCTGAGCTGATTAAGAGTCCATGTTAGAATCCCAGCCTTAGTCTTGCTCTTATCTGCAAAGCATCCCATTGAATGCTGGTCAAGGAAGCATCTCCTGCAGAATGACCTTGTATTTGTCTGGTAAACAACTTCCTGATACTTGAGAGACATCAAGCCCATTTTCTTACTCCAGTTAGATTAAAATATAACCTTAACACTTATTTATTGGATTTACAGGAATGTCCCTTTTTGTTTGTTTTTTTAAAGCTTTTAGACATTGGATAAATTCTACTTCGGTCAAAAAATTTTATTTATTTCAACATCTCTTTCCAACTCGGGGTCAGACACATTGGTAGGACTCCATTATTGGGGTGTTTTTTTTAAATGTTATTGAATTTAGAAGGATTTTGAATACCAATATGTTATTTCTACTTTTACTAAAGAAGGATACCATCAAAGTCAAATATTTTTACTTGGCAGGCAAACCTGAGCGACATTTTTGTTTTGCATTCATGGAGTTTACCTGCTTGAGGGAGCACTGAGCTTAGGGCAGGGGTATAACTGCCTCCTGTGTAATGGTACCCTGTCAGCCTCCCTGGGAGGTGAGGGGTTGGGTCATGCCTGCCTCTCAGATATTGGAGAAGCTCCCTTTTCCTGCCCAAATGAAGGGAAAGGGTGCTGTTTTATGGGAGAGGGGATTGTTGTTGCGGGGGGGCAAATGGATCCTTTTTTTTTACAACTAGTTGCCATTATTCATTTTATTATTTCCATGATGAAGAAGTTTGTCAGA
Organism: Bubalus bubalis; assembly: GCF_019923935.1. Taxonomy (NCBI): domain Eukaryota; kingdom Metazoa; phylum Chordata; class Mammalia; order Artiodactyla; family Bovidae; genus Bubalus; species Bubalus bubalis. The sequence goes on from NC_059164.1 coordinate 59,747,775, forward strand.
TCACTTCCAAATTTCTCTACAAACACTTATGTTTTGATAAGCATTATTTTAAACAAACAAACAAACCCTTTAGCTTAAAGATTTGGTAGAAAAATCAGAAAATACAGATTCCAAAGGAAGAAGTTTTAAAAACACAGATGTATAGAACAGTCTTTTGGACTCTGTGGGAGAGGGAGGGGGGGATGATTTGCGAGAATGGCGTTAAAACATGTATAATATCATAGAAAACAAAAGAAGTTAAAATAAAAATAAAAACACCTATAATTGCATCCCCAGAGAGGGAAACACTGCCACTACTTACCCCTGTGGGACTGTCTTGGTCCTACTTCCTACTTTTTTTGTGCAAAGACTTCCCCTCAGACATCATTTTTCACTAGATGTGATCATACTGCATGCACTGTTTATTTTTAAAAATGCTTTTAAAACTAAACATGATTTTGTGGACATCTTTCCATGTCAATATATCTGTACAGGCAGACCTCGTTTTACTGCATTTTGCTTTATTATGCTTCACAGATACTAATATATATTTATATAAATTGAATGTTTGTGACAACCCTGCATCAACCAAGTTTACTGGCACCATTATCCAACAGCATTTATTCACATGGTGTCTTTGGTAATTCTTGCAAATTTTCAAGCTCTCCATCAGCAAAAAAGATTATGAGTCAATGAAGACTTAGATGATGTCACGATTTTTTAGCGATCTGTCCTGTGCTTAGTCACTCGGTCATGTCCGACTCTTTGAGACCCCATGGACTGTAGCCCGCCAGACTCTTCTGTTCATGGGAATTCTCCAGGCAAGCAGAGTGGAGTGAGTTGCCTTGTCCTCTTCCAGGGGATCTTTCCTACCCAGGGATTGAGCCTAGGTCCCCCGCATTGCAGGCAGATTCTTACAATTGCAACCACCAGCAATAAAGTATTCTTAACAGTTCACTCAAACCATTCCTTAATATTGGACAAAAAATCCATGATGTGGATGAGGATTTTTCCATTTTCTCTCTGATCAAGCACTAGTTCCTTTAGGAGGGTAAAAAAATGTTTTATGTACTTTGTTTTCTTAGACATAATGTATTGCATACTTAATAGACTACAGTCTAGTGTAAACATAACTTTTGTATGCACTTGGAAGCCAAAATATTAGTGTGAGCTAATATTAATCAAGGTATTTGCTGTATTGTAGCAGTCTGTAACTGAACTTGCAATATCTCTGAGGTATGCCTGTATTCATATCCATATTTATATTTATCTATATATTTTTATCCTGGAGAAGGAAGTGGCAACCCACTCCAGTATTCTTGCCTGGACAATGCCATGAACAGAGGAGCCTGGCAGGCTATAGTCCACGGGGTCACAAGAGCCAGACACAACTTAGTGACTAAACCACAATCATATACTTTTATATCTGGGAGTTGGTGAGGGACAGGGAGGCCTGGTGTGCTGCGATTCATGGGGTCGCAAAGAGTAGGACACGACTGAGTGACTGAACTGAACTGAACTGAATGATATAAAATATTCTCCATAGATTCTCAAGTTCTCTCAAATCATTCTTTAATATTGGACAAAAAAAAATCCATGATATGGACAAGGATTTTTCCATTTTCTCTCTGATCATGCTCCAGTTCCTTTAAGAGGGTAGCAAACTGTTTTATCAAACATTCATTGCCTACTCTGTGTCAGCCATTGTGCTGTGGGCTGGGAATACAAAAATGAAAAGGACAGTCTGTGTGCCCTTGAGAGGACCATACTCTTCTGCAGAAGATAAATATCATAAACAGATCATTATAATAACTGCTCTAGTAGATGTTGGAAGTATATCATTCCTTCTAACTTATTTTAAAACTTTGTAAGTTGATAGACTAATATGGACTTCCCGATGGCTCAGCAGTAAAGGTTCCCCCTGCAATGCACTAGACACAGGAGACATGGGTTCGATCTCTGGATTGGGAAGATCCCCTGAAGGAGGAAACGGCAACCCACTCCAGTATTCTTGCCTGGAGAATCCCATGTACAGAGGAGCCTGGAGGGCTATAGTCCATGGGATCACAAAGAGCCAAACACGACTAATTGACTAAGCACATCTACGTCAGGCTAACATAGGCACAGAGGATTTGTGTGTGTGTGCCAATAAAGCAATACTTTTATTTTTATAAAAGAAAAGGAATGAAAGGAATGTTGAGCCTTTGTTATTCATCTGGTCCAAGAAAAAAAAAAAAAAGATGGACTTTTTCTGTTTTGATCATGAAGAAGGCATGCTTTCTTCACCCCGTGGAAGGGCAGTTCCTTCTGGATCACCATTTAACTTATTTCTGAAAGTGTCCTTGTCCTTGCCTTCTTGTTTTTAAGAGGTTGGAAGAGGATTCAGCATTGGATTTTGACTGATGCCATCTCTAGCCTTTTTAGATCACCGTAGAGTATTTGTACACGTGTCTCTTTAATGCTGTGGATGAGCAGGGACGTTAACATTAAGCTGTGATGTCTAACAGAGTGCTCCTAATTTCCATCCCTCTCTCTCCTACCTGCTTTCCTTTCTGTGGTGGCGATGGCCGTTAGGTTGGTGTAGACAGCAATGTTGACATCCTTGAGTGTCCTCTGACTGTAAGTCCCCACGTTCCCTTCGTCAGCACTCAGCAGGCCCTGCACCCCCATTCTTCTCCTGTCCAGCCCTGCCTGTGCACCCCCTTGTACTTCCTCCCCGTGTTCTGAGTTCGCCTTGCTTTCTACAAGTTTATTTTGACCTTGATTAAATTCACGGTTGTGTTTTTAAATTATAACTTAGTTTCTTCTCTACTAAGTAAGAGTGGTGACCCTCAAATTACCCCCTTCACCAATAAACATTCCAGTGACTTCCTGAATATGAGCAGTATTTTTCCTTTTGGATGTTTGTATCCTGATTGCGTCCAACTGTTTAATTTTCCCTTAGTATCTATTTGACAATGTTTAGAAAGAGCATCTGTAAATCATGTCATTTAATAAAATCACCTGCAAAACCTCTGTGCCAGTCAGGTAGGCCAATGCACAATCTGCAGAACTGAGGCCCAGGGAGACTGGGTGTGGACCTAGAGCATAGCGTCTGCCCAGATGTCTGTCCTTTGCTAAAACTTCACTCAATTCATTTGCATAGACTATTAAGCCTTGGGGTATATACTACTCAATGGTTTTGCACAGATTCAGATGAAATGGCTTTTAGAAGTCTTAGATCTTTAAAGTGATGGCTGTCTAGTATTGAAACCTCCTAGGTGCGGGCATAAGTTGCCTTGTAGTAACAACTCTCTGCACATATATATTCTAATAAAAGCTGATGAGCCATTTCAGTGGAGAGCCACTGCTCTCATTTAGAGTGTTTGATTTTGATTTAGTACTCACCTTTCCCTGGAAGGAAGAAATTCAAAAAAAAAGAAAGAAGTCACAGGTGCCACATTTCTTTCCTTTGTTTTTGGACATTGCTGTATTATCTAAACAATATTCACAAAGTCAGTTGAGTAGTACTGTCCATTTGAGCCCTTTCTTTGGTAAGAAATACTGCTGATATCCAGTTTTGAAGCACACCCCAGAATAAAGTCATTTGGGGCTACGTGGAAATGTTTCTTTCTAACTGATGCTTTTCTATCTGCGTGTTTTCTTCCACAGGAGATGGCGAATATTTTGGCTCAGAAGCAATTGCGTTCCATCATCTTAACGGTGAGTACCTGTGCGTTGTGAGCACCTTGCTGGGGAGGAAGGGTCTGGTAAGATTTATTGATCTCCTCTTTTGGCTTGGTTTTGTGGTCTGTTCTGTGACTTGCTTCTGTGGCCAAGCAGTGGGAAGTAGAAAGGAGGTAAAAGTGTGCTTTTGGAAATGGAATAAATAAAGCTTTCCCCCAGGGATGGCCTTGTGATTGGAGGGCAGGGGTCCCTGGAAGAGAGAAACGCCTTGTGGCAGGTGTATTATAACTCACCAGAGCTTCAGCTTTGTATTTAAGGAAGTTAGGGACTCCCTGACTTTAACAAATCCACCAATATGAGCTAATACCGTTTTTAATGAGGAAACTAGAGAGAAACATATCAGACTCTGAGAGAAGTCCTGAAATTTTGACCATCATTTTCCTGGGCCACTTTGCTAGAGAAAGGCAGGAAGGTTAGGCATGAAACCCACTCATTCACTGTGATGCAAAAAATACCTGAAAGCTCAGTCGAGAAGAGGCTCTACATGTTATGTTGTGAATGTTTAGAAGTAAATCAGATAGCGAGATTTCCTGAGGCCTTATCTGCTACTTGACTTTTAACTAAAGGCTGAAAGAAACATGTGTGATTGATTCTTCTGCTTACCAAAAAAAAAAAAAAAGAATAAAGATTTATGCGTGTGTAATTCCAAAAAGGAGTTCTGCAAGCATACAGTTACATACACACATACACATACACACACATTCCAATACCATGAGGCCATTAAAAATTAAAAACCTTATGAGAGCAAATAAAATAAATATTCTAGAATCCAAAGCCAATAATAATGACTACAATTTGTCATCAAGTATGATGTTAAACTTCCTGGCTATTAAGGATAAAGAGAAACCATATGAGTGTACTTTTCATTACTTGATAAAAGGGGTACCCCAGGTCTTTGGAGGATGACATATTTCCACCCCCTGGAACTGGAATCTGAAACGGGTATTGTCAGAACATTCATATATTCTTTGTCCAAGAATAGTTTTGTAGAAATTGCAGAGGGATTCAAAATACAGTTATTTTTTATACTCGCTCTCAATAAAAGTGGAAGAAACAATATTAATCATAGAGAAATGAAGGTATTTGTGTAGGGGGTGGAGGGTGATGAAAGAGTAGAAACCCGGAATTAAAGTCTTAGCCTGTTGTTGATATCACCTTGGTGTGGCAGTTGAAGTTAGAATGCCCAGAGATGGAGTGGGTGAAATGACTGTAGCTACCATGTCTCAAAGATCAGTTTACTTCAGCGTGACTGTTTTAAATGAGACCTTGATGATTGGAAGTTTAAGATTGGTTGGTATTCTCTGGCAAGAACGTGGAGTGTAGATACTGTTGAGTTGCTAATAAAATAAATAGCCACATGCTTTAGTGCCCATACACTTTGGACATTAAACATATACCAAGAATTAACATTCTCTTGGGAAGATTGGAAGATATGAGGTTTGATTTCTTCCCATCCCATTGCTTGGCTTCCCACCTTCAAACGCACCTAATTTTGGTTCAGCGACTTCCTTCTATGTCTTGTTCTTCACCCCACCTCTCCTTTAATTGGCTGTTTCATCATGGGGCTCAGAGCCAGGCTGTGGAGTCCAGGTGCACGCCAGGTTCAGGGCACCCAGAGAAAATTCCTTGAGACAGCAAGACATGGTTGGGCCTAGCAGTTCAAAATAACTCATTTGAGTGGGTGTTTCACCACTTTGACTGGTTGGTTGGCATTTTACAAAGTATTTATTTATTTATTTGCCTGTACTAGGTCTTAGGTGAAGCATGCAGGATCTAATTCCCTGACCAGGGATCGAACCTGGGCCTCCTGCACTGGGAGCACAGAGTCTTAGCCACTGAACCACCAGGAAAATCTCTGGTTGACTGGCATGTTTAAGGCACAACTGTGGTTTCTGCCAAAGCAGATGCATATTAGGTCCAAGTCTTGAATTCCATTTCAAACCCAGCCCTTGAGGGGACAAAGGCCCACATATTATAGTCTGCTGCCACTCTTTTTATATTTATTCCATTTTAGTTCTGTTTCTAAGGGGAAGGGTCATTTTCTAAAAAAAAAAAAATTCACTCACTGCATTGTGGGGGTAGTGGTCACTGTATAGTGTCCACCGTGAATTAATGACAGATCTGATAGCTACTTTGCCTTTGTGTGATGCTTCTAAAGCCTTCCCCGTTTAGATGTGGGATCACTTCTCGGAGACAGCTGTAGGGTAAGAGGATGGCAGAACTGCTTACAGTACATGTGTACCATTTATTTTTCTGGCAAGGCAAGCAGGCAAGGAGTGCTTCTGTTGTAGAAATCCATAGCTCTCCTCAAGACGCTCTCATTTTAGGCATACCTTCTCTTATATGGCTGTAATAGCCACCACATTTCCATTTCCTGCTGCACCTCCACTCTTCCCTGAACACAGTAAGTCTTTCCCCAGTTCTGGCCTAAAGATCAGGAAGCTTTTTGGGTCCTCAAATGTAAAGGAAAATTTGCACCAGGGACACCTGTGCACTCATCTTTCTCCTGAAAGTGATTCCACCCACCTCCATGCCCCGTGCTTCCAAATGAGGTCTTCTGAGGGTCTACTTGGCATCATGATGGGGGTGGGGTGGGTAAATTAGGTTATTTGCTGTTACTTTCTTCCTTTGTTTAAAAATGTTTCTCTCATGAACCATCTCCCTAGCATGTTATCCGAGCTCAGCGGGCCATCAACAATGAAATGGCACACCAGCTGTATGTGCTGCAGGTGCTGACCTTTAACCTTTTGGAAGATAGGATGATGACCAAGATGGACCCACAGGACCAGGTGAGTGCTCATTAGACAACAGTCAAAGCATATGAGGGAAAGAACATCCTTAAAAGTCTTTTCTTGAGCTTCTTAGAAACCAGGAGGCTGTTGATGATGGTAATATTATTATCATCTCAGAACTTAGGGAAATGGATTTAAAATTTTGGTGAATCTAGAATCAGAGAGGGCTTCTCTGACAGGTCAGTGGATAAAAACTCCTCTTGCAATGCAGGAGACACAGGAGACAGGGGTTCAATCCCTGGGTCAGGAAGATCTCCTGGAGTAGGAAATGGCAACCCACTCCAGTATTCTTGCCTGGAAAATTCCATGGACAGAGGAGCCAGGCAGGCTACAGTCCAAAGGGTCGCAAATAGTTGGACATAACTAAGTGACTAAGCATGCATAGGATCATAGAATAAAATAAATGAAATATTTTGTTATGTATCGAACACATGCATACTCTTTCCTTATTGGATAAGAAAGCCTGACGTCACATGACTACAAACACTGACACTTAGCTCCAGTGCCTTCATTGGTGATAGCTTTGGAGTCAAGTCCCCAGGACACAGAGCCACTTGGTAGCTCTGTGTGATATGGCTTCTACAGGCTGAGAGAGTATTTCCATTCTCCAGTGGTCAGAGCCATGGGTGGAGGTCCCAGGTTACATCTGATTTCTGGGCTTCCATTTCTGTCGGTTGGCTGTCTGCTACAGATCTCTCTAGGTCTCTGGCTGTTGTGCTTGAGAGGTTAAGTCTTGATCCAAAAGGCTCTGGGGGAACTTTACTGTGTGAAGACAGAGTGAGAGGAAACAGCTGGGAGCGCTGCTGTAGCATATTTGCAGCTTAAACAGCGCTGCAGCTTTGGAAAGGAAAACACTCGTTATTGGCACGTGAGGGTCTGATCTCTGGCAGATGTGGATGCACATGCGAAGTGTGTAACCGCCGCAGCACTTCGTTCGTGGCGTGAGGCCACGCGATTAAGAATGATCCAGAGGCTTCCAGCGGCCGTCTAATGTGCCCCACACTTCTGGCAAGGCCAAGTGCAATCATCACAGAGAGATGAGACTGCCTTACGACTTCTAGTTCGAAAGGCAGTGCATCCAGAGGTGGAACAGCCCTCCCTTCTTGGAAACCTCCTCCTTTTTATGTAAAAGATACATGCCTTTTTCTTATTGTGGTTAAACATGCACCACAGAACCTTTACCGTTTTAACCATTTTTCAGATTTGTCTCTATATGAAGTCAATTCTCAGTGGAGTTAGGGGTCCCTTGTCACTTACCTATTGTTCTTAAACCTTATGTGCCTATCACTTTATTTCAAGACTTCAAGATCCTCTAACTTGGCTTTTTCCAATCACAAGCCTTCCATCATATTTGGGGCCCTCATTGAGAATGTCACAGGGCAGTTGATACCAGAGCTCCAAGGGGCTTGGCCATGAGGATAATTGTGGAATAAAGCCAGGGCTGACCAGCAGGGAGAGTGGCAGGAGGGGGAAAAAAGTTCACAGAGCTGTAACTTAGAACACTGGTTGCCCTTTATCTGTTTCCCTTTCGCCTGTACCCAGTGATTCATTTAGACCCTGGGGAATGAGGGAGTGGATGAAGCATCACAGAATGAAGGCAGCTCTCTCTCCCTCCCGTTTTTTCCTTCCTAACCCCTTCAGGCTCAGCGGGACATCATATTTGAACTTCGAAGAATTGCTTTTGATGCAGAGTCTGAACCAAATAACAGCAGTGGCAGCATGGAGAAGCGCAAGTCCATGTACACCCGGGATTATAAAAAACTTGGCTTCATAGTAAGTAAGCCATCTCCAGTAAGCTCTCTCCTTCCAGCACCCGGGGGCCTGACCTCAGCCACATAAGCAATGTCTCCTCTGAGCGTGTGGTCCTCCTGTGCCTTACAGAATAGTTTCCACATTTTCCAGATGTTTAGCTGGTTTAAACAGGATCACATGAAAATCTCTTCTGGCTGCAGCGGAATGGAATAACTTGTACAAGTGTGACTAATACTGAGTTTGTTTATTCAGTTCTGATTAAGTGTAACCAAGAGTAGTTAGCCCGGAAAGCATCTAGACTTCGTTAGATCTACTTCACAGGAGGCTGAAGATTCTATTTAAATTAAATGGGTGATGGCAACTGTGGGAGAAATCTTATTTGGGGCTGGTGACTGGGTTATTCACATATGTCAATTCCATATCAAAATCAGATTGAGAGTCTCCTGAAATTTTATCATGGTGTGACATGCAGTTTATCTTGTCCTAAAAGTTTTGTCTTGTTATGGATGCTAATTAGTTACCACCTAGATTTTCTTTTTACTTAGTTTTCACATCAGAACACAGCCTTGTCCTGAATATAATCTGTTGTTTTTGTTTCTGCTTCCGGTCTATTTTTGCTTTCATCATTATCACATTTCTACATGACCTTTGGCTTATTAACCTCAAATTCTGCAGGTGTAAATTTGGGTTTCTTTCTACCTCCTTCATAACCAACATAAATCAGACTTTTGTCTTCAGTAATTAGAAATCATCGGGCATTATTTTATAACTGCAAATACTCTTTCCTTGAATATACATACAGACACACTAATATTAATATTCATTTGTACACATTGGTATTTATGCTTTATTGTTATTTGGAAAACCTTATCTTTTGTGGAAATTCTTTGAAAATGTTTCCACGTCAGTTATATGCATTGTTTTCATTACTAAAGAGTTGTTATTATGTGAGTGTACTACAGTTTATTTAGCCAAGCTCTTTTACTGAGTATTTCAGTGTTTTAAAATTACAGATAAGTCTGCAATTAACATCTGTGCCTCTCAGTATTGATGTACATCCTTGATCATGTCATTAGGATAAATCCATGGAACTAGCATTTCTATGATATATATTTTTAAAGCTTTTGATATCATCAAATTGCCTTCCATAAACACTGGGTAATTTCCACTTTAACCATTGGTGCATCAGAGTAACTTTTTTATAAACCTGTCCAATAATATTTGTAGAACTAGAAAAAAAAATAATTTGATGTTATTCGTTTTTTACTGGTAGTCTTAACATGTTTTTTCTAAGAAGAACACTTCTGAAGCATTGTATTCACTTTGCAACTTGCTTTACAGAGCTTTATTTTTATGCTGTCATATCCCAAATTTTGACTTTGACATTCCATTTGATCTTTTAGCTGAATCTGTTTGTCTAAATTTTAGCAAAAAGCTCCAAGACTGATGGAGAGGTGAGCACCCCTGTGCTTGGTGTGTGTCGATGCTCAAGGCTCCGAGGTGGCCCCGGCCCCGCCCTTACCCATCCGTGTGTTGGCAGACTCTGTTTGCTAGGGAGTTAGCCGTCAAAAGCTCACACTCTACCTCCCCGACAGTTCCTTCCAGGTTTTACTTTAATGTGTTGAGTGAGGAAAGTGAAAGTGAAAGTTAGTCGCCCAGTCGTGTCTGACTCTTTGGGACCCCATGGACTGGAACCTGCCAAGCTCATGTGTCCATGGAATTCTCCAGGCAAGAATACTTGAGTGAGTTGCATTTCCTTCTCCAGGGGATCTTCTCGACCCAGGAACTGAACCCGGGTGTCCTGCATTGCAGGCAGATTCTTTACTTGTTGAACCACCAGGGAAGCCCCATGTTGAGCCAGGAGTCATATGCAAATCACCTGGGAAGTTGTGCAAAATCATCCAATCTCTTACCCTTAGGTCATATCAGAATGGCCAGGGGACAGATCAAGGTGTGTACACTTCGAACTGCTTCCCCTCGATCCTGATATTTCTGTCCTGGAGGACAGCCTGCGGGTAGCGTACACTTGAGTTACTACCATTCATGTTCCTCCTTTTGACTACCTGGATTTCCTCCTTTTGACTACCTGGATTTCTAGTGCATTTGAACAATGTTCCTCCTTTTGACTACCTGGATTTCCTCCTTTTGACTACCTGGATTTCTAGTGCATTTGAACAATGTTCCTCCTTTTGACTACCTGGATTTCTAGTGCATTTGAACAATGTTCCTCCTTTTGACTACCTGGATTTCTAGTGCATTTGCAATGTGGAAAATGCAAAGTGAGCTCTTTACACACACTGATCCCTGGACACAGTGGGTCTCTGACCCAGGTCCTAGTGGGTTTTGTCGGGGGCAGTTGGGTCCCAGAACACACAGTGTTATCCTGGGCATGTGTCTGAGGGATGGAGGAGAGAGGGAAGTTGAGGAAAGACCACTCGGTAGGACTTGGATTATCCCAGCTTTTTGTGTTACTGCAGGTCTCTAGGGAGGATAGACTTAATGAGGGTGGGAGGTATGAGACACCTCCTTTTTTATTTCCATGCTTTAGTCCTGTGTGAAATCTCCAGGGTATCCCACAAGCCAAACTCTGAGTGATTTTTCTCGATGAAACTCCATCTGTCATAACACGATTGATAATTCCTTCCACAGTTGGCTTCTGGGGTCTGTCTCTGTCTTAGTTTTCAACGTCTGCTGAGTGTTTTTTGCTTTGTGAGTACTTTATGAAGAATGTTGCATTTTTAAAGTAAAAGTTAATTTTACGTGGTTTTAAGGCTTTCAGCACTTATGTGGCCTCCACTCCAAGGATTTCAAAAGTCATTTAAAAAAAAGCAAAAATCTTGAACAGAGAATAACCAAAACAGAGTGTTGGTTTCCTTCATTTTTCCCTGGTACTTTCTTTGAGCTTTCAATTTTAGTCCTTCCTCTGAAACTTCTTCCAGGCCACAATCTTGCATCAGGTAATGGAGAAACTGAAAAGACTAGTCATGATTTCTAATGCTAGAAATGATGCAACCACTTTCACAAGCAGAAATTGTCTCTTTTGACTACCTGTCAGCAGAAATACACAGGCCTCACTAATGGAAAGACAGGCTGGTGGTGCCACCTAGAGGTCATTGTGCGAAACGCAGAAAGCTGGTTGAGGACCTCAAGTGTCTGGCCCGGAAAGCTCTGGATGCTGGAAACTGTCCTGGTAAAGGATTCTCTCTGTGCTTCCAAAGGAGGAGTAATCTTGTCTGTAAACTCCTTACCGACCTCCTGCACAATCTGAGATTTGGGTAACCTTTTGGATCTCTTTGAAGAAAAGTTCAAGTCATATAAGATTGTTATTCCTCTTTTTTACATCTCCTGAGTAGGCATTGCCCAGGAAATGTTAAGTGACAAATTTTTGGAGTTGAATGAGTCTAGATTTTAATTCCATCCTTCCCACTTAAAAAGCCACTTACTGCTAACGAGCCATTTATTAATAACTGGCCAATGGGGCAGTTATTTGGGCTTCCCTGGTAGCTCAGTGGTAAAGAATCTGCCTGTAAAGCAGGAGACACAGGAGGCGCGGTTTCGATCCCTGGGTTGGGAACATTCCCTGGAGAAGGGCATGGCAACCCACTCCAGTATTCTTGCTGGGAAAAATCCCATGGATAGAGGAGCCTGATGGGCTACAGTCCATAGGGTCGCAAAGAGTTGGACACAACTGAAGCGACTTAGCATGCAAGCATGGGGCAGTTACTTAACCTATTTGGGTGTCATTTTCTTCAGGATGAAACTGGGCAGATGCTCTTCTATTTTGCAGCTGCTGGAGGGCCCTGCAAGACCATCTTTTAGCAACTGGCCTTGCACCTGGCATGGTGGAGGCACCCAGCAAACGGCACTGCCCTCCCTTTCTTTTCGGGAGCACATATCAAGGAAATCATAGGCAGCTTTTTCATTTTTCCGAAGTGGAGGGGCCGTTGTTCCAACAAGGCAAGAAGAACAGTTTGTTACCGGATAATAAAGCACGACACTTTTGAGAAGGCAGATGGGCCTCACATTTCTTCTCAGTGCAGCATCCCAACAGAGCAGATTTTTCTGGTGAAATCATTCTAAAGTCCCAATGTAAAATGGCTAAATGGCTTGTATGGTTAGTCATAACACAGAAAAGCACTTGCTCTTAACACAAAGCTGCTTGTTCTTCCAAGATCTTTTAGTTAATGGTTTCTGAGTTGCAAAATGGACATGCTTATAGATTCCCTGGTAAGAAGAGGGAGTCAAGGATGTCTGGGTTAATACTAATCTTATTGGAACTTCTAAGGAGGGGCACGTGTGCTTCTCAACCTGACAGAAGGCAGATTCACATTTTTAGAATGATTTTATTTTGAAAACACAGGAAATACCTGACTATAATGACCAGGAACTGTGACGGATGCTTTGCATACTCAGAAGAGTTGAGTTCCTGGCCACAGACTTCAGAATGTGACTGTCTTGATGTCAAATTGATAGCTTCTCTATTTGTGGATTTTACCTTTGTCCAGTCTAAAAGGAGATATCTGTAGTTCTTTTTTTTTTTTTGAGCCCTCATAGACTAAGGCAGATGTCAGAAAATGGAAAAGAGTGGGTTTTTTCCTTAGTTGTCTTTTTCTTCTTCTTGAGCTTGACTGGGGATAAAATAAGCTCATTTTTAAAAAAGAAACTCTTTCTGAACAGCATAATGTGCTTTTAATGTGAAGTGTTTTGATAAGCATTTACCTTAACATTTTCAGATGGTCTTAGCAGATAAAAAAAAATGGCTAACGCGATGGTGAAACAACGTAGTGGGAAAAATATTATTTCAGAATTAAGACTCTTTTAAAATGTAGGTTTTATTGTATTCAGGTATAATAAGGCCAGCCCTACCCCTGGAGATGGTTGTTGTTGAACAGGCAGGTTGTTATTCATAGATCCCAAGAGGAGGGAGCATGTGACCTCACAGGAACTTAAGGGGGCACTAGGGTCAGTCAGGAGACAGAGGGAGCAAGGGGAAAACTAAGGCAATAGCCTTTGTTGTGGTTTCCACGAGAAAGCCAAGGCACAGCGGGTAAGCAGACTCAGAACTGGCTGGTTTGAATAATCTCCCTGCGTTCTGGAGCCTGCATACTACCCTGCATTGTCCGGTACTTGGCCCTGTGTTCATTAGGGCAGGTGGATGGTGGCCCCGAGTGTAAACACCTGAGAAAGGAGGTTGTTGGGGGAGGAAGGCAGCCTTCTTATCTCTAGAAAGTAGGTCACTCTGCAAAGGGGAGCCCCTCCAATGTCAGCAAGGACCCAAGATTCCAAAGCATCAGAAAATATAAGAAAATGAAAAAACAAATGATGAATACAGATTTACATTTAAATTTTTTAAGGATTTTTTTACCTTCTTGGGTGATAGAAGATACTTATGCACAAGTATAATTATCCATAATTATATATGCAGTGCTTGGTGTCATTTTAATATATTTTTTCTCAAATACAGATGGCAGGATATGAAATGAGATGCATATTTATATATCTCTTCCTCCATCTCCATCTCCATCTCTGTTCCCATACCACAGAAGACAGCATCTTAGTCTAAGTGCTGCTGGAAATCAACAGCTACTAGGAGAGTGTGACATTGGGATTACGCTTGTCCAGGGCTGTCTTTGACTGCCACTCACAGGCTGAGTGATTCCGGCAAGGTACTTGACATTGTCATGTCTCAATTTTCTTATCTTTAAAATGGGGCATGTTAGTTGTTTCTGTCTATAGGTTTGTTGTGTGGATTAAATGAGTAAACACTTATAAATCGTACAGAACTATACCCGGACATAGCAATTTGGACAGTGTTACAGCTACTATTAATATTATTATTGGAATGTTGCCCGGTGTCCCATGACACTGTGAGAGACAATGATGGGGGAATGTGAGCGTTGTAAGTTGCTCCTAGGAAGATAATGAGAAAATGCATGGTTCAGAATAACAAAGATGAGGGAACAATGTGTGCTTGGGAAACTGCAAGACATTTGTCATGACCAGTGTTCATGCTGTCCTGGGGGCAGAGAAGTAGAGTTGGCGTTACAAGCAAGAGACCAATGATAGAGAATTTTAAATTCAGAGGGGTTAAAATAGACAGTCAATCTTCATGGCTTCCATACCTGAATATTCACCCATTCCCTACAATTTATTTGAAATCAGTCATTATGGGCTTTCACAGTCATTTGCAGACAAGCACATAGTGGCAAAAAAATTGAGTTACTGGGCAGTCTCATGAGATCAGCAAGGTATCTGCTGTCTTGTTTCAACTCTTAAATGAGTATCCCTTTTGCAGTCCAGCCAAGGACACATTTTCGAAATGTTGTGCTTTCTCTTGGTGATTTTGCCATTTAAAGTGGCCCCCAAACTTTGTGCTAAAGTGCTGTCTAGTCTTCCTAAGTGTAGAGGCTGTGATGTATGTGCCTTATGGAGAAAACCTGTGTAGTAGATAAACTGACTTCAGGCATGAGTGACACTGCTGTTGCTGTGAGTTGTGTTAATGAATCAACAGTATGTTACATAGTGAGTTTTTAAACAGAAATGCACATAAAACATAAAACAGAAATGCACAAAACACATATTGATTGATTGACAAAAATTTATGACCAGAGGCTCAAAGGAACCTAAACCTGTACTGCCCTTAGGAACAATGGCTCAGTGTCCGTGATGATTTCATAGACCATAGGTATAGGAAACAAAGAGAATCAATGTACTGTAAGGCCCTGGAGAGTTTTCAGGCAGGGGTGAGCCATGGAGAAGAGAAGCTAAGGTGGTCCTAGGCTCAGTTCTGTGCTCACCACGTGTCCTGTACATGCTAAGTTGGGAAGAGATGGCCCATCCTTCAAGAGCTCACAGGTAGGTGAGACGTCAACAAATGTCTGCAAATCACAGCACCACTCAGGACAGTCGGGGCGGGTGTGAATACTATAACCTACTGTGACTTGAGTCATTTATTTCAAGAGGCTGCCTTGAAACTGCTGCTGTACCAAATACTGCTGCTGCTGCTGCTAAGTTGCTTCAGTCGTGTCCGACTCTGTGCGACCCCATAGATGGCAGCCCACCAGGCTCCCCCATCCCTGGGATTCTCCAGGCAAGAACACTGGAGTGGGTTGCCATTTCCTTCTCCAATGCATGAAAGTGAAAAGTGAAAGTGAAGTCGCTCAGTCGTGTTCGACTCTTAGTGACCCCATGGACTGACTGCAGCCTACCAGGCTCCTCTGTCCATGGGATTTTCCAGGCAAGAGTACTGGAGTGGGGTGCCATTGCCTTCTCCAGTACCAAATACTACATCCTGGTAATTAGGTGAATTTTCATCCTATAATCAAGTTTCATTCCAAACTCATTCTGCATAGATGAGAATGCAGCCTCAGGTGGGTCTGGCTTATATTTCAGCATCACTCCTAACAGGACTTTCTTAAAGGTTTTGTCACTGAGAATGTGATTCAGTCCCTTGGACTACAAGGACAGTATTAGCAAGAATCTAGACTATATGGAAAGTAAATTTTAACATTTACCTAATTTTTGCTGTCCTTAACCCCCTTTCTCAAGCATTTCTGGAACCACAAGTTAAAGCAGATTTTAATAAAGAAAATCACTTTTTCCCATAGGGATGATTTAATAATTGGAATAGTATTCCTAACCAAGAACCCTAATTTCAAATAGTTAAAGATGTGACCCATGAAAAATAGGTCATAAAAAATGGGACAACTAATTAGGCTGGGTTGCTCTTCACGGAAGCTCTGGCAAGTCTTAGTCAGTCCACCCAGCCCCAGCCTACCCCTTCCACCCGAGGGAGGGACCTTTTACAGACTGTGGTGAAGGGATAACTGAACTCCCTGAATGTTTAGGTTCAGTCTGGATGAAATCACAGGCAGTTACCACATACACCTATTGCCCAGAACCACATCTTCTATCTTCTGCCTCATGGACACTGTGTTCTGGTCCATTCTGTTCAGAAACCCCCTTTCCCTATTCAAAATGCAGTGAGGCCCCGGTCCTAATCATTTCTAGTCTTGCTCCATCTGAAAGGAAACTAAGCACTGTGCATCTGTGAGAGGAAACGGCAGCCACTCCAGTCAGTATTCTTGCCTGGAAAGTCCCGTGGACAGCAGAGCCTGGTGAGCTCCAGTCCTTAGGGTCACAAAGAGTCAGGCATTACTGAACTAGCCTAGAGATACAGTTATTAGTGAAGCCTGAGCAGAAGCAGCCAGCAGATGGAGTAAACCCACAGCCACTGACGACTCTCAGTTAGACCTCACCCCCGACGAACTCGGGAGTATCAGCCACTGGGACACCCAATTATATTACAGCTTTGCTTATCAGCCTGCAGAGTTTGAAGCTGTAGGGCCAAGAAAAGAAGCCTTAGGATCTCTTCAGGAGATCTGCTTAGCCTTCGTCAAGGTCCTACAGAAGCTGCTGCTAGGTCACCTCAGTCGTGTCCGACTCTGTGTGACCCCATAGAGGGCAGCCCACCAGGCTCCCCCGTCCCTGGGATTCTCCAGGCAAGAATACTGGAGTGGGTTGCCATTTCCTTCTCCAATGCATGAAAGTGAAAAGTGAAAGTGAACTCGCTCAGTCGTGCCCAACTCTAAGCGACCCCATGGACTGGAGCCTACCAGGCTCCTCCACCTATGGGATTTTCCAGGCAAGAGTACTGGAGTGGGATGCCATTGCCTTCTCCGCCTACAGAAGCTAGGACCATTCTAAGATGCCCACCTGGCCTCCTTGTTAAGTGAGATTGGCCTGCTGTTCATAGCCAGTGAGCATTTATATGTAGCATCCACATCTCCTGATGCTCATTTCCAATTATTTTTCCTTATGCTGTCGTGAAAATACTTTATATGGGGCGTTAAGAGTCTATACATCGAATATTTTCTTCTGTCTTAACATGGAAATGCAAGAAAGAATGCACTGTAAATAGAAAATCCAGATGAATATCGACTGTAGAAACAATGATAATAATAATGTATTTGGGGGGTTAAAAATATACATAATTAAAACGTGGAGCAACAATAACTTGGAGTGTGTAGCAGAGTAAAAATGAACTAGCTGGGATGTGATACAAAGCTATTGTGAAAGTCTGAGCTGATTCTTGATATGTATTTCTCAGGTGAGTAGAATATTATGGATTCATCTTTCAACTTTTTCTTTTAGTAGCCATTTGTGACCTTGTGGACTGTAGCCCCTCCGGCTCCTCTATCCATGGGATTCTCTAGGCAAGAATATTGGAGTGGGTAACCATGCCTCCTCCAGGGGATCTTACCAACCCAGAAATCAAACCTGTCTCTCTTGTGTCTCCTGCATGGCAGGCTAATTCTTTGCCAGAGTGCCACCTGGAAAGCCCCTTTTAAGTAGCCATTTCTGGAATTAATTGTTCAGAGAGATCACCAAGACTCCCATCTTGATGGTATGGGGTACTTGAACCTCGTGAACATTTCTTCCCTTTTATCCCTGCCTTTCTCTTCCTCACTTCAACAAATAGCAAGGGGGTTGTGAAAGGGAAAGCCAAAGAAGGGCATTATTTGAGGATACTCATAGTTTAAGCCAGAATTTGCAGGCAGTTCTGTCAGTCACTCCCTTGACTGGCAGTTAAGAGTGGCAACTCCTCATGACAGGTGAAGAGAGGACACCGTGGCCAGGATGGGCTCTGCAGTGTCTGTCTTGGATGTTTTCGATCAGTGATGCACAGTGTAGCATCTGCTATCTTCACGTTTGGTTTTAAGTGCTGAGACCATAGCATTGTTGGAGTTGTGGGTGCACACATAGAAGAATAAAAGTTCGCTTCCGAAAGTCTCTGGCAGAACCAGAAGATGGGATATTGGGCTTCATTTCTCTGTCATTGAACTGCGGGGAGCAGATCACTGGGCAGAGCTGCTGCGCGGTGGGCTTTTCTGGTTGGTGTGGTGGTAGGGCCAACTTCATCGCAGGGTCGCATCATCACACTTGCTGGTGATGCAGAGAGACATCAAGAAGTTCCGTGTAGAACACTTGCAGACTTTTTGTTTCTTCTTCTTCCTTTGCTGTCTGGCTGGGGTGGGAACGGATGGTCCAAGTGGGCGTGGTGTGTCTGGCTTGCAGGGGCAGCCCCCACGCAGGCTCTCTGTCACTGTTGGAGCTGACAGATGGGCCCATTACCACTGCCTGACTCCTGTATCAGGGCTTATGCTGTTGCTGCCACTTCCATCAGCTCGGTGACTTCACGTACGTGACAGGTTACTTCTCTTCTCCCTTCCCTAGCAAGGGAGAGGAGCGCAGAGGTGCAAGAAGAACTGGGGACTGTCTCATCTCAGAATCAGCCCCCCAAGAGCCAGCTGTTACCCATGGATGCCATGAAGATGGAGAAAAGTACAACAACCCTATAACGGACATGTGAATAACTGTGCTCTTGAAGTGCTTTATATTTTTAAAAGAAATATTGAAAAGGAAAATTTTTACAAACAAATGGACTGTGATTCATTGCCATGACAATATTTGAGCTTTGTTCTCCTCTCGTATTTTAATGCAATTAGTTTTAACTCTAGGCAGAATCTCTCAGGTGACTACTGAAAAGTGAGTGAGAGGATGGGTTTCTCCTGCTCCGTTTTCCCCACTCTCCTCCTGTTCAGTACTCATTGCGCCTGTTGTTGTTCAGTCGCTAAGTCGTGTCCAGCTCTTTGCGACCCCATGAACTATAGCACTCCAGGCTTTCCTGTCCTTCACTGTCTCCTGTGCTCAGACTCATGTCTATTGAGTCAGTGATGCCATCCAACTATCTCATCCTCTGACACCCGCTTCTCGTGCCCTCAAGCTTTCTCAGCATCACTGTACCCAAGCTGGGCCATTTATCTCCTGTTAGTGCTGATTTCTAGTCACTAGGGGGCGCTCCACACAAAGACTGAGCGACTTCACTTTCACTTTTCACTTTCATGCATTGGAGAAGGAAATGGCAACCCACTCCAGTGTTCTTGCCTGGAGAATCCCAGGGACGGGGGAGCCTGGTGGGCTGCCGTCTATGGGGTCGCACAGAGTCGGACACGACTGAAGCAACTTAGCAGCAGCGGCAGTGCTGATTTATAGTCACTAGGGGGCGCTCCACACAAAGGCATGTGTGTTAGTTACTCTCCAGACAGAAGATATTTTCTATCAAGAGCAGCTCTTAGACGGCAGAGTACTTGGTGGGGTAATTTTTAAAAGACTGAACCCTGGGCCAGCCAAAACCGTCTGCCTTAAACTTTAGCTTAAAACCCACAAGAATTTTGTCTCCTTGCAAACAAAACTATGAAGGCAACTTATTAAACAGTGTTAGTCACGAACTCCTTCAAGTTGCCCTCTCCTGGCATTCTTTCTTTGTACATGAGATTTTGCAACAAGGGTTACCATTCAGCAGGTACAAGGTGGTGCACAGGGAATGTGGGCTTCAGTTCAGTTCAGTTCAGTTCAGTATAGACTATCAGTCATGTCTGACTCTTTGCGACCCCATGTACCATCGCACACCAGGCCTCCCTGTCCATCACCAACTCCTGGAGCCTACCCACACTCATGTCCATTGAGTTGATGATGCCATCCAACCATCTCATACTCTGTCGTCCTCTTCTCCTCCTGCCTTCAATCTTTGCCAGTATCAGGGTCTTTTCAAATGAGTCAGCTTTTTGCATCAGATGTGGACACCCAGGACTGATCTCCTTTAGGATGGACTGATTGGATCTCTTTTCAGTCCAAGGGACTCTCAGAGTCTTCTCCAACACCACAGTTCAAAAGCATCAATTCTTTGGTGCTCAGCTTTCTTTCACATCCATACATGACCACTGGAAAAACCATAGCCTTAACTAGACGGACCTTTGTTGGCAAAGTAATGCCTCTGCTTTTTAATACGCTGTCCAGGTTAGTCATAACTTTCCTTCCAAGGAGCAAGTGTGTTTTAATTTGATGGCTGCAGTCACCATCTGCAGTGATTTTGGAGCCCCCCAAAACAAAGTCTGACACTGTTTCTACTGTTTCCCCATCTATTTCCCATGAAGTGATGAGACTGGATGCCATGATCTCAATTTTCTGAATGTTGAGCTTTAAGCCAACTTTTTCACTCTCCTCTTTCACTTTCATCAAGAGGCTCTTTAGTTCTTCTTCACTTTCTGCCATAAGGGTGGTGTCATCTGCATATCTGCGGTTATTGATATTTCTCCCAGCAATCTTGATTCCAGCTTGTGCTTCCTCCAGCCCAGCGTTTCTCATGATGTACTCTGCATATAAGTTAAATAAGCAGGGTGATGGTATACAGCCTTGACGTACTCCTTTTCCTATTTGGAACCAGTCTGTTGTTCCATGTCCAGTTGTAACTATTGCTTCCTGACCTGCATACAGATTTCTCAAGAGGCAGGTCAGGTGGTCTGGTATTCCCATCTCTTAAAGAATTTCCCACTGTTTGTTATGATCCACACAGTCAAAGGCTTTGGCATAGTCAATAAGGCAGAAATAGATGTTTTTCTGGAACTATCTTGCTTTTTCGATCATATGTCAGATGTTGGCAATTTGATCTCTGTTTCCTCCGCCTTTTCTAAAACCAGCTTGAACATCTGGAAGTTCACGGTTCACGTATTGCTGAATTTTGACTTGGAGAATTTTGAGCATTACTTTGCTAGCGTGTGAGATGAGTGCAATTGTGCGGTAGTTTGGGCATTCTTTGGCATTGCCTTTCTTTGGGATTGGAATGAAAACTGACCTTTTCCAGTCCTGTGGCCACTGCTGAGATTTCCAAATTTGCTGGCATATAGAGTGCAGCACTTTCACAGCATCATCTTTTAAGATTTGAAATAGCTCAATATGGACTTGCTGCTGCTAAGTCGCTTCAGTTGTGTCCGACTCTTTGCGACCCCATAGACGGCAGCCCACCAGGCTCCCCTGTCCCTGGGATTCTCCAGGCAAGAACACTGGAGTGGGTTGCCATTTCCTTCTTCAATGCAGGAAAGTGAAAAGTGAAAGTGAAGTCACTCAGTGGTGTCCAACTCAGTGACCCCATGGACTGCAGCCTACCAGACTCCTCTGTCCTTGGGATTTTCAAGGCAAGAGTACTGGAGGGGGGTGCCATTGCCTTCTCCCAGTGTGGGCTTAATGATATATAAACAAGTCAGTTTCATCTAAGATAATATAACATTGCTCTCCAGACACACAGTCTGGGGCCAGACTGCCTGGTCTTGCATCCCAGCTCCATTGCTCCTCAGCTACGTGACCTTGGACAATTTACCTAACCTTTCTATATCCCATTGTCTGCATTAGTAAGAATGGCATAGTAATAGTTCCTACCTAAGCTTTGTGGTTGAGATTAATGAGTTAACAGAAATCCAATTCTTAGAAACCTGCCTGACATTGAGAGAAATTTAATAAATTCTAATTATTGCTGTTACCCTTTGGGTTGGGTGGCCACAGTGAATGTGGGGTCTGCGTTTTGACTTTGACAGTTCTCCAATTGACTGGAACCAGTTGTATCAGAGAGTAGAAGTAAGTGGCTTCAAAGTGGAGCTAATCTGAGGGATAATATGTCCCAAGAGTGCTTCCCTGGTGGCTCAGATGGTAAAGAATCTTCCTGCAATGCAAGAGACCAGATTTGATTCCTGAGTCAGGAAGATCCCCTGGAGAAGGGCATAGCAACCCACTCCAGTATTCTTTCCTGGAGAATTCCATGGACAGAGAAATCTGGTGTGTGTGCTATGGTCCACAGGGTTGCACAGAGTCAAACATGACTGAGTATGCACACACATACACAATAGGTCCCAAAGTCTATGAATTCTAGAGAATTTTTAAAAAGTGTTTGGCAGGGCAGGAATTTTATAATTTTCAAGAAGTGTTTAATGAAGAGGTAAATCCTTTTCCTCTGCCTTGAATAGCAGCCCAGGAACTAGCATTCAGGCCCATGGCTAAGTATGTCCTTAGGGATTCGGTCCTCATAGACACCTGCTCCTGTGAGGAGTTCCAAGAGGCAGGAGGGCTCAAAATCACAATGTAAATCAAAGAAATTTTGCTGTTCACAACAGGAAACACTCTTCAGTTGGCTGATTCCATACAGGGTGGCCCTTTACAGTACCTTGGACTTAGGCTAGACTGCACTAGAACTCGAGCATTTGATCAGAGTCTTAAATACGACAAGCAGTTATGGGATTCTGCTACCTATGATGGATTGTTGTAAACGTCCAGCATCTCTTCCCATCATGCTCTGCTTCGTGGCTGAGCCTCCTGATTTTGCCCCTGGTAGGATGTCAGGGGTCTTCCCAGGTAACACTAGTGGTAAAGAATCTGCCTGCCAATGCAGGAGACATGCGTTTGATCCATGGGTCTGGAAGATCCCCTGGAGGAGGGCATGGCAACCCACTCCAGTATTCTTGTCTAGAGAATCCCATGGACAGAGGAGCCTGGTGGGCTACAGTGTGTGGGGTTGCAAAAAAGTCGGACACGACTGAAGCAACTTAATACGCACACACAGGCTGGTATCAGAGCATCTTGAAAAGCAGTGCTGGATCTTCCGGGGTGGGGGCCAGAGGGTGAAGAAATGCCAGGACGGAGACCCCTGGTGCAATCGCCTGCTTGCTGTCAACCTTGCCTTGGACAGCAATTGAACAGCCCCAGGTCAAGTTAGTGGGCCTTCTATTCTCATTCTCTTTCCTGAGACTATTTTTTGTCCTCTTTTCCAAATGGTCACCATTTGTCCATGTGTCTCATAGCTCTGAATTCGGTGTGATGTGACCTCGGGAGAGGAGGTGTGAACAAGCCATGTAGACCTGTTTTATGTCTGGGAGGAAGTAATTTATACACCAGGAGCTGGCTCCATGGTGTGGGATTCTAATTCTGGGTATAGCATTTTGTATGTGTAGGAAGGCTGTCAAAACCTTTCCAATGGAAGGGACCAGAACCAATTTGAGAATAAGGTGGTTATGTAAGAACTGTCCCGGCTCAGGCATCTTGGCACATGTCCTGCGTTGTTCACTCCCAAGAGGAAAGAAAAGGGAACAGGAGGAATTCTCTGTGCACCCTTGAAAACCCACAAACTTACCAGTAAGAGATGACACGCAGTTCTGAGATGTTTCTGGAGGCAAAAACATCTGTAGTTTTCTGTAGTCAGAAAAGGGTCATGGGTGTGCATGAACCCTTTGCTTTCTTATTATTCCTGCTCCTCCTCTTTAAAATGTTCACCAAACTGACTAGCCTGCTGGGTCTATGTCATCTTAAGGAGGCCCACTAGGATTTCCACTGGTCTTATATCAGTGACAAAACAGCCACAGTGACCACCCCACTAGCAGCAGCATTTGAGCCTGTCCAGGGTCCTGGGCCAAATGGTTCCCATGCAGTGCAGCCTCCACAAGGCACGAGGCACAGCCATGGCTTTTCCTACTTTAGAGGTGAACTCGTGTGGCGCAGACATTGGAGATGGGCATCATAGAAGGGGAGGTGTTTGGACGTGCAGGAATTCGAGGGTAAACAAAGGGACCAGTGCAGATTAGCCCTGGCTGAGAAGGAGGAGCGTGAGTGATGAGCAAGGACAACTGGAAAATGTGAAGAAAGTGCTCCTTTGACGACAAGTCGTGAGCAATTTGTGCCGGGGGGTTTGGGTGATATTTGATAATTTTAAATTAGGAGAGTATGTGGTTAAAGATGAGGATTTCACTTTGACGGTAGTATGAAGAGGATGTTGTTTTGGGATAGATCCTTGCAGCCCTTTTTCTCTGTGTGCATTCGGGGGTATTGCAGGCCTTCCTGTGGCGGGAATACTGTCGGTATGCTGCTGCTGCTGCTGCTAAGTCGCTTCAGTCGTGTCCGATTCTGTGCGACCCCATAGACGGCAGCCCACCAGGCTCCCCCTTCCCTGGGATTCTCCAGGCAAGAACACTGGAGTGGGTTGCCATTTCCTCCTCCAATGCATGAAAGTGAAAAGTGAAAGTGAAGTCCCTCAGTCGTGTCTGACTCTTAGCGACCCCATGGCCTGCAGCCTACCAGGCTCCTCCATCCATGGGATTTTCCAGGCAAGAGCTAGGAAACAAAATTGATACTCTTCCTGTAAAGAGCCTTCTGCATTGTCCTGTTTTTAGTGTTTCCTAGTGACTCAACAAGGTATAGATAGTTCAGCCCTATTTTTAGTGCTGGGTGTGAGTCTACTGCCTAAGGCTGCTGGTTTCCAAGGGTGCTCCTCCTCCAAGCTCCCAGTCCTGCAGGACCTTCCCTGGTGGAGGCTTGTGAAGCCACATCCTCATCTGATACTCCCGTGGTCCGCAGTTCCGTCCGTCCTCTCTGTCCTCCCCTGCTGCTTCTTTAACAGCCTGTTGTCTTCATTCAGTTTACATGTCAGAAAAAAATTGCCTCCGTCTTAAAAGCGATCTATGTGAAAATGTCAGCCTAGCAGAAGTGCAGGGGGCCCGTGGGATGAGCATCTTTTGGGGGGTTGTGCACTGTGACCCCTGTCAGGCACGGGGGCTTCAAGTGTGCTTGCCTGTCCCCAGCCTGCCTTCTCACATGCATTTTTTCCCCTGCCTCCTGGATAAACCAAGAGGGAGGTGGTCAAAGACTTCATGGAGTCCTTGGTAGTTTTCACAAGGTTGGGCAGACATGGTAAACGGATAATTACTTGTCAGGTTGAATCCTTCAAAGCCCTCCAAAAAAATCCTCTCTCCAGATCTGAACAGGGGTGTGCAGTGTTTTGTTTTGGTTTTTACCCCACGGACTTTCTCTTTCTACTTTTTAAAATTCTTTTTTCTGCTGGTTAGTTTAGTACTTCCCTATTGTGGAAAGGAGAGGAGAGGAAATTGTGAAGAAGCAAAGCAAACACACAGGAAACCACACACACACACACACACAACACCTATAATCCTACCCTCCAATAGCAAACTGTTAATGTTTAGTATTTTTCCTTAGTAGCTTTTTTTATGGGCTCTGTTCTTTTCATATTTGAGATTAAATTTTATGTTCAATTTCCAATCGTTTCCATTTGTCACATGTAAACCTTGATAAAGATCATGTTTAGTGACTGATGCTCTGCAGTAAGTACTTAAAACATAACTTACTTAGGTGTTCCAATAATTAAGGACATTTTAAAATAAATTACAGAAATGATTCAATGATCATGTTAGGCATAACTATTTGTCCACATTTAGAATTATTTCCTTAGAAGAAATTATTAGACACTTGGGTCAACGTTTACAGATATTTTTGAAACTCTAATTTAATTTTGTTTATTTGTACTTCCTATTTTTAAATCTTCCTGCTGTCCATGAAATTGATTTTATTCACATTGTTTCTACCTACTTTATTTGAATTCTTTTTTTAAACTATTCTAATTCTGAGAGCAAGACATAGTGCCGAGAATTCATAAAATTTTAACTAAAATTATTTAGAAAAAAATAAACTATATTCCTTCATATATAAATAGTTACAATTTTGGTGCATATCTTTTCCAGATATATTCTATGCTTATATAAATAAGTATACTTTCTCTAAATGTGATCTTCTAGTTTTTTTAATTTTCAAAGTGAATTTTTATTTTAAGGTTTCTAGAGAAAATGTCGGAGAAGGCAATGGCAACCCACTCCAGTACTCTTGCCTGGAAAATCCCATGGATGGAGGGGCCTGGTAGGCTGCAGTCCATGGGATCGCTAGGAGTCGGATACAACTGAGCAACTTCACTTTCACTTTTCACTTTCATGCATTGGAGAAGAAAATGGCAACCCATTCCAGTGTTCTTGCCTGGAGAATCCCAGGGACGGGGGAGTCTGGTGGGCTGCTGTCTATGCGGTCGCACAGAGTCAGATATGACTGAAGCGACTTAGCAGCAGCAGCAGTGAAAATGTAGAGAATTTTTATGCCATCTTATTATATGCTTAGCTTTATCTGACAGAAACTTAGTGAAAATATTTAAAAAATATGGGAGCTAAGCACAATTGATGAAGCCCGTCTTTTCTGTTTGTATTCATAGAAGCTTCTCTCAGAAGGAGCAGTCATGGAGGCAACTCTTGTGGCCACATCCAAGCAATCTTTGTCCACAACAAGATTTAGTCATACTCTCTTTTTAGGGATTTTGATGTATATTGCACAGTTTGTTAGAAGAACTATAACAATTTGCATTTCCACCAAGAGCCTTAGAAAGTACCCATTTGACTGAATCTTCAATAACTCTGAATACTTTACTTTTTTGTCTTCACTAATTTTACAGGCTTTTAAGAAAATCTCCTAACATGCTTTTTTCCTATACCTCCACAGCCACATTTCCTATCTCCCTATTAGAGTCTTCTCTTACACTTATTTATTATGATTATTCCACTGGCCTGTTAATTTGTCTTTCTAACAAGAAGCACAGCCCAGAGCTTAGTACTTTTCTCACTTTGAATAAAGGATGGTAACTCAGTTAACTCAGGATAGTGCAATAATCCAGTTCTTGTTATCAGGGTAGGCCCCAGGGGACCACTGTGCTCCATCTTCCTCTGAATACCAGCCAGCAGTTTTGTATCTCTCTGCTTGTCTGTTTCACTGGTCACTTTTGCAAGCTGCATTTTTCTTTCTTCAGCTTGAACATGGCAGGAAATGGCTGTTCCATCTCTAGCTTTACATAACATACTCAGTCCTGTGCTCACGGATGATTGGTGGCTTCTGAGGGAGGTACTTCAAACTTTCTAAATGAAAATAATGTCCAGTTTGAGTCAAATGACCACGTTGGCCCAATCAGACCTGCCCAGGGTATTGTGGTCCTTCCCCACCTTATCCAGAACTGTTTCTCCAACACGAGGCTGTGCATAGGGTGTAGTACTTCCTGTGTCCATTGCAGCTCCCTGCCCAGCGAGTGGACCTTGGCTTGGAACTTGGAGATCACATAAATATTGACTTTTGGCGGGTATTTATGTATTTTTCATTTATTAAAAAGCAAAGACATCATTTTGCTGACAAAGGTGTATAAGTAAAAGCTATAGTTTCTCCAGTAGTCATGTATGGATGTGAGAGTAGGACCATAAAGAAGGCTGAGCACCAAAGAATTGATGCTTTTGAACTGTGGTGTTGGAGAAGACTCTTGAGAGCCCCTTGGACAGCAAGGAGATCAAACCAGTCAATCCTAAGGGAAATCAACCCTGAATATTCATTGGCAGGACTGATGCTGAAGCTGACTCCAGTACTTTAGCCACCTGACTTGAAGTTGTTGTTCAGTCTCTCGGTTGTTTCCGACTCTTTGTGACCCCATGGACTGCAGCATGCCAGGCTTTCCTGCCCTTCACATCTTCTGAAGCTTGCTCAAAGTCATGTCCATTGAGTCCGTGATACCATCCAACCATCTCATCCTCTGTCCTCCCCTTCTCCTCCTGCCTTCAAGCTTTCCCAGCATCAGGGGCTTTTCTGATGAGTCAGTTCTTCACATCAGGTGGCCATCGCCCTGGAGCTTCAGCTTCACTATCAGTCCCTCCAATGAATATTCAGGATTGATTTTCTTTAGGATTGACTGGTTTGATCTCCTTGCTGTCCAAGGGACTCTTGAGAGTCTTCTCCAACACCAGAGTTCAAAAGCATCAGTTCTTTGGTGCTCAGCCTTCTTTATGGTCCTACTCTCCCATTCATACATGACTACTGGAAAAACCATAGCTTTGACTATAGGGACCTTTGTTGGCAAAGCGATGCCTCTGCTTTTTTTTTTTTGTTTTTTTTCTTTTTTTTTTAATTTATTTTATTTTTAAACTTTACATAATTGTATTAGTTTTGCCAAATATCAAAATGAATCCGCCACAGGTATACATGTGTTCCCCATCCTGAACCCTCCTCCCTCCTCCCTCCCCATTCCATCCCTCTGGGTCGTCCCAGTGCACCAGCCCCAAGCTTTTTAATATGCTGTTTAGGTTTGTCATAGCTTTTCTTCCAAGGAGCAAGAGTCGTTTAGTTTCATGGCTGCAGTCACCATCTGCAATGATTTTGGAACCCAAGAAATTAAAGTCTCTCACTGTTTCCATTGTTTCCCCATATATTGGTCATGAAATAATGGGACCAGATGCCATGATCTTCGTTTTTTGAATGTTGTTTTAAGCCAGCTTTTTCACTCTCTTTCACCTTCTTCAAGAGGCTCTTCAGTTCCTCTTTGCTTTCTGCCATGAGGGTGGTGTCATCTGCATATCTGAGGTTATTGATATTTCTCCTAGCAGTCTAGATTCCAGCTTGTGCTTCATTCAGCCCAGTATTTTGCATGATGTTCTCAGCATATAAGTTAAATAAGCAGGGTGACGATACACAGCCTTGACATACTTCTTTCCCAATTTGGAACCAGTCTGTTGTTCCATGTCCTATTGTAACTGTTGCTTCTTGACCTGCATACAGATTTCTCAGGAGGCAGGTGAGATGGTCTGGTATTCCCATCTTTTTAAGAATTTTCCACAGTTTGTTGTCATCCACACAGTCAAAGGCTTTAGTATAGCCAATGACACAAAGAGCTGATTCATTGGAAAAGGCCTTGATGCTGGGAAAAATTGAAGCAAAAGGAGAAGGGACTGGCAGAGGATGAGATGGTTAGGTAATTTCACCAACTCAGTGGATATGAAACTGAGCAAACTTCTGGAGATAGTGAAGGACAGGGAAGTGTGGTGTGCTATAGTCCATGCGGTCGTAAAGAGTCAGACATGACTTAGCGACTGAATCACAGCAGTTTTTTTAGGGATATTCAATGCTGCTTGTAATGATTAAAGCAGCATTATATTAACAAATGGAAACTTTAACAAGTGGAAACAATAAGTGTTATCAAAGCCTTTCTTTGCATAAATGATACTAGTTAGACCTCTTTATTATGCTCGAACTGTATCAAATTTCATTGTACTCTCTTTGAAAAGTATAGAAATGGTTTCTATTTTAAAACTCTATTTGCTGCTTTGTTAAAAATAGAGACTGACAGCAAATTGAAAAGAAGATGCAGTTTGTTTGCCTTTAAGCTATCAGATTTCATCCAGAATAACTCCTTAGAAAGAAAGTCTTTAAGGCCGTGATGGGAGAGGGAATGGCGAGTGCCACCCCGTAGCCCATTCTCTGTTTATTCCCCTATTTATAATGGAGAAATGATCCTCAGTCTTCATATGCTGTGACTTCAAAAGGTGAGAGGATTTTTGCGTAATAGACATGAAAAGTGAAGTCACTCAGTCGTGTCCGACTCTTTACAACCCCATGGACTGTACAGTGTATCGAATTTTCCAGGCCAGAATACTGGAGTGGGTAGCCTTTCCCTTCTGTAGGGGATCTTCCAACCGAGGGATCAAAACCAGGTCTCCCACATTGCAGGCGGATTCTTTACCAGCCAAGCCACAAGAGAAGCCCATGAAGATTGGTCAAATATGTAGAACAGAGGAAAAACAATAATTTCAGGCTTTGTGATGGACTTAAATGTATGCAGACAATTCATCAAACGCGGGTTGATTTGGATAAATATTTGGTCTAGGTTTGCTATTATTTTTATTCTGCAGGATTATGGTTTCCCAGGCTACATTTTAGGGCTTTTTGCCCTTTTTATATAGAGCAATTTGTAGGAACCCATATCTACAGGTATTTGCAGTTGTAGCTTTAGTGCCTGGAGCCAGACCACCTTGGTAGCCAGAGAAATTATCCCCAAACTCTGTCTACACTCCTCTTTGACCTCGGAACCACCTGTGCATGGGGCAGACTCAAAACAGTAGCTATATAGACAAAAAGTCTGAAGTGAGACCAGAACTGCAGCCTCCAAACAGTTAGCAGTTCAAGCACAAGCAAGAAAATGATCTGCCAAAACAGAGGAAACAACACTCCTTGGAGAATAATGACAGGATCCAGACTCTTGCAACTTAACATTCATAATGGCTGGAAAACAGTCTTATGTTTTCTGAAATATGAGGAATGAAGGCAAAATTCTCTCAAATCCAACTCCAAGATGAACCAAATGCTGAAACTAGGAGAGGAATTTAAAATGTTTGTGAAAACCGTCCACAGTGAAAAAAGCAAACCATGTTTTCAATGTTTGAAAATCTTAGCAGAATTAGAAGTGTCAGTAGAGACATAAAAACCATAGGAAAGAACAAAATGGACAGTCTAGAATAAAAAAAAAATACAATCACTGAGATTCCCAGTATGTAATAAACCTGCAAATGTAAACTATTATTATTTGTAAGAGAAAAGGTAAAGTATTTTGCTCTTATTTTAGTACATTTTTTACTAATGAAATAGAAGCAGAGCAACTCTGTCCATCTTTTCCTCTTCTAACCTTTATCATCCTTAACCTTGAAGAAAGAGAGAGTTCTGGAAGGTGAGCAGTGAGGTGAAAAAGTTGAGGGAGTTTGGGGGTGTTGTAGCACAGACTCTTCCTCTCTCTTCTGTGCTACTTCTGTGCTTTGTGCACAGATTCATTGCTTTTCATAGAGCAAATTCCAATTCATCTCCCGATTTATCTCGCTCCCCTGGTGGGTCCTAAATAATAGGAGGTCAGCTTCTAGGTCTTTCTTATCTCTTTCTGTAATAGGAGTGGAATGGATGGGCACTGTTGAATGAATAAAGCTTTTGGGTCCGTCAGTTCCTGCTGTTATCTCCTTGCCTTTTTCTTGGAGTTGTCGTGTCTTTATTGCAAGTGTTTTAGAGTGCTTTACAAGAAATTGCATAATTACTGAAACAGCATTATTTACTGAGTAGGCTGTCAGAATGTTTGCCATTTTTCTTTATTATCAGCTTTTAATTTTGCCCAGCATATTTAATCACGATGAAAATGAAAGGGTCAATCACTATAAATAGATCTGTCTTTCCTCCTCCTAGTCTTCCACACCTGTGTTCCACCTTCTATTCCCTTATTGGTCCTTCTGGGAAGGTTTTGTGATGTCCATCTCTAAAATAGTCTCCTTTAAAATGGTTCTCAGGGCTTCCCTGGTGGCTCAGATGGTGAAGAATTCACTTGCAATGTGGGAGACCTGGATTCGATCCCTGGGTTGGGAAGATCCCTGGAAGAAAGCATGGCAACCCACTCCAGTATTCTTGCCTGGAGAATTCCCAGGACAGAGGAGCCTGGTGGGCTGCAGTCCATGGAGTTGCAAAGAGTCAGACACGGCTGAGCGACTAAGCACAAAGTGGTTCCATAGAAGTATGTGTACACACCAGTTACTTTTACCAAATGCATCTTAGTCACTGCATTTTGAGTCTCGCTTCCATGTGTGAGCTGTTTTTTTTTGACACTTTGTGTAGGACTTTGAAGAGAAAAAAAACAAAAATAACAAGTAGCAGAGGTATGAGTTTTCTTTTTGGTTCATCAACCCAGGGGTGAAAGAAAAACTTTTTTGTCTGCTTATTATTCTGTGGCAGGTCCTCTCCTGGGTGTTTGAGATGATTTTTTTTTTTTTCATTTAATCTTCACAACCAGTTTGTGAAATAGATGTTTTCCCCTTATTTTATATCTGAATATACTGAGGTTAAATAACCTGCCCAGAGTCTCACAGATGGTAAGAAGTGACACCAAAAATTCAGTGATAATTTTGTCTCATTCTCCAGGCCACTGCTGTTTGGCACTGAACCATACTGCTTCTCTCTGAAATAAAAGGTTAAGAGGACTCAGGAATGCAAATAAGGAGGTGTTGGAGCATGAGTGGTTGGTTCAGCTTCTGGTACAATAATTTTTAACCTTTTCCCACTGTGAAAGCACATGGTAGAATTCATTTATATTTTGTATATATCTCTTTCTTCTGGCATGAACGCTCTTATGCTGCCTCTTTGTCTCTCACTCTCAAGAACATATTGAAAAGCAAGTTAATAACTATGGCACTGTTATATAAATATATCATCTAATATTTTCCAGTGTATGAAATGCAGTGGTATGTAAGATGCATGGCCGATGTTATAAAATGGCCTAGAAGATGAGAAACTCATCTTTACTGTGCTGCTCCAGTTGCCTCGTGCTGACACCAGGGGGCAGCATCTTCACATAGCTTTCAATTTAGTGGGCATTTGAGGTAGTGGGCCATGTTTGGCCCAAGTGGATCAGGTTTGTGTGTTAGTTCCTCAGTCATGTCCAACTCTTTGCAACCCTGTGGACTGTAGCCCTCCAGGCTTCTCTGTCTATGGAATTCTCCAGGCAAGAATACTGGAGTGGGTTACCGTTCCCTTCTCCAGGGGATCTTCCTGACTCAGGAATCGAACCCAAACCTGAATTGACCTTCACCTCTTATTTTCCAAGCCAGGTGACCCAATCTTAATTGGGTTAAATGAGTGCAAAACGATTTTCAGTCAGTGTTTTTGAAGAGGAGGGTAGTGAGAGGCATAACCTTGTATGTTAGCACGCACAATAAAGTCTTTGGTTTTTTATATGAATGGATGTGTTCTGTGTATTGTAGAATTCTTTCCTCTACCGAGAACACCCATTTTCTTTTTCAGGACTGCAGTACTGAACATGCAGTCTTAACACAACTGCAATTTAAACTTTATTTCCCACTAAAACTTTAGTATATATTTATTTTCTGAAAAGATACCTAGTACAGTTACCAGAATCTCAGAATTTAATATTGATAAATACTATTTTGCTGTCCAGTCCTTACTCAAATTTAATCACATGTCCTTTATACCATTTTATTCAGTCCAGATCCACAGTTCCATGTTGCACTTGGTTGCCATTTTCTTTGCTTTCCCTTAATCTGGAGTGGCTCTTATGCTTTTCTCCATGTTCCAACCTTGGTCGTTTTTCAAGGATGCTAAGTTGCTTCAGTCATGTCTGACTCTGTGCAACCCCATAGACGGCAGCCCACCAGGCTCCCCCGTCCCTGGGATTCTCCAGGCAAGAACACTGGAGTGGGTTGCCATTTCCTTCTCCAATGCATGAAAGTGAAAAGTGAAAGTGAAGTTGCTCAGTCGTGTCCGACCCTCAGCGACCCCATGGACAGCAGCCTACAAGGCTCCTCCGTCCATGGGATTTTCCAGGCAAAAGTACTGGAGTGGAGTGCCATTGCCTTCTCCGTTTTCAAGGATATGGGCCAGTTATTACGTACATTGTCTCTCAACCTGAGTTTGGCTAATATTTTTCACCATTGGATTCAAGTTCTCATTATATTTTATACTGTACTGTGGAAAAATGAGTCCTGATTTCCAAAGGCTAGACATGCTAACATTGTTTATCTCAAATTATCTCTTCAAAAACTAGCAATTGTGTGTAGGTGGCATTTTTTAGTTCTACATTGCAAAGCTGCCCTAACCCTGTGGGCTTGGGTTTAGTTTCCCTGCTGCTGCTGCTAAGTCGCTTCAGTC
The DNA here is from genome assembly GCF_019923935.1 of Bubalus bubalis. Taxonomy (NCBI): domain Eukaryota; kingdom Metazoa; phylum Chordata; class Mammalia; order Artiodactyla; family Bovidae; genus Bubalus; species Bubalus bubalis. The sequence goes on from NC_059164.1 coordinate 59,781,233, forward strand.
GTGTCCGACTCTGTGCGACCCCATAGACGTCTGGCAGCCCACCAGGCTCCCCCGTCCCTGGGATTCTCCAGGCAAGAACACTGGAGTGGGTTGCCATTTCCTTCTCCAATGCATGAAAGTGAAAAGTGAAAGTGAAGTCGCTCGGTCGTTTCCGACCCTCAGCGACCCCATGGACTGCAGCCTACCAGGCTCCACCATCCATGGGATTTTCCAGGCAAGAGTACTGGAGTGGAGTGCAGAATGGGGATTTAGGAATTGTTTATCAGCAGTTTTATGCTTCAGGACTGGAGGGCAGTGACAGAATCATATTGTGTAGCCCTCTGTGTTAAAATCATTGTTTTTTGATATCGTGGAGCCAAATGGAGTTCCCTTTATGTTAATTCACTTGTCAAATGTTAAGTGAGAAAATGACAATTTGCCATGTAAATTGTTAAGATAATTAAGCCAGTCTTCTAGGGCATGGCGAAGGCTGCTTGTTTGACTCTTGTACACCTTCCCAGGGAGGATGGTACATTTTATTTCCTTGGCAGTAGAATTTCCCTCTGCCAAGAAAAAAAGCATTACTACCCTGAGTTTATAAAGCAAATCAACAATGTCAATTTGGGCACATGGCTAATTTCTTAAGACTATTTTATTAGTAGTGTTATAGCTGCTCTCAGAACCAGAGAAGTGCCTCTGTCTTTGTTTTTTTCTCCTCCCTTTATGCAGCCTCTCCCAAATCTTTGTGTTTCCTTTCCCCCATCCTGCTGTATTTGATAACTCAGCTTTTCCTAAAAGGATTTTGGCTTTTGTTGTAAAAGTTGAAATGAAAAAGCTATATGCAAATATATGCAGATTAGATTTGGATTATTTTTAAGCCACATGGACAAAATTCCCCTCAGCAGTCTGTTCCCACTAAGAAAAATTCCTCCGTTGTTCTCTTTCCATTTTAAACTTTTTTATTTTGAAATGATTTTAGATGAACAGAAGTGTTGGGACTATAGTACAGGGAATTACTGTAACCCTTTGTGTACCTGCCCATAATGTTACATTTACACAATGGTAGTATATTTTTCAAAACTAAAAATTGATTTTAGTATGATACTATTAAGTGAACCACAGAGTTTACTAGGATTTCCCCAGTTTTCCCACTGATATCATCTTTTCTTTCCAGGGTTCCAGAATGCATTTAGTTGTCATGTCTTCTTAGGCTCTTCCAACCCGTGGTAATGTCTCAGTCTTTTCTTTTTGTAGCAATCTTGACACTTTTAAAAGAGATCTAGTGTTGTGTTTTACAGAAAGTGCCTCAGTTTGTGTTTTTTTCTGATGTTTTCTCATGATTAGACTGGAGTTATGATTTTTCTTTGGGGGGGTTATGGTTTTTAGGAAAGAATATGATGGAAATGAAGTGTCATTCTACTCAGAGAATCTCATCACATCATATCTGGGATATATGGTTTCTTTATTGACTTTTATAATTTTCTTATATTCTTTCTCTGTTTTGCGGTTTTAAATCTCTTTATGGTGCTACCTGGTGGCTCAGACGGTAAAGTGTCTGCCTCCAATGAGGGAGACCTGGGTTCGATCCCTGGGTCGGGAAGATTTCCTGCAGAAGGAAATGGCAACCCACTCCAGTACTCTTGCCTAGAAAATCCCATGGACGGAGGAGCCTGGTGTCCATGGGGTCCCAAAGAGTCAGACACGACTTCACTTTCACTTTCATGGTGCTACAACTATTCTTTAAAAATTGAATACCATGGTCAGTTACTTGGTTGTTTGCATAAAATCCTCAGAGCTCATTTAAGTTTTCTGTGTAACATAGGGTATTTCAATGAAAGAAAATCAAATGCAGGCACGGTTTCCTCTTTCTCAAATACTTTCAACCTCTCAACTCCACTTGAAAAGCATAGTGAGAAGTGGGATATTTCCTGCCATATCAGTAAACAAGGATGTCACAGTCCTCAAAGATTCCAGTGGTCCAGTGTGAGCTGGTGAGCCTAAGGGCACTCAGGAAGGAGAGGAATACTTGCGATCTAACAGCCATCAAATTACAGCCACTGCCTGTGGTGAGCCCCAAGGGAACTCAGGATGTGAAAACCACAGGATTCTGGCCACAGGAGAGCTGAGATGCATGTGAAAGGAATGGTTTCAGTGAGCCCAGACTCTTGCATTTTCCCATATGTGGAAAAGTCCTAAATTTCTTAAGTTAGGTTATCTGGTTATTTTTAATTAACAATAATCTTTTGATGTTCAGACTGCCTGCCCTTTGTTGCAAAACTTCTGTATAACCTGACTCCTTCCTGCACCTCCTCAGAGCAGTTCTCTCAGGGTTACCTGAGATGCTGTCTCCTGGGTTTGAAATCCTAACAATTCCTGCCGAATAAAGTGTAACTCTCAACTTTTAGGTCGTGACTATTTTTTTAAGTTGACAGTGGGTACGCCACTTTCTAAAGTGTTTAGAGAGTCTTGGACAAAGCGTAGCACATCTTGAGATTTCTTTTAAGGTTATTTTCAGTATATCAGATTTGTGCGCTGGAACAAAGCATGCTAGAGACATAGATGTGCTTGACTGAGTCCTGATCTGCCTAACTCCTTGCTGAACTTTGACTCTTTGAGTTCTAGACATGGGGCTTTATTTGGCTCAGAGCATCTGTGGATATTTCAGAAAGCTGATTTTAATCTTAATATAAACTTTTCCTGCCCGTATAAGGAATAACATGGATGTGGATTGTATCTCATTTCCCATTCACTCATGAACTATCTGGGTCCTAGAAATATTCAATTTAAACAATGAGCCAAAATGAGGAAGGGCCTAAGTGATCCACGAACTATAATCAGTCTATGACCACCAGCAGCTGAAATTGTCACTCTCAATCTTTCTCTAATACGTGGCTTACTTTAGAAATACCCCCTTTTTATTGAAGTATAAGTGACATAAGACATTATGTTTAATTTCAGGTGTACAGAATTGTTTGGTATTTAATGCATAAAATCTTTGTAATAATGTCCTCCCAAACATAGAGTGACAAATAAAATAAAACATAAAACAAAAGAAAACAAATATGTAGTTTTCTTTTTATAACATTCATCTTTAGAAGGAAGATCACTCTTGTTTGCTTCCTATGATTTAATTCTAATTATGGCTCCCAGAACACATTCTAAATTACTGTGCTGTAGCTTGAATATTGCTAATTACCTATCCTTCCAATTGGGAGGGAAAAAAAAGAAATTTAATTAGCTCTGAAGTTCAAGCACTATTGAAACAAGCACATTTCCACCCCTCTTCTCTGTACTTCCTCTTGCAGATGATGTATTTAATTGCTGGTATTTCGTACTTGATGTGTGAACGTATTTGGCAGCCATTGCCACCAAGTTGAGTACCATGAGCTTTCATAAGCCGCATATGTTCAGAAAGTTTTCTGACAGGGCAGAGAAAAGGAAATCTCAGATCTGCTGCACCCTCAGTCTTCTACTAGAGCATGCTGTGTTTAAAGTACTGATGAGTGAGCTTCCTAATTGGAAAGGTGATCTTTGGTAATTCCTTGAAGCTCTTAATTTCAGCACCCCTGAGATCTCTTCTGTCCCGTTCTCTCTAGTTTTCAATGTGCTATGTCTCTTTCTGAGCTTGTCTCTTTCCTCACTGGATTATACAGCTGCACTTCTTCCTTTAGCATATTTAATTGCTATGCCATCTCTGTGCTTTCTCATTAAGCTGTATACTCTATCTTGGTTTATATCAGTATTGTCTGACATTGTGAATATATTCTTCTAAAAGCTGTGATCTGTTTTCGCCATTTTCCTTCCTTTTTCTTTTCCAATTTCTGTTTATTGCACAAACTGTGGCATAATAGTAAGAAGGGAACAAAAGAAAATTGAGTTCTGTGTTCAGATTACAGTGGACCAACAATTTTTGTTCTCCATTTCTAGTTTTGATCATATATATAATGTTTACCTAATTATAATGCTAAAAAACAGACTATTTCATATTTTACTTGGAGCATTACATCAAAAGGATTTTTTTCATATTGTTATATCGCCATCATCCTAATGACTGTTTATGTCATTAAGTTGATACACTGTCATGTATTTAGACGTTTTTAATTGCTGGACATTTGATGTTGCAGTATTTTTCTATTTATGAATAATGTTCTATTGTGCATCTTTGTTTTTATGACTTTTGCTTTTCTTTTGAATTATTTCACTGAGGTCGGTCACTAAGAAAGTACTTGAAGGTTTTCGTTGTCCTCAGGTTCAGTGCTGTGTTTTGTTTGTGTTTGTTTTTAGCACAATGTCATTTATAAGAAGGCATTTTGTCCGTGTCTTGGGATCAGGCGGTGATAAGGAAGTCCATTTGGAAGCAGTCTTTTCATGTGGACTTATTATTGGGGTTCTGAAAATGATCTTTTAGGAAGCGATAGTGAGAGCAAAGCAGCCATTGAGTCTTTGGGGAGATGATCAAATTGTTGGGATTTTAAAAGGTCAATTTGAAATTCATTCGCCGGCCTGCTGTAATCTATACTGAAATTTTTTTCTAGTAAAAATACATTCTCAACAATATCAAAGACTATTTTAAAAGCTGGCTGGGTGTCCTGTATATCATTCCAAATATCATTTGAAAGCTTTCTTTTATGTCTAACCGGAATCTCAATCTGCTGTGGAAAATCATTTTCAAGTATTACAATCCAACTTGCAATTAAACATAGCTGCGTTCTTCTTCACAGAGAGCAGAGATGCTGTCGTCTACCGTGACCGGGGGCCATTTTGAGTTGGGCATGGAACAGAGGGAAAGCAGTGTCCCTGTAGGGTTGAGAGAGGTGGTTGAAGATGAGCCTTGATGTAACTCCTCAGTAGCGTCCTCTTTCTTAATATCTGTTTGGTTTCGGTTGTCTTAAGGGGAGGATTCACTCTGTAGCTCAGCAGTGTCATCTGTGACCGGTTACCATTGTTGTCTCATTCCGATCAGACATGGAAAATAATATGCTGAACAAATTTAAAGAGCTGTGAGTACTTATTAATTTGTATTCCGAGAGGTGATGATAGTAGACGGCAACTTGATTCGAAGCCCATGTTCAACATTTGGAAGTCATAAGCATTTTATTAATATGTTCATCTCAAAAATTATCCCACATTTATTTTTCTTTTACTCCGTCATTTTTTAATAATTTAATTTAAATTTTATTATGATGATGATGATGTTTGGCTGTGCCACCCAGCATGTAGGATCTTAGTTCCACAACCAGGAATCAAACCCATGCCTGGAAGTGCGCCACCCCTTCAGTGGAAGTGCAGAGTCTTAACCACTGGACCACCAGGGACATCCCCTCCCTCTGACCTTTTACTCTTGTGTCCCCTTTCTCTTGTTGTCCCTTTTTTTGGTATTTCCAATGCAGTTTTTCTCCTCCTACGTCTCTTCTTCCAACCCTCCTCTCTCTTCTATATCACTCTTCTCTATCAATCTTCTCTCTCTCCTTCCCTCTTAGTTTCTGCCATCTTAATTCCCTTCTTTTTCCTTTGGGAAAATAGGCTTTACATTTTAAGTATGCTAAGGGAATGTCATTTCATAGTGAGAAACTGCAGGATTCAGGGACTGCATTTTATGGCTTATTGATAAAGAGAGGCTGCAGGAGCTTGTGCTTACGGCCGTGATTTAAGGGTGATGGCCCCATGTCTCAGATGAATTCGATTGTGTTGTGGGGCAGCTGGATTCCATTGTCACCTGATTCTGACCTTTCTTTGCCATGTAATTAACAATGTGCCAGCCTCAGATCATAAAGTGAGTGCAGTTCAATGAATAATACTACATACTGGTGCCTGAAGTTTATCTTAACTGTGGGACTAGTGGACATGGGATGTGCCTGGATGTCTAGCCGGGAGTGACGTTTAAGCTCCATTGCCTGATGCTGGGTTATGAGAGCTCTGACGTGTGTCCCCAGACAGTTGCTCACTACAGATGGCAGATGAGCTCTGAAGCTTCAGGCTTACGTGCCCAGGAGCCCAGAGGCAAACTGACCCTTTTCTCCTTAGGCTCAGCATCTGTGTTGGCTGTTAGAAATGATCAGAATACACTTTAATTTATTTTCCTGATGAAGCTTGGGAGGCTTAATTTTTGGTGATTAAACTAGACTTCTGAATAGATTTCCCCAAACCCCAAACATCTTGCTCGGAGATTCATATAGTGAAGTAGGCTTGCCTCCCTTGATGAGTGTTGCTGTAGATTCAGTCCTTTTCACAGCTTTTGTGTTGTGTATTGATTAACAGACCACGAGCTGACTGCCAAGCACGTACATAGAAAAAAAGAAGTGCGGAGGGTATTAAACCTGGGATGGATAATACTCATTAGCTTAAGATGCATAAAATAAGTTGAGGTAGGATGGGAAGGGGTACAGAACAGAAGATTTGCACCCCCATCATGGTTTCATTTACTAATTAAGGAGCTTGGCAAGGTGGTTCAGACAGATTTAGGGACTGAATATAAACAGGCTTTGAGTGATCACTAAGATTTTATTCAGAACACGAAGCAGATGACTTTGGTTTCACCAGAAGATGGGCAGATACGGCCATGTAGTCAGTTAGTAACCTGGAATTACAGGAGCCTGGGGGCGGGCCATCACTTTTGTGTGGCTTTTCTCTGTCCAGTCTCAGGAAAGCCAACAGAGCAGTGCCATCTGCATTGTGCATATGAGTTTGGGGGTGGGAGTGGTCCTGAGAGGAGCCAAAAAAAAGAGAGAGGTCCTTTAAAGGAAAGCATTTCTTATCTCTTCTCTGAATAAGTTTTGAGCTTAACACAAGATGCATTACCGAAGGAGTTCACCTAGAGTTCATGCATTGAACCTACCTGTGGGAAGATGCCACCATGGGGACAGGGGAAGTGGTCATCATGGGAAATTTAAGTTTTTGCAATTTAGTTTCATTATTTACTTTGAAATGAATTCTCTGATAATTATGCTCAGTCATTTCAGTCATGTCCGACTCGTTGAGACCCTATTGACTACAGCCTGCCTGGCTCCTTCATCCATAGGATTCTCCAGGCAGGAATCCTGGAGTGGGTTGCCATGCCCTCCTCTGGGGCATATTCCCGATCTAGGGATTGAACCTGTGTCTCCTGGGACTCCTGCATTGCAGGCAGATTCTTTACCTGGTGAGCCACCAGGGAAGCCTTTCTCTGATAATTGGCTTCATGTAAAATCAAAGGGAGATTTGGAATAATACCTTCAAAGGCAAATCAGTGGGATTTCCAGTCATCCTCTTCATTGCTTGGAGAAGGAAATGGCAACCCACTCTAGTATTCTTGCCTGGAGAATCCTGTGGACACAGGAGCCTGGTGGGCTGCTATCTATGGGGTCGACAGAGTTGGACACGACTGAAGCGACTTGGCACGCATGCATGCATTGGAGAAGGAAATGGCAGCCCACTCCAGTATTCTTGCCTGGAGAATCCCAGGGATGGATGAGCCTGGTGGGCTGCCGTCTATGGGGTCGCACAGAGACGGACACGACTGAAGCAACTTGGCAGCAGCAGCTCCATTGCTTTTTTGCATCAAAGGGGACCACTGTAACTTGGCTTCCACCCCACCTCAGCGGCCCCTTTCCTTGGACCCTCAGATGGCACGATGGGGCTTTCAGGTGGCGTATAAGAAGACATGGTGCATTCCCATGTGCCTGTGCTGGCCGGGTCTGAGAATAGGGAGATATTACTGAGGCCACTGGATCTAATTTCAAAGAGTGTATCTCCAGAGTTAAATGGGTTTGCCTTAAATTCTGAACAGTTACAGATGAGGTAATCCTTTGAGACATTTTATTAAGCAGATTGAATTAAGATACAGGAAATGCTATTTCACATTTCATCAGAGAGGAAAGTCAAGTCTTATGAAAGTTGTTTACTATAACAGGAGGTTGTTGTGTGTCTGTTTCAACTCAATTTTCTCATTATTTCGGGATCTGTGTTCCCTGCTGCCCTCTACTCCTTTCACAGTAGAAAATCTAGTCTGCTAATAGCTTGTTGAGATGACTAAGAGCGTTCTTCCAGTTGTGGGAAATTGGGGCTCAATGAAAATAGTCCACGGAAACCTCTATTTGCTGTATCAAGCATGTGTACTTATATGCATACATGGAACCTATTTATTTAGCTCCAGTGTTGCAACTTAAGATGGCCATTTTCCTTCTAGGCGTAGCATATACATGCACTAACTTGATAGTAACTGAGTAGTTAACTTGAGTTGTACTTCTTGTACTGTTGCTAATGTGCCCTCCACCTAAGATAAGGCATTTGGCCACTTGCTGTAGAATCTAATATGGTAATCAAGGCTATTAGTACTTCTTGGTAGCAGGCTAGATCCTAAATTTACAGAAATGTCATATCAAATCTTACTTTTTCTTAGCTTAGCTGATGGAGTCTTTGAGAGGATAGGGAGAACGATAAGTTGATTTGGGTGTTGTAGTATTTTGGAGAGAGGCTTGGGAAGGAAGCAAATTGAGGGATGCATTGGTATGTCTCACTTGGCCTTTCTTACGTAAAAAAGATATACTCAGAAAACACTTCCTAGTTATTGAGAGTAAATTTCTTTTCTGAAATATCTCAAGTGGCTTAGAAGAGGATTTCAGTATGAAATGACTTTTTTTTTTTTTAAACGAAAGCACAGACAATTCTCTCTCCACCCTCAACCCTTTACAGAATTTCAAAGAAGAGGAGAAATAGAAATGAAGCTGACAAGAGAAGTCATCTAAAATTAAAACTCTCCATATGGAATTCCTTTTTATTTTCCTCTATATATTGTACTTGAAGTCCTAGAAACTCAGCTCCATCTTTTGAGAATGTTGTTACAGGATGGTCATCGGAGGCTCTTTTAACTCCTAACTTCTACCATTGTTCAATGATTGATATCTTCTAGATGGTAAAACAGTGTTCTTCTAAATGATAATGTTTTATTGAAAAAAATTCTTACTATCTTTTCTTATATATTGAATAGGATGAGTACAGAATTCAAAAGGTATATGTGTGAGCGTGCTCAGCTGTGTCTGACTCTGTGCGACCCCATGGACTGTAACCCACCAGGCTGCTCTGTCCATGGAATTTCCCATGCAAGAATACTGGGATGGGTTGCCATTTTTCCTCCAGGGGATCTTCCCAACCCAAGGATTGAACTGCATCTCTTGATGTGGCAGATAGATTCATCACCACTTGAGGCACCTAGGAAGCCCTTAAAAGGCACAGAAGATGAAAAAAAAAAAAAATGGTGAAATGATTCCTTCTATCTCTTTCCTCCAGCCTTCCTCTTCCCTTCCCTGGAGACAAATACTGTTGTCACTGTTCATATTTTTATCTTTTGGTATGTATATGAATGTGTTTAGGAATTCATGGAGTTTAAGTATCTCTTTATGTTAGATGTGTTTTCTTGGTTCCCTTCAGTTTAAAATGTATTTGAAGAGAAAGTAAAGCTTAGTGACAGTAATAAGTTAATGGATTGTATTTAGCTAATCACATAAATTTACCTCGAATTCTCCTGGATAAACCTTCTTGCTACTGTATTACATTTATATCTCCGTATTTCATTGTCAAAGATGTCATTTATTGGGAGATATACATTTTATGTACAACTTAGAATGAAAATAACCTAACTCAGTGAACTATTAACCAATACTTACTATTATCTATGTATTTAATCCTATTATTTGGGTCTTCCCTGGTGGCTTAGATGGTAAAGAATCCACCTGCAATGCAGGAGACCCAGGTTCAATCCTTGGGTCAGGAAGAGCCCCTGGAGAAGGGAATGTCTACCCACTCCAGTATTTTGCCTGGAGAATTACATGGACAGAGGAGCCCAGCAGGCTATAGTCTTTGGGGTTGAAAAGAGACACAATTGAGCAACTAACACTTTCACACTTCATTTCCAATTATTTAAGTATTTTCTAAAATATTATGTTTATTTAAAGAGCTCAATTAGACTTACTGATACATAGATGGGCTTCCCTGGTAGCTCAGTTGGTAAAGAATCTGCCTGCAATCCAGGAGACCCCAGTTCGATTCCTGGGTTGGGCAAATCTGCTGGAGAAGGGATAGGCTACCCACTCCAGTGTTCTTGGGCTTCCTTTGTAGCTTAGCTGGTAAAGAATCCATTTGCAATGCTGGAGACCTGGGTTCAATTCCTGGGTACATAGATGCTTATTATTTAACACTCTTGAAAGCACATAAAAGGAGGTAGCAGGAAAGTAAGTTTCATTCCTGAAATTTCTATCCATGGACCCACCTCTTCTGAATCATTTCCACCTCAGTTCTTCATTATCTATCTATATTTTCCAAACAATTTGCCCCATGTGCTGTCAAGAACCATTTGGTGATACAGCTTACAAAGAATCTGAAAACAAATTAAAAGTCAGTGGTGCTGAGCTCTTAAACTATCCTTCTTCTGCAGTTTTGTAGAGTTGGCATACTCTTGGCTGCCACCCAGCTGGAAATGTAGTGAATCATGCTCGGTTGCCTCTGCTTCTACCCCTTTCCACAACCACTGGGGCTTGGGGTTAAAAAAGAAAACCTCCAATATTGTCTCAATGTTTTTATTGCAGATCCTGATACCCATTCTGCTATGTGATGCTGGGTTTTTAATATTCACACATGCTCATGCAAAGAAAATTACTTTGTGACTGATGTCTGGTAGAGAGAAGTCAAAGATCCCATTGATTATGGAATTCTACCCAGATTTAGAACTATTAAAATATGAAAAACAAGTGCATCTTAGAATTGATGAAGATGATAACCTTAATTCTGAGTCTTACTAATTAAAAATGGAATTTCTAGAAGTTTTATACTTTCAGATGAGAATTATCTCTAGATTGTAGACTTTTGCAAGGCTCATAATCAAAGCCATAAGTCAAAAACACTAAGCTTTGAGATTTTGACATGTCTTAGATTCATAAGTGTGAACCTTCCCTTCCCTCTTATGCTCACAAATATTGACAGCACATTTCTTTTTCAGAACATCTGAAGTGAGTTAGTTTGATATTTAAGTGGAAGGTTAAAAACTCTTTTCTTTTCTCCCCTAATGAGTCAGCTTTTTGTTTTACGCTAAGAAATTCAGAGATCAGATTTAAGAATAATCTTCTAATAGAAAAAGGGAAAAACAATGAGAGAATATTCTAATTTGTGACCCAACTTGGTTTAAGTCACAGCTGTTTTTTCCCTTTATTTGAAATGTGTAGTATTATAGGCAATAAGTTACTAAGAAAAAAATTGAGAATTTGGAAAGGAGGCAAAGAGTGGAGTGGCATATCCTTTCAATGTGGTATTGGAGCATTAAAAAAAAAAAGCCTGGCCAAAGATGATTCCATTCTCCAGGAGAGCATTCCTGTGTTTAACTGGGTTGTTTACTGTTATTAGAGCCTAGTCAGTGGGAAATGGTACGCTACTGTGTAGGTTTTAGCTGGTAGAGCTGCCTAGCAGGAAATCTTACCCCAAATATTATAATGCTCTGTAGGAAATTAACTAGCTTTATAAGTAATATAGCAGTCTTTTACTAATATTCTTTTGGCAGATGCTACAAACACCATCCTCTTCAAATGCACTATGAACCAGCTTTATCATCCTACTTGTTTCTTCATTACTGAGTTGAGTAAATCTTGACCCATGTTTATTCTGTATTTTTACAGGAGTCCTGTTATTAAAGTTTTGAACCTTTCCCTTTGTCAAGATTTTAATCTCTCACATGAAACAGAGTTATTACCAGTCACCATGAAATATATTTGTAGCTTGACAAGTGTGTGTGGTAGTAGTTCATAGTAACCCAAAAGCATAATAAGTGCATATTTACCAGGGTCAAAAGTAGATTGCTGAGGATGTGTGTGAGCAAGACTTACCCAGTGATGTCAGCGTGATTAGCAAATGATTCTACTTGTGTGAATGCAAAAGTTTCAGGAGCTGGAGTTGGGCTTGTGTAGGGAATTGTTCTAGCCAGAGCTGGAACTGTCTACAGAATCCTGAGAGCCTTTTCAGAACAGCCCTGGGGGTTCAGGGGTGCCCTACAGAGGTAGGTTTTGTATTTACTCCTTTGGCAGCAGGAGTGGGGTTTTCTAAGCCCTCAACCATGTATGCACTTGTTCCCTGGAGTTATCACCTTCGTCCTTTAGGGATCATCAGACCTGAAATATATTTAGTTCGGTTTACCCTCCTACACCCTGATTATTCTCACATTATCCTTCTCCTGCCATCAGTCCTATTTTCTCCCTCTTCTTCTTTCTTCTCTCTGCCTCTCTATCCATTAAGGAATGCTCCCTGACTTGGAATGGTATGGCAGATGACATCATGTTTAACTGAGATATATATTTATTTGATTACTTCAGGGCTTTTTATAATGTCTTAGAAGCACAGTAAATGCCAAGCAATGAGACACACACAAATCAGTGGAGGGAAATTTCGTATGTATTAGAACTTTGCATTGATCACCTTAACTGTGTACCTAAGTCATTTTCCTAAGAAGAGAATTAATGTATCTCAGATTTATGGTGGCTTAGGGACACTTATTTTGAAGTGACAGAGTACTCAACATACAATGCTGCATTATCTTATGTAACTCGGCACCTGGAAGTCAGGTAAAATGTTGATGAATGTACAAATGAGTGGAAAATGAAAAATGCTATTGAATCTTTTCTGCTAGAAGTCTCTATAAATATAACAAATTACTATGCAGGTGGGAGACTGAAATTTTCCACACTTGAATGCAAGGAGATGGGGAAGGTACAATATCCCCCCAGGATCTTTGGGGAACTTTTGATTCTTTAATTCTTTTCTGATTCTCTTGGCAGAATCCTGGGGTGGGGAGATGATTCAACAGTGTTGGGAAGGAGGCCCCTTTAGCACAGTATTGGTGAGATCTTTGAGTAAGTGTGGGCTGAGCATAGTCTGGGAATCAGTTCTGCGGGGCCAGTGAGAAGGCTGAATTAATGGAAGCTGAAGCTTAAGAATGCAAGGACCGTTGATGTCTTGAAGGGAACCAGAACTAGAAAAAGGACCAGAATTTCCGAGTGAGGGATCTTTTGGCAGAAGGTGAGGGAGGACACTGATGCAATTCTAGATGGAAAGTGAATAATCCACAGCTACCATTTCCCTGGGGATTACCTGTTGCTCTGTTCAGAATGTTTTCTATATGTCATCTCATTTGATTTTCACCAAGCAGATGAGAGAGAATACTACATAGAGTTATAGGTGAAGAAGTAGGGGTTTTTGTTATTGTTGTTCAGTCACTAAGTTGTGTCCAACTCTGCAACCCCATGGACTGTAGCATGCCAGGTTTCCCTCAGTTCAGTTCAGTTCAGTTGCTCAGTCGTGTCCGACTCTTTGCAACCCCATGAACCACAGCACGCCAGGCCTCCCTGTCCATCACCAACTCCTGGAGTTTTCCCAAACCCATGTCCATCAGGTCAGTGATGCCATCCAACCATCTCATCCTCTGTCATCCCCTTCTCCTCCCGCCTTCAATCTTTCCCAGCATCAGGGTCTTTTCAAATGAATCAGCTCTTTGCATCAGGTGGCCAAAGTATTAGAGTTTCAGCTTCAACATCAGTCCTTCCAGTGAACATCCAGGACTGATCTTCTTTAGGATGGACTGATTGGATCTCCTTGCAGTCCAAGGGACTCAAGAGTCTTCTTCAACACCACAGTTCAAAAGCATCAATTCTTCAGTGCTCAGCTTTCTCTATAGTCCAACTCTCACATCCATACATGACTACTGGAAAAACCATAGCCTTGACTAGAGGGACCTTTGTTGGCAAAGTAATGTCTCTGCTTTTAAATATGCTGTCCAGGTTAGTCATAACTTTCCTTCCAAGGAGCAAGCATCTTTTAATTTCATGGCTTCAGTCACCATCTGCAGTGATTTTGGAGCCCAGAAAAATAAAGTCAGCCACTGTTTCCACTGTTTCCCCATCTATTTCCCATGAAGTGGTGGGACCAGATGCCATGATCTTCATTTTCTGAATGTTGAGCTTTAAGCCAACTTTTTCACTCTTCACTTTCACTTTCATCAAGAGGCTCTTTAGTTCTTCTTCACTTTCTGGCATAAGGGTGGTGTCATCTGCATATCTGCAGTTATTGATATTTCTCCTGGCAATCTTGATTCCAGCTTGTGCTTCCTTCAGCCCAGTGTTTCTCATGATGTACTCTGCATATAAGTTAAATAAGCATGGTGACAATATACAGCCTTGATGTACTCCTTTTCCTATTTGGAACCAGTCTGTTGTTCCATGTCCAGTTCTAACTGTTGCTTCCTAATCCTTCAGTATATCCCAGAGCTTGCTCAGATTCATGTCCCTTGAGTCGGTGATGCTATTTCTTTTCTAAGAGCATCAGCTGATTTTGAAGATTGCATTGGAACCCGCATTGGTGTCTCTCCAAGTCTGTGCTGCTTACCATACCCTTTGCTGCCTTTTATGGGTGCTTGTTTTGCCCTTTTTGGTTAGCCAGGCCCTTTACTGAGGAAGTACTTGTCAGAACTGAAGAGACTTTCCTGCTTGTTCAAAGTGATTTAGGGTGAATTATTTGGAGAATAAGCTCCGTGAACATGGTGGGCACAGGACCCAGGTGGATATTCTTCCAGCAGCACTGTAGTCCTAGAGGTAGGCTTTTATGGGGTCTTTTTGGGGGGCCAGCTGTGCTGCCTTTGAACTGTTCCTTGATTTTTCCCATCTCACCCCCTGCATACGGTGCCACTGAGGGAGGTACCACCTACACCAGCTTTACTGATGAAGAGTGAGCACTTTGTGAACAAATAGACTCTTTCTACCTCCTCTGCCTTTTGTCTGATATGTAAGAACTCGGCAAAGCTTCTTCTCTTTGGGGTGCTGAAGAGAAAATTGATCTTTTACTAGAAAAATGGGAGACTAGGAGAGGAAATTATGCTCTTTTGTAGACGAGGGAGGAATTTATATAAATATGTTCAGAATGGTTTTACAGACTGCCCATGTATACACTCACTCTGCTGAAGAAAGATTCATTTGTGGAGGATTGAAATGTTCCTATTAATATTCCTTATCTAAGAGAAACAGAGGTATCAACTGAATTTCACTAAAGGTAATAGGAAAACTGATCTCCAAGGGTCTTCTTTTATATTTGGTTTCCTCTTTTGTTGTTAAAAATACATTTCATTTCTCTTTTACATGCCAGGGTACAGCAGAGGAAAAAGATAGCATAATCAGTATGAAAGTAATAGCCGATGTTAGTGCCCATTTGCAGTTCTGGTCACAACTACCTTTCATCTTACATTTTATTATGCGTTCATATTTAAGGTGCAAAGTCCTAAAATTATTAAACCTACTTCAGTTGCTGTAGTCAAATAACATTAACAAAATGTAGCCTTTCTAAATTTACACTGTAATGATGAACTATTTTACTCAAAGAAAAATAACTGAAGATAAAAGATATTGGGCTTCCCTGGTGGCTCAGTGGTAAATCTTCCTGCAAATGCAGGAGAACTGAATTCGATCCCTGGGTGGGGAAGATCCCTTGCAGGGAAAAATGGTAACCCACTCCAGTATTCTTCCCTGGAAAATCCCATGGACAGAGGAGCCTGATGAGCTACAGTCCATGGGATCACAAGTGTTAGACATGACTGAGTGACAAAGCCACCACCACCACCAAAGATATTCATGTCTGTACTTACAATTCAGATTTAATAGATAGTAACATTTAACTGTATTTTCCTCAAACATCTCTATTTGGGGAGGAGGCATGATTAAGAAAACAGGACATTACAGATTAAGTCCATGTCCCCCTCTCTCCCTACCTGTCCCTATCCTTCTGCCGTCTTATCATGATGCATATCACTTCCCTGCATGTTTTTGTACTTTGAAAAAAATGGTTGTAGAAATTTTGAGTCCAATTTTCTTTACATATATATCTTGTGATAATATTATCAGTTTAAAGTCATAATGTGTATGTTTGAAGTTATTTTTTTCTGAGATCTAATTACAAAAAAGACCCAGTTGTTAGAGGAGGCTGAATTTAGTTAAAATAACCACCAAAAAATAAATCAGACTTTAAGCAGTTAGTTTCAGTTTCTCTTGTCCCTCACCCCTGCCCTCAGCCTCTGAGTAACCTGACAGATCCTTGCATACTGGGGCTCCTTTAGGACCAAGTTCCTAGAGCATGTGATGTTTGCGAGATAACCAGGAGGTGTTTTCTTTTTTAACGTGGTAGTTTGTATTAATAATTCCATTCAATCTGTTTGCTAAGGTTAGGGGCAACTTGGCATTCACATGCTATTTATCTAACATTTTCAATAATTCTTATCCTCTTTCAGGGTTTATTGCTCTCTTGTTGGTAATGGTCTCAAATCCTTGTTTTTCAGATCGTTTTTCTCAGGACTGAGACGGTCACAGTCATTGTATCTGCAGATGGGTAGATTTAGTGTGAGCAAAACCAAATCAAGCAGAGGTCACTTGCTTTTCTATTGGGTCCTGTGAGTGACAGCCAGGAGGGGAGATATTTCTGCTGTGGTTTTGCTGATTTCTTAGAGGCAGAAGGTGTGTCATAAGATGCATTTTTGGAAGTTTGTTTTTAAAAAATCCATTTTATTACTGATTTTCAAACTAAAACTGTGGCACTCTTTCTATCCTCAGCTCCAGCTATTCTCTTTGGAATTGCTTCCATTACATTCTTTAGGAAGCCATCTTCTTTCAGGAATTTTCAAGATAACTGGAGTGGCTGCATCTATTTAGCTTGACTATTTTTAGATTGAACCTTGTGAAATTCCATTACTGCAGGTCACAAATGGTCAGATATTGGCAGTTTCAAAGGTTCAGCCCTACATATTTGGGGAGCCCTGAACATTTACTGCTCTGAAGACTTTAGAGCTGAAGGGTCCCATCAAGATAATATTGTCCAACTGCCAGCATTTACAGGTGACCGCCCCTGGGCTGGCCCAGGATTGCCCAGTCAGTAGTGAAGTGCCTCACTCAGGCTGAAGCTGTGATTCTAGTTTCCTGACAAAGAGAAGTGAGGTGTGAACAGTCAGGCTCCAGGAGATGCTGGCTTAAAAGGATCGGGTTAAAGAAGGGGAGTCCTTTAAGCCCAGAGGGCTGTACCTTTTGTAGGGCTGGCAAATTGAGCAAATGCCATGCAGTGGTCCAAGCTCAGGAAGTGAGATTGCCTCTGACTCAGATAAGGGACCTCTTCCTGGCCTTCTTCTTCTGAGGGAAATGTCTGAATTCTCACACTTTCTGAAATGCCATATTCAGGAGGCCAGCTGTTCTGCACAGGACTTACTTGGGCAGGTGGAGATGAACCTTTCTGCCCAGATGTGTCCCTTGGGCACAGCTGGACATAACCTACAGGGGGCCTTCAGCAAAGGCTTGGGCGGAGTCCAGTGTGAGACTCCAAACCATTTCTCATCTTTTCCTGCAGGATGGTCTCTGTTTCTTTTTAGAAAACAGTGGGCACACTTCTGCTCAGATATAAGTAAGAAGCAATGCATCTTCATTAGAGAAAATCTGAAAAATACAGACAGGTAGGGAAAAAAGTCTTCCATCTCCCTACCACTACAAAAAAAATTACCATTAATACTTTGGTAAGTTTCCTTCCAGTTTTTAAAAACTCACAATTACATGCTAAGTATATATCTTGATATTGCCTGCATGTATATGTCTGTTTTATATATATATATATGTAATAAGAATACATATATATATATATATGTAATAAGAATACATAGAGAGTACTCCATATAAAATATACAATGTCAAGGAATATATACTAGTATTGAAATTCTACACAGAGTACAACATATATTTTATATTCCTAAATACTCTATGAAGATAATTTTTTTGAATATATTTATTTTAATTGAAGGCTAATTGCTTTACAATATTGTAGTGTTTTTTTTTTACCAAACATCAACATGAATCAGCCATGGGAGCATATGTGTTCCCCATCCAGAACCTCCCTCCCACCTCCTTCCCCATCCCATCCCCCAGGGGTCATCCCAGTACACCTGCCCTGAGCACCCTGTCTCATGCATCGAACCTGGACCGGTGATCCACTTCACATATGATAATATACATGTTTCAATGCTACCCTCTCAAATCATCCCACCCTCGCCTTCTCCCAGAGTCTAAAAGACTGTTGTTTACATCTGTGTCTCTTTTGCTGTCTCGCATATAGGGTCATCATTACCATCTTTCTAAATTCCATATATATGTGTTCAGATCAGATCAGATCAGATCAGTCACTCAGTCATGTCCGACTCTTTGCAACCCCATGAATCGCAGCACGCCAGGCCTCCCTGTCCATCACCAACTCCCGCAGTTCACTGAGACTCACGTCCATCGAGTCAGTGATGCCATCCAGCCATCTCATCCTCCGTCGTCCCCTTCTCCTCCTGCCCCCAATCCCTCCCAGCATCAGAGTCTTTTCCAATGAGTCAACTTTTCGCATGAGGTGGCCAAAGGGCTGGAGTTTCAGCTTTAGCATCATTCCTTCCAAAGAAATCTCAGGGCTGATCTCCTTCAGAATGGACTTGTTGGATCTCCTTGCAGTCCAAGGGACTCTCAAGAGTCTTCTCCAACACCACAGTTCAAAAGCATCAGTTCTTCAGCACTCAGCCTTCTTCACAGTCCAACTCTCACATCCATACATGACCACTGGAAAAACCATAGCCTTGACTAGACGAACCTTTGTTGGCAAAGTAATATCTCTGCTTTTGAATATGCTATCTAGGTTGGTCATAACTTTCCTTCCAAGGAGTAAGCATCTTTTAATTTCATATCTTCTTTGGAGAAATGTCTGTTTAGTTCTTTGGCCCATTTTTTGATTGGGTCATTTATTTTTCTGAAATTGAGTTGCAGGAGCTGCTTGTATATTTTTGAGATTAATTCTTTGTCAGTTGCTTCATTTGCTATTATTTTCTCCCATTCTGAAAGCTGTCTTTTCACCTTGCTTATAGTTTCCTTTGTTGTGCAAAAGCTTTTAATTTCAATTAGGTCCCATTTGTTTATTTTTGCTTTTATTTCCATTACTCTGGGAGGTGGGCCATAGAGGATCCTACTGTGATTTTTGTCAGAGAGTGTTTTGCCTATGGTTTCCTCTAGGAGTTTTATAGTTTCTGGTCTTACGTTGAGATCTTTAATCCATTTTGAGTTTATTTTTGTGTATGGTGTTAGAAAGTGTTCTAATTTCTTTCTTTTACAAGTGGTTGACCAGTTTTCCCAGCACCACTTGTTAAAGAGATTGTCTTTTCTCCATTGTATATTCTTGCCTCCTTTGTCAAAGATAAGGTGTCCATAGGTGTGTGGATTTATCTCTGGGCTTTCTATTTTGTTCCCTTGATCAATATTTCTGTCTTTGTGCCAGTACCATACTGTCTTGATGACTGTAGCTTTGTAGTATAGTCTGAAGTTAGGCAGGTTGATTCCTCTAGTTCCATTCTTCTTTCTGAAGATTGCTTTGGCTATTCGAGGTTTTTTGAATTTCCATGCAAATTGTGAAATTATTTGTTCTAGTTTTCTGAAGAATACACTTGGTAGCTTGATAGGGATTGCATTGAATGTATAGATTACTTTGGGTAGTATACTCATTTTTACTATACTGATTCTTCCGATCCATGAACATGGTATAGTTCTCCATCTATTTGTGTCATCTTTGATTTCTTTCATCAGTGTTTTATAGTTTTCTATATATAGGTCTTTTGTTTCTTTAGGTAGATTTATTCCTAAGTATTTTATTCTTTTCGTTGCAATGGTGAATGGAATTGTTTCCTTAATTTCTCTTTCTGTTTTCTCTGTGTTAGTGTATAGGAATGCAAGGGATTTATGTGTGTTAATTTTATATCCTGCAACTTTACTATATTCATTGATTAGCTCTAGTAATTTTCTGGTGGAGTCTTTAGGGTTTTCTATGTAGAGGATCATGTCATCTGCAAACAGTGAGAGTTTTACTTCTTATTTTCCAATCTGGATTCCTTTTGTTTCTTTTTCTGCTCTGATTGCTGTGGCTAAAACTTCCAAAACTATGTTGAATAATAGTGGTGAGAGTGGGCACCCTTGTCTTGTTCCTGACTTTAGAGGAAATGCTTTCAATTTTTCACCATTGAGGATAATGTTTGCTGTGGGTTTATCATATATGGCTTTTATTATGTTGAGGTATGTTCCTTCTATTCCTGCTTTCTGGGTTTTTTTTTTTTTTAATCATAAATGGATGTTGAATTTTGTCAAAGGCTTTCTCTGCATCTATTGAGATAATCATATGGTTTTTATTTTTCAATTTGTTAATGTGGTGTATCACATTTATTGATCTGCAGATATTAAAGAATGCTTGCATCCCTGGGATAAAGCCCACTTGGTCATGATGTATGATCTTTTTAATATGTTGTTGGATTCTGTTTGCTAGAATTTTGTTAAGGATTTTTGCATCTATGTTCATCAGTGTTATTGGCCTGTAGTTTTCTTTTTTGTGTGGCATCTTTGTCTGCTTTTGGTATTAGGGTGATGGTGGCCTCATTGAATGAGTTGGAAGTTTACCTTCCTCTGCAATTTTCTGGAAGAGTTTGAGTAGGATAGGTGTTAGCTCTTCTTTAAATTTTTGGTAGAATTCAGCTGTGAAGCTGTCTGGTCCTGGGTTTTTGTTTACTGAAAGTTCTGGTTACAGTTTCTATTTCCATGCTTGTGATGGGTCTGTTAAGAGTTTCTATTTCTTCCTGGTTCAGTTTTGGAAAAGTTATACTTTTCTAAGAATTTGTCCATTTCTTCCAAGTTGTCCATTTTATTGACATGTAGTTGCTGATAGTAGTGTTTTATGATCTTTTGTTTTTCTGTGTTGTCTGTTGTGATTTCTCCATTTTCATTTCTAATTTTGTTGATTTGATTCTTCTCCCTTTTTTTCTTGATGTCTGGCAAATGGCTTGTCTATTTTATTTATGAAGATAATTTTTCAAGCTGTATAATGTTATATCAGGCTTCCCCAGTGCTCAGAGGTAAAGAATCCTCTGGCAATACAGGAAACCCGGGTTCGATCCCTGGGTGGGGAAGATACCCTGGAGGAGGACATGGCATCCCACTCCAGTATTTTTTCCTGGAGAATCCCATAGACAGAGGAGCCTGGAGGGCTATGGTCCTTTGGGTCACAAAGAGTCGGACATGACTGTAGTGACTGAGCATGCACAAATACAATATTCTATGAAGTGATTCCCACCCCACCCCACCCTCATTGTGTAGTTAGCCAGTTCTCCTTTTAGAATAGCCATTAAAAAATGAGCTCTGGACTTCTGGGTTCAAATCCAAGCATAATGTTTGTGTGAATGTTGGCAAGACACTTAACTTCTCTGCTCCTCAATTTCTTCATCTTTAAAACAACCATAAAAATTCTACTGGTATGGAAAAGAGAACACAGTCTCCAAATTTAAAAGCCAGGACTTTGCCATTTACAAGAGCTGTGCTGAAAGGGGGAAGGAGGAGAATGCTTATGAGACACAGTCCAGATCCCCAACTCATCAAAATTGCAGGCAGTCTTACATAAAGTTATATAAAGTATAAAAGTCTTATATAAAAGTGTGTCAAAGGTCCCTTCCCAGGTTTGCCTTTGGTTGGCAAGGAGAAGGGACCTGAAGACACCAAGGTGGGACTTTGCATCACAAATTAAGGCTACTAAAAACATTCCTTTCAACTTAACATTTTCAAGACGCTGGATTTATCCAGTTAAAATTTAGTAATCTTTGAAATCAGTACAATATTTTCCAGGGGAGCAAAACATTAAACATTCACATAGGGCTTGTGTTATCCAGGTACTAAACATTTACCAAACATTAGCATTTCTTTGATAGTTGAGATGTTTAACTTTGATTAAAGAGTCATTAATTTACTTAACTCACAGCATTGCTGTGAAAACAAAACACTTAGAAAGAGGGTTGGCAAACTTTTCATGTAAAAGAAGGGTCAGTGAGTAAAACTTTTAGGCCTTGCAGGCCAAATGCTCAAGCAGGTACAGATAATATGTAAATAAATGTGCATAGCTGTGTTCTGACAAAGCTTTCTTTATGAACATTGAAATTTTAATTTCATATAATTTTCATGTGTCAGAGGTAATTATCTTCCCTTTGAATAAAAACAAGATTTAAAAATATAAGAAGGGACACAGACTTTTAAACTCACAACTCTACAAAATTGAGTGCTGGACCCAATCTGGCCCCTGGGCAGAAGTAACCCCTGGCTTAGAATAGTCCTCAGCCTTCGTTAAGTGCTGTGTGTGTGTTAGCTGTGACACGTTCCATGATCAGAGCTGTCGTCACCATCATCACTAGCACCGTGCAGTGCTAGGTCCTGGAGGTGGTGGGGATTGTAGTACACAAGCCCCTGCATCCCATCTGTAGCAGCAGCATCTTGACCAGCTCCTGGCTCCATCACAGAAAAGAGGTATTTTCTCCCATGTTGGTGGTGGTGCCCATATCAGAGGCTGCCTGGAGAGCTGTGCTAGGCTCAGAGGGAACGGGTTCCCTGCATGACTAGCAGGGCCAGCCCTGGAGTGAGGGTAGCACACGTTCTGTGTCCTTTGATGGACCTTTTAGCCTGTGCTCTTCCTGGGGATGGGTGAAAGAAGGAGACAGAAAAAACCCCTGTGCATCACTGATGCTAGTTCACCTCCTGTTTTAAAACTACAAAAGTTTGGCAAAAAGGGAGTTCTAAAAGGAGCAGTGAAAAAGCTGCTGGGAGTTCAGCGAAGAAAGAGTAGAGTGTTGCTAGCAAGAGCCACGGTGCTTGGGTCATTGAGAATCCTGTGTGCATTCAGATCAGTAGAAAAATTGCAGATATCGTTATAAACCTTGACAGCATTGTTTCATTATTCATGAAGGCTTTTTTTAAACCGTAACCAGCTTCATTTTAAAGGAGATTTATTCCCAAGGCGTTTTTAATTGAGTTTTCATGGTAATTCTTTGTATTGACTGTTAAATCAACATACCAAATAAACAATATTAGAATTTATTCTTTTATTCAGTAAGTCTCAACTCTGCTTCCTCAAGATAATGAAGGAAGAGTGAGCCCAGTTTTTCATAAATTGTATGCATAGCACTTCATGGCCTTTTCTGACCTTTTAAGAGTAATTTTTAAAAGGACAATTTTTTAAAAAACTTTATTTTATATTGAGGTATAACCAATTAACAATGTTGTGATAGTTTCAGGTGGACAGCAAAGGGACTCACCCATACATATACAGGTGTTTTGACTAAGGAAATTAGCCTTAAATCCAGAATTTTCTGTGTGGGACCTTCCACAGTATGCATGTGTGAAGTTACTGATGCTTGTGGGGGGTGTGTGTGTGCAGAGTGTGTGTGTATGTGCACATGTGCATATTTCAAAGCTGTATTGTTAAGGATTTTAATAATTCACTTCTGAAACAGAAGTTTCTTGAAGCCAAGTACTATTTTGATTAAATCTTTGGATGAAATTTATCATGTTTGTCTCCTGTGGTGCCTTGCACAGTAGTATAAATCCAAAATTATTTGATAAGAAAAGGAATGAACCAGGGCTACTAAGTATCTATTGTCCTTTGCTCCAATTCTCTACCCTTTAGTTCTCTGGAAAACATTCCGGCTGCACATCCAGTCCTTGCTTCAGTATTTCTGAAAAGGCTGTTTTCTGCCAATTCTGCTTCCTGGAGCTGCCCTTACAATGATATCAATCCTTGAGATGCCTGAGGACAATAGTGATCAATTGTGACAATAGTGATCACAGCTCCCATCCCACTACATACCACCACCGTCACACCACATACACTTTCCCCCCGGGCTAAATATCTGACGTTTTTTTTCCCCCAACTTTTCTGACACACCTTTCTGTCCAGATATTTCTGCTTCTTCCTGGCTGCCCCTCTGTATAATTTCCTATGTGTTGGGAGCTGGTTCGCAGTGGGGCCCCCCAGATCTCTCTGTTGTGTACAGGTATGGCCTCAGCTGGGCCTGGATGGTGGAATTCTCCTCTGTTCTTGTGGTTGTGCTCCTGTTAATAAAACCCAGCCTGTCAGAGCCTCCTGCCTGCCACTTGAGATTGATTCATCTTGGACTTATATTGCCAACTCTAACTCATATTTCTTAATATAGAATAGGTCTTGAACTCTCCTAGGTTGCAGAACAGACCCAGGGAGGGGGTTCCTAGTGACACTGGATAGTAGTGGATGGTCTCAGAGCTCAACTGAATTGGAGGTATTCCCCAAAAGGTTAGTTGTGGACCTGTGGAAGGAAGATAAATGGAGCCAAGTTGAAGATCAGGAAAACCAGAGTAACAGGTGGGTGAATGACATTAGAAAGACAAGCAAAGGTGTAGGGGTGTTCCAGAGGCCAGGCAAAGAGAAGAGAATGTATAGCTCAGAGGGAGGTCCAGCATAGAAGCATGGATAGTCTGTTGACCTGAACCCTTAGCATCTTTCCGAGTATTTCTTTCTTGTAGATCCTTTGTGCTTTACCTAAAAGAATCAAATGTTAATGATGTGGAGCTGGAATCTCATGAATTATTTGTGAGCCAGATTTCCTTTTTTCTGTAGTAGATTTGTTCTTGAATTTTTAAAACAGTCTTTTTATGGGATGTTACATTTCTCTGATTAAACTTCTACTTGCTAATGGGACCCATCTTCCTATTCTCCAAAGACCTTTTGAACCTAAATAGGAAAAAAAAAAAAAGCTACAGGGTTGAAGTTGTGACTTTGCCACTTCTAACCAGCATCTTGCACAAATCACTCTCATCTGTAGGCAGAGAAGAATAACATTTACCTCCTTAATAACTTGCCTCATTGGGTAGTTGGGAAGATTAAATTAAATCGCCCCTTTGGAGTACCTGGCACAATGCCCACCTGTACCTAGTCACAGCTATTTTTCTGCTCTTCAATATATTCACCATCTTGCCCACTCTTAGGTCAGATTTAATAAGCTGCCTTCTCTGTATTCATCCAAACTCTTCATTTTTATTGAATTTAATGGAAAGAGACCAAGGACAGAATGCAAAGATTTCTAAGGGCTATGTCTAGGACTTTGGAACAGTGATCTGTGTTGGGGGTCAAATAGTCAGATACTGTTACGAACTTCCTCATTGTACTGTGTGAGGCAGCCAGGTGATAGAGTGCTGAGCCTGTATCAATTTGAAGAGTGCATGTCCTCCCTAAAGCAGACATCACAATAAAAGTCCCTGCCAAACCAAACACTTTGATACAGGGAATCAAGGTTCCAACTCCATCAGTTGGTGCGTATAGGTCCCTAGAACTCTCTTGCACTGGGTTACTGTGGCTTTAGAGCAGAGGTTCTCAAAGTATGGTCCAGAGACCATCAGTAACCCCTGGAAACATGTATGAATGCAGATTCTCAGGCCTCAACCAGAAACTCTGGAGGTGGTGCCCAGCAATCTAACTGAACAGACACTCTGTTAGATTCTGATATGCTCAAATTTGAGACCCAATGATTTGGGAAAGTGTTCTCAATCTTGGCTGGACATTGGAGCTTCAGAAATCCAGTTGCTTGGTTTCCACTTAGCAGATTTTGGGTAGAGCCTGGACATCAGAATTTTTCAAAGCTCCAAAGGGGATTTTCAGGGGCATCCAAGGTGGATGAGTGCTGTTGTAGGAACCTGTTGAAATGCCCACATACCCTTTCTCCTGGGTTGGGAGGCGAGGAGTGGAAGGCATGCACAGTTTGGCATAACTCCCACGTGATCTTTTGCAACCATCAAAACCTGCTTCCCCTTGGAGAACATGACCTTAATTTACCAGCCTCAAGAAATAGGCTTTTCCTAGACTGAATGAATATTCACTCAATGTGATTTGTTTTAAAGGTTGCTTTTAATGCTATATTTGTTCAGCAAATGTAGGCACTTGTATAGCACAAATATTAACTCTTAAATCCTCAAAGGCTTTCTCTGCGATATGCCATCTGGCAGGCATTATTGTAATCATCTCTTTATTATCCACACTAATGAAGGACTAGCATGGCATTGGTAATTGAAAAACACAGATCATCTAAAAATCATTCAGGCTCGTGCCAGCACTGCTTCCCCAACCAGGAAGCATTCAGGAGTAAAAAATATTGACTGATTACAGGCTCCTACCTTCCCCGTGGAGGTACTAATATATATTATTTTAGTCCGAAATTTGAGAAATAGAAGTGAGAGGCTTCTAAATTATAATTCCTTTTTCTGAAAAAGGAAATTTCTGTTTTCTCAACAGGAGGCCAAAGCACAAAGCAGATAAACAACAAGTATATTTATAATGCGTCACACCCTGGAACCAGTCAGTTTAAAGCATGATACTCAGGGGATCATGGGACTCAGGGATACTTAGAGAAGCTGCGTGGGACTCAGGGGATGAGTGGATATGGATTCCAGATCTTACTTTGATATTACTTGTGTTATTTGAGATGAGTCATCGCAGTCATCAGTAGGTCTCAAATTGTGGTCCCCAACCGGCAGCATCTGCATCACTTGGGAACTTGTTAGAGATGCAGACCCTTGGACCTCACTCCAGCCCTCCCAAATCAGAAGGGCCAGCAATTGGTGCTTCAGCAGAGCCTTCAGGAGATTTGGCTTGGATTTCTGCTTAAGTTGGAGCACCACTGTTCACCAGATGCTTAGTTTTCTTAACTACAAAATCAGATGACCAGCCTAGCTTATATTTGAAGTCCACAACTCTCCAGTGACCTCCAGTGATTTGGGCCTGGAACATATTTAAAAGATTCTCTGTCTTAGACCTTGGATGTGTGATTGAAACAATTCAACTTAAAAAACTGGCATGAGGATAATAGAAGAGAAACAGATCTCTAGGAACACTAAACACAAACTGTATGTAGGGTGCTCGCTGTAAAATAAATCATGCTATCTTCAGTTGGTTGGTATCATTTTCCCAAAGTGAAAATTCTTGGTGCCTTGGAAACGCAAGTGGCTGCTCCCCCTTTCTCCAGGGGCTTAGAGCTGTCTGATGTGATTCAGGGAGCAGCACTTCTACAGGCTCTAACAAATGGCATTTCAGGAGGATGTACAGAGGTACACAGGCTTTGCAGTAAAACAAGGGAAATTTTCAAGTCATTTATCAAAGCACTTGCAGCTTCCATTTCAAGACAGGTGGAAAAAAAATAACATGGAACAAGAAAAGAAAATAAATCTGTATCCAGAGCATCTCATAAATAAGGAAGGAATAGGGGAACTGTTGGCCTTGCTGGGTTCTCAGATTATTTTCGTCACAGTATAGAGAGCTCTCAAATGTCTTGGCAAGTAATTCTTATACTTTTTCCATTATCAGAATCTATGCTTGTAAAATAATTTCACTGGCTGTTAAAACCAAAAGAGAAAGAGGAAACAATCATTTCAAGGAGAGAGAGGCTGGAAAAATGAGTTAAAAATACAGAGACAGAAAAAAACTAGAGTATAGTTCACTCACAAGGCAAGTTATTTTTTAATCTAAAATGCAGTGACACTTCATAATTTAGAGCAAGTCATAGAAAGTCAAAGGCAATTTTCTAATTGACTTTGGTTTAATAAGAGCCTATTTTTGAAGACAATAAGACCTGGTTTATTGAACATGAGAGAGACTCTGGTCTGTTATGTCTGGAAGGGATGGAGAAATTAGAGCTTTTATTGAAAAGGATGGATCACAGGCCCACTTTGCCTGAACAAAGCGTTGACTGGGGAAAACTACAACGACTGAGAACCTGCATTGGACATCTTTGTAAAATTTCCAAAGGTGTCTGGTTGAACAGCAACGTGACACTAAAATCCTGGTTTAAAGCCTGTGACCTTAGTTCAGATTCTGGTTCTGCCACCTTCCGGCTCTAAAACTCTGCAAGCTATCCAGATGCTCAGTGCTTCAGTTTTCTACCGTCAATGGAGGAAAATAATAAGACCCGCTCTGTGGGAATTTTATGAGGATTAAGAGTTAACATCTTCAAGGTGCTTTATATAACACCTAACAGATAGCAGGCATTATTTTATTGGGACTGTTTGCTAAATAGCCACATGAATCTTTAAAAGAGCTATAAAAATATACTTTTTCTTTACTGTAAGACCTTTGAAAGCAGCAGTGCCCTATTTGATACCCCCATTGTGTGCCTAAGGAAGTGTGTAATTGACTGAAATAGGTTTCTAGAGGGTCCTGGGAGCACTGTTCAAACAAGACTGATGACCCTTGACCCACAGGGCCTTCTTTTTGGTCAGCTTCACTAACACATACCTTTGGAGGGTTGTTCAAACTAGATTCAGAGAAACTAATTTCTTTTTCAGATGATTGTCTTTCCATATACTTATTTTTGGAATAGATTCATAGACCAACACTAGAAATAAGTCTGAAGTAAATGTCATGTTTTTCTCTTTTATTTGGCACACTCTCCTTTGTTGGCTCGACCATGCTGTGTAGCAGCTAATATTGATTAGCCTACTTTTTTCTCAAGCTTTTCTCAGGCTATATAAAGTATAAATGGCTAGCAGTACCAAAATAAATGCATTCAACATATAAAGGAAAAAAGTAGGAGCAAAAGCATGTGGAAACTTGTTGTCCAAGCAAGACCTTGCCTGCACTTCCAAGTTCAAGTTGCAGCAAGTTCCTGGGCAAGATTCTTATCTCATCTGAGCTGTAGTTTCCTCATCAATAAAATTCGTACAGCCACTACGGAAAAACAGTATGGTGCTTCCTCAAAAAACTAAAACTAGAACTACCATATAACCCAGCAATTCCATTCCTGGGTATATATTCAAAGAAAACTGAAACGCTAATTCAAAAAAATACATGTATCCCAGTGTTCATAGCAGCATGGCCAAGATATGAAAACAACCAAAGTGTCCAGCCACAAACAAATGGGTAAAGAAGGTGTGATATAGATGTAGATATATGTGTGTATACACACACACACACATACATACATATAATGCATTTCTACTCAGCTATAAAAAAAAATAAAATTTCACCATTTTTAACAACACGGATGGACCTGGAGGATATGACATTAGTCAGATGGAGAAAGACAAATACTGTATGCTATCACTTATGTGTGTAATCTGAAAAATAAGACAAATGAATGACTAGAACAAGATAGAAAAAGACTCACAGATATAGAGAACAAACTGGTGGTTACTAGTGGGGAGAGTGAAGCAGCGAGGGGCAGAATTGGAGTATGGGATTAAAAGATACAAACTACTATGGATAAAATAAAATATGCAAGGACATATTGTATAGCACAGGGAATATAGCCAATATTTTCTAATAACTTTAAATGTTGAAATTAATATAATGGTGTAAATCAACTGTACTTCAATAAAATGTACACCTAAGAAAAAATATGAGATGAATTTTGGAGTATTCTACTCCAGAATTAAACAAAAATAAAACAGCATTGTATTATTAAAAATTAATAAAATGATAGTGCCCACCGCCTATTTATTAGATGAGAGAACCCTAGTGAAACCCAAACTAGTGCTAGCCCTGAAGAGCACTCAACAGATAGTAACATTTTTATGTTACTTGTGTCCATGAAAATCGAACACATTCAAGTCAAAATAAAAATGTACACATAATGAGGGCACTTCTACTATTCTCTTCTAAAGAACTGAAAATATTACAAGATTTTCACTTCAAGTTACTTTTTAGACTACATCTTTGATCATTTATTTTCAGCATTTTGCTTCACCCACCCCCTCACTTTTGAATACAGGTCTGACTCTCGTACACCAGTGAGTATCAGATTAAGGCTGAATCTCACTGCACTTAATGTGCTCAATGATTTTCATTTTGTTACAATTTTATTTATTTTATGAAATATATCTTTCTTATCCTAACTAGTAGTACTTTGGTATTTAAAAAATTTTTCAACATCTTAACAAACAAATCAGGTTAAAGTGCTAAAATAAAATATTAAAGTCAGTACATTGGCCCAAATTGCTTTACAGATATGGACAGAGGTTTCTGGAAATTGCGGAACTGTGGCCAGTAGGCAGCCACTGTCCTATAATTTTACATGTTATTATCTCATAAAACAATGTCAAATCAACATGCAAAAGATAACTTCTGTGTATTCTTGAAGGAGGTAAAAAAGTATGGGTTGTTTGAGCAAGTGAACAAAAAATTCTTCCTGTACGTAAAGTAAAAAAAATTACCGTTGACCAAAATTTCTCTGGCATATCAGAGGGTCAGACTGTTTATTAAGAAGTATTCAGGAACAAAATAAAATATATTCTTTCATACCAATTACCTAGATTATAAGGAAAGAGTAGTTTCTTGAATATCTCTTCAGCATTTCTTTTCAATCTCTTTAGCAGAAAAATGACTTCCCTCAAATCATTTGCATGTGGGCTAAGTTGCTTTAGTCGTATCTGACTTTGTGGGACCCTATGGACCATAGCCTCCTAGGCTCCTCTCTCCATGGAATTCTCCAGGCAAGAATATTGGAGTGGGTTGCCATGCCCTCCTCCAGGGTATCTTTCCAGCCCAGGGCTGGAACCCTCAACACTGACATCGCCTGCATTGGTGGGCAGGTCCTCTACCTCTGGTGCCACCTGGGAAGCCCCCCAAATCATTAGCCATTTAGATCTGAATTTTCAAGACAGATGTTGGTAATTGTTTTTGACAGTTGGCTGTGGAAAGTGGTTTACTGCCCTGACTAGGAGTCTCTGGTGGTGTTTACTGAGTAATCTTGAGCATATGGACAATTTGTTGGGCATATTTATAACTATTGTGTGTGTTTTTTTTTTGTGGTTCTTGACACTGTGTGGGTGACAAGGCCAGAGCACTCCCTGGAAGTAGGGAGATGTTAGGATCCTGTGAACATCTGAATTTTATAGTCATGTGTCTGCAGAGACCTGTAAGTCTGGACAGTTCACAAACACCATGGACTGGTGTGACCATACTTTACCCTCACTCATGAGGATGAGGAAGTTAAGGTGCAGAAAGGTAAATGGCAGACATAGAGCTTTATCCCAGGTCTTTCTTCCCAAATACTACTGGTTCCAGTAGAGCACAACCACCAGAAATAACTGTTTTTGCATTATTTTCTTTTCTTGCAGTGTCACATGTCTAAGAATAATCCCATATTTCGATTTTCAGCTAAGTCTCCCAACCCTGTGTCTAGAAGCCGATTTTGACGCACTTGTAGAAAGAAGCCCCCATCGCCACCCCAACAGGCTCACTTGGAGACAGCAAATGTCCTATTTGATTATTTGGAGCTTGCCCTGTGGTACTTTGTGGTCTTGTGGAGGGAAACCAGACCTCTAGTGGTTGATGAAATCTACTGAAGAACTAACCTGATCAAACCTTTTGTTTTAACCACAGAATCATGTCAACCCCGCCATGGACTTTACCCAGACCCCTCCTGGGATGTTAGCTCTGGACAACATGCTGTACTTCGCCAAGCACCATCAGGATGCCTACATCCGGGTAAGCATGTGGCCTCCTTCAGCTGTTGTAGGTTTTCTGCTGAATTTGAATTTCCAACTTGTATATATGGAGGGATTACCCTTTAGATGAGTGGCCCCAGAGTTTTGCTTCTGTTATTTAGTAAAGTAAAAAATGAAAATTAAATGACATGAACACCAAAGTAGGGATTTTTAACTTTTAGTTTTTTTTCACATGATGACATTTTAAACATATACTAGATACTGGAAAAATATTTTATATAATTCAGTTATTTGATTATGGCAAAATCTCTTATCCTTAAATAACAAAGAGAAATGGAAATCTCTTAAGACTTTTCTGACTTCTTGAGAAGAGTCTCAGGATTCTGTCTAGTACTGCTCTGTTCAATCTTATGCTGTAGATACAATAAGATAAACAGAGAAGTGTGGGAGAGATGGGGAGGGAGATGAAATGCCTTCTTGCATTTCATAACAGATTAGTGAAACACCAGCTACCAGGGCAGATTCCTTTGTGGGTGGGGTGAAGGAAAGTAGAAGGTGCCCAGCTCTGCATCAGCAGGAAAGACAGAATGTGAATGAACTGGAGCATGGAGACAGTGATAGAGAAGGTCTGCCCATCAAGGCTGCTCCACTGGAGACCCTGGATTTGTGTTGACCTCTGTCCCCAGTCTCTAGAAAGAGGACAACAGTTGGGGCAGGAATATAGATCTATGATTGAGATGGAGGAGGATATGAATAAATGGGCAAGGGCATTGGTGAGTGGTTAAAGTGATGACTGGATATAAACTTAGAAAATAGTCAGTGAATGAAAATCCTAATGCATGAAGGCTAAAGCTGAAATCGGAGTAGGATATGAGCCTGTATGGGGCTTCCCAGGTGGCGCTAGTGGTAAAAGAACCTGCCTGCCAATGCAGGAGACGTTAAGAGATGTAGGTTCGATCCCTGGGTTGGGAAGATACCCTGGAGAAGGGCATGGCAACCATTCCAGTATTCTTGCCTGGAAAATCCCATGAACAGAGAAGCCCGGCAGACTATAGTCCATAGGGTGGCAGAGAGTCGGACACAACTGAAGTGACTTAGCACATGAGCATTTACTCCAGACATTCTCTGTTGGATCCCTCTTAGCACTGGCTTTCTGGAGACCAGGGCTCAAGACCTTTCACTATTGTTACCTGGTGATGTAAATGTGGGCCATTCCTTTTGAATGGGCTACAGTTTCTTCTCCAAACTAGGGAGCTTTATTCCCCCAGGGAGCATTTGAAAATGTGTGGGCTTTTTTTTCTTTTTTTGGTAGTCACCATGCCCATTGGGGTTCTGCTGGCCACAACCCTCTAAAACATGGGACAGTCTGCACCATGAAAAATTATCCTAACTAGTAGTGACTCCTTTGAAAAAAAGCCATGCCAGATCTGAGTTCCCTGTAAGCACTATCAGTTCAGTTCAGTTCAGTTGCTCAGTTGTGTCTGACTCTTTGCAACCCCATGGACTGCAGCATGCCAGATCTCCCTGTCCATCACCAACTCCCAGAGTTTACTCAAACTCATGTCCATTGAGTTGGTGATGCCATCCAACCATCTCATCCTCTGTTGTCCCCTTCTCCTCCTGCCTCCAATCTTTCCCAGCATCAGGGTCTTTTCAAATATTTTAACTTTATGTTTTTCTATATATGCAATTTGACAAACTTTGACTTATATTGAAGCATTATTTATAATTTAATTATATGAAGGATTTTATGCATTTCTCTGAAAGTTTTATGCACTTCTCAGGTACTCGGTCAGAAATATAATTTTCCATAAGAAAATAGTTTTTTCAAAAAAGTTTAATTTGTTTTATATGTGCATACATTTATTGCACAGATTTTTTTCTAGGAATGTAATTGCTCCCACAGTAAGTAAATTAATATTTTTGAGATACCATGTAGAATAGCCTTAGAGAGTTGCATGTGAAAAGAAGAAGCCTATTAGAAATTGAATTTAGCATTAACTGATTCATGTTTGTGGATGAATGTTTCTAAAATTAGAATATTGATGCTCAATGTATTGTTAATTACGTAAGGCGCATATGTCTCAAGAAGAGTAATATAATATTTTAAGCCCATTTTCTTCAATGTGTTCTCTAAACCATCATAAGTTAAACTAATACCATAGCAACCTGATAGAACTTTATATCTGATAGGAACTTAAAAGAAAATCCTGTTTGAAAGAAAAGTGTGGCCCTTTTCATCCACATGCACTTTACTTTCTGGGTAGACATTCCGATAACTGAGATATCTGTTGTTTTCTAAAAAGTGTGCCTTCCTTTATGTTTTTTTCTGTGTCCTGTCTGACTTCGGGGTCATTAACTGCTACTTGGAAAGCTAAAGCTATTTATCTGAATGAAAGGGATTACAGGATCGTATATAAAATCTGAGGCATTTCAAAGGAAGCTTTTGGATTTTTTTTTTAATTTTTATTTATTAATTTACTTATTTTTGGCTGCAGCGAGTCTTTGTTGCTTTGCTCGGGCTCTCTCTAGTTGTGGAGACTGGGCCGACTCCGTAGTTGCAGTGTGCGGGCTTCTCACTGTGGTGGCTTCTCTTGTGGAGCATCAGCTCTGGCTGCACCTGGCTTCAGTAGTTGCTGCTTGTGGGTTCCAGAACACAGGCTCAATAGCTGTGGCGCACGAGGTTAGTTGCTCTGTGGCATGTGGAATCTTCCAGACTAGGGATCGAGTCTACGTTCTGTGCATTGGCAGGCCGATTCTTACCCACCGAGCCACTAGGCAAGTCCCTGCAAAGAAGTTTTATGGCGACTATGATAGCAGGCTTCCCAGGTAGCACAGTTGTAAAAAATCCTCCTGCCAATGTAGGAGATGCAGGAGGAGAAGGTTTTATCCCTGGATCAGGAAGATTCTGGAGTAGGAGATGGCAACCCACCCCAGTATTCTTGCCTGGAAAATTCCATGGACAGAAGAGCCTGGTGGGCTTCAGTCTGTGGGGTTGCAAAGAGTCAGACACAACTCAGCACACACGCACACACACATGAAAACAGATGTCCCACTGGCAGTAAAACAGAGACAATGAAAATTGTCATTTCAGTAGCTAATTATAGATTTTGGTCTATGAGCTGCGTGGTCTCTTCTGAAATATAAAGGTGGGCTCTTGGGTTTTTAATAAGTTTACATTCTGATAAAATTTGTTTTTTTTTATGGTAAATTTCCTATCTAAATGCAGTTATTCACTTATAATTTATATCTTTCATTCAGTAAGCATGTATTCTCTCCCTGAATATATAGTCTCACTTTTCACTTTGCCAGTCAGATTTATGGCTGAGGCTTTTGAAAAGAATTCTAATGTACACACACACACACACATTGCTTCTTTGCCCTTGATACACTCCACCACCCTCCAGCTACTGTTTTCCCTCAAGCACTGTGTGTTTTTCCCTGTTGTCTTCTTGTGCCATGTTCTAACTCACCTGCCCTTGACTTTTCAACACTTGGCACCCATCACTTTCCAGAAACTGTTCTCCTGCTACATGAAGAGCCCTCACCTCCTCCTTTGTCTCATTTGCCCTCCCATTGACACTGGACACTGTTTCCATTGGCTGGTTCTCCCTTTTTTGCCTGCAGCCTATGGTGTCTGTCTTGGTTCTCTCCTTGACTGTTTTAGTCTCTCTGATGGGTTTCTCTCCTTCTGCCTGCTTATCAAATGCGCATGATCCTCATGGCTCAGTCTGTGGACCACTTTCCTTTCAGGCACTCAGGCTGCATGTATAGACGGAAGCCCACCAGGGCCCGCCGTCCCTGGGATTCTCCAGGCAAGAACACTGGAGTGGGTTGCCATTTCCTTCTCCATGCATTTACTGAGTAACTATCAAATAGCCTGCAGTGAGTGAGGAGACAGCAAGTCCCCAAGCAACAAGTCACTCATGAGTCCTGTCCTTGAGGATTTTACTGTCTACAGATGGCAAGTAGGGGGAGCTGGGGGAAGAGATAAATACCAGCACTTTTCAAGCCACTCAGTGGATTTTGATTGGGTAAGAGTGACACTGGGGACACAGAGGAGCATCACAAACACAGATATCAGGTAAGGAGGACTTCCTAGAAGAAGTGGCATTAACACTCCTGTTGGGTAGTATAGTTATAAGGTGAGGGGAAAAGGGTGTGAGAAAGTCCTCTAAATAGAGGGAAACATACAAACAGAGGCATAAAGATGTGTGCTTTGTTTAAGGAACCGCAAATAGCACAGCATGGTTAAGGCAGGGAGTGGCAGATATGATCATGGCTTGGGAGATAATTGTGGGCTGGTTCGTTAGGCACCCTTCATGTAGTATTAAGTTGTTTGGGCCTTAACCCAAAGGCAGTGAAGAATTACTGCACTATTTTAAGGAAAGAGAATGAGAGTCAATTTTAGAAAAATCATTCTCCTGCCAGAAAAGAAACGTGAGAAATCAATACTAGCGGTGAAAATGAAATTGGGGAAATTATAGAGAAATGATGGTCACTTGATTGAGGGTAGTAGCCGTGGCATTGGGGAGAAGCAGTTTGAATGAATTATTTTGGAGCTGAGATAAATTTGATTCTCTCCAAGGAAGAGAGAAATACTGGCTTGAGTGGATGGACAATGGTGTCATAGATGAAATAGATCTGCACTCTGTGAGGGAATAGTCCTTTGGAGACATCCAGACCCTATATGTACATGGGACATCTGTCCAGGTCTTCGTTTCTAATAGGCAGTGAGCCCAAACCTATATAGATACCACATTCTATGTGTTCTCCATTCTAAACTTTCTCTTTTCCTCTCATCTATGCTCCCTTTTTTCTATTCATGTAGATTGTTACAATATTATCTTAATAACCTCCCTGCTAAAGCCTGCACTCTTTGAACCCACCTTCCAGGCTAGCTGCTAGAAAGATTTTTCTAACCACAGTTCAGAACACTTTGGGAACCACCCCTGGCCCACACAGCTCTACCTCTGGCACCTGGCACATAGTGGATTTTAATGATTGCTTGCTAGTTGAGTAGTTTCTTTAGTTTTATTTCGATCGTCTCTTGCCAGTGATCAGTTCATTTTTATCATCTGGGAATCATGGTCTTTGGTTCTCTTAACAATCATATAAAAGTATATTTTTGCAACATGAATTTATTGATGGGCAGTCTGGTTTTTCATGTATTGTTTGAATAAACTTGGTAACCATGTATTAATGAAAGCAGCAGACGTAATTGAATTAACCCACACTTGGACGGGCACAGAACACAAGGAGAAATTGCAAATCTGAGCATCCCACTGTGCCCAGAGTAAAATCTGAAGACATAGCATGATTTCAGACTTTGAGTCTTATTTACTTTGGGCATAATTGCTTTTTTTTCCTGGAAATGCTTCATTCCCAGAGCCCCCCACCCCCACCCCCACCCAAGGCTCACTCTGTGAGAGGTGGAAGGTGGTGCTTGGCTCACTCCTGCGATTCTGCTGTCGCTCAGAGACAGATAATTGAGCATGTAGTGTGTGGTTTCATCTTGCTTTTGTTTTTACTCCCTGGAATGGCAATTCTTAGTACCTTGGAAGGAAGAAGCTTAGTGACTCCATTGGAAATAAAACCTTTGGTCTTAGAGCATATATTCTTGCTGTATTTAATTATTCACTGGAAACCACTGAGACCAAATGACTTGTTTTCTTTTGGTTCAAGACTCAGACTGGCTATTGTGGGAGCCAAGATTTAGCCACAAAGCAGGAGGAAGAAACTAAGGATTCCCGACACACAATGGTCAGGTCTGGGGAGGAACTGGGACTGGAAAAAAATACCTGAGAAAAATGCTAAACTAAAGACATCATTTCAGGATGGAAGTAATTCTTTATGGTGATACTTGTCTTCCGCTGATTGTTCAGAGAAAATAAGTACCTAGTACAGGTTGGGTGACATAAGATGCGCTCCATATATTTAGCTCAGTCTTCAAGAAAAGCTTGTGAGACAGATGTGTTATCACATAGATTCAGGAACTGGGACTTAGAGAAGTACTAAGAGCTCCACTAGGTCAAACAGCCAGGAGACCAGCTGACTTTGAACTTAGGCTTTGGCTTCCAAATCTTAGGCTCTTTGCATTCTGCAGCCTCCTTTCTCAGGGCTTAGATTGTGATGAATACAACAGGTCTGTTCTTCTGGACATGATGGGTAAAGGGACAGAATCAGAGGAATGCTTAAAAGACATGGGAAGTTGATGGGACCATCAAACAAGTGTTTATATTCAGTTCTGATTTTCCTAAATCTAGCATGATCAGAAGGTTGTTCCTAAAAGGAAGAGAGGTGTCAACTTCTTCCATTTTATTACAGACTTTATATAAATATCACAGTGTCTTTATTAGACTGTAAATCCTTTGAAAACCGAGGTTGTCTTTTTCTTATATATTGTCATATTACCACATATTTGATTGCTACTCACATCATGCTATTTAAAGGGGTAATCGAGCCTGGTGAAGAGATCACTACAAAGCTTTCCAGATTGCAGATGTGGTCATTAGTTTCAGACTAGTGACAGGACAAGTGACAAGCAGAAGAATTTCAGAAGGTTCAAAACCTCTTGGCATTACAGCCAGATAGAAGCATGTTGTTCATTAATCCTAGAGCCTAAAAAAGTCAGATAAGCTATTTAAATATGTTGCAATAACAGCCACAAGTATGCAAATGAGATGTTTCTGTTATTGCTTATATTTTTCTCAGAGGGAGACATATTCACACTGAAAATAAAAAACGGTTCATTTTTTCAGATGCTGCTGCTGCTGCTAAGTTGCTTCAGTCGTGTCTGATTCTGTGTGACCCCATAGATGGCAGCCTACCAGGCTCCGCCGTCCCTGGGATTCTCCAGGCAAGAACACTGGAGTGGGTTGCCATTTCCTTCTTCAATGCATGAAAGTGAAAAGTGAAAGTGAAGTCACTCAGTCGTGTTCGACTCTTAGCTACCCCATGGACGTAGCCCACCAGGCTCCTCCATCCATGGGATTTTCCAGGCAAGAGTACTGGAGTGGGGTGCCATTGTCTTCTCCTTTCTCAGATACTAAAAAGCATCAAACCAAAGAGAGGGGCTTCCCAGGTGGTGCTAGTGGTAAAGAACCGGCCTGTCAATGCAGCAGACATAAGAGACACCGGTTCAATTCCAAGTTCGAGAAGACTCCCTGGGGGAGAGGATGGCAACTCACTCCAGTATTCTTGCCTGGAGAATCCCATGGACAGAGGAGCTGGCAGGCTCCTCTGTAGGGTCGCAAAGAGTCAGACACAACTGAAGCAATTGTACACAGGCAAAGGAAGAGAAATCTCTTTCAATATTCACATTCAACATTAACTCACTCAGGTTGACGCTGTCATTATTTCCATTTTGTGGATGGGGAAACTGATACACAGGCGGGATTACACACAGCTAAGGAAGTGCTTGTGCTAGAGCTGAGTTTAACACTGAAGAGTTTGCTTCCATACTTCGTGTCCATACCCTGTGCCTTTTAGGGGTTCATAGATTCATAGAGAGGTTGCAACTGCTAATCAAGTAAGTTCTAAGGATGTATTTTGCTCACTTGAGACAGTATTTTTAATGAAAAGAGAATTTAAATTGCCTGTGGCAGGGCCTGCACTGTCTCTCTCGAAAAGAATTGCGAGCTCCAGGACTCCCTATTACATTCTGTCTGGCTGCTTTATGAATTCTAGTTGTCTGCCTGCTACCTGAGGGACCCGACTTAGTGGCCATGATATTGGCCCTTTGTGAAGTTCTGGGTGC
The DNA here is from genome assembly GCF_019923935.1 of Bubalus bubalis. Classification (NCBI taxonomy): domain Eukaryota; kingdom Metazoa; phylum Chordata; class Mammalia; order Artiodactyla; family Bovidae; genus Bubalus; species Bubalus bubalis. The sequence continues at coordinate 59,820,290 of NC_059164.1, forward strand.
ATTGTCATCACGCAGTGGGTGCTCAGCGTCTCTTACTTGACTTTTTCTTTTCCTGGTGCATAAAGTTATACTTGGTTACTGTCCTGTCTCCTGGGGGCTTCGTATTTCTGCGCTGAATGTTGTCTTTCCAGCCTTGTCAGCCCCTGGAGAGCAGGTGCTTCATCCTGTATTTGTTCTCTTGCTGAGAATAAAGGACTTTAATTTCAACCTCCCAAGAGTAGAGGAAAAGATTAGGCATGCTTCTCAAATTCTCTGGTTGTAAATATTAAAGAAAAAAAGGCATCAGATGTTATTATAAATACATGAGTCCAGTGTCTGGGGGCTTTCCGCACAGTCAGCCCTCGGTGCTGTGTGTCAGACCGTGCAATGGAATTCTCGCTGCCCACAGCCTGCACATAAAGGGGCACAGAAACCGAGTATCCCTCATGCACTAACGGGGTGCTGATGGAGGCAATGGTGAGCCTTTAAAATACATTAAGGAACTTTTAACATTTCAAGGGGAAAATTGGCAGTTTCCCAAGTGGCATAATTACAAGACGGTGTGTAATGTGTAATTAAACTTAACTATGAAGTAAATGATTGGAATAAAGCTTGGTGGCACATCATTTTTTTTTCTTCCCCTAGTGCTGACAGATCCCTCCCTCCCCTTGTCCCTGAAACGGCTTTACAGCAGCAATTGCTCCTAATTTTTTTTTTAATGAAATTATATGTTGCCAGTTAAACACAGAGTTTTCATGTAAAGGAACCTTTTTTATTAGAGTGATATTTTCCTTCTAGGTGATCTGGGGCACAGAATCCATAGGCTAACAAGAACCTCAAGGCAAAGCCTTGCTGGGACTTTAATCTTTGTCTAATTATTCATTTAAATACTTTATTCTTTACATTTTATTTTCACTCTTTCTTTGACCAAGGTCTGCAGCCTGAAGGCTTGTTTTAGTGTACATTTTTTTCATGTTTTAAAAATTGTGGCATTAATTTCATTGATTGTGAATAACCAAGCTGTTCCTGCCAAACAATCAAGACCCCTTGAGAGTGTGAATATATGTGATTAGATATACTAATTGCACTGGAAAGCAGAATTTCTGACTTCCAAAGCCAATGATTTGAATGGAATACTTCAGGCCTCAGGATAAGATCATTGTTCAGCATGAGCTTGGTTTTATCTCAGACAACCCATCATCTTAGGAGTGAAGGCTGGTTCCACATCCATGAACATTTGCTAGATATAGCAGTGCACGTGCCCTGAGTTCTCACCGCCTGAGTTCTTTTGGTACCTACTTCAGTACCTGGAATCTGAAGCAGGTCTAAACCTGGTAGTTACATATTTCGTTTTCCTCTGCATCAGCCCAAGCTGGGTATTAGGTTTAGAACTTTTTACTTAGCTGTATCTAAAGTGTTTTTGTTGTTGTTGTTTTTAAACTGTAAAACATAGTGGGATTTTAAAACATGTGGATGGATTGCTTGATTAAAAAAAAAAATGTAACCAACCAATAGAAGGAACTCAATGCAGTTGACACAGTACAAACTAGGCCCAGTGAACTGCAAGGTTAGAAACTGCAGGCAGCCTCATGTGTGGATGACGCTGTGCTCATGAGGGTATCAGCTAAACCCTTAGTCAACAGGGGCTGTCCTGGGTCCATCCTTAGACCCAGCCGTACTTTCTCATTCTTTCTCCACATCCGTTCTTTCTCAGCCCACATGGTCCATTGTTTGTCTCATTATTCTAGTTAAACAAATACATTTTTATTGAGTACCTGCTCTGTGACAGGTTGTCTCCTTTCTGCTGTCATCAGCTAAGTTCCCCTTTTAATTATGCACTTTCTACCTTCATTGTGGAGGGCTTAGTAGCTGCTGTGCTGGGGGCATGGTGTGGCCTCTCCTCTTTCTGCTGTAGTTGCTGTGCTACTCTCTAAAGTTCCAAGAGCTGCTATTCACTTTTGCCTGTCCCTTTAAGAGGTGAAAAGTTTCTGGGAATCCCCTCTCTTCTGTGTATCTAAGTGGAAAGTGTTATAGGCCTCTTTAGCTCTTTAAGTTATTTTTAAATAATGGACATTATTTTTAAATCAGTTTTAGGTTTACAGAAAAATTAAGCAGAAAGTACACAGAGTTCCCATATATTACCCCTTCAGTCCCTCTCCCACACATAGTTTCTCATGTTATTAACATCTTGCATTAATGTGGACTTTGTTGGATTTAATGAAGCCAATATCATACAGTCTTGCTATAATTGACTATTAGTTCCAGGATGGTTTTTTGTGCGTGTCCTTTGAAAGATTCTGGATAAATAATCATGTCATTTGTGCACCAACAGTTTTATTTCTTCTTTCTCAATCTGTGTACTTTTCATATCCTTTTCTTATCTTATTGCATTAGCTAGGGTTTCCAACAAGATGCTGAATAAGTCAGAAGGAATATCCAGCCTTAATCCTGATGTTAGGGGGAAAGAGTTAAGTTTTTTACCATTAAGGATGTTGTTAGCTGTAGAGTCTTTATAGATGTTCTTTATCAAGTTAATGAAGTTCCCCTTGGTTATTAGTTTGCTAGGACTGCCATAAGAAAACATGCGGTGGCTCAGACAATAGAAACATATCCTTTAACAATTCTGAAGGCTGGAGGTCTGAGGTCAAGGCCAGTGGGTTGGTTCCTCTTGAGGCCTCTTTCCTTGGCTTGCAGACAGGTGCCTTCTTACTGTGGCCTCCTGTGGCCATTCTGCTGTGTACTCACATCCCTGGTGTCTCTCTTCTTCTTATAAGGACCTCAGTTGTATTGAATTTGAGCCCCATGCTAATGGCCTCATTTTCTTGCTGCTTTAAAAGCTTTATCTCCCAATATAATCACATTTTGGAAGACCAAGGGTTAGACCTTTAACATACACACTGGGGCAGGGAGAGATACTGTTCAGTTCATAGCATTCTGTCTACTTTGTACATTCCAGGTGCATTCCAATCTCTGGGTCTGGTACAGGCATACCTCATTTTATTGCTCTTTGCAGATATTGGTGGCATTATTTTTTTAACTAATTGAATGTTTGAGGCAACCCTCTGTCAAACAAGTCTATCAATATTTTTCTAATAGCATCTTTTTCTTTTGTGTCTCTTTGGTAATTCTTGTAATACTTCAAACTTTACAAGCTTTTTCATCATTATCATATTTTATAATATATAATATGTGATCAGTCATCTTAGATGTTACTGTTGTAATAGTTTAGGGTTGCATGAACCATGCCTGTATAAAATGACAAACTTCAGCAATAAATGTTATATGTTTCCTGACTGCTCTGCCAACAGACTATTGCCCATCTCTCTCCCTTTCCTTGGATGTCCCTACCTGAAACCCAATAGATTGAAGTTAGGCCAGTTAATAACCTTACAATGGACTGTAAATGTTCAGGAGAAAGGAAGTGTTACATGTCTCTTAGTTTAAATCAAAAGCTAAAAATAATTAAGCTTAGTTAGGAAGGTATATTGAAAGGTGGTGGTGTTCAGTTGCATATCTGACTCTTTGTGACCCCATGAACTGCAACATGCCAGGCTTCCCTGTCCTTCACTATCTCCCACAGTTTGCTCAGATTCATGTTCATTGAATCTGTGATACTATCTAACCATCTCATCTTCTGCTGCCCTCTTCTCCTTTTGCGTTCAATCTTTCCCAGCATCAGGGTCTTTTCAAATGAGTAGGCTCTTCACATTCAGGTGGCCAAAGTATTGGAACTTCAGCTTCAGCATCAGTCCTTCCAGTGAATATTCAGGGTTGATTTCCTATAGAATTGACTGGCTTGATCTTCTTGTAGTCCAAGGGACTCTCAAGAGTCTTCTCCAGCACCACTATTCAAAGGCAGATAGGCCAAAAGCTATGCCTCTTGAACCAGTTAGTCAAGTTGTGAATGCAGAGAAAAAATTTTTGAAGGAAATTAAAGGTGCTACTCGCATTAACACATGGATCGTAACAAAGCTAGACAGACTTATTGCTGATATTGGCAAAGTTTTAGTGGTCTGGATAGAAGATCAAACCAGCCACAACATTCCCTTTAAGACAAAGACTAATTCAGAGCAAGGCTCTAACTTTCTTCAATTCTGTAGAGGCTGAGAGACGTGAGGAAGCTGCAGAAGAAAGGTTTGAAACAAGCAAAAGTTGATTCATGAGGTTTAAGGAAAGAAGTCATCTCCATCAAAATGCAAGGATAAGCAGCAAGTGCTGATGTAGAAGCTGCTGCAAGTTATCCAGAAGATCTAGCTAAGATAGTGAATGAAGGTGACTATACCAAACAAGAGATTTTTGATGAAGACAAAATAGGCTTCTGTTGGAAGAAGATGCCATCTAGGACTTTCATAGCTAGAGAGGGGAAATCAAGTTTCAAAGAACTCTCTTGTTAGGTGCTAATGCAGCTGGTGACTTGATGAAAATGCTCATTTACCATTCTGAAAATCCGAGGGCCCTGAAGAATTAGTAATACTAAGTCTACTCTGCCTGTACTCTATCAGTGGAACAACAAAGCCTATATTGCAGCTTGTTTACAGCATGATTTCCTGAATATTTTAAGCTTGTGTTGACACCTGCTGCCCAGAAAAGAAAATTTCATTTCAAAATATTACTGGTCATTGACAGTTAACCTAAGAGCTGCGGTGGAGAGTAATGTTTTCATGCCTGCTAACATATCATCCATTCTGCAGCCCATGGATTAAGGAGTAATTTCCATTTTCAAGTCTTATTATTTAAGAAATACGTTACATGAGGCTATAGTTGCCATAGACAGTGACTCCTCTGTTGTTATCTCTAAATTGAAATTTTTCTGGAAAGGATTTGCCATTCTGGATGCCATAAGGAAAGTTTGTGATTCATGGGAGGAGGTCAAAATATCAACATTGACAGGAGTTTGGAAGAAGCTGATTCCAACTCTCACGGATGACTTTCAGGAGTTCAAGAGTTCAGTGGAGGAAGTAACAACAAATGTGGTAGAAATAGGAAGAGAACTAGAATTAGAAGTGGAGTCTGAAGATGTGGCTGAATTGCTGCAATTTCATAATAAACCTTTAAGAGACAAAATCCTTATGGATGAGCAAAGAAAGTGGCTTCTTAAGGTGCAGTCCTTTGCTGGTGAAGATGCTGTGAAAGTTGCTGAAATGACAACAAAGGGTTTAGAATATCATACAAACTTAGTTAATAAAGCAGTGGCATAGTTTGAGAAAACTGACTCCAAGTTTGAAAGACGTTCTACTGTGGGTAAATGGTATCAAACAGCATTGCATGCTACAGAAGAATTATTCATGAAAGGAGGAGTCAATCAATGGGGTCAACTTCATTGTTTTAAGAAATTGCCACAGCTATCCCAGCCTTCAGTACCACCACACTGGTTAGTCAGCACTCATCAATATCTAGGCAAGAACCCCAAAAGCAAAAAGATTATGACTCGCTGAAGGCTCAGTTGCTGGTCAACATTTGTTAGCAATCAAATATTTTTTTTAATTAAGATATGCACATTGTTTTTTTAGACACAATGTTATTGCACACTTAATAGACTACAGTATAGTGTAAACGTAACTTTCATATGCACTGGAAAATCAAAAGTTTGTGTGACTAGCTTTGTTTTGATATTTGCTTTATTGCAGTGGTTTGGAACCAAATCTTTAATATCTGTGAGGGTTGTCTGTACTTGCTGCTTCCTCTCCAGGGAATCTGCTCCCCTTTCAGGGGTACCTTTGCTCTCACTTCCTCTAGATTCAGGGTGGCCTCTTCTCACCACCAAATATAAGATTGTAATTTCATCCTTTTTTTCCCATCCACCTTACCTCCTTTGTTTTACTCCAAGTGTAATGCTGTTTGCGTACTCTACAGCACTTATCTGTTAAGTGGGTGTCTAAATCGAGTGGGTGCTTGTGTTCTGCCTCCTGGCCAGATCACCAGTCACCCCAAGGTAAGAAGCCACAGAGATGGGTTTTTATCTGGAATATGCTAACTGCAGCTGTCCTTCTGTCCTTTGTCCATTCTGGAATAGAAACCAAATTAGCAGTTATACAGGTATGCCCCAAGATGGCCTTGCCTCAGATATGCTGATGCTTATACTTGGGTGAATCACTGCTGACTTTCATTTTTAAATTGTATTCATGTGACTTCAGTCTAGCCAGTATCAGCAGCCTGACTACCAAATCAGAAAGCATTTTGTGTTGGTATAATAGAATTTAGATGGTAGTGTTCCTGAATGTCCCATTGTCTTCAGTAAAAATAGCTTTCCCCTTAGGAACTGTGCAATACACCTGGTACACCCAGAAGTGTTTGACATTGTCAGGTAGCTTTATTTTTGATCTCAATTTTATCAATTTTTCCTTTGTCTTGAGGAAAAAGACTAAGATTCCAAAATTTAATATAAATCATAGACAATATTTTTCTTGTATTTGATAAAGTAGCTGAAGCACTATTAGTAACAGATAATAACAGCCTTAACAGCTTAATTTCTCTCTGATTTATCGAATGCTATTCTGTAAATAAATACAAGGGTCCTTATACTTTTATAAGGTCCTTATACTTTGAGAAGACACAGATATATGTCATTCATACCTGTCCCTAAACTTGTGATTACCAAGATCAGGGAAGTCAGTTTCGCTGCACTTTCATTTCTTGAATGGTGATGTTCCTGTGCCACAGGGCTCTTGCACATGTCGTTCCCACTGTCTCAGCTCCACTTTTCTCTGCCCATACTTCCTTGCCCACGTAACTCTCATTTTTTAGTACTTCATCCTCAAGGCTCCTCCTTTATTGATTTTCTTTCCTTGTTACTTCCTATAGAGCACTGACTCAATTTGGAATTCTATAATTACATGTTTTATTATTTAATCGTCATTTCTCTCAAATAAGACAATTTTGAGCAGGGACCTTTTTCCCCTAGGAACCTATTGTCAGCAAAGCCGAGGAACTGACAAAAGGTGATTCTGAGCAGGAAGAGAGAGGCCCTGAGTGATGTGAGACTTTGTTTGTACTAGAATGCCTTAGAAGTAGAAAGAGGAAGAATGAAGCTTCTCTAAATCCAGAATTTTCTTAATTGAATTTAGTGATTTGTACTTGGGCTTCCTTGGTGGTTCAGATGGGAAAGAATTTGCCTGAAATTCAGGAGACCTGGGTTCAATCCCTGGGTTAGGAAGATCCCCCGGAGAAGAAATGGCAACCCACTCCAGGATTCTTGCCTGGAGGAACCTGGTGGGCTATAGTCCATGGGATCGCAAAGAGTAGGACAAAACTGAGAGTACTTACATAGGAATTCTTCCCTTGAGAGCCTACAGGGGAACCACCACCCCCCGCCCCCCCTCTCATCACCATCCCGTCCCATAAAAGATGCAGCTTTATAGGACTCAGGAGTGGCTGCTGCCAAGGCTGGGGAGGCAGCCTGGAGCTGTGGGGTAATTGGGACAGATTGGTGCTTACTAATCACTTCCTTTTCCTGCTGGGAAAAATGTCAAGGACATATAGATTTTCCTTTTCCATCCTAGGTTCAGATGGGTCCTATGAATTATTTTTTAAGACTATATTTTTTTTAGTGCAGTTTAAGGTTCATAGAAAAATTGAAGGGATGGTACCATGATGTCCAATGCATACCCTGCCCCCACACATGCACAGCTGCCCCCACTAACGACATCCATATCTGAGAGGATGAACCTGCACTGATGCATCGTGATCACTCAAAGTCCATAGTTTTCATTACAGTTCACGCTTGTTGTACATTCTGTGGGTCTGGATAAATGTATAGGGACATGTATCCATCACTATGGTATTATATAGAGTATTTTCACTGCCTTAAACATTATCTGTGTTTTGCCTCTCTTTCCCCTCACTGCCCTCATCCTCCCCTGGCAAGAATTGATCTTTTTACTATCGCCATAGTTTTATCTTTCCTAGAATGTCATGTAATTGAAATCGTGAAAATCATGACTTTATCAGATTGGCTCCTCTCACTTATTAATATGCATTTAAGTTTCTTTCATGGCTTTTCATGTCTTGATGGCTCATTTCTTTTCAGCAGTGAATAGTATTCTGTCATCTGGATATATTGCAGTTCATTTATCCCTTCACCTACTCCAAGACATCTCAGTTGCTTCGAAGTTTTGCCAATTAAGAACAAAGCTGCAGTAAACATCTATGGATAGGTTTTTGTATGAAGATAAGTTTCCAACTCCTTCAGATAAATACCAAGGAAAGTGGTCATTGGACAGAATAATATGAGTATGTTTAGTTTTATTTAAAAAATCACCAAACTGTCTTTCAAAGTGCCTGTACCATTTTGCATTTTCACTAGCAGTGTATAAGAGTTCCTATTGCTCCACATCCTCACTAGCATTTGGTTTTGTCAGTATTCTGGATTTTGGTGGTGCAATGATTTTAATGGTAATTCTCTCCCATTGCTTTTGGGAGTATAAAGAGATACAAGCTTCTTGGATGGTGGTTTATAAATATATCAGTAAAATATATTTTAAGCAAACAAGCTCTTTTGACTTAATTCCTTTTCTAGTAATGGACTTGAAGTGAAAATTTAGTGAAAGTGTTAATCGCTCAGTCGTGTCCAACTCATTGCAACTCCATGTACCGTAGCCTGCAAGGTTCCTCTGTCCATAGGATTTCCCAGGCAAGAATATTGAAGGTGATTGCCATTCTCTTCTCCAAGGGATCTTCCCCACCCAGGGATCAAACCCGTGCCTCCTGCATTGCGGGAAGATTCTTTACCATCTGAACCACCAGGAAAACCCTACAGGAAATAATTTTATAAGTAAGCAAAACAATTGCTGTGCAAGATGTTTATCATTAGCTTCAAATAACATGCAGTTTAGAGGACCTTTGGTTAGCAGGAGGTGTCTGCACACAAGAGTATGAGTGAAGGAACAGAATTTGGCACCCATGTAAATGCAAATACAGCCAGGCAGCTGCATTTCTTTGCCTTGGCAGCTTTAAGTGCATTAAGATTTGTGTCATTTTTTTTTAAAGAAAGGATTTTGAAATGAAGGAAAAAATAGTCTTTTGGGGGCTATAACAACTGGGAGGTCATTTATCTCCCTAATACTTACACTCTTAACACTGTCATGTAAGCTGATTGGAAACAAGAGCAGCCAACTTCTCTTTGGTCCCCACATGTACCTCAGGTGGCACAAGAGGAGCTTGGTTCATTCCAAAGCACAGTTTGGGGCTGGTCAAGGTTGCTTCCTGGGAAAATCACAAGCATTCATTGCTTTAGCCTGCAACACTGTCTTCCCCTCTCCGCCCGTATCTTCAGCGATCTTTGTCAGTTGTAGAGTAATTAGAAGAAATTTCCCTATTAATCTTGCTATAAAGGAATACTTTGAGTCTTTTTCCTCCCATTTTTTATGTTTTACCTGAAAGCATCATAAAAAAGTGGGTGTCCTTCGCATTTCAGTAGTAAAGAATCCGTCTGTCAGTGCAGGAGACACAGATTTGATCCCTGGGTTGGGAAGATCTCCTGGAGAAGGAAATGGCAACATACTCAAGTATTCTTGCCTGGGAAGTCCTATGGAGCCTGGCGGACTACAGTCCATGGGGTCGCAAAGAGTCAGACACAACTTAGCAACTAAACAATAACAAATCATAAAATTAACTTAGGGACAGGCTCATCATCAGGCAAGCAAATTCGGGTTTGTATGGAAGGACTGTTTCCAGGAACAGGGGACTTAGAATCAGAGCTGGTGCCCAATGTGCACAAAAGAGAATGAACCTATGGGAGCATCACTACCTCGGAAACAGGAGTAGGCTTCTCTTTCATGACTTCAACTTGGAATGCTGGATTTGAAGGCCTTGGAATGTTGCCCCAATCACCTAAACCCAAAAAGGGGGATTCTGTGCCACCCCTTCATGGTAACAGGAGGATGAGAAGTGGAGCATGGTGGGTATGTGGAGGGCATATTCCTTTACTATGGAAGCTGGTTCCCAGACACATCACAGACATTTTTTTTCTGCTGGTTTTCATTCTCAGCATTTATAGGAAGCGTTTATAGCAAATACTTGCCAAGTGTTTTCCATAAACATGCAACTGAGGACATCTTTCACACATTCCAACGCTCTGTAAATGTTTGTTTTCACAATGCACAAAGAAGGTGAGTACACAGTTTCCCTGAGCACACCTTTGAAATGTGGGCTTTGGTCCAGAGAGCATTCCCTTCTGAGTTCGTCCTTCATCTGCCATGTTGGCCATGCACAGCAGTAGTTTCTCAAGAGAGTTTCTAAACGAAGTTTCCTCCTCCGCTTGGATTCCTAGCTGCATGGCTGTATGGCAAGTAACTTCTGGGTCCTGAGTACCCCCATGATGAAGAAAGGAGTGAGGTCCGAGGTTGCTGGGAACATACAGAAGTCGTTGCTTCTGAAATAGGATGGGGAATGTGGGTGACAGGGGATGAGAAGATGATTAGAACTCAGGATGCATGTGAATGTACAGAAATAATAGATTATGGAAACTCCCATGTTCAATTCTCACAAGCTAGTGGTCACAATAAAGGATGGTGATGAACCCTCGGTGGGCCTGGCTGGAGTTGTACCCTGTACTATTCATTCACTTGTTTGATAATTGTTCATTAATGAGCACTAGTCTTTGGAAGGACTGATGCTGAAGCTGAAACTCCAATACTTTGGCCACCTCATGCAAAGAGTTGACTCACTGGAAAAGACTCTGATGCTGGGAGGGATTGGGGGCAGGAGGAGAAGGGGACAACAGAGGATGAGATGGCTGGATGGCATCACCGACTCGATGGACATGAGTTTGAGTGAACTCCAGGAGTTGGTGATGGACAGGGAGGCCTGGCGTGCTGCGATTCATGGGGTCGCAAAGTGTAGGACATGACTGAGCGACTGAACTGAACTGAACTGAGTGTATGTATGATTCTGCTGCAGTGTGGGAGATCCACAGGTGACTAACATGTGGTTTCTGACCCTAAAGGCTCAGCCCCATTAGGGGAAATAAGGCATATATGAAAAGTGAAAGTGAAAGTCACTCAGTCATGTCCGATTCTTAGCAACCCCATGGACTGTAGCCCACTAGGCTCCTCTGCCCATGGAATTCTCCAGGCCAGAATATTAGAGTGGGTTGCCATTCTCTTCTCCAGGACATCTTCCCAATCCAGGAATTGAATCCAAGTCTCACGCATTACAGGTGGATTCTTTACTCATTGAGCCACCTTTGGAGCAGAAAGGGAGAAGTGCAGTGAGAAATAAGGTAAATTTCTCACAGATAAAGGGATGAGGTTTTAGACAAAGGAATTGCATAAGATTTTATGGAGAAAGTAGCACTGGCTTGGGTCCAAAGGAGAAGGACAATTTAGACAGGCACAGGAGGAGAGGGGGCGGTGGGGAGGTGTCAGGGGAAGCAGTTCTGGACTGCTGGGAACCCACATCTGGACCAACTTCTATAGGCAGGCTGTCTCATAGCAGAGATCTCTCATTTGGCAGAAGTAGCCAAAGTTTAGAATCAGATATAATGAGATAAATTCCATCTAAAAAGCTAGATTTAATAGAAGATAGATTCTCTTTTCACATGCCTTTAACTTGAAGTAAAACAATGTATGACCTAATTTAATTAGATTTCAATAAGTAACTTTCCCATTGTAGCTAAATTAATATGTATATAATTGGAAAATTGACACTCTTTTCTGTTTGAAAATGCTTCTGCAAAGGCCAATTTATTATTGTCCAGAAGATGATGATGGAAAATAGTTCTCTCTTCCTCACCTTTCCATCCCCTCATGTCCATACTTCCAAAACAGAGTGAATTTATAAATCTGTAAGCCAAGTGAGAAAACAGGTGTGATCTATTTCATCACTAGCTCTCCTGAAATGTGTTTGTTTAGTAAAGCAAGTTATATCCAAATAAATTTCAGTGTAACATAGCTTTAAGACTGCAATAACTGTTAAGACAGTGGTGACAATTTCTCAGTAAGAAATCAGGCTTGAGAAATGTCAAGCCTAATTTTTCATCTAAAAGTGACTGTCAGACAATGCCAAACATCTTGGTGTCTTTGTATTCCATTGAAGGAGACAGGAGGCATTTGTATTCAGTAATGCAACGCTGAGTGAGTCAAAATTCTGCCTTGTGATCGTGTGATTTATTGTTAATATTGCCCAAGATACAGAGGGGCTTCTCTGCCTTCATCCGGCATCCATTTCCCAGTTGTAATTAATCTTTATTACATTCCATAGCTCACCTCTGGTTTGGAATGTTAAAGAGATGCCTCAGAATAGAGTCTGGAATCAGTTTCTTCTCCAAGTTTCACCCTCTTGATGAAGCTAAGCCTGCCTGCCCACTGCATCTTATATGCACCTTCATCCCAGAAAGTCCTATTTCTGTGTAAAAAATGCAAACAATATAGAAGGACACAAAAGAGGTACATAGCAAGTGAATATCTGCCCTACACGTGAATATCTGACCGCCATCCCTTTATGTCTTCCAAATAGATTACAAGTCCCTAAAGAAGGTATTTTATCTATATGTGTATTTTTAGCATCTGGCAAGTTACTTAGCAATAATCAATGCTTAAAGAAATGCTTGTTGGATGAATCACTCAATCAAAGGGTATGAAGGAGAGTGGGGCTAGAATTCAAATGATACATTTGGGGAAGTATTTTGCTTTTCAAAATGTGATCTTTGGACCAGCGTCATCAGCATCTTCTGGGAACTGGTTAGCAGTGCAGGACCTCAGGCTTACCCCAGACTGCTGGATCAGAATCTGTATTTTAACAAGATCTTCAGGTGAGCAGTGAGTGCTTGAAAGTTTGAGCCGACCAACAGTTGTCCTGTTTATCAGCAATATAATTAAAATGTGAGCTTTCACAAATAAATGCAAGGAAAGCTATGTGATTTGCATTTACGCCATATGCAGCGGAGCCCTTCTTCATCAGTGTATACTGGGGACTTTGTAAGGCCTTCATGTTTCACTCCCTTGAGTGTGGCTGTCCTTGGGTGCCCTGGAGGAGTGTCATCCTGAGCCGTTTTGGAACTATGTCCTCTAGTGCCCATATCTGGTTAGTCCTAAGCCCCAGTTTGGAGACAGACACATTTCATATCACCCAATAAACTGTTTAAACTGCAGTGTAGAAATCATACCTTGCTGGCATATCACATTTTAACTGTTACTCAATGTCTGAGGTGTGGTTTCCTTATGTGTAACATATCCTGCTTTGACGGACTATGAAGACTAAAGGAGTTAAAACACTTAACAGTTTGCACATAGTAATAAGTCCATATATATTCATTCTTTTTTTTCCCCCACTGGGGCAAAATTCACATAACATAAAATCAACAATTTCAGAGTGAACTTTTAAGTGATATTTGGTATATTCACTATGTTATGCAAACATCACCTCTGTCTGGTTTTAAGACATAAATTATCCTCACCCTGAAAGGAAAGCATATACCCATTAAGTAGTTGTTCCCCATTCTCCTTCCCCCCAGCCCCTGGCCACTACCAACTGCATTCTCTTTCTATGGGTTTTATTTAATTATTCTTAATAATATTTTTTATTAGTCACAGAAAAAAAACCCCCAAAACTCAGATTTTTAAATTTCTTCTTCTTTCTACTCTCATTGCTTTTCACATCCTTAAAAACAGGAGGTTTGTTAATGATGGAAACTGGAAGGAGAGACGTGGTATAACTTTAAAAACAGTGGTTCATAAAATGTGGTCCCAAATTAGCAGCATCCACATTGCCTGGGAACTTGTTAGAAAATGTAGATTCTTGGGTTTGCCCCAGAAGAGCTGAATCATAACTCTGAGGGTGGGGCCCAGCAATCTGAGTTTTAATAAGCTTCCAGATGATTCTAATGCCTGCTTCGGTTAGAGAACCACTGCTTTAAATAAACCAGATGTTGCCTCTCCAAGCGTCTATGGGTCATTACACGTGCCTTCACACCTTTACCATCCTTAGGCCCAAGAACACATGTACTGGCCTAGGAGAGGTGGTCTTCCAACCCAGAGAGAGGAGATCTTCCAACCTGGTTTCTTCGATGCAGGCATCAGCTACGGAATTCCTCCTGCTATCCTCTGGCCCCGGAACAGTCGACAGAGCTACTGCCTCGACTTCCTCCAGTGGCAGTGGCATCATTGTGCAGGCACAGGTGCAAACACAAGTCATCCCTGCTGTTATTTAATCCTTTCCCCTCTTGGTGCTCCCTGACTTCATGTTTAAAGGGAGGACTTTTCAGCAGCACGTGGATGTGATTGCTCGCTGTGTTTCACACGTCCTATTTTTGTTGCACTATATCAGAGTGCAGGCAGCATTTCTTTTTGGTTGATTAATGTTCCATTCGAGGTCTATTATGAACCTCCAGGCTTTAATTACTACACCATTACCCAGTCAATTCCTTGCCATTTTATATTTATGGCCTTTATTATGCCTCTGTATGTGCAATTGCCTAATTTTATTCTGAAAGAATTTCACCTCATTAGCTGGGTTTTATACCATTCTTCTCATTTGTCCAGATTGTTATTTATCTCAGTTCCCTGTGTGTGCTTTCTACCTTGGTTTTTCACCAGTCTGAAAATGGTGAAAAAAAATCTCCTTTTCCTGAGATGCATTGTTCTTTTGCTCTTGGAAACTGCTCCTTAAGTTTCTGCAAACTCTTCTGCAGATGGTCTTTTCCTTGGTGATCTGTTACTCCAACTCTTATCTGGTTGCTCCATTTGAATTGCTTGGTATCATTGGCCCTTCGGAAGGCCTAGAGGTCTGGGTTTTCAGCCCTGGGCATGCCATGGACAGTGTCTCTCTCTAAAGGGCCAATCAAGGTTCAGGGAAGAAGTTTTTTTCTCTTTCTTAAAGACTATGCTGCTAAAAATAATTTTTAAATGAACTCTAAAATGCTTTGCTAACACTTCCTCCCTCAATCCCCCCAGTGCCTCCAAAGAATTTAGAGTTCGATTCACTTGCTTTTATATTTTCTTACATTCCATCCCATACCTGCTAAGTCAAACTCTAGGGGAGCAACCCAGCTGTCTGTGTTTAATAAGCCCCCAAATAATTCCAGTGCTCACTCAAGTTTGAGAACTACCATTGTAAAAAGATGCTGAAAGAACTTCAAGAAACCTAAGTCAGAAATATTTATTCCACCCAAGTTCTTACTTTCCCAAAGAGCAAGATTAATAATTTTGATACCAGTTGTGACTGGTTTTCTTTTGTTTGATTTTTTTCAACATCTTTACCCTAGAGTTATAAGAATATTTCACTAAGACAAGAGCTCATGTAATTACTATAGTAATAGTAGATCAGTCGTCTCCCTCATTGAGTATTTGAGATGTCTCAGGCACTGAGATCTTTACCTCCATTTTCTGTTTCCATTTAATCTTTACAGCCTTTTGTGGGTGGGTATTCCTATTTCTGTTTTTGTGGGAGAAAACTGAGATTAAGAAAGTCATTATCAAGTCACCAAATCTATTAGAAGTAGATGCAGGGAAACAATATCTGTCTAGAGCCACATTTTCTAGTCATTTGTTACCTTGATAAGAACTTTCCTGATCAAAGCTTTATTATAATTATCTCACCCTCTCCTTTTTCAGTAAAAGTTAGTATCATGTGTTTCAGTAGGAATCAGTAACCAGGAATGTGTGCTTTAGTGTTAGACACCCTGAGTCCCTGAGCTGGGTCTGCTTACTTCTGTTACATGAACCCTGGGCAAATTATACCACATCTTTTTGCTTCAGTTTCTCCATCTGTAAAGTGGGACAATGCGGTATTCCTGTCTCACAGTAGTACATGTACCTTAAATGAGATAATCAGTGAAATCATTTAGAACAAAGTCTGTAAAATAAAAGTTCTTGATAAATATTAGGTTCTGTTTCTCTTTTTCTCCCATCTTGTCTGTGCCTTTAAAGCTATTTACTTTGGGGCTCACTATGCTCATCTGTGAAGAAGTGGTGGTAGATTGGGTAGACTGACCGCCTGGGATTCTGATTTGCTCTGGTTTATTTTCCTGCTTGGCATACTTTCTATGGTTGTAATATTACTTTGTTCTCTGCACACTTAAAAGCATACTAGGGATTTGGCATGTCTGTTTAATTTTTAGGGACTTGCTCAAAATTCATGATCATGATTAAGGTCTTATGCAACCCTTTTGAGGTAGCTCAGTGCTCTTTCTAAAGCTTTCCCTCTGGTTTTCTGGTACCAATCACCATTATCTTTGGTACAAAGGGAAATGTAGGAGGTGGCTCGCTCTTGTCTCCCAAATTCCTGTGGATGTAAGACCCCCCGCCAAGGTGGCCTTACACGTTGATCCAGAAAATATCTGGGTGTCAATGATGAGATCTAAGGGCTAACACTTCATTCTGGGGTGTTCCATGATTCTGTTACTAATGTAGAAGTACCGCTGTGTTGGGGGTAGGGAGGGGACTTGTTGATACAGTAAAGGTCTTTATTTTTTATTTATTGGTTTAACACGGGAGAAGATTGGCATTTTCTCTGGTGGGTGAAGAGACAAGTTTTTGCAGAGCTTGTGGGGTTGACAAGGCTCCGAGGACAGGTTCCTATGGTCACTGTAACTGTTTAGTCTTGGGATTTTATTGCCAAAACTATCAGACTGTGATTTGTGTTTCGGGGTCCTTTCTCATTGTCTGTACTTATATACGGAGAAGGCAATGGCACCCCACTCCAGTACTCTTGCCTGGAAAATCCCATGGACGGAGGAGCCTGGTAGGCTGCAGTCCATGGGGTTGCGAAGAGTCCGACAGGACTGAGCGACTTCACTTTCACTTTTCCCTTTCATGCATTGGAGAAGGAAATGGCAACCCACTCCAGTGTTCTTGCCTGGAGAATCCCTGGGATGGCAGAGCCTGGTGGGCTGCCATCTATGGGGTCGCACAGAGTCGAACACAACTGAAACGACTTAGCAGCAGCAGCAGCAGCAGAACTTGTATAACCTCGTGTATAACTTGTATAACCTCATGTATAACTTGTATAACCCCGTGGAAAATGCCTGCTTGAATACAAGCACCTCGGACCTTCTATCTTGTATTTCTGGTGTAAGCAGGTTCACACACTGTCCTTGGTGGCCTGTGAGGAGACCTTGAGGCTTCCTGTGACACTCGGAGTTGAAGTGGCGCGCACAAGAAGTCTCCACAGATGAGAGGAGATGGAGGAAGTCCCTGAGGCTTGCTCCAGGGCTGGCTACAGGGAAAGCTGAATGAACCGGACTCACCCCAGATGAGCCTCACTCAGGAAAAGGTGGAGGAAAGTGTGCCAGGGACAATGTAAATGTCAGCAATGTGATGCTGAGGCTAAGGGGTAAGGGTGGTCCCAGAAGCTAGAGGAGGGCAGTTACTAGAGTGTGGCTGGCCTTGTTCTCAGCTCTTAATAGTCACTCCCAAGCCAGTTAGGTTTGTCATCTGCACCAGTGCAGAAGAACTCAAAATGCATGAAAACAAAGCCTGTAGGAACACTCTGCAGAAAGTCATTCACCCAGGTAATTGTTACTGACCCTCGGGGGATAAAAGAACCAAGAGAGAACCTTATACCTTTGTCTAGGAGGGGCTGGGATTTATAGACCCACTTCAGTGAGATAGAGGAAATTGATCAAAGTTCCCTTAGCCTCTTGAGACCAAGAAATCCATTGAGTTTCATGGCAAAGTGTATGTGAAAGCAATTTGTAAGCTATAATGGGGCAGAAAGAGATTTGGAAATTGAAGACCTTAAAAATTGAATTCCAGGAGTGACCTAGGTATGATCTAAGCAGGTCACCTCTTCTTGTTGTTTCAGCTTTCCTAAGAGAATAATAATAGTATCTGCCTCATTAATCTTATAGACTTGTTGGGGTCAGTGGATAGAATATATGTAAATGTACTCTGTAAACTTGAAGTATTTGATCAAATGTTTTATACTTAATATTGCATACATATCCAGTGTTTTATAAAATATGCAGACAGTTACAACTTCTTTTGCTGTATGAAATATTCTAAGGTAAGTGATAATAGAAAGTTTAAATATGTATTCCACCCATCGAGGTTTCTGTTACAGTTTGTTTGCTCTTAAAACCAAAGAGTGAGGGGAAAAAATAAAGATGAAAAATATGCTTTGATATTTCCAGATAGAGGCCCAAGTATGTCAGATAAACATGGATAGTACCAGAATGTTGAAATTGAAAACAGATATATTAGTATATTAAGTTAAAAAACTACTGTCTAGTCTAAGAATGATCTCTCACTATAGTGATATCTTATTAGTAACATTCATAATTTAGTCTTTTCTGAATATTTTTGTGACATTGTTGACCTTGAAGCCCATGCAGGTAACTAACTTGAATGATTTGTGTCAGTCTTGTCTGAAAAAACCAGTAAAGAAGGAGACTGTATTTTTCTTCAGGTGGGTAAATATGATAAGATGGATGGTACATTAAAAAGTGAAGAGCAGGGCTTTTCCAAGCTGATTTACATATTGGTTACTTAAATTACTCCTTAATTTAGTGCCTGCTAATCAACAGTGCCTTGGAAATGTTCGGAACATTTATTGGCTGCAGTAATTCCACGCGCAGTGTATTCAGATCACATCCTCATTAAATATTGATGTGCTCATGAAATGTTGACGGAATGTTAATGTGAAATGCCAGGGAGTGTCCTCGGTGGGAGCCACAGGCTGGCTGAAAACCACCTGTCTCCTGTCTTTTCTTTCTGTTCTGTCTTCTGCTGGGTTTCCTCCCTTCATTTCCCCATCATCCTCAGATTCAGATTTGCTCCTTGATGGGGCTGTCTCAGATACAGATATTTTCAAAGAGAAATGAAAATTCACTGATGGATGGGAATACGGTCGTTCTTCCCTTCTGCTTTTCTGAACTGGAATTTCTGGTTAGAACCAGAAAAGATTCACCTAAAAGGAAGAAGTGATTCAGGCTCAGTTGAATGAGACTGTTCACATTCAGGCAGATTTCCAGAAAAGACCATGAACAGGGGCAGAGCCGTTCAAGGACTGCAGTGCTGGTCCTTTCTGCTTGGCAGGAAAAGGGATTTAGTTGGAGTTTATGATGAGCTTTCTGAGAGAAAAAAGCAACTAACTCAGAATGTGTGTTGGCTAAGGAGACTGTAAGAAAGAATTTTTATGATGAATCTTAAGGACAGCAAAGGCTAGATTCATGCTGATAGTCAATGCATAATTATCTATGTGAGCATGTGCTGCAAATATTCCATGGACAGAGGAGACTGGAGTGCTATAGTCCATAGGGTTGCAAAGAGTTGGACATGACTGAGTGACTGAGCAAGCATGCACTTGCTGCAAATGGTTGACAAGTCCCACAAAATGGGATAGTTCATCAACTTCTTGGACAATCATAAAGGTGATAAAGCCACAATGATGAAGGCTTTGAAAACTGCCCCTGATGCAGCAAGTGGAACTGTTTCTGTTGTGATTGGGGTTAGGTATACCTGTGATGCTGGAAGGAACATCCTCAAATGGAAATTGTTGATTTGTTTGTGATACTGTCAATGTGCATGATTATGTGTGTGTATATTTATGTGTGTTATTGTTATAGTGTTTGTGAGGAAAACAATGGGAGCACATTCTTTTTGAAATTCTACTCCTTTGGGTTTTTTTAATTAATTTATTTTTGAAGTGAACTATTTTTAGTCTTTATTGAATTGGTTACAATATTGCTTCTGTTTTATGTTTTGTTTTTTCTTGCTGGTGAGGCGTGTGGGATCTTACCTCCCTGACAAGGGGTCAAACCTGATCCCCCTACATTGGAAGGCATACTCTTAGCCACGGGACTGCCAGGGAAGTCCCTACTCCTTTGTTTTTAAACCATTCTCCATATCCTGTGCTGCCTCATGTTACTTTGCTATTTGGAACCCAGTCTGTGTAAATAAAACAGCACTTTGATTTACTTTTCCTTCTTCCCCTTTTAATTTTCTCTTTTTTTCTTCACTTCTTCCAAACGGTCTTCCTGTTATCTGTCTTTCCTAAGCACTTTCCGTATTCATTTCTTGTGTGTTCTCCTTGCCTTTTTTGATCACTTCCTGTGTAATGAGTGCACCCTCGCAGTCAGGGCTGAGCCGCCTTCATCTCTGTCAGGGATGCTATAGGCCCTCCGCAAGGACTGCACTTTCTTTCTTAGGCCCTACTATCCATTCTTTACACTTGTAGATCTTTCAAAACAAATCAGGCCATGTTGCTCACTTGTCTCAACTTCCAGGTTAGCATCTCAGAATTTGAAAATGATACCCACTGGAGCCCTGGGGCAGTGGTTTCAGCCAACCTCTACACCCTCTGGCTCTCTCTTCCCTGCTCGGCCTCCTGGAATCCTAATACTGCCTGGCACAGCTCCAGACGCCTCTGCATTGTAGACCAGGCCATGTGAGGAGACTGTATCTGAAACATACGCTACTCAACTCAGCGGCTCTGTACTTGATCTCTGCTTGGACTATTCTTTCTCCTAGACCTTGACATGCAAACTCTGTTTCACCCCTTGATTCCTAATAGTCACCTGGTTATCTGTACTCTCCTCTCCAGGTCTTTCTTGTTACTCTTTACCATCTCAACCAGTTAATCTTTTTCATAGCACTTGTTATAAACTATAATTACCTCTTTTTCAAAAAATATATTAATTTTTTAATTGATGGAAAATTGCTTTACAATTCTGTGTTGCTTTCTGCTGTAAAACAACACAGATCAGTCATATGTGTGTGTGTGTGTGTGTGTGTGTGTGTGTGTGTGTATCCCTTCCCTCCCTCCCCTGCCTCCATCCCCACCCCACACTGCTCTGCTCTAGGTCATCACAGAGCACCAGTCTGGGCTCCCTGTGTTATTTAGCAACTTCCCACTAATTCTTTTATACATGATAGTGTTTATATATCAGTGCTATTCTCTCTGTAATTGCCTCTTTCATTTTGTCTGTCTGCCATGGTTAGAGTGGATGCTCCTATAGGTCAGAGCCCTGGTCTTGCTCTCCACTCTATGGGCCTAGGCACTTTTCTGTTAGACAGTAGGTGCTCAATTACTACTATTGATTGAATGAATAAAACACCATTTCTTCCACTGAAGAAGTCATAGTCTGGGGGTGGGGGGACCACATAAGTCGGTATACTGCATTGTGGTAAACGCTTCTGGGAGACACCTACTGAAGGTCCTATAGCTTTTAAGGACATTCCAGACAACCCCACTGGGAAAGTTATAGGGAGCTTCAGAGATGAATAAGCTGATTATTCTTTTTGTCAACATATGAATTTGAAGTTTGGCAACCTTAATTTTTATTATTATTATTATTTTGTGTGCTTTAGAACAGTTGGCTAATAGCCTTTTACTCCTGAAGTAGCGTTTTCCCTTTTTTGTTTTACTTTTGTTTAATAAATGTGCTAAATGGCTCCCTTAGTTATGGTAGGAATATCTCAAACCAGCTTAAGGAAAGAAGATAATTTGTTAGATGGCACAAATAATTTTCAAAGGGAGGGTTGAGCAAATAAACCATAAATTTGGGGAGGTAGTTTTGCTCAGCACTCAAATGCCACGGCCACCCCTGCCTCTGCTGTATTTCCCCTTGCATTTTGACTTGCTTTTCTTTTCCTTTTCTTTTATTTTTTGCAGACTCACTTTCAGGTAGTTCCTACACTCATACCTCTTGGGTAATATAAGCATAGTTGGGCCAATTTTCCCAATTATGGTGCTAAGTCTCAGGGAAGAGCTCTGGATGGTCCATTTTTGTGTCACATGTCCATTAGGTGTGCTTGGTCAACTAATGCCGGGGTGAGCTCTTGTAAGAACATGGAAACTCCTGTGGGAAATATGTGATTAAATACA
This sequence comes from Bubalus bubalis, assembly GCF_019923935.1. Taxonomy (NCBI): domain Eukaryota; kingdom Metazoa; phylum Chordata; class Mammalia; order Artiodactyla; family Bovidae; genus Bubalus; species Bubalus bubalis. Next base: position 59,842,031 of record NC_059164.1, read on the forward strand.
GGAGCTGAACCATTAAAAAAAAAATGGAATAATACCATTTGCAGTAACATGGATGCAGTTAGCAATTATCAAACTAAGTGAAGTAAGCCAAAAAGAGAAATACAAATACCATATGATGTCACTTTTATGTGGAATCTAAAAGATGAAACAAATGAACCTATTTTGAAACAGAATCATGTGGTTGCAAAGGGGAAGGGGATTGGAGGGGAGGGATGGAGTGGCAGGTTAGGATTAGCAGGATGTAAGCTTTTACATGGCTTCCCTGATAGCTCAGTTGGTAAAGAATCTACCTGCAATGCAGGAGACCCCAGTTTGATTCCTGGGTTGGGATGATCAACTGGAGAAGGGATAGGCTACCCACTCCAGTATTCTGACCTGGAGAATTCCATGGACTATACAGTCCATGGGGTTGCAAAGAGTCGGACATGACTGAGCGACTTTCACTTTCTTGCAAACTTTTAGATATAGAATGGAGAGACAACAAGGTCCTACTGTATAGCATAGAGAAGTATAGAATATCCCTATGATACACCATAGTGGAAAAGAATATTTGAAAAAAAAGAAAGAAACTGTAGGAGCTGAAGTCGTTAAAGGAGAGTTGCTATTCCCAGGAAAGGGAAGATATGATTGGGAGAATAAGAGAGTGATTTTGTTACTTAAGTAAAAAGTCTTTATTGTACTATTTTAAAAAACTCTCCATGGGCACCTCTGGGTAAGTGGAAACTGATGAGCAAAATATCCTCTTACAGAGTTGGAAATGGTTTTAGGAGATTTGGAAAACAAGAGCGTTTTCAGCCCTATATACAGAGACTATACTTAGAGTACAATTTTGTTCTGCTCCCAAGAGACCTGGTTTGGTGGTCTGAAGTGGATCTGTTTCTCTATTACAATACAGCCAACACTTTTGATGTTTTCTGTAAACTGACTTCCCTTTCTGACCTCCTTCCTTTCCTGCTTGCAGATTGTGCTTGAGAACAGTAGCCGAGAAGATAAGCATGAATGTCCCTTTGGCCGCAGTAGTATAGAGCTGACCAAGATGCTGTGTGAAATCCTGAAAGTGGGCGAGCTGCGTAAGTACCCTCATTTCCCACAGGGTATGAAGCTTGGCAGACATCCAGCTTCTGGGGGTGCCCACCTACAGGCAGGGTTCCCAAGGTGCTGACAGCTGAGCATGGGCATCGTTCCCATGGACCGAACATTCTTTAACTCAGGTTTCCCGTGTATGTATTTCTGCATGTCTGCTCTAGGAATAAATACTAAAATCTACAGGAATGGAAAAATGTGCAGGTATTGTGACCAAATTTAAAATATTGTAAGAGTGTATATTGCTCTGTTTAGGAAAAGATCTATGGGTTTCTTTTTTAAAATTCCAGTTTTAAGCTACCAGTAAATCATTTTCTTTTTGCTTTTTGAAACATCTTTCTTATATAAAGAAAAATGGCACACTTTAATGAAATTCTCTTGCTTCCAAGTATTTTACTTGCTTATAATCCTTTCTCTATGAAAGATAGAATTATTGAAGGAAATTAGTAGCTGTGTGGTCAGAAATATGCTTATTGCTCTTTTCCTCCCTTACACAGTGTTACAGAATCTAAGAGAGGATACCTAGAAATAGAGAGCATGATAATTCTCTTGCCTTTTGCTCCCTTGCATAATTTGGTTTTAACCAGTTAAGGCAAATCTGATTTAACCTGGCCTGCAATTATTGTTAACACTGAGTCTCCCTATAGCAGCTAAATTCCATTCCCTATAACAGCTATAGAGCCGACACACATATAAATCTTTTCTTATAGACTTAATAACATAGGCATCAGCAAAAGCTATTTATACCAGAGAAATGTCTAGTGTTTGGTATTATTGTGAAAGCATAAATATTTAGTCACCTGTTTGAAAGCATAAAATAATGGTCTATAATGATTGATGGGAAGGAATCTAAAGATGAAATTGGAAAGGGGGTTATGTTTTATTTACAATGTAAAACTGACTACCATCACTGCTAAGGTAAATTTTAAATATGTAGAACTTAATAAGGAAAAAAGCTAAGAATTTAGCCTGTTTGACCAAGCACAGTGAGTGTTATCATCCTCCCAGTGTGGGTGGGGGAAAGAAACCAAATTGGGTGCGGAACTCCTATGAAAGGTCATTACTTTCAGGTCATTACAAAGCCCAAATTAGGTCATTTTTGCATTAAAAGAGTAACAACCTATCCTGAGAGATGTCTGTGTAGTCTGTTTGGGTTCACTTATCACCAATGCTAACATTTCATTTTTACTTTAATCCTTGACCTGAGTTATCCTTCCTACTCATTTCACTAACTTGTAGAGATTTATGTCTGCTATGTAGCTTACTAGGTATTCCACTGAAGAATTAAAGTGCTGAATCAAAAAAATCCTCCTGAATTCCTCAGTCTGATAAGCATGACTATTTCCTGTTTATCTCAATTTGATGGGGAAAAGTATAGAAAGTCACTTGCTAAAAGGCACTGATGACTATCCAAGATTTTCAGAAATGTGAACAGTCATGCTCTGCTTGGCTGGTATATCCTGTGTCCAGATTACTGCCTTGCAATGTCCTTTTCTTGTCCTGCCTTCATTTTTGTCTGCCCCAGTGGCCTGCTTTGGCTATCCTACTCTCATCTTGATGATAGCAGAAGGTAAGCTCTTGTGTACTTTGACTGTCATAGCCAGCTTTCTGCTTTTCTCCTTTGCCCAATGGACATGTGTCCATTATGCTACAAGTTAGCACAGAGCAGAAATATGGTGGACTAGAGGGAGAATGTTGGGGACAACAGGCAGCGGGATTCTGTCTTGGCTACTTATGACATTTGTGTCCTTGAGTAATGAGTAGCAAACTTCACTACATGCTCATATTCCTACATTTCCCCAGAAAGGGTTGGGGTGATGGTTTGAGTAGTTGCATTCATTTTGGCTTCATCACAAGTAACTTTGGTGTCTGAAATTGCAAGGGTTAAGTATGAGAGGAGTACCCTAGGAATAGGCAGTATTCAACCTCGGGAAACTAACTTGGACAAGATGGCCACATTTCAGGCTATATGTGGGCAAGATTAATGTGTATCTGATTTTGACTCTCCTCCCTGTCAATGGTGCCCCATCTGGTGTGTGGACAAGAACTTTTGTGACAAGAGTCTAAGCAGAGCATGCTGCTCATGTAAATGTCAGCTCTGTGCTTTGAGGGAGGGAATTGGTATAGATTAGAGGCTGACCTCTGCCTGGTGTAGAGCACCCTCCCCAGATTTTTGAAGACCTGGTAGTCAAGCCAGGAACCAGGAGAGAATCCCATTCTATGGGCTGAGGTAACCAAGTAAGAATGAAGGCAAATACCTTTGGGATCCCTGGAGGTGTTCCAGACACTATGCACCATTTCAGAAGGTGAGAACCTTCTGCTGCAGAGAAGGCCTCCAATATGCTGCTGCAACTTGCTTAGCACCAAGTCAAGTCTGGTTTCTGACATCTCCATGGCAGGCTTCCTTTCCTCTAAGATGACAAATGCATCTCTTCATTTGTTTAATAAAAATCTACTGATTAATTACAATATGCCAGAGACAATGTTGAACACTGTAGGTGCAAAGGTGAACCAGATATGGTCTCTGTCCCCAGGAATCAGTCTTCCACTTGAGAAAGTATATGAGTTGAAACTGATGTTTTTTCCTGTTAGCTATAAATGTGTGTTTATATATCCATAAATATATGTGTGTGTATATATATATATATATATATACCCATTATCTGAGCTAAAGCATAATTTTCAAATTTTGATAGTCTGAGCTTTCAGGTTGACCTGTGTTCACCCTCTACTGACTGCAGAGCCCATTTCTGACATTTTGCAAGCCTACGAAAGACCCGCGTGTTTCTGAAGTCTACATGCCCAAATTGGTTGTTTTCTACTCATAAAATATTAAAGGATTGCTACATTCTGATTGAGTGCTAGATAGCAAGTGATGAAACACCCTGGAGTAAGAGGAAAATTGCTTTTTAATGGATTGCCTTTTGTTTGTTGCCATATTAAATAAGTTACTAATAGAAAAAGTAAATTTAAGCATACCCTTACGTTGGAGGAGATGTCTGTTTTTCTTCTGAGGAAAATTAGGTTCACACACAAATCCATCTCCCTTTGGTCTGTGTGTGTTTGCTTTTCTCCATTCCCAAATCAATGATTTGTGTTAATAATTGACCGGGAAGATCACGGTCACATTACGTCTATGAGCAAGTACTGAGACGAAAGAAGTACTAATAAAATTCTAACTCATTTTTCTACAGTAGTAGGAAGATTCAATTTTCTAGAAATGTTTTGCCTTTTGATTTAACTTAAGGTCTTTTGAGGGAACCCACTTCTGAAATACCAATTATATCTTAGTGTCTGAAGCAAACATATCAATGTTCAGTTAAATTACTAATACCTAATATTTATGCACAAGGTTTTTTTGGATTACTTTTTAAAAAGCATTGTTTTTCTGCATCCCAATTATTGGCATTGTAAGACGCAAATGTTTAGAAGTGTAGTCTATAAAACAATGCCTCTTTATATTCTCAGAGCACTTTATCAAGGTATTTAATTGAAGTCTGTAATACCCCCAGGAGTTAACCAAGATCAATAGCATCTATTTTTATTAATGAAGAGAAGACTTGTGCTTTCTGCCTATTGTCTAAGGTCACTGAATTCAAACTGGTGTTCAGGTTGCTCAAAGAGTGGTTCAGAAAGAGGCAGGGAAGTCAAGTGTTTGCATTTTGGCATCTGAATGACCTAATTTGAATCACAGCTCAGCTATTAATCAGATGCCTTGGGCATGCTTCTCTCTGTTCTGAGCTTTCTGGTTCCTTATCCATAAAATAAAGATACTGTCTACTGCATATAGTTGTTGGGAGGGTTAAATGAGATCTTGGATGTGCTTTAGTTGGAAGATGATAGTCTTTTTTTCAAGTGATAGGATTTTACTTTCCATAAACAAACAAACTGCAAGTTAAGCAAAGAAGGGAAAGTGCTCTGATTTAAGTGACAACTGGAAGCAAGATCTGGAACCATGTCCTTTGTTTCCTCATTCTGTACATTCCGTTGTTATTGTTCAGTCACTCAATCATGTCTGACTCTTCGTGACCTCCACAGACTGCAGCACACCAGGCCTCCCTGTCCTTCACCATCTCCCGGAGCATGCTCAAACTCATGTCTGTTGAGTCAGTGATACCATCCAATCATCTCATCCTCTGTCGTCCCCTTCTCCTCCTGCCTTCAATCTTTCCCAGCATCAGGGTCTGTTCTAATGAGTTGGCTCTTCACTTCAGGTGGCCAAAATATTGGAGGTTCAGCTTCAGCATCAGTCCTTCCAATGAATGTTCAGGATTGATTTCCTTTAGAATTGACTGGTTTGATACCGGCTTTCTTCATGGGGCTTGTTTGAGGCACTTGTGTTCTCTTAGTTTCAATTTTAAAAATCACAAAAAGAAGAATCCTGTTGACCTAGAGGTAGTCTCACATCCCCATGGCCTGGGTTGTAGAATTGTCAGCCCCATGTAGAAGAATATTGAAATAGAGGGAGAACGTTTTCAAAAGGAGAGGTGTGTTTGTGAATGTGGGGTGGGTGAGAATAGGCGAAAGCGGGAAATGGTTTCCTTACAAAGGAAAGGAGGCATACTACAGGCTAATCGATTCCTTATGAAGAAACCCTGCTCCTAACAGGAGTTAACAATGATAACTGTTGTTTTTGCTTTTGTAGTACTGTTTCAAAAGCAATAATAAGCTTTTGAGGAATGCAAATAAAATTTGATTTCTGACACAAATAGGTTATTTACTTATCCTCTGGATAAGGATCCAACAGATAAGTTATATTCCAGTTGCAGTTAGAGCTAGGATATTTATTTTTATTTTGTGTTCATTCCATAGCTAGAGCTCTTCCTCTATGTTGTTGTTTAGTCACTAAGTGGTACCTCTTTTGAGACCCCACGGGTCCAGCCAGGTTCCTCTGTCCATGGAATTCTCCAGGCAAAAATGCTGGAGTGGGTAGCCATTTCCTTCTCCAGGAAATCTTTCCGACCCAAGGATTGAACCCAGGTCTCCTGTTTGGCAGGAGGATTCTTTACCATGGAGCCACCTGGGAAACCTATACTGATGACGAGGACTTAAAACACACACTTCATCCTCTAGCAGTTCACGCTCTGACTGGAGAGTCTTTCATGTAAACAAATAATTATAAAGCATCTTACTATTTGTAGATTACATTTAAGATATATTAATGTTCCTAGGGGCATTGTTTAGTTATTTTGTTCATGGAGAGCCATGCAGGCTGAGGAAGGGATATGACATCGCTCAAGAAGAGACTTTTTTTCTATTTAATTTATTTTTTACTGAAGGATAATTGCTTTACAGAATTTTATTGTTTTCTGTCAAACCTCAACATGAATCAGCCATAGTTATACATATTTCCCCTCCCTTTTGAACCTCCCTCCCATCTCCCTCCCCATCCCACCCCTCTAGGTTGATACAGAACCCCTGTTTGAGTTTCCTGAGCCATACAGCAAATTCCTGTTGGCTATCTATTTAACATACGGTAATGTAAGTTTCCATGTTACCCTTTCCATGCATCTCACCCTCTCCTCCCCTCTCCCCATGTCCATAAGTCTATTCTCTAGGTCTGTTTCTCTGTTGCTGCCCTGTAAATAAGTTCTTCAGTACCATTCTTCTAGATTCTGTATATATGTGTTAGAATACGATATTTATCTTTCTCTTTCTGACTCACTTCACTCTGTATAATAGGTTCTAGGTTCATCCACCTCATCATAACTGACTCAAATGCATTCCTTTTTATGGCTGAGTAATACTCCATTGTGTATATTACCACACCTTCTTTAACCATTCATCTCTCAATGGACATCTAGGTTGCTTCCATGTTCTAGCTATTGTAAATAGTGCTGCAATGAACAATGGGATACATGTGTTCTTTTCAGTTTTGGTTTCCTCAGGGTATATGCCTAGGAGTGGGATTGCTGGGTCATATGGTGGTTTTATTCCCATGTTTTAAGGAATCTCCGTACCGTCTTCCATAGTGGCTGTATCAGTTTACATTCCCACCAACAATGCAAGAGTGTTCTTTTTTCTCTAAACCCTCTCCAACATTTATTGTTTGTAGACATTTTGATGATGGCCATTTTAACTGGTGTAAGGTGATATCTCATTGTAGTTTTTATTTGCATTTCTCTAATAATGAGTGATGTTGAGCATCTTTTCATGCGTTTGTTAGCCATCTGTATGTCTTCTTTGGAGACATGTCTGTTTAGGTCTTTTTCCCACTTTTTGATTGGGTTGTTTGTTTTTCTGGCATTAGGTTGTATGAGCTGCTTGTATATTTTGGAAATTAATCCTCTGTCAGTTGTTTCATTTGCTATTATTTTCTCCCATTTAGAGGGTTGTCTTTCACCCTGTTTATAGTTTCCCTTGCTGTGCAAAAGCTTTTAAGTTTAATCAGGTCCCACTTATTTACTTTTGTTTTTATTTCTGATACTCTAGGAGGTAGGTCATAGAGGATCTTGCTTTCATTTATGTCGAGTGTTCTGCCTATGTTTTCCTCTAGTTCTGGTCTTACATTTTTGTAGTTTCTAGTCTTACATTTAGGTCTTTAATCCATTTTAAGTTTATCTTTGTGTCTGGTGTTAGGAAGTGTTCTAATTTCATTCTTTTACATGTAGCTGTCCAATTTTCCCAGCACAATTTATTGAAGACGCTGTCTTTGCCCCATTGTATACTCTTGCCTCCTTTGTCAAAAATAAGGTACCCATAGGTGTGTGTGTTTATTTCTGGGCTTTCTATCTTGTTCCATTGGTCTATATTTCTGTTTTTGTGCCACTACCATACTGTCTTGATGACTGTAGCTTTGTAGTATAATCTGAAGTCAGGAAGGTTGATTCCTTCAGCTCCATTCTTCTTTCTCAAGACTGCTTTGGCTATTCGGGGTCTTTTGTGTTCCCATATGAATTGTGAAAGTTTTTGTTCTAGTTCTGTGAAAAATGCTATTGGTAATTTGATAGGGATCTCATTGAATCTGTAGGTTGTGTTTGGTAGTATAGTCATTTTCACAATATTGATTCTTCCTACCCAGGATCATGGAATATCTCTCCATCTGTTTATGTCATCTTTGATTTCATTTTTTGTGTCTTATAATTTTCTATGTACAGTTCTTTTTGTCTCCATAGGTAAGTTTATTCCTAGATATTTAATTCTTTTATTGCAATGGCAAATAGGATTGATTCCTTAATGTCTTTCTGATTTTTCATTGTTAGTATATAGAAATGCAAGTTACTTCTGTGTATTGATTTTGTATCCTGCAACTTTGCTAAATCCACGGATTAACTCTAGTAATTTTCTGATACTATCTTTAGGGTTTTCTATGTACAGTATCATGTCATCTGAAAACAGTGAGATCTTTGCTTCTTCTTTTCTGATCTGGATTTATTTTATTTCTTATTCTTCTCTGATTGCTGTAACTAGGACTTCCAAAACTATGTTGAATAATAGTGGTGAAACTGGAGACCCTTACCTTGTTCCTGATCTTAGGGGAAATACTTTAAGTTTTTCACCATTGAGAATAATGTTTGCTTTAGGCTTATCATATATAGCCTTTACTCAATTGAGGTAGGTTCCTTCTATGCCCATTTTTTGAAGAGTTTTAATCATAAATGGGTGCTGAATTTTGTCAGATGCTTTTTCTGAATTTGTTGAGATTATCATATGATTTTTATCTCTCAATTTGTTAATATGGTATATCACATTGATTGATTTGCATATATCGAAGAATCCTTGCTTTCCTGGAATAAACCCAACTTGATCATGGTGTATGAGCTTTTTGATGTGTTGCTGATTTCTGTTTGCAAAAATTTTTTTGAGGATTTTTGCATCTATGTTCATCAGTGATATTGGCCTGTAGTTTTCTTTTTCTGTGTTGTCTTTGTCTGGTTTTGGTATCCGGGTGATGGTGGCCTTGTAAAATGAGTTTGGAAGTATTCCTTTCTCTGTAGTTTTTTGAAAGAGTTTTAGAAGGATAGGCACTAGCTCTTCTCTAAATGTTTGATAGAATTCTCCTGTGAAGCCATCTGGTCCTGGGCTTTTGTGTTTTGGGGAGATTTTTTTTATCACAGCTTCAATTTCAGTGCTTGTAATTGGGCTGTTCATAATTTCTATTTCTTCCTGGTTCAGTCTTGGAAGATTGAACTTTTCTAAGAATCTGTCCATTTCGTCCAGGTTATCCATTTTATTGCCATATAGTGTTCATAACTGTCTCTTATAATCCTTTGTATTTCTGCACTGTCTGTTGTAACCTCTTCTTTTTAATTTCTAATTTTGTTGATTTGATTCTTCTCTCTTTTTTCCTTGATGAAGCTGGCTAAAGGTTTGTCAATTTTGTTTATCTTCTCAAAGAACCAGCTTTTAGTTTAATTAATCTTTACTATTGCCAACAAAGGTTCGTCTAGTCAAGGCTATGGTTTTTCCTGTGGTCATGTATGGATGTGAGAGTTGGACTGTGGAGAAGGCTGAGTGCCGAAGAATTGATGCTTTTGAACTGTGGTGTTGGAGAAGACTCTTGAGAGTCCCTTGGACTGCAAGGAGATCCAACCAGTCCATTCTGAAGGAGATCAGCCCTGGGATTTCTTTGGAAGGGCTGATGCTAAAGCTGAAACTCCAGTACTTTGGCCACTTCATGCGAAGAGTTGATTCATTGGAAAAGACCCTTATGCGGGGAGGGATTGGGGGCAGGAGGAGAAGGGGACAACAGAGGATGAAATGGCTGGATGGCATCACTGACTCGATGGACGTGAGTCTCAGTGAACTGCGGGAGTTGGTGATGGACAGGGAGGCCTGGCATGCTGCAATTCATGGGGTCGCAGAGTCGGACACGACTGAGCAACTGATCTGATCTGATCTGATTGTTTCTTTCATTTCCTTTTCATTTATTTCTGCTGGGATCTTTGTGATTTATTTCCTTCTACTAATTTTGGGGGTTTTTTGTTCTTCTTTTTCCAGTTGTTTTAGGTGAAAGTTAGGTTGTCTATTCGATTTTTTTCTTGTTTATTGAGGTAAGATTGCTATAAACTTCCCTCTTGGAACTGCTTTTGCTGCATCCAATAGGTTTTGAGTTGTGTTTTCACTGTCATTTGTTTCTAGAAATTTTTTGATTTCCCTTTTGATATCTTCAGTATCCTGTTGGTTATTTAGAAATGTGTTGATTAATCTCCATGTGTTTGTGTTTCTTACAGTTTTTTTCTTGTAATTGATTTCTAGTCTTATAGCATTGTGGTCAGAGAAGACGCTTGATACGATTTCAGTTTTCTTAAATTTACTGAGGTTTGATTTGTGACCCAACATGTGATCTGTACTGGAGAATGTTCCATGTGTACTTGACAAGAAGGTGTATTCTTCTGCATTTGGATAGAATGTCCTGAAGGTATCACTGAGATCCATCTCATCTAATGTATCATTTAAGACTTGTGTTTCCTTATTAATTTTCTGTTTTGATGATCTGTCCATTGGTGTGAGTGGGGTGTTAAGGTCCCCTACTATTATTGTGTCACTATCAATTTCTCCTTTTATGTCTGTTAGAGTCTGTCTTATGTATTGAGATGCTCCTATGTTGGGTGCATAGATATTTACAATTGTTATGTCTTCCTCTTGGATTGATCCCTTGATTATTATGTAGTGTCCTTCCTTATCTTTTATAATCTTTATTTTAAGGTCTATTTTGTCTGATATGAGAATTGCTACTTCAACTTTCTTTTGCTTCGCATTTGCAGAGAATATATTTTTCCATCCTCTCACTTTCAGTCTATATGTGTGTTGAGGTCTGAAGTTGGTTTCTTGCACACATCATATATATGGGTCTTGTTTTTTTTATCCATTCAGCCAGTCTGTGTCTTTTGGTTGGAGCATTTAATCCATTTACCTTTAAAGTAATTATTGATATATATGTTCCAATTCAGAGAAGGAAATGGCAACCCACTCCTGTACTCTTGCCTGGAAAATACCATGGGTGGAGGAGCCTGGTAGGCTATAGTCCATGGGGTCTCAAAGAGTCGGACAGGACTGAGCGACTTCACTTTCTTTCTTTCTCTAGTTCCTTTTGGAGAAGGAAATGGCAACCCACTCCAGTGTTCTTGCCTGGAGAATCCCATGGATGGAGGGGCCTGGTGGGCTGCAGTCTATGGGGTTGCAAACAGTCGGACATGACTAAGCAACTAACACACACATACACACATGTTCCAACTGCTATTTTCTTAGTTGTTTGGGGTTGATTTTGTAGATTTTTTTTTTTTTTCCTCTCTTGTATTTCTTGACTATATAAGTCCCTTTAACATGTGTTGTAAAGCTGGTTTGGTGGTACTGAATTCTGTTAACTTTTGCTTATCTGAAAAACATTTTATTTCTCCATCAATTTTGAATGAGATCCTTGCTGGGTACAAGGATTTGGTTGTAGATTTTTTTGCTTTCAGTACTTTAAATATATCCTGCCATTCCCTTCCGGCCTGCAGAGTTTCTGCTCAAAGATCAGCTGTTAAGCGTATGGGGTTTCCCTTCTATGTTACTTGTTGCTTCTCCCTTGCTGCTTTTAATATTCTTTCTTTGTGTTTAGTCTTTGTTAGTTTGATGAGTATGTGTCTTGGCATGTTTCTACCTGGGTTTATCCTGTATGGGACTCTTTGTGCCTCTTGTACTTGACTGACTATTTCCTTTTCCATGTTGGGGAAATTTTCAACTATAATCTCTTCAAAATTTTTCTCATACCCTTTCTTTTTCTCTTCTTCTGCTGCTGCTGCTGCTGCTAAGTCGCTTCAATCATGTCCGACTCTGTGCGACCCCATAGATGGCAGCCCATCAGGCTCCCCCATCCCTGGGATTCTCCAGGCAAGAACACTGGAGTGGGTTGCCATTTCCTTCTCCAATGCATGAAAGTGAAAAGTGAAAGTGAAGTCGTTCAGTCGTGTCCAACTCTTAGCGACTCCATGGACTGCAGCCTACCAGGCTCCTCCATTCATGGGATTTTCCAGGCAAGAGTACTGGAGTGGGGTGCCATTGCCTTCTCCACTTCTTCTTCTGGGGCCCCTATAATTTGAATGTTGGTGTATTTGATATTGTCCCAGAAGTCCCTGAGACTGTCCTCAGTTCTTTTCATTCTTTTTACTTTATTCTGCTCTTCAGAAATTATTTCCACCATTTTATCTTCCAGCTCAATGATTCATTCTTCTGCTTCAGATATTCTGCTATTGATTCTTTTTAGAGTATTTTTAGTTTCAGTAATTGTGTTGTTTGTCTCTGTATGTTTATTCTTTAATTCTTCTAGGTCTTTGTTAATTGATTCTTGCATTTTCTCTGTTTTGTTTCAAGGTTTTTGATCCTCTTTACTATTATCATTCTGAATTATTTTTCAGGTAGTTTGCCTATTTCCTCTTCATTTATTTGACTGCTGTGTTTCTAGTTTGTTCCTTCATTTGTGTAGTGTTTCTCTGCCTTTTCATTATTCTTTTTAACTTATTGTGTTTGAGGTCTCCTTTTCCCAGGCTTCAAGGTTGAATTCTTTCTTCCTTTTCGTCTCTGCCCTCCTAAGGTTGGTCCAGTGGTTTGTGTAAGCTTCGTATAGGGTGAGATTTGTGCTGGATTTTTGTTTGTTTGTTTTTCCTCTGAAGGGCAAGGCTGAGCGAGGTGGTAGCCCTGTCTGCTGATGATTGTGTTTGCGCTTTTGTTTTGTTAGTTGTTTAGATGAGGCATCCTGTACAGGGTGCTACTGGTGGTTCAGTGATGCTGGGTCTTGTATAGAAGTGGTTTCCTTTGTGTGAGTGCTCACTATTTGATACTTCCTAGGATTAGTTCTCTGATAGTCTAGGGTCTTGGAGTCAGTGCTCCCACTCCAAAGCTCAGGGCTTGATCTCTGGTCAGGAACGAAGATTCCACAAGTGGTTTGTTATGGCATTAAGTGAGATTAAAATAAATACCCAAACACGAGAAACCAAAGATGAACCCCAGACAAATGGCAGTTACAAAATCAGGCAAATAATAATTAAAATGATGGAATATACACATTTACATATACACCCATGAGCAAAGTCAAAACAGTCCAACAAAAATAAAATATAGTAGACTGACCCAGCAAACAAAGGAAATAAAAAATTATATTTACCAGTTAAGAACAAAACTAACTAAAGCAGAAACTGGAAAACAAAACTAAAGCAAGGTGCCAAATGGGGAATGATGCAATGAAAACAAAACTAACAAATATGTTGAGAGGAAAGGAAAGAAAGAATAGATATGCAGAGTTAAATAGAGGTAGATGAAGAAGATTTATATACATTAAATATTAACTGCAAGGGGGAAAGAACAATAGAAAATGGAAACAAAGGAATAAGTGTAGAAAAATAGATTTAAAAAAATAGAAATTAAAATTATAAAAAAGAGAAAAAAAGGAAGAAAAAACGGGAGAAAAAGGAAAACTTTACAGAACTGCAAAAGCCCAGTGTAGAGGCAGAGGTTTATAACAACAATAAAAAGTGTGACTGAATATACACATATACATATACAACCATAAGCAAAATCAATACAGTCCAACAAAAATAAAGTACAATAGATTGACCCAGTGAATAAAGGAAACCAAAAATTGTATCTACCAGAACAAAACTAACAAAAACACAAACTGGAAAATAAAACCAAAGTAAGGTGCCAATTGGGAAATAAAGCAATGAAAATAAAACTAATGTGTTAAGAGGAAGGAAAGAAAGAAAAGAAAGAATAGATATGCAAAGTTAAATAGAGGTAGATAAAGAAGATTTATATACATTAAAGATTAACTGCAAGGGGAAAAGAACAGTAGGAAAAAACAAACAAAGGGATAAATGTAGAAAAAATACTAGGTTTAAAAATTTTTTTTTAATTTAAAAAAGAGAAAAGAAAAAAAAAAAAAGGAAAACTCCACAGAACTGCAAAAGCCCAATGTAGAGGCAGAGGTTTCTAACAACAATGAAATAATAATTAATTATTAATTAACTGAGGGAAAAAAGCTCAAAAGCTTAATTAGATTTCATAGTGCCAATAAGGAGAAGGCAATGGCACCCCACTCCAGTACTCTTGCCTGGAAAATCCCATGGACGGAGGAGCCTGGTGGGCTGCAGTCCATGGGGTCGCTAAGAGTCAGACACAACTGAACAACTTCACTTTCACTTTTCACTTTCATGCACTGGAGAAGGAAATGGCAACCCACGCCAGTGTTCTTGCCTGGAGAATCCCAGGGACAGGGGAGACTGGCGGGCTGCCGTCTATGGGGTCGCACAGAGTCGGACACGACTGAAGCGACTTAGCAGCAGCAGCAGCGCCAATAAAATCCATAGCTACAACAGAAGAGGAAAAATGGGGGAAAAAATTCCAAGAGAATCTACAGAACAGAATAATAAATGTTTTTCTTGAGTCACTGCTGTCAGAGTCCTTTCCCTCGCTGGAAGTCACAGTCCACCTTACTTCCCTAGGATGCCCTCCAACACTGTGCTGATCTCTGGACCTGCTGTGAGGGCAGCTCAGATTCTAATCTGGTCCTACTCCTGTGTTTTCTTGCCTCCAATGTCCACAGCTATCAGAACTAGTGCATTTATTTTTATGGGAATTCTCAATGACCTTTTATATATTCCATAGATACAAAGTCTGCCTAGTTGATCGTGTGGATTTAATCTGCAGTTTGTACAGATGGTGGGAAAGTTTTGGGTCTTCTTCTTCAGCCACGCTGCCCCTGGGTTTCAATTGTGGTTTTATTTCCACCTCTGCATGTGTGTCGTCCACTGGTGTTTGCTCCTGAGGCTGCCCTGGAGGACTTTGGTTTGCCCCTGTGAAGGCCAAGTGTGGAGGTGGTGCAGCTCCTTGGGTCGCAGGTATTCTGGTAGCACCAGGTACCCAGGAAAGTTGGCGGCTAGGGCAGCAGGAAATACAGTGCTCTAGAAGGGTGTGGCAACCAGTATTGGCCAATACGCTTCAGTATTCTTGCCTGGAGAATGCTGCTCCCTGACAGAGAAGCCTGGCAGGCCACAGTGAACAGGGTCACAAAGAGTCAGACACTACCAAAGTGACCCTGCGCGCATAGATGCAAGCCTTTTTTGCCTGTGGCAGTTCTGCCCCAGTGAGAGTTGAACATGAAGGTGGGGCAGCTGCTTAGCTTACAAGGACCCTGGCGGCGCCAAGTGTGCAGGGACACGGACTGCCTCAGCTGCAGGAGTTATGGCCCTATCAGAGTCTTTATTTGAGCCTCTTGTAGCTGCCAATCAGAAGGCCTGTTTGGCGAGTCTTTCTCCATAGCTCCGCCCATTCACGCACATAGAGAGCTCCCTTTCCTGGGGTCCTTCTCTGTTGTTTAGAGCGTCAGGCACATAGAGGGGCCCCTCTGGCTGGGGTCCTACACTGTAGATTCGTGCATCCGGCACTTAAAGGGGCACCCTGGGTGGCATCCTACTCTATAGTTCAGTGCATCAGGGGTTTGATGGGCTAGTCTCTCTTACTGTTCAGCTGCTGATGCTGGTGTGTGGGGAAAGAGAGGCTATGGTGATGTCTCCACCCCCTACACATGACTCAGCAGTATAGCCTTACTTCCATGGCTGACCATTTTCCTCCACAGGCATTTCCCACCACAATCTCCTCTCTTCCATCCCCTCGACCCATCTCTCCACAGTCAACAGCAGCCCTCGCCCTGGGATTGCTCCAGAATCTCTAAACTCTAGCTCCCAGCTGCTGCATCTTCCAGGGGACCTGCGTCCCTGTCTGGAGTATGTATGGCTGCGGCAAGGACTGTCTGATTCTCATTCCATTTAGGCTGCCACAGATCAGCTGTTTCATGTTCAGCCTTAAATGTTTCTCCTCTGACTCAGACAATTGCCTTGATGTGGGGATCAGACCCCTGCTTCAGTTCCCCCATCCGCCAAGGGCAGGCCCAGTCCTACTAACTCTCCTGTTTTCCCCCTAGTTCCTTCATCCTACCAAGTTTGCGTGGGTCTATATATTCTTTTCCGCTGGTCAGGTACTCCTGTCTGCTCTCAGCTGGTGTTCTGCATGCACTTCTGTGTCTGAAGGTTATTCCTGATGTATCCATGGAGAGAGATGTTTTCCACGTCCACCTGCTCCTCCGCCATCTTGTTCAAGAAGAGATATCTGAGTGTGTGTAATCATCAGATAAAGAAAAGAATAACCAGGCAGGCACGGTGGGAAGAAGCTGTTGAAAATTCCAGGTGGTTAGACCTGTAGGTGGAAAGACCAGGAGGTTTGGAGAATTCTACAGTCTGCTCTTCTTATCTGCTGGTTCCGCATCTTTGGATCCAACCAATCCTGGAACCAGTCCCTTGCAGATATGGAGGGCTTGTACTTCAGTATAGCAAAAGCAGGAAGCTTGAAGGAGCAGGCAAATGGAGGAGATTCTGACAGGAGAGGCAAGGATCAAGGTATAAGGATTTGCAGCACAGAGGTGTCTGGATTTCACCAGATTTCATCAGAGTGGGAACTAGTAGAAGAACTTTAACAATAAAAACAAATGTTGCAGTCCTAGGCATAAAATTCTAGAACTAGATTATGTTTTCTGGGTGTGACAAGACCTTGCAAGCATGACAATATGCAGTGTCAGGACCAGAGACAAACTTATCTTACTCTAGCCTAGCACAGATAATGAATGGAGAGTCGATTAGGAGGTTTTCAGCTTCAGGTAATCAAAATCCCAACTCAAAATGGCCAACATAAGAACATTTATTGAATGTCACAGCTTCAGACATGAGTAGGTTCTGGGGGTGGATATCTGTTTAGTGATGTCACCAAAGACCCAAGTTCTTTCCATCTTTTGGTTCTGCCATTCTTGGCATACCAAATTTGTTCTCGTGCTTATAGCAAAATGGCAGCTATCATCACATGGTCCAGAGGAACAAGAGGCTGTGTCTTCCAGAGAATCTTTCTTAGGTGTATAAGAATGTTTTCAAAAGCCCTTCAGATAAGATAGATGTGTTCAGGGTGGTGTGACTGTAGACCCAAAAGCCCTTTAGCAAACTTTTTCTCATGTATCTTTGGCCAGCACTGTGACCATTGCTTGTGTCAAACTCAGTCATTGAGAGGGAACTAGAACATTTAAAGATCATAGAAATCATTAGCTTCTCCCAAGACTGAAACTAGTCTTCTCTGAGTGGCCATAGGATGATGGGTAGCTAAAGAAAATTGGGAAACTACTCAAACCCTTAATTCTGTCCCTTTACTTTGAAACTTATTTTCTGCATTTTCTTTACTGCTGCAAAAAACTATAACAAATTGAATTCAGATTATAGCCCTGTGTCATTTTGCCTTTATTGGGAGTTGAGGAAATGCACTGTATTTTTTTAGGTCACAATATCAAAGGTTGCAGAAAAATGGAAATTGAAGTTTGATTATAATGTATTTCATTTTTCATCACCTCGCTACTAGAGCTCCACTACCTTATTTTCTTTTTAGCAAATGGATATTCCACTTCCTCAATTATGCTTTCGTGTGTGTTATTCTCCAGTGTGTTCTGAAGGGCAGGATGGACATACATTTATGATTGAAGTCTTCATATTTCTCTGAAATAACTTTGCCATCTTCAGCTGTTTGACTATACCATAATTAGATTAAAATTTAATAGCTACTTCTCTGTTTAAAAAAAAAAAGATACAAGAACAAAATCTTCATCACACACTATGAAAATTTTAAGCATTTTCTTACCTTGTCTTTCAGTGGAAATATTTATTATCACATACCAGTGGTGCTGAGTGAAGCACCTTGTATATTTCATCACCCAGACACCTCTGCTTTAGCACGTAAAAATAACACAGATGAGCAATCTGAAGGACTCTGGAGTGCACAGCAATTAGAATAGACACTTAACTCTGGGACTTTGGTGTTTTCATACTTGGATAAATACATCCATCACTTTCATTCTTAGAACATCCTAGCTAAAGCAAACTCAAGGAAATTAGCTTTCAACAATTAAACCTCTTAAGGACATTTTTCCTCCTAATACTAGCTTGTACCCATGATCCATGGCAAGTTGAAGCCTCTGAGATCTTGACTCTGTCTTAAATGTTTATATTCTACTTCTTTATATTCTATACTTTCATACTCTATTTCAGCCTTAACTTTAATATAATCAAATAAGCAAAAATTATTTTTTCCTAAATCCTGAGCCTGGATTTAGGAAGTTACATGCACTTTTGCCCCAATTTAACATGTCATAGGAGAGAGTATAAAAGTCATTCCAAAGTGGTTGTTTAAAATAGTTATGAAATTGATATTATATACATATATATAATGTAATATTACTCAGCCATAAAAAGGAACAAAATTAGGTCATTTGTGATGTGAATGGACCTAGAGTCTAGAAAGATGGTGCAGACAAGCCTGTTTGCAGGGCAGGAATAGAGATGCAGATGTAGAGAATGGAGATGTGAAACAGCATGGGAAGGAGAGGGTGAGGCGAGTCGGGAGAGTAGGATTGACATATATACACTACCATGTGTAAACCAGATAACTGGTGGGAAGCTGCTGTATAACACGAGAGCCCAGCTCAGTGCTCCATGATGATCTAGAGGGGTGGGATTGAAGGGGAGGCGTGGAGGGAGGCTCAAGAGGAAGAGGACATGTGCATACATATAGTGCATATTCACTTTATTGTACAGCAGAAACTAACACAACATTTTAAAGCAGTTATACTCCACTAAAACTAAAATTAAACAATTGATATCAGGATTTATAACAGTAGTACCATGAGAGAGAGGGCCTGATTCCTGTATCCAGAATCAGAAGCCCTGGTTGATAGACATCAGTGATTTTATCTTTGTCATGATGGCCAGACATATTGCTCCTTAGTATCCCATTTGTAACACAGGAAAATCATTATCATCTGAAAATCAGAGGAAGAACGTCTGTTAAAGTGTTTTGTTAACTATAAAATGCTGTCCTATTGAAGGAAGTACTCGAATATGCAAAGATTCAGAGACACTGAAATGCATCTCATCCCATAGCAAAGCCAACTCTTTCTGTACATCCAGTGGCTGTCATACGAATCTGAAGTTCTGGGGTGTTTTGTTGGTATGTCAGAAGGCTGTCCTTGTATATCCTTCTGAATCACAGTGTAATGGTTGTCTCCATAGACACATGGTTGCTGAGAAAAATTAAGTTTGGCAGTTTAAAAGAATATATCAAGCACATCTCAATTATAAATGGATGAAAATAATTTATAGTTATAATAGGCTTTTTTAGGACTTGCCCTTTTTTACATTATTTTTTGAGAAGATACATAGCTGGAAACAATCAGTATCCATTCCTCCTATCAAATTAGGTTATAGATTGAGAGGGAAGCCTGGTAGATTTGCCCGCCTCATGATGAGGAGAGACACAGACATACTGACAGGATACAGATGCCCGTTGTCACCTTCTGCCTTGTAGCAATATTTTTCATCCAGGTTCATCTTTAACATCCCATTTGGGTGACTGTTCTGATTCCTTCCTGAACTCCAGCTGTAACAGGATATCACATCCTCCTCTAAACTCCTAAAGCACTTTATCTGTGTCTCTTCTGTTGTACTTTCGACTACATGAAGAGTTTTTACCTTATTTGTGGCCCTGTTTCCCCTACAAGTTGAGGTGGTTTACTGAAAAGTGTAAAGATAACTTGAAAATAATTAAATGGTGAAAACAAAAGCAATTAAAAAATAAAACAAAAAATAGATTATGAGTGTTTTCAAAGTACATGTTATAAAGACCTTTGTATTGATAGTTACTAGCAGTGGACCTTGGGAGAAGGCAATGGCACCCCACTCCAGCACTCTTGCCTGGAAAATCCCGTGGACGGAGGAGCCTGGTAGGCTGCAGTCCATGGGGTTGCGAAGAGTTGGACAGGACTGAGCGACTTCACTTTCACTTTTCCCTTTCATGCATTGGAGAAGGAAATGGCAACCCACTCCAGTATTCTTGCCTGGAGAATCCCAGGAACAGGGGAGCCTGGTGGGCTGCCGTCTATGGGGTCGCACAGAGTCGGACACGACTGAAGCGACTTAGCAACAGCAGCAGCAGCAGTGGACCTTGAATTTGGCTCAAAGATCCGTTTATCTCAGGGAAGCCAAAGCAACTCAGTAACAAAAAACAGAACAGTTCCCATTACGTCTGAATAAACTCTATATGAAAACTGAAATGCTAATTTCAATTAATCCAAACTGGTATTTGATAGCATTAATGTCATCTGTTAAAGACGGAATAGGATACATTCTTAGCATCATTTTGTAAACTACTACAATGCAACAAGTCAACATGATATTTAAAATGGTAATAACAAAATTGCTTTGCCATTAAAATCTGGAACTAGAGTAGGATGCAAAGGATGCTGATAGACACAAATAGAGGTACAACACAGTGATAGAAACAAAGTACTTTAAATTATAGACAATAAAACTATCTAGAAATCCCTGAAGAAGCGAAGGAAATGCTGTTAGGATTAATATCATTTAGAAGAGTAGCTACATAGTGGATAAACAAAACTTTGTAACATTTCCATATGTCAGCAATAATTAGTTAATTATAAAATGGATTAAAAAGGGTTTTTCTAGCAGTGGCAATAAAAATGTAAACTGCTTCGGAATAATCCTAACAGAAAACATCTTGGGACTACTGTGAAGAAAACTGTAAGAGTTTACCAAGATATGCAGCACAAATTTTAAATAAGTGTTTTATTCCTGGGAGGAAAACATACATACTGTGATCAAGATTTAAGCTCCCCAGTCAATGTACAGGCTCATATCTTGTTCCAAAATACCAATGGGATCTGGGATGGGAACGTCACAGAGCGATGGTAGAGTTCCTTTGGAAGAATAATAATGTAAAAACTGGTAAGGAAGAATTGATAAGTAAGAGCAATGATAAACAAGTGGAAGTAAAAGTATTTCTTTTTTAAAAAACATTTTTTTGCGAGAGAGTCCAAAGAATTCATTCACTTATACCTTTCACCCTGGTTCACCTACTATTATGTTCACATTTTACCATATCTGCTTTACCATTCTCTCTTTCTCTCTCTGTCTACGCATACATACATACATATATACATACATACATACGTATATACACGTATTCACAATAGAGAGTATGTGGAAAATATGAAAAAAAAATGTGTCTTGTTGCAGGAAAAAAATTAATATATTTTTTAAAAATTCAATAAATAAATATGATTTTAAATTGGATCCAGCTCTGGCCTGTTGTCTCTTAGAACAAAAAGTGCCCGCAGCCCTGCCCCACAAGAGGCTTCCTTGGATGGCTGTGGGGAGGAAAGTTTGGGATGTCACTGGATGAGGCATCATGATTAGAGCAGTGGCAGGAGCCGGGCTCAGGACATCTCACCACTGGGGGTCTGAGAGAGGCTCACTGCTACCTGCCACCTTCTCAGTGCAGATCAGCCGCATATATGATGAGTTTCATTGTCTTCCATTCTGTTCAACAATACTGGGGATGTGGCTTACCAGTGGTTACATACATGAAAAACTATGGATTTCAGGACATGCAGCTTCTTATATAAGTAGAAACATTATTTTTAAAAAAACGTTAAAGTAAAGTAATCCCAGTAGATGAAGCAGACTGTCTAAATGGATGGTATCTTCAGTTCTCATCTGGGAAATCAATCTAGTATTAAAGTTACTAGTCTCACTCCAAAAATGTGACAAATGAAAACCATCTTCCTCTAGTTCTGCAGATGTCTGTCTCTTCCAAAACCCAGGGTTAGACCCATAGGCTGTTTGTTTTTTTTTCCCCAGAGCATTAATCACACTTTGCAGAACTTATTGTAGGAGTGTATCACACCAAGTTATGAGATAAAAGACCCAAGGGTGTTGTAAAAATAGAATATTAATTTGGGAGGGATGGAATTAGAGAAAAAGTATAAGTAGAATGCTGTAAGTTTCAACTAGATGGTAAAGCAGTATAAAATAGATCAGAAAAAGAAAGGAATTAAAACAACACAATCAAGATGTTAGACTGCACTGAAATAGTGATGAGATGCTAAGTTATAAGGTTTTAAAACCAAAATATGTATGTGCCAAACAAAAACAAACACACAAGAAATCCAGGAGGATACCCACACCTCCGGTCTTCAGTTCATTTCCTACAGTGTTGGACTGACCCCCAGGGAGTCCCCATTGGTTGAGAGAGCAGCAATGGACAGAAGCTCTAGGATGCCTTTTAAAGCTTCTGAGGGCTTTGGATGGATTTTCCTGGTTGCTGGAGTAGATTAGGAGATGAATGCCAATAGAATCTCCCAACTCTGGGCACTTGAACTGCAATCAAAAACCACTTGTTGATCTTTAAAGATGAGTAGAAAGAATCTATTTAAAAAAAAAAAAAAAAAAAGGGCAAAACAAGACCACTACCATTTTTCAGATGCTTTCTCTTTGGCAGGCAATTTTGTGAGGTCAGTACTCTGTTAACCCTTATAGCATCACCATTTACAATCGAAGGACTTGGGACTCTACTGCTGCTGCTAAGTCGTTTCAGTCGTGTCCGACTCTGTGCGACCCCATAGACGGCAGCCCACCAGGCTCCCCCGTCCCTGGGAGAGGTTAAGGAGGCTGAGGTCATAAAGACATCCGATACAGTTAATTATTATGGGATATTATTGTGCTGTTTACTTTTAACTACTGTGCAAAACTATCAATACTGCTTTCATTTTTTAAAGAATGCCCTATCTTCCTTACAGACTGTAAGCGCTTCCAAGAATGAGGCTCAGAGTGAATTTATGTTCTAGCTTAGCCTCTTGGTCCTGTGCTTTACATAAATCTGCATTTAATAAATATTTAATGGGAATTTCCTGGTGGTCTAGTGGTAGAGACTCCATGCTCTCACTGCTGAGGGTCAGGGTTCGATCCCTGGTTGGGGAGCTAAGATCTCACTAGCCATGTGGCATGGTCCAAAAAAAAAAAAAAAAAAGTATTTACCATACAAATAGAGTAACTTTCCATTTGCTTCAAAATCAGTTCCAAAAATATTTTTCAGATATCACTAAATTTTTTATGATGTCTCTGCTTTATCCCCAAACCTCTTAAACAGCATCCTTTTTTCTTCCAAAGTAAGTGAAAATGAATTATACCAAAGGACTCCTCGTCATCCCTCCCCCTCCTCCGCCTTGGGGTAATTTGGTGAGGAGGCCTCCTGGGTCCAAATTTGAATTAGAAAATATCAACACCACAGTATGTTCCCCAAAGAGGAAAACATGATCTATTTTCAATCTTGTGTTTCAGAACACACAGCTGTGTGACTTCCTAATTTATTATATTCCCTGTCTGCCTCCAGACAGCCCTCAGCCTGCTTCTTCTTCTCTACCCACCCCCTCGCTATGGGAAATGGGGTGGACTTGAACCAGCCCAGAGCTTGGACTCTAGTGAAAGGCCAGTAAACTGTTCCTCCCAAGACGCCTCCTGCCCAAGCAGGTGCATTAGCCTCTAGGATCTGAAGGGAGCCTGGCCCCATGGGATGACAGCTGTAGGTTAGGAAGCCAAGCTTCCGCTCCCTGAAGGTCAGTGTCAGCTGCCTGCATGTCTCCCTAGGGTGTGGTCATTGTTCCCTGTCTCCAGAGAGAACAACACAGCTTTGGGTGGGTCTTGGCAACCAAGCCCAACGTGGCTTCCCTTAATTGGGCTTTCCAAGGGTTTTGGCCATAAGAACAGATTGCAGCTGTGGCCTGAGCATCTTTAGAAGTGTGAATCATTTTTTTTTTTTCCTCCTGAAGAAGCTATTTTGAGCTTTATAATTGCATATTTCCATGTTATTTTTTTCATAGAGTGAGTAAGGAGAATGACTTGCATTTTTTTTTTTTAATAGAAATCTGCTGGGTTCTGTGCTCTTCTGTCTTGTATAACCCAGGCCAGTGATTCCTGAACTTGGTTGTGCATCAGATTTACTTGAGGGGAACTTCTGTAATATATAAATTCTTGCAATGGAATCCAGAAATCAACACATTTTATAAACTCCCCAGTTCATTTCCAGGCAGCGAGACTGGCGTCTCCTAGGTTTGTAAATCTCTTTTCAACCCCCTTTCTCCCTGCTGTGGTAATTTGGATCCCAGTTAAATGGTTATCTTTATGGAGTGCTAAGAGCCCTAGATTGGGTACTGCTGCTTAGTCGCTAGTCCTGTCTGACTCTTTGCAACCCCGTGGACTGTAGCCCACCAGGTTCCTCTGTCCATGGGGATTCTCCAGGAAGAATACTGGAGTGGGTTGCCATGCCCTCCTCCAGGGGATCGTCCCAACCCAGGGATCGAACCCAGGTCTCCCACGTTGTAGGCGGATTCTTCACTGTCTGAGTCACCTAGAAGACCTGAAATCTAGTTCTATTAATAGATCCACTACTGACCAGCTCTAGATAAATATGGTCTCCTATGTGGTCCTCAGTTTCCTCTGGTGAAAACATTGCTATTGCCCAAGTGGCCCCCAGGTCCAAAACTGCTATGTTCAGCAGAATCCTTTTTATGAAACCGAGAAGGTGACCCTAACCACTGCATTAGTTAATTAGAACTTGGCCATCATTAGTTCTCTAATTACATGTATACAACCTAGATTGGTTAGTGGATTCTGTGTCAGAGAACTGAAGAGAAGCACAAAGACCTTGTGAGGAGGAACTCCTAGTGATAAGGCAGCCCTTCAGCATGGACCAGAGGACTTGCAAATATCAGTGCACTTACCTTTTGAACATAAAATTTAGTTAAATGTGCTTTCTCTCTGTGAATGTTTTCCTCCTTTGAAAAATCAACTTTGTTGCCAGCAAAGAATTAAACCTTAATTTTGCCAGAAAAGATAAAGGAAATAGCAAAAAAAAAAAAAAAAAAAAGAAAGAAAAAAACCTTCCTCTCATTTCAGTCTTCCCTGCCTAGATGATTTCACCGTGTCTTTTCCCACCTTGTCATCCTCTCGGCTGGGTTTGGTGGCTCTTGCCTCACTCCATGATGCGGTGGGGCTGTCGGGGGCTGAAGCAGCTGCCTTACCCATCTTTACTTGGAAACAGGAGTGTTTAAATAATCCTGAAACTTGGAAGAAGACACAAGCCTAAATCCAAATGCTACTTAACATTTCTGCAAGTCATTCCTATCCCCACTTGTAGAAGCACAGCTCTGATGGTTCTATGGCTTTTATTGGGTATTTAATGGTTTAAGGAGCAGCTTTGCACTGGAGCCCATGGAATCCCACCAAATTGCACAGACCATCCCAACATGGCCAGATCAGAACCCATCCTGCTGCTCTTCTGTGTCATGAATGTTGTCAGAGGAAACCTCAGATTTAAGGCCTTGTGGAGTTGACTGTTTTGATCATTTTTTAAAAATGTTGTTTTGGAGTAGGAGTTTACATTGATGCATATACTTTAAAAACTTTTCCTTTTAGGAATGAGCTAATGCCATGTGTATTACTTGGTAATCTGATTCTTTTTAAGATGTTACAGGCTTCTTTCCTCTCAGTAAATGTAGTCATTTGCAGTTCATGCAAACTTTGAACAGTTGAATAGTATTCCATTTCATATCTATGGCCATCATGTAGATACAGATATAAATACTGTCCTATTTTCTGAAAGTGTAAATCTCTTATCGATAGATACTTAAATTGCTTAAAATAATTTTTTTTTTTATGAAGGGCATCAGGATGAACATTTGCTCAATAAATACAGTTTGCATCTTAGTACTGGGGCTGTGACAGTAAAATTAAACTGAACACCATCCCTTCTCTTAAGTAGCATATATTGTACTTGGAGACCAACAGAAAATAAGCCAATGAAGAAGTATGTCATGTGGTGAGAAGTACAACAGAAACAGATCAGACAGAAAAGGGAAGATGCGTGACATTGCCTCACTAAGATGATGACATTGATCAAAAGTATGAAGGAAGTGGGGGAGGGGACCAAGGTAGTATCGAATCAAGAGCTTTCTTGAAAGAGCAAGCAGCAGTGCAAAGGCCCTGAAGCAGATGTATCCAGCAGGAAAAAAGTGCAAGGATCCCAGTGTGGCAGGAGCAGAGAGAACCCGGGGAGAGTAGCAGGAGATAAAGAGGGTTGGAGGAAGGAGAGACTCTGCAGGCCCTTCGTAGGCCACTGTAACAAGTTCACCTTTTGCTCTGAGTGAAAAATGAAGCCATGGGATGGATTGAGCATGCATATGCTGTTATGGGACTTATGATTTGAAAAAATGGTTTGGTTTTTCTATTGAGATTAGACTATGAGGAAGGCAAGTTAATATACTCCACTACAGTGACCAAGCTGAGAGATAATGGTGTCTTAAACCAGTGTTAGCCGTGGAGATGCTAAAAAGCAGTTACATTCCAGGAAATAAAAAGAGGAGTCAAGGATGGGCAGTTAGAAGCAAGAAATTGTCATTGAGAATGATGAAGGGCATAGAAGATTAGCAGTTCTGTTTTGGTCATGTTAATGTTGAGATGCCTTTTAGACATCCATATGTTGACTTTGCAGTTGCATGTGTGTGTGTCTAAAATTCAGGGAATGGTTCTGAGCTGGAGATCTAACTTTCAGCATCATCAGCATATAGACCCTATTTAAAGTGATGAGATTGGATGAGAACAGTGAAGAGGTTCCAGGACTGAGTTCTGAGCACCCCAAAGTTGAAGGCTGGGGAGAAGAAGAATGACTCTGAGTAGAATCATAGGGATGTAGGAAGACAATCAAAAGAAAGTTCAATTAAAGGTGAGGGAGAGATTGCGTCTATAAAACGCTACAGACTGTGGAGTTAAAAGAGGTTTGAGAAGTGATTTTAGCAATGTGGAGGCTCGAGGTGATCTGAGCAATGGTAGTTTCAGCGCAAGGATGGGAAGAGAGCCTGATTGGATGGGTTAACAGCAAGAAAGGGCAGAAAGATTGTGACAGTGAGTACAGAAGAGTCCTGCTCAGTGTGTCTGAGGATTGCTGCAGGGATGTATTAATAGTACAAAGTCAGCTTTTAGAAACTTTTCTAGCAGTTTGACATGGTCATGACATTCAGGCACAGGATCATTTTTCTATTGATTAATTTTATTTCATTTTTCACGAGCATCTGTTTCTAGTCAGAGATTAGAAATGAAAAATAAACCGGTCCTTTACTACACAGAGTTTGATAGGTGTTAATGTGGGATGTTGAAAGATGATTTGCTTTATGGCAGAGCAAAAAAAATAAAGTGGAAGCTGGAGGGGAAGTTACAGTCAAGTGTCAAGTGTGATTTTTTTTTAGTCTTTTTTTTTTTTTAAATACATGTTCTAGAAAAGGAGTCAGCAAACTACTGGTAATGGGCTCATCACCTATTTTTTAAATTATTTTTTATTGAAGTATAGTTGATTATGCATTATATTATATGCATTAATTCAGTTGTATAGCGAAGTGGTTCAGTTATACATATATATGTATTTTTTCCTGATTATTTTCTACTAAAGATTATTCCAAGATATTGAATATAGTCCCCCGTGCTATACTGTCAATGCTTGTCTGTCTTTCTCTGTCTGATTTACTTCATTCAGTATCATAATTTCTAAGTACATCCATGTTGCTGCAGATGGCATTATTTTATTCTTTTTCATAGCTGAGTAATGTTCCATTGTGTTTATATATACCACATCTTCTTTGTCCATTCATTTGTTGATGTTCATTTAGGTTGCTTCTGTATCTTGGCTGTTGTAAATAGTGCTGCTGTAAATATTGGGGTTCACGTGTCTTCTCAAATTAGAATTTTCATCTTTTCTGGATATATACCCAGGAGTGGGATTGCTGAATGATATGGTAACTCTATTTTTAGTTTTTTAAGGAACCTCCATACTATCTTCTGGTAGTGGCTACACTAATTTACATTAAAGTGGAACTTTTTTAATAATGGGAGAAATTATGGTACTTATATATGCTCATGGGAAAATTCAGTAGAGAGGGAAAAACTGATGATGACGGAGAACTGTATCTTTGTGGCTAAATCTGTGTACACATCTGTAATAATTTTCTTGTTAAATATCTACCAGGAGATCCTGAATCAAAGAGTACATACTTTTAGTATTTTTTAATCCAATGTAACCTATGCCCATAGTTGAAAAATTTTTAAATTCAGAGAAGCAAAACTAGTAATTATCCATGATCCCATCACCAAAATAGATTGGTATATATATTTTGCTTTATGAAGAGATTAAACTATAATATATGAAATACCTTATTTTTTCCATTTCATATGTTGTGACTATCTTCCTACAATAAATATATAATTACATGTATTATTTAATGTCTACTTAGTATTTCATTGTGTGGATCAACTATAATTAATTTAACCAGACTCTTATGACAGAATATTTAGGGATGTTCCATTTTTTAGTGGAAATAGCATTGTGATATCCGTCTTTGTAATTCCATCTGATTTTATTTCCTGAGGATTAATTCTTAGTGGAAGTTCTATGTCAGATGATCTGAAAATTTAAAGTTTCTTATTCCTTTACAATTTACCCATAGAAAGGATGAAGCATTTGCACTCTACTGAGCAGTCATGAAGATTTAGATACAAGCTTTGAGACAGTTTTTTAAACTACTGAAAAAACTGGGAGTGGGGCAAGAAACCTAGTTGAGATGGTGGGGCCTGGGGTGATGATACGTAGGGAGTTGCTCAGATAGATGGACGTGTATCTCATGGATCTACTGTATGTGACAGAGGCTTATAGGTCTAGATATGACATATAGCTGTCCATACCACAGACACATTATGACTTTTGTAAGCCCCAGGAGCTTTTGCCTTTGTGGTCAGCTTATTCTGTAAAACAATGTTAAAATTTATATTTTAAAACTGCATGACATCACTTACATATGGAATCTAAAAAAAAGGTACAGATGAATTTATCTTCAAAACACACATAGAGTTACAGATGTAGAAAACAAACTTACTAGAGGATAAAGATGGGAGGGGATAAATTGGAAGGTTGAGATTGCCACATACATACTACTATATACAAAATAGATAATTAATAAAGACCTACTGTATTGCAAAGGGAAGTCTACTCAATATGCTGTAATGACTTACATAGGAATAAAATCTAAAAAAGAGTAGATATATGTATATGTAGAAAATAACATAATATTGTAAATCAACTACACTCCAATAAAATTTGAAAAAAAAAGAGATTAGTGAAAATCTGCAAAAAAGACTATATTGTCATAAAGATGACTATAATCCAGGCTGGATTCACTGTTCTGTGTTGGTTGTTATCCTGTTTATGTTTTTCGTCTAACTTTTTTCTGTTTTGTGGTGACCACCTAGGAGGGAAGGTGAATTTTTTAAAGCAATTCAGATGAAAACAGTTTCATGGG
Organism: Bubalus bubalis; assembly: GCF_019923935.1. Lineage (NCBI taxonomy): Eukaryota > Metazoa > Chordata > Mammalia > Artiodactyla > Bovidae > Bubalus > Bubalus bubalis. The sequence continues at coordinate 59,871,372 of NC_059164.1, forward strand.
CTGCAGAGTATTAATACCCACAGGCCCTCAGTACTGTGCCTGCAAAGCACCATGGATAGATTGGCCCTGATTATGCTTCTCTGTAATTTTAATAATGAATTGATATGACTTATGAAAAAAATAAAGGAGAAAAATGTCAGTCAAAATTTATAAATATTCATGGTCCCTAAGTAGTTTGACTTCACTTGAGTTACAAAGGGAAGACATACAGTCTTCTTCTCCCATATGTTCCATCCCATTTCCTTCCCACCAGTGGACTGTAACAGAAGATTTGGTAAAAGTAAAGGTAAAACCTTTCCAGCTTCCCTCCCAAATTTGCTGCTATTTCTGATCCCTGCCTCTATTTACCCAGTTGTCCTCCCAAAACTCCAAAACTTGAGGTCATCTTTAGTTACAGCCTCAGGTCCACAGTCAGTCAATGACCAAGCCTTGTCAAGTCAGCACCTAAAGCTTTCTTTCTAGATTTTTTTAAAAAATTGAGATATAATCAACATGTAAATTTGTATTAGTGTTAGCCCTTATGATGTAATAATTTGGGCAGGGAAGCTGATAAATGTGTATATTGCAAAATGATGATCAGAATTAGTTTAGTTAACATCCAGCACCTCATGTAATTACAAATTTGTGTGCGTGATAAGAACTTCTAAGATCTTTTCTAGCATCCTTCAAATATGCAACACTCTTAACTCCAGTGTTGTTAATTGTAGTTACCATGCTGTATTTAGTAGTCTTATAAATGGAAGTGTGTACCTTTTGACCACTTAAGATTTCTTCTGTCTCCCTATTTCCTTGTGTTTACACTGCCATCATCCTGATTTAGATCACCGTGCTACTGCCTCCACACTTGCTTGCTCTAATCCATCCCTACTTCATCCTGCAACCTGGTCTTTATCTAGGGCATAAATCATATCTGTTTAATCTGATTTATTAAAATAAGATGGCTCCCATTGCTTCCTGTTTTCTCTCAGAATAAAATCTAAACTTCTGTTTACTACCCTTGCATCTCAGTTGCTTCAGTCATGTCCGACTCTTTGTGACTCCATGTACCATAGCCCGCCAGGCTCCTTTGTCCATGGGATACTCCAGGCAAGATCACTGGAGTGGGTTGCCATGCCTTCCTCCAGGGGATCTTCCTGACCCAGGGATCGAACCCGCGTCTCCTGCATGGCAGGCAGATTCTTTACCAGTGAGCCACCCGGGAAGCCCTAGTTCCTTTCCCAAGCCTGAGCAAGCAGGTGGGCTCTCCCAAAACCCCTGAGGCAACTAGATATATTGCTGCATTTGGCCTGAGTCAAGATTAGTCCACTCAAAGGCAGCCAGACATCGTGACGAGGAATGAATTGGAGTACAGAAGAAGGCATCCTTGAGATCGAGTCCTGTAAACCTTTTAGCATCCTCAGGAATTTGGGTTAATATATATAAAGAATGGCCATGGAGAGCTGTATAGGGATCACTGTGTCGTTTATTGCTGTAAGGTCGTGTACCATCCTATGTTCCCCATTTGGCTTAACAACTGGTAGAATAGGAGTGTTGCAACAGAGACTGGCAGAGCACCAAAAGGTCATGCCTTAGGAACTTACCCATGAGGGGTTGTAAACCCTTCTTCTCTTCCAACTTTATAGAATATTCTCTCCTGTTAGGATAAGTAGTTTCTGGTCCAAGGCTGATTTGTACAGGTTGGGTGTTAACAGCCCTTCCAGGGATTCCTTTGTCCCATACTGAAGGGTCTTCTCCTTGTAGAATATGGCCAGGAATAGAATCTTATTCTTCTGGCTGGTCTTAGACAGGGTTAAAATAAGGGGCTGTTCAGGGCCTCCTAATCAGAGTATGACCTCAAGGGAGCTTGAAAAGTCCTTCCCAAGGAGAGGAGTAGGACACTGAGCCACAACTAGAAAGGGATGCAAAATCAGCCACTGCCTTAGTACCCTTGCCCTCTGGAAATCCCATCATGACACTCTTCCTCTTCACTCTGGACCTTTACATACATAGGCCCCTTCCAGAGCATCCATCCTTTGTTCCTTTGCATCCCTACATCAGACTCACTCTTCAGCCCCTACTTCCTGACAGCAACATTATACAGGACTCGAGGCCTGAACTGAAGCACATTCACATACATGGAAATTACATTTCCTTGTCTGTCTTTACACATTTTCTCCCTTCAGCTTCATTTACTTTATAGTACAGTTCTATCCAGATTCTTATGTAAGGCTGTCCACTAATGCAGCATAGATGAAAAGCACGCAGAGGCTGCATTGGGGGACAGCTAGTGGAACATATGGAACTGGAGGAAAGACAAATTTTGTTTTAAAGTTGAATCCATTGACTCTGGGACTATGATTTGGACAGATGGGAGTCAGTGAAACCTCCCAGTCAGAACAAGCGATGTCATATGGGATGAAGAAGACAGTGGGATGGGTCTTAACCGTAGTGTTTGACAGACTCAACAGATGCTGACTCAACAGATGCTGCCTGTTGCCTTCATCCTAGAGAAGGCGAGCACTGGGACTCTGGTCCCCCAGGGTTGGCCCTATGCTTTGCTGGGGCCTGCCTGCTGGATGGTGGGGCAGGCCCAGATTGATATGACTGTGTCCGTCAGATGGAGGTTAGAAACCATCAGGTGAATCCTGCTATGTTTAGATCATCACCAATAGAAACAAGATGATTGTTCTCTTTATGAAAGAGTGGAGCCCAAGTTTCTTTGCTGCTCTTAGTCCTGAGAAAAAGTCAGAAGCATAGGCAGTGACATTTATAGCTATTTTGACTGGCTAGAGGGTTGAGTTTTCAGAAGATGAGGAAACAAGAAAATCGAAACCAAAATATATTTAACCCTCTAGATTTTGGCCCATTTTGCTTCTTTCTTATAACTTTGGTCATTGTAGCTGATGAGATGGTAAGGAGGGGACCCGTGGACATTTGTTTTTAACCATCTCTATGCCGTGTGGCTGCCTGCATTTATACTTAAAATAATAGCATAATTTATACTGTTCTGAATATTCCTCTGGGTCATAGCCTCGAGTCATTTGATTTCTAACTTTGATTAGTTCATGAGATGTGGTTATAAGCATCTTATCTAAAGAAATAGGAATAAAATATCAGGAAGGAGGCAGTCAAATGGATTACTCTCTTGAAATAATTGCGAATGGTGACTCATTTGGGTAATGAAATCACTGTAGTGAAATTTGAATAGCGTTTTAAAAAATGGAATAAAATAATTTTTAGAGTGCTTCACAAGTAGCAGAGACAAGTGTTTCATTAGATCAGTTTCATCTGCATGTGTACTGGGATACAAGATGCATTTTGTGCTGTCGGTCATGGTTGAAAAACTTTAAAAGCCTCCTCCCCTACCCCTTCATAAGGCAATTCACCTTGAAATTACCTGCGCTATAGAGCATTGTCTGTTTTCATATTAATGTATGCGTTGCATATTTTTTTATTCAGATGTGTTATTCCAATAGAGTTTATCTTAACGGATGAGTTGCCTACCTCACAATGATACGAGTGAGGCTGATCATCGCCCATAAGCATCTCTTGCATGATTTCTACTCACTACTCACGTCCAACTTTTCTCTTGGTACCACTTCTAGCTCTTGGTGATAACCCCAAATTTCTAGGCTTTTTAGAAGGGCATCTTTACAGATTAGAAAATGAGAATTTTATGTGTGATATTTCTTACATGTACATGAGAGGGAACCACAAGATATATCTTTAAATGAAAGGGCAGTGTCCAGTCTTTTGTGCCAGAAATGACTGGAGCCTTAAAACAGCTTTTGTGTTTCTGATTTGTTTCAGTGTTTTACCTGTGTTGCATCTGAAAGACAATATTCTGTTTTATTAAACAGTTCCAAATGGAAAGCTATTCAGCCACCATGTATGTAAAAGCCTGTATCTAAAACCTGAGCAGAAATGTGTGGCTAAATGATAAATGCCCTTCCTTCCTCCTGGGCTCCCTTCATGCAATCGAGGGAATGTGAATAAGAATAAGTGGGACATGAGAAAGCAATTGTGAGGTCCTGACTAATAAGAAAATCACTGAATAGTCATTCACTCCCACTCAAACCTAGGACTGTGGAAAATCCCCTATGGCTTTGGACCTTTAAAACCTCCATAATCTGGCTTCTGTCTGCTTTTCTAACCTTATTCTCTATACAGCTTGGGAAAAAGAAAAACAAACAAACAAACAAAACCTAAACCCTAAAGTAGCTGCCACAACCAGCTTGCGTTTCCTTTAGATATAGGCCATTTGCAGTACCTTAAAAAACCAAACTACCTCTTTTTGTTCCTTGGCTCTTTAGCACTTTCCTCCGTAACTGTTTTTGGTCTAATTCAACCCAGCCTATATGGTCCAGGTTATTGGCACAAAACGTTTGGGGACCCTCCTGATTAATTTGAATTCAGTGGGTTTCTGTAGAGCACTTACATGGTTCAAAAACTGTGCTCAAAAAATACATGTTTCTTCATCATCTCTCCCTCCTGAGAAGCCCACATACAGAATTATTAGACAGTATCTATTAAGCATCTGCAATGTCACACATCTTGATCTTGGTACTGGAACTTGGCTGATTTGTTGAAGATAACATAAAAGTCAATAGTGGAATTATCTTTGTGCTTTTCATTAACTTATAGTCTAACATCAGTGCAGCCACGTGAATAAAACCATTTATTAGAGATATAACAAAATCTCCATGCGTCATCTTAAACTGTTCAATGAAGAAGTGTTCCATAGAAACAAAAGACTTCACTAGTCTTTGGTTTCTACCTTTGGTTTAGCCAAGTGATATTTTGTAGCTTATATTTTATTTCTAAATTTCCTTTATGATACTGTGCATTTTATATAGGATCAGATTTTTATTTTTAAATAAATAATTATATAATAATTGCCCTTGATTTCTCTCTGCCATTTCTTTATCAAAGAATTACATAAACCAGTATCATATCACATGTATATGTATATATATAAAGATTATAAAATCAACACATTAAAAATAATTTTTAAAAACAGTATGTCTATTATTGAAATTTTAGAAAATGGGGATTTTTTAAAATTTTATTTTATTGAAGTATATTTGATTTACAATGTTGCATTAATTTCTAATTAATTGCATTAATTTCTACAGCAAAGTGATTCAGTTTTATATATATATATTTTTTAATATTCTTTCTATTATGATTTATCATATCACAGGATATTGAATATATCCTGTGCTATATAGGAGGACCCACTGTTTATCCATTCTTTATATAATGATTTGTATCCTCCTCTCCCAGACTCTCATCCACGCTTCCCCCACTCCATCTCCCTTGTAACCATAAGTCTGTTCTTTGTGCCTATGAATCTATTTCTGTTTCAGAGATAAGTTCGTTTGTGTCAAATTTTACATTCCACATATAAGTGACATCATATGGTATTTGTCTGTCTCTTTCTGACTTACTTCTAGGTCCATCCATGTTGCTTCACATAGTATTATTTCTTTCTTTTTAAAGGCTGAGTAATATTGCATTATTTATACATAACACATATTTATCCATTTATCTGTTGATGGACATTTAGGTTGTTTCCATTTCTGGCTATGGTAAATAGTACTGCAATGAACATTAGGATGCATGCATTTTTTTTATAGTTTTGTCCAGATGCATGCCCAGGAGTGGGATTGCAAGATCATATGGCAACTCTATATCTTTAGTTTTTTGAGTAGCATCCATACTGTTTTCCACAGTGGCTGTACCAATTTACATTCCCACCAACAGTGTAGGAGAGTTCCCTTTTCTCCACCCCTTCCAGCTTTTGTTATTTGTAGACTTTTAAATGATGGCCATTCTGACCAGCATGACGTGGTACCCTATTGGAGTTTTGATATGCATTTCTCTAATAATTAGCAATGTTGAGCATATTCTCATGTGCCTCTTGGCCATCTGTCTGCCTTCTTTGGAGAAACATCTGCTTAGGTCTTCTGCCCATTTTTCGATTGGGTTGTTTTTTCTGTCATTGGTCTGTATCAGCTGTTATATATTTTGGAAATTAAGCTCCTGTCAGTGGCATCATTTGCAAATATTTTCTCTTGGTCCATAGATTATCTTTTCATTTTGTTTATTATTTCCTTTGTTGTACAAGTACACATAGATTGATTAGGTCCCATTTGTCTATTTTTGCATTTATTTTTATTGCCTTGGGAGGCAAGAAAACCTGAAAAAACCTTGGTACAATTTATGTCACAGAATGTTTAGCCTATGTTCTTTTCTAAGAGTTTTATGGTGTCATATCTTATATTTAAATCTTTAAAGCCATTTGAGTTTATTTATCTGTTTGATGTGAGGTTGTGTTCTAACTTCATTGATTTATATACAGCTGTCCAGCTTTCCTAACAACACTTTCTGAAGACACTGTCTTTTCTCCATTGTATATTCTTGTTTCCTTTGTCAGAGCTTAATTTAGGGTAGATGTGTGGGTTTATTTCTAGGCTCTTTATTCTGTTCCATTGATCCATATGTCTGTTTTTGTGCTAATACAACACTCTTTTGATTACTGTAGCTTTGTAGTGTTGTCTGAAGTCTGGAAATGTTATGCCTCCTGCTTTGTTCTTTTCCCTCAGTATTGCTGTAGCAATTTTGGGACTTTTGTGGTTCCATATAAATTTTAAGAGTATTTGTTCTAATTCTGTGAAAAATATCATGGGTAATTTGATAGGAATTGCATTAAATCTGTAGATTGCATTGGATAGTGTGGCCAGAAAATGAGAAAGATTTTTAAAGAAGAGAATTCAAGTCACTCACTATTCTGCCACCCCATGATAACAACTATAAGCAAAGTGATACATGTCCTTCTACCCTCTACTGTATCTATGTTTATATCCTCACATTATCTGTAAATATACATATGTTTGCAGAAATATGCACATATTAAAAAGGTAAGGTTTTTCTGCCTCTGCAGTTCGGTTCAGTTCAGTTCAGTCGCTCAGTCGTGTCCGACTCTTTGTGACCCCATGGACTGTAGCCTACCAGGCTCCTCTATCCATGGGATTTTCCAGGCAATAGTACTGGAGTGGATTGCCATTTCCTTCTCCAGGGGATCTTCCCAACCCAAGGATTGAACTGGGTCTCCCGCATTGTAGACAGACGCTTTACCATCTGAGCCACCAGTGAAGTCCCTGCCTCTGCAGTTCAGAATACTATTTTTTTTTTCTCTTTGCTCAGAATTATCATATCTATAACATCTTTCTTTTTCTTGAAATATCCTTCAAGGATATATTCTTTAAAGACTGGATATCATTCCACTATGTGGATACATCATAATTTATTTAATAGATGTCTTTTTTATATGTTGAGGTTTTATCTAGTTTTTACTGTCATAAACACCTCTGAGATCATCATCCTTGTAAATAAATCTGACATTCATCTTTAGTCTTTTACTTAGAATAAATTCCTAGAAGTGAAATTGCTAGTCTTGTACACCCTTAAGTTCTGATTACTTGGTGCCAGACTACCCTCTGAAAAGGTTATCTCAATATTTGCCTCCCCTTCAACAGAATGTGAGAGAGTGTCTGCTCACTACACTACTGTAAAAAGAACAAAACCCAGAATTCTCATCATTCACTTGAGAGTTCAAAATATCATCTCAATTTTGGCTATTTTATGGGAAATGTGAAACATTTTTTGATGTATGAATTGACCATTTATATTTTCTGTATCAAAGTGATTACTTCTATCCTAATTACATGAGAATTGTGCATACCTTATGTTAGGAGCCTGGTGGGCTATGGCCCATGAGGTTGCAAAGAGTTGGACATAACTAAAGTGGCTTAGCATGCATGCACACATATGTGTAATACATATTTTAGGGCTTCCCTGGTGTCTCAGATGGTAAACAATCTTCCTGCAAAGCAGAAGACCTGGGTTTAATCTCTGGGTCAGGAAGATCCCCTGGAGAAGGGAATGGCAACCACTCCAGTATTCTTGCCTGGGAAATCCCATGGACAGAGGAGCCTGGCGTGCTACAGTCCATGGTACACAAAGAATCAGACACGACTAAGAGACGACACTCTATTTCTTTCTTTATGTTATATAAATAAGAGAAACTGATGACATTATCAGGTGGCACATGGTTTTTAGGTGAGGACTAAGAAGATCGATGATTTGAAATAAAGGAGAATTGGTGGTTCTAATTTAAAACATATGTAGGGTGATCATTTTACTTTATATATGTTAGACTACTTTAAAAATATTTAGAGGAGCTACGTATTAACTAGCATTCTGAAATTAAGTTGTGGCAATCCAAACCCTATTGTCAGAGGGATCTTTTAAAAAAGTCCATTTGTAGGGGTTTGAACCACTTTGGGAGACATTCTCATTATTGAGTTGCCAAAGGCCTATATAGGGTAGTATTTAATTTGTTAAGGTTTTAGATTCTTTTTTTATTTTTAATACTTTTATTAAAAGAGTAGCACATGATATTATAAAGTACTTTAAATTATATAGTAGATTTAAAATGAAGAGAATGAATTCCCCTCTCCATCCTCGGTTTGCTTCTTCTTGAGTCCCACATCTCAGCAGTAATCTTGGTATGATGAACTTGTCTGGTCCTCTCTGATTGCATAGAATAATGTATTGTGTGTGTGTGTGTGTGTGTGTGTGTGTGATATTATAGAACTCATTAATTTTAATAGCTGGGCAATATTCCAGAGTAACGTCTGACCTAATATCATGTTTGAAATGTGAACACAAGCAATGTGAGATTTACCTCAGGGCATTTTGTTTATTTTAATCATTTTGGAGAAATTAAGGGTTCCAGGAGATGACCTTTTTGACTAATGTTAGTAGAGAAGATATGGTAGAATGAGTATTTTTTAAAGTTATGTCAAATAGAGGAAGATGCAAATAGAGGAATATGATATCAAACTTAAATTGTCCTCTTTATTTAAATTTTGGAACTGAATTAAATTTGGGGAGGAGAGTAATAAGGGAAAGTGCATCTTCAAGGAGCGTTCTCTGAAATTCTCTTAGAGAGTTAATCACAATGTCCAAAATTGATTTTATCTTTGGACTATAATCGTTTCAAGACTCTAAAATACAGTCATGAAATCCTGCTAGTTTCTCCCTGAAACCACGAGGACGACTTTGGGAAAAATATGATTTTCGTCGTAGAATTGCAAGTGTGGTGAGGAGTATGAGGTGTGTATGTGGGTGGAAGAGATGAATGATTCATTCATTCACTTCTACCTACAATTCATATAAATGGAATCGTACAGTATGTAGCCTTGTGTGTATCACTTCTTTCACTCAATACAATGTTTGCGAGAGCCATCTAGGTTGTCACCTCCTGTTTTAATGACAGGTGAGCTTTGTTTTGTTTTGTTTCGCTTCCCGTTTTAAGTCAGGTTTGCTGAGGTATAAATAGCACAGTAAAGTTCGCCCATTTTAGGTATTCTATTGTATAGTTTTTTTATTTTTTATTTTTTATTACAGTTGCTCCACAATGGAGTGTAGTTGCTTTACGATGTTGCATTGGTTTCTGCTGTACAGTAAGTGAGTCAGCTGTGCCTGTGTATATATAGCCCCTCTTTTTTATGTATTTCTTTCCTAGGTCACCACAGAGCATTGAGTAGAGTTCCCTGTGCTATACAATAGGTTCTCATTAGTTATCTGTTTTATACATAGTATCAATAGTGTATATATGTCGATCCCAATCTCCCAGTTCATCCCATCCCCTTCTTTCCCTCTTGGTATCCATATGTTTGTTCTCTACATCTGTGTCTATTTCTGTTTTGTAAATAAGATCATCTATATCCAATTTTTTAAGATTCTACATATATGTGTTAATATATGGTATTTGTTTTACACTCAGTTCTTTAGTTTTGATATATGTATGGAATTTCAGCTGAGCTATTTCAAATCCTAAAAAATGATGCTGTGAAAGTGCTGCACTCAATATGCCAGCAAATTTGAAAAACTCAGCAGTGGCCACAGGACTGGAAAAGGTCAGTTTTCATTCCAATCCCAAAGAAAGGCAGTGCCAAAGAATGTTCAAACTACTGCACAATTGCACTCATTTCACACACTAGTAAAGTAATGCTCAAGATTCTCCAAGCCAGGCTTCAGCAATACATGAGCCGTGAACTTCCAGATATTCAAGCTGGTTTTAGAAAAGGCAGAGGAACCAGAGATCAAATTACCAACATTCTCTGGATCATCGAAAAAGCAAGAGAATTCCAGAAAAACATCTATTTCTGCTTTATTGACTACGCCAAAGCCTTTGACTGTGTGGATAGCAATAAACTGTGGAAAATTCTGAAAGAGATGGGAATACCAGACCACCTGACCTGCCTCTTGAGAAATCCATATGCAGGTCAGGAAGCAACAGTAAGAAATGGACATGGAACAACAGACTGGTTCCAAATAGGAAAAGGAGTTACTTCAAGGCTGTATGTTGTCACCCTGCTTATTTAACTTATATGCAGAGTACATCATGAGAAACACTGGGCTGGAAGAAGTACAAGCTGGAATCAAGATTTCTGGGAGAAATATCAATAACCTCAGATATGAAGATGACACCACCTTTATGGCAGAAAGTGAAGAAGAACTAAAGAGTCTCTTGATGAAAGTGAAAGAGGAGAGTGAAAAATTTGGCTTAAAGCTCAACATGCAGGAAACTAAGATCACGGCATCTGGTCCCATCACTTCATGGGAAATAGACTGGGAAACAGTGGAAACAGTAGCTTATTTTGGGGGTCTCCAAAATCACTGCAGATGGTGATTGCAGCCATGAAATTAAAAGACGCTTACACTTTGGAAGGAAAGTTATGACCAACCTAGACAGCATATTAAAAAGCAGAGACATTACTTTGCCAACAAAGGTCCGTCTAGTCAAGGCTGTGGTTTTTCCAGTAGTCATGTATGGATGTGAGAGTTAGACTGTAAAGAAAGCTGAGCACAGAAGAAATAATGCTTTTGAACTGTGGTGTTGGAGAAGACTCTTGAGAGTCCCTTGGACTGCAAGGAGATCCAACCAGTCCATCCTAAAGGAGATAAGTCCTGGTTGTTCATTGGAAGGACTGATGTTGAAGCTGAAACTCCAGTACTTTGGCCACCTGATGAGAAGAGCTGACTCATTTGAAAAGACCCTGATGCTGGGAAAGATTGAAGGCAGGAGGAGAAGGGGATGACAGAGGATGAGATGGTTGGATGGCATCACTGACTCAATGGACATGAGTTTGAGTAAACTCTGGAAGTTGGTGATGGACAGGGAGGCCTGGCGTGCTGTGGTTCATGGGGTCACAAAGAATCGGACACGACTGAGCGACTGAACTGAACTGATTCAATCAGAATAGAGACTATTTCCATCTCCCCTCAGAATGTTCTCTTGACAATTGATTTTGCCTTTGATAAATAGTCCTTAGCCAATAGGAAGTTGGGGTGGGTGGGGGGAGCTGGTGAAGTTAAATCTAACCTGATTGCCATAAGCCTTCAGCAATCTTATCTATTCAACTTTTAGAATCACACAACTTTCCCTTGATGAGAGTGTCCCCCTACCCTTTGTTAAGCATATAGAAAGGAATGTCACAGTAGAGACGAGAGATGGCGTGTGTTTCTCTCCACTGGATTACCACACTTTGCTTAATCTTAGATGGTAGTTTTATGAGATAGAACAGAACCTTTCCCTGACAACAGAGCAAAACTCATGCCCTGCAATCTGAAATGCGTCACACCATCTGTTTCTAGAAGTCAATAATGGCCAGAACACATGCTCAAGAGAACAAGGGGCTATAGATGATCACACGAAGATGAACCTGTCCCTTTTGCTAGTCATTATTCCTAATTGATAGATACTATCCAAATTTGTATAGTACAGACAAGCACACACAAGCCCACAAATTTCACAGATGTCCATGGGAGTCAAGAGAGGATGTGATTTTTAGTGAGCTTATTTAGTTGATAAATAACCTCTGTTTTAGGTCTAAGCCCTCTCCTACTGATGAAAAAGAAATAAAGACTAAAAGAAGATTGCATCTTCATATGAGTTTTTCTCAGCCTACAGTATCCTCTTTAAGTCTGTTTATCACACTCCCGCCAGAGGTGGAAGGCTCTGGGAGCACTGCAGAGTGAAGGGAGTCAAGCAGGCAGTCTTTTTGCCATCAAATGGTGCTATGAAGGTAGGGTAATGAGGATTTTAAATGATGCAGTTTCAGCTTCTTCTCTTTTACCTCCCTTGATTACTATCTTCTCACCCCCCAAATGAATGTCTCCCATGTCTAATCGGATGAGGTGAAGAAGAGAAAATTACATTTATTTTAAGCTTAAAGTTTAGCCAGATGGAAGCCAGCTTAAGTTTCATGTGAATATAATTTGATTATTTCCCCATCTCACCATCCCATGTTGAGTTGCCTCTGACAACTGATAAAATTCACATTTCCAAGCAAATTTGGATTTAGATATAAATATGCAGAGTGAGCACGCAAATTAACTCATGTTCTCAAAGTTAAAAAGGGTGAAATCGGACTAACTTCACATAAGAAAATTTTCGACTATGCTAGTGAGATGGAGCAAAATAGAACATAACCCATAATCAGATTTAAAAATTCTTCCAATTCATAATTTTTAACAGAATGAGTAGGAGCATTCTAGCAAAGCTGATTACTAAGTCTGAGATCAATTTTCTCATTAACTGTTGGTATAAAATTGGAGATAGGCTCCATTTGAAATAATTTTCCCAAACATTGACATAAAAATACTTGTTATGGAATAAATTAAAAATTTGGGAAATGTTATGAGATGGGATACATTAGAAATTTCAGCGCCTATTAGTAGTTCACATTTCTTTGCTTCACTAAGGCACAGGTTGAGAATTGGAATTTCTTCATTTCATACTTGTAGCCCACAACCTTTCTGCTTTCAGTTCTGGATCTTTATCCAATATTATAGATGAAGGGGCTAGGAAGAAATAGAGTGGAATTTGGTGTTTCTTTGTCAGTCTGATCGAAGTGGTTTGGATCTAGAAACAGATACTTCTTCTTCTTTTTAAAAAATTTTTTAAAAATTGTAGTGTAATTTCTATATAGTGTTGTGTTAATGTCTGCTGTACAATGAAGTGAATCAGCTGCATGTATGCCGGGTGGCTCAGTGGTAAAGAATCCGCCTACCAGTGCAGGAGACGCAGGTTCAGTCTCTGGGTGGGAAGATCCCCTGAAGAGGGAAATGGAAACTCACTCCAGCATTCTTGCCTGAAAAATCCCATGGACAGAGGAGTCTGGCAGGCTATAGTCCATGGGGTCACCAACAAGTCAGACATGACTTAGCGGCTAAACAACAAACAACACTACATATATATCCCCTCCTTTTTAAACCTCCCTCCCACCCCTCCCCTATCCCATCCCAGAGCACAGTGAGGTAGTTTTTCTGATAGTCAGATAGTTATCTGACACACAGAGCTGTGAGATAGTTTTTCTTCTAAATAGATCCATCTCAGGAACAGAATTACAAATTGTATGGATAAAGCAAGCTTTCATATGTATCCCCGTTTTTTCTAGTTGGACCCAGTGGGAAGGGCAGAGACTCTGTCCAGATGGTGGAGTAAAAAGTAAAAGCAATAATTCTCACCACTCCAGGCAGTGCAGAATTGGAGTGGAGTCATTTCCACACTTGGAGCTTCCCCAAGCAGCAGCAGCTGGAACAGTAGACATGTGAGTGGTAGTGTGTCCTGGGAGAGGTCTCTGCCGGATTGTCATGGTATGGTTCTGACTTTCAACTGGAGTAACCAGGCATTTGAGGACAAGAGACCCACCAATCATTTTAAAATGAAGTCATCAACACTTTTATATTCAAAGGCAGAATTGTTACTTAAATTCAAACTGGTATTTTATAATTAATTTCTATCAGCCACCTTTGTATTTAGAATCTTCAGTTCTTCAAATAATTTGAGGAACCATCTGATGACCTTGGGGGCAGAACCATTACTGAGCCATATTTACTTGAGGGGCCCAGACCTTCTAAAGGGGATTTCTCTAGGACCCCTCAGAATCCCCTTTTTTTGTCAGCAGCACCATCTCCTCCTTTGGAAACCCAGCCTGAACATTCCTGTGTCTCAATATTAGTGCCCTACCCCATCAGTTCTGTAAGTTTAAATATTGTGTATCATGCTGATGTCTGAGCTAGCTGAATTGTCACTGTTTTGTTCTTTTGTAAGGTTAATTTCCTTATTTATGTTTTACTCAAACAAATGTTAAAATTTGCATGCCTTAGTGGAGGGGGCACAGTGTCAACTGTGATGGAAGAAGGTTTGGCTATGTCCATCATATTGAATTTGGGATTCTTATAACTTCAGGTAGAGGGTGAACTGTTTTATTTCTAGGTGAGGATAACCTGTTGAGAGTCATTTCAAACTCATTCTTTTGAGATTTGTGAATTAATCTAGTCCAGGGAGAGCCTATAAGAACATACTTACCAGCTTCATTTCTAGGAAACTTTTAAACCTTTACAGTGTTAGTAATAGAGAAAAATTCTCCCTTTAAGAATTTTTTTATGTGAGTTTTCAAAATATACTAGACTAACAGTTTCTATTTTTGGTTTGTTCATTTTCTGATTCTAAAGTTAATAGAGATAACTTAGAAACAAAGATGTTTTAATTTAATGATCTAAAGTCATTTCTGAAATTATCTCCTTATTTTTTCTTAAACCTCTCTGCTCTTTTTCTGATGGTGCAACAGTTTCCTAAACATAGTAGTGAAATTAGAAATTTTAAAGTTAGAAAATAAAATGTAAAAGATCATCCCAATAGTCATTGTTAATATTCTTTGCATTTCTGCCAATCTTTGGAACATATGTGTTTAGAAATCTTGCTCATCATTGTAACCCCACATCCTAGAGACCTCCTGAAAGTTGTAAGTTGCTCAGCACATACATGTACTGTGGGTGATCTTTATCATGTAAATTATTCTCATTCTTTTCAATTGAGAGGGCGCCTTTGCATCATTTGATTAAAATGTTCACTTATGAAACATTGTATCTGCAGATGAATGTTTGGGCTGTCTCCTGCCCCTCAGGAACCAGTGACATCTATAGATTTAACAGCTTTATCTAAAGACAAATGGATTAAGTTTCTCTAGAATACATGGATCCCCTTTTTATGGAATCCTCTTTAAATTCTCTTCAGGTTTGCTTCATCAATACAGCTTGTGCAGAATTTTTCTGTCCTGAATATTGCTCAGATAGAGAATTTATTCCCAAGTCCTTTTTATTGGCATCTCTGTCCAATCAGTTGTAATTCTTCCTGCAGGTGATTGTACCCTCCTAGTTTTTCCTAAATGGGTAACGCAAGTGGATTTTCAGGTATTGGAAACAAATCGCAAATACCTTGCTCTCCAGTTCCCTTATTGTTATTATTAATTTTGCTCTACCCTAAAATTGGCATGAGCCCTTGAGTCCAGTTTTCTCAGTATCAGTATGTGAGGCATTAAAATCCACTGACCCGAAATCACAACCTTATCAAAGAATGACCCCAGAGTCACATTGTGCCAAGGGAGATTCCATTTTGCCTAGTTCTTGCCATTGTTCTCAAGTTGCTAAATACTAGATTCCAAAGCTCAAGCATAAGTGCATAAACATTTCCATTAATGGACATGCCACTCCCAATGGTAACTGCAAAACTCAGGCACCTCCAGTGCCCTGGAAGTCTGGCTCCAGACCTTCCTTCAGTGTCTTGCATGGTTGACTGTCCCTTCTTCCCAGATGGCCTGACTGCTGTTCAAGGTAGGCAGTGTTCCAGTTCTTGGTTTGTTCCTCCAGTCTTCTAGGAGTGCTTTCACTGTCAAAATAGATACATATGCAGATCATAGAACACAGGAGGAAGGCCTGTGCTAGAGATACTAACTTGGGAGTCATCGCCCTGTGAGTTGGTGGTAAAGTCATGGTATTAGGAAGATTGCCTCGAGGGAATTTGGAGAGTGACTAGTGTAGGTCTAGGAGATAAACCTGCAGGAAACCTTCCTTTAGGGACCACATAGAGGAAGAGGGGAGCTTCCCTGGTGGCTCAAACAGTAAGGAATCTGTCTGCAATGCAGGAGACCTGGGTTCGATCCTTGGGTCTGGAAAATCCCATGGAGAAGGGAATCTTGGAAAATCCCATGGAGCCTGGTGGACTATAGTCCATGGGGTTGCAAAGTCAGATACAACTGAGTGACTAACACTTTCCCTCCCCTTCTAAGGAAGAGGAGGACCATGCAAAGGAGAGGCAGGAGCGGGAGGGGCAGAACCAGAAAGCACAGAGGCCAAGGGTCATATATGTGGACCTAAAAGGAGTCCAGGATGAAGGCAGACATCCTGGTGAAGAGAAAAACTTATGATCTTGGTTCTGGAATATTTATTATTAAATAACTTGTCATTTGACACCTTTGCATGTGTAACTTTTGGATATTGCTGGTGTTGGCTGACAGTTTTGCAGTTCACTTACCACGCAGATTTGTTGTATTCATCAGAGAGGGAAAGTATAAGCATGTCTTAAAATATTTTAAACTTTGTTCAGTACTAAGTTTGGAATCTTTTATTAGCAACTTTTCTAAGGATTTAGATTCCTTATTGAACCTGAAAATGAGTGCTGGCATAATAAAGAAATCCTAATTGAATTAATATTAGTCATGGTTTCGTTATACCCTAAGAGCTACTTATTGATTTAAAATGCAGTCTTCAGCTCCCCTCAGATATTGCAGTCAGACTTTGTTCAGGGGTAAACATCATGTGAATTGACAATCACATAAGATTTAAAACTCTGTCCTTCACACAAGTTTCAGATCCATACCTTCTTTTCTCTCTTGGACTCTAATCAAACCTAAAGGGAACTGGCATTCACAAATAAATAGTATGTTACATTGTGCATTTTGTGGGATCCTTCCCTTACTGAGTGGATGACATAAAATTGCCTAGCATTCAGGGCAAAGGTGTCTGTTCATTCTCTTTGATGTCTCTGGGTCCACGTGCACTGTACCTTCCCCAGCTAGTCAAGTGGTGATGGTGGAAGAAAACATTTCTTCTGTTGTTCAGTCGCTAAGTCATGTCCAGCTCTTTGTGACTCCATAAACTGCAGCTTGCCAGGCTTCCTTGTCCTTCACTATCCCCCAGAGTCTGCTCAAACTCATGTCCATTGAGTTGGTAATGCCATCCAACCATCTTATCCTCTATCATCCCCTTCTCCTCCTGCCCTCAATCTTTCCCAGCATCAGGGTCTTTTCCAGTGAGTCAGCTCTTTGTATCAGGTGGCCAAAGTATTGGAGCTTCGGCTTCAGCATCAGTCCTTCCAATGAATTTTCAGGGTTGATTTCCTTTAGTATCAACTGGTTTGATCTCCTTGCAGTCCAAGGAACTCTCGAGAGTCTTCCCCAGCACCACAATTGAAAAACATTAATTCTTCAGCTCTCAGCCTTCTTTATAGTCCAACTCTCACATCCGTACATGGCTACTGGAAAAACCATAGCTTTGAACAATAGCCTTTAATGAGTTATAATGCAAGTGTTTTCCCTGAGCAACAGCCCATAATGAGTTCCTAATGTGAGCGTCTTTCCTCCCAGTCTTCCTCTCGAGGAGTGTTGGCTACTTGGTTAATATGAAGATCAACGTAGCTGTGGTTTCCCTTGCTTAGGGGCAGTGTTTCCTTGTGCTCTAAATAGGATTAATTTCCATAACTTAATTTACCAGGTCCAAGAGGCGAGCTGCAGTTGCTATGGGAACATAACTAAATTTCCTTGTGTTAGTACATTTAACACATCAACAGTGATGCTATAGTGATATACGTATGTCTTCCTTTTCCCACTTTCATTGCCTTATCCTGTTAGATGGATTACTCTTGGGCAAAGGAGAAGAGGATTGATTTTCACAGACTAGTTTATCTGATTAGTGTGTCACCATGTTCACCCGGCCAGTTATTTTCATGGTAATTACAAGTCCAAGGATGCCTGTGTCTAACCTTTACCTCCTGCCTTTGGTTGGTGCTACTTTTGACAGGCTTTTTAACATCATGGAGGCCCTTGCTGAAAGAGAGAAAAATATTGTTCATCCCCATACTCTGGGTGCCTAACCTGGTGCCCCAAACTGAATAACTGTTGATTGAATGTCACATGGCTTTGTGTATGGTGATAAGTTTTGCTCATTCACCTTTCATTTCCACCAGCATGAATCATTTCTTTGCTAAAACTGAAAGGCCTCTTGGGTTAGATATCTATATGCACACAGTGTGTGACTATCAGGAAAGTACTTGCATTGCATTTCTAGGCCACGTAATCTTTAGCCTAACATTTGCATATTAATGGATAATTGTAAAACATTATGTAAATTATACATGGTGATGAATATATTATCAAATCAAATGGCCTTTAGGGGTAATTACAGGATGCTGCTATGTCAACTAGGGCGCTGCAGGTTGAATGCTGAACACTTTCCATAGAAGAAAATATAACCTGGCCAGGGTTTATTTTTGTCCAAAGTCACGAGTTGTCTTTCAGTGTGATTTTCAATTTTTAGATGATGAAGCTGATACTTGGGATGATATTAGTTGCAGAATCTTAGGGATTAAAAGAATAAAAGCCTGATTGAAAAATATTAGAACATGGAAACTCTTAAGGTTGGTAATCAATTAAATGTTTGAGTCACAAAGTCCCATAAGTATTTATTGTACTGATTCAAACATACTTTCTTTTTATTTTTTTTTAATTTTACTATAATCCATTCTCATAGTAAAATGCACCAGACAATACTGCCTCTTTAAGTCACCCCACTACTAAATGACTTCATTTATTGACACGAGTTCTTGAAGACCACTGTCTGCTTTATCACTCTGTCCTCCTCGAGTCCAACTTGATATCTGTTCTATATATGGTGGCAAGAAAGCATTGTGGAAGGAAAGAAGGATGGAAAATAGGGACGGAGGAAAGAGGCTGAGAGGGAAGCAGGGAGGAAGAGGGAGAAGGAAGAATGGAGGCAGGAAGGGGATGGGCCAGTAAGTACTTCCACCATGAGCGTGAACTGTGGGCAACCCGAGTCACTTTCTTTGACTATTTGTTAGGTTTACTGTATGAGGAAAGAAATACGGTTTCTCTTTAGAACATATATTTTTCCATCTATAAATGTTGACTGTATCTACTGCTTAGAAAGGAGGCCGTCTCTGTAAATCTCTCTTGGTAGTCAATAGTGAGTGGTAGACTAAGATCTTTATTACCATTTAAATCTGTTCCTTTCTAATCTCTTCTCTCTCTCTCTTTTTTTTTGTTTTTTTGAGCCCCTGGGTGTGAGCCCAGGCATGGACATTTTAAAAATTATTTTTAAATTTTATTTAGTTTTTACTCTATTTTTGGCTTCTCTTGGTGTTCATTGCTGCAAGGGCTTTCTCTAGTTGCCACGAGTATGGGGGCTACTCTCGAGCTGCAGCGCTCTGGCTTCTCATAACAGTGGCCTCTCTTGTTGCATGGGCTTCAGCAGTTGTGGCACAGGGGCTTCGTTGCCCCATGGCATGTGGGATCTTCCCTGATCAGGAATCAAATCTGTGTCTTCTGTATTGGCAGGTGGATTCTTTACCACTGGGCCACCAGAGAAGTCCTCTAATCCCTTCTTCCTTAAAACCCTTATTTTACTTGATTTCCATACAAAATGATCCTCTTATCACCATTATTCCAACTATTTTTTGGTTCTCTGTTCTGTTAGTGAAAATTGGGGGTGAAACTTTTTTTTTCCTAAAACACACCTGATATTATGCCAGGTATCTACTTCCCAATAGCAAATATAAAACAGTAAGCAAATTTTGGAGGTCAGAACCAGTCATGGATCAAAATGGTCATTCAGATGTGTTCTAGGAAATCAGACTTAGTCTGAGTAGCCTTGGAGGTCAGAAACCTTCTGTGTCTGAATTCCCTGCTCCTCCTGTTCTGTTCCTGCTTGTCCCCATCCCATCACCATATTGGGCTAGAACTTGGGATATTAACCCACATTTTTGACAAATTAATTTACTTGGTTTAGTTATACTTTAAATAAAGATAATGGTCTAACATTATGTCAGCTGTAAAGCACAAAATAATTGTTGACCTAAGGTTTTTATGTTTTGGTTGATTGTTGTAGAATTTTATGGGCCCATTTCTAACCAGACAAAGGGAAAGGGACTATGCCCAATGGAAAACATTCCTGTTGCTTTCTCAGCACCAGGGTTTGGTTAGATGATTAAATCCCTGCTTTGCTTCTTGCTGATTCTGTGACCTCAGATGAGTACTTTTATAAGCCCTTCTGTACCAGCTTTTAAAGACCTGGACAGGGGGTGGCAGAAGATGAGATAGTTAGATAGCATCACTGACTCAATGGACATGAATTTAATCAAACTCTGGGAGATAGTGGAGGACAGAGGAGCCTGGCATGCAGCAGTCCATGAGGTCACAAAGAGTCAGACATGACTTAGCAACTGAACAACAACAGTGATGTTTCTTATCTCATAGTTGTGTTGTGAAGATGAAAAGAGATCACAGATGTGAAAGTCCCTAACAAAGGGCCTGATTCATAGAAGGTGCTCCATACATGTCTTTCCTTGTACGTAACTCTCCTCATTGCCAACTTCTTCCTGCAATGATAATACGGAAGCCTCTGAAAGTGACTGCTGTCAAAACTAACATGCCAACAGGTAATCGAGGTACAGTCCGTGCCTGCCCTTAGGTAAGTCATTTATCCATCATTAATTTGCCTTTTCTCCATTTCCAACTCAGATTGGTCACTTGGAGCCATTGGAAACTAACAGGAAAATGGAAGGCATTGCTATCATTATTGCTCTGGTGGAATGAGGCCTCATGCAGGAAAATTTGAGGGAGGCAAAGGATAATAAAGGAAAAAAGAAACCTGCCTAGAATTAAGCTGTCCTATCTAGGGCCTCCTTCATATGACTTCAAAGCCACATTTCCTTAAGTGGGAGTTAAAAGCTTAATCTCCTTGCCAGTTAGAATAATTCTTAATGACTAACATAGTACTGAATCATTCTTTGGCTCTGTGAGGTACTATTGATGGCAGTACTGTAAAGCAATGAAACACAGAAATGGCTTCTGCCATACAACGAAAGAGGAAAATGTAGCAGCTAATTAATAGGCCATAAAATATCTGCTACTACTGTTACTATTGATACATCCGATTTCTATGATGTCCTGTATGCGAGAAGCTGATACATTGGTTCATATTCCTGTTGAAATTATGTTAAGGCACTCATGACAACAAGCACTGCAGAGGACTATGGGTCATCAGGCTCCCTGTCTTATAGAACATCTGCCTGTAAAAGCCCCTAACTGATGTGGTGGTTTCCCTGAGCATATCAGAATCCAGACTTGAGTTCATTAAGAGACTTCATCAATACAGAAAACACAGAAGAGCAAAGGTAAGGGAACTTGTCCCAGGGTGGTTTACTGGGCTTTGGAAAAGATTCCAGCATCCAGTCCTTATTGGAGACTCTCACCTACAGAGACCCCAGGTGGCCTGGACAGGACATCTCAAACTGATAGATGCCTCCTGGATAGCAGCATAATGCCTGATGACACAGGCCTCTCCCCACACTTCCCCTTTGTCCTTTATTGGGAGTAGTAGAAAGGAAGAAAATTACCATGGGTTTCAGAAATCTCTGAAAAATCCTTTTAGGCTGTGTGTGAAATTAGACCACAACTCTGGACTTTCTAATGGCTCACAGTCTTTGTGGAATCCTTCCACCAAATATTCTCAGATAGGAATATTGCCCCTGTGAAATCAGGGCCTCTTGGTTTTCCAGGGGGATCTGTATACCACACTCAGTATCCAGAGGCTGGCCTGGGCTGGTGAGCCAACCCAGGGTTTCCTGTACTGAGATTCTCTGAAGAGGAGGTGGCGTCATGCTCTGGTAAATGGTGCTTGGCTCTCGCTGATTCCCTGGAGGAGGAAACAGCAGCCCACTCCAGTATTCTTGTCTGGTTCTCTCTGAGTAAGCATTTGACTACCTGGTTTAGCCGGGGTCCTAAGGCACCAGGGCAGGATCCCTTTGGACACAGAGGGACCTTTTGTATTTAAAAATTGACAGATTAAATAGACCTATTTTGTGGTAGGGATATCCTATTTTGTTTTTTAACCGGCAATCACACCCCCATCTAACGGATCACAGTTGGGTTTCAGCTTTTCCATGGGAGCTCTTCTTGGTCTAATCACAGTGTGTGCAGTAGGAGTTCTGAAGGATGGTGCTCCCAGAATCAGTTATCTCGTTGTGAACTCATGTGTGAAAAGCAGACCCTACCTAGTGCTCCTGTCAAGAAAGTCACTGAGAAGAAACTGCAACGTTGTTGCCTTTTAATCACTGCATTTCTTTCCTCCTGGGTACACTGACCTCATAAAAAGAACCAGCTAGGGATCTATAGTCAATAAAAATAGCTTGTGTTTATAAATCACCTTTCCTCCAAAGTATAAAAACTACTCCACAAATTTTACTCAAACTAAACTCTTCTTGAATTATTATTGAGAGAGACAAGAGTATTATAAATTCTTTCCAGGTAGGATTGTGCTTTTGCCTTTCTTTTGTTCCTCTCAAAGCACTAATGGTTACTGAATATTTTGTGATTGGTTGGTTGCTGATTACTATTAAGATCAATGCTAAATCTTACTGGATTGTACAGAATGAAATATGGAAATCTAAGGTTGCTCTTTCAGCCCAGACTATGAGCAGGCATCCGCCTTAGAAAGACTGTGGCAGCCCACTGTGTATAGTTGGGTACTGCCCAGCTGTAGGGGGCACCATTCACATGGCCCTGGTGGTTCTGGTGCCCTTTAGAATCGGGCTCAGCTTAATTGTACACAGTAATGCATCTGTGGGCACAGCAAGACCTGTGACTATAGGACTTATTACAGTTGTGGTGAGCAGGTACATTCCCCAAACAATTTCTTACCCTCAAAATCTCAGGAGACAGACCTAATAAGACATTCCACCTGCGGGAGGACTGGAGCTAACACTGTGTTGAACACTGACTCACAGGCCGGTTGGAGCAGATCCCGAAAATGGATGGTGGATACCATGCTTTGTTAGCTCTGGGAAGAATTGCTGGGCTGTGAGTCTGCAGGGGGTAGGTTGGTATCTTGAGTGCTAAAGCTTTGATTTTAGGCTGACACCCATACCTGTGTGGACTCATGGGTCTTTGGCTTCTGCTGTAGCATCAGTTGTTAGAAGACGAAGGAGATGAGGTTCAGAGAGGGATTCAGATTGCCTAAATTCCCATTCCTAGTAAGTGGTCAAGAGGGAGTTCACCCAAATCTTTAAAACTTGTGTTTATGCAGTATTCTTTCCTGCTTCTAGTTTGCACAAGTTTATTTTATAGACATTCCAGCTCTTTGCTTCATATCATTTTCTCTATTTATTCACTGGCCACAGAAGCCATTTTTCTCATATTCATTTTAATGTTCAGTGTTTACATTTCAGGATGAGCCGCAACTGCTTGTGACATGGCTGACAGGGAGCCATGGGTATCTTGGGGAAGCTAAATGATAAGCTCCTTAGAAATCTGTTCCCTGGGTAATGGAATATGCCTAACTCCGTTGTTTATAAGCAGTAGCATTATTGCTAGGACGAGAAATGCAGTGCATATGCTAGTATGTGCATGAACGGTTGGAAAGATGTTTGAACCAAAGAAGCTTGTCTATTTCACATTTACAGGCAATGAAAATTGAAATTTTTAAAGCAGATTTTCAATGAAGATTGGAGAGGTGCCAAAACTTGGAGATTGCTACATAGTGGTGCCTTCCTCCAAATTACTACAGCATGCATGCTGTTTGCAAGGGGAGGGTAACATTGTTGCCAGTTTTGAAATCCTGTGATTCTGTACAGTATTACATAATGTATAGTATAGTGGTATAGCATTAGTGGCTCAGTGCTGTCTGACTCTTTGTGACCATGGACTGTGGCCCCCCAGGCTCCTCTGTCCATGGGATTCTCCAGGCAAGAATACGGAAGTGGGTTGCCATTCCCTTCTCCAGAGGATCTTCCCGACCCAGGGATCGAACCCGGGTCTCCTTCATTGCAGGCAGATTCTTTACCGTCTGAGCTACAGGGAAGATCCATATATAATATGGATTAATTATGTAATATAGCTTACACAAATTCCCCAGGTATGCTGAGTATAATTTGAATAAACATAAATTCTTAAATTTAACTTGAATTGAGATTATATAAAATACTAAAAATTTTCTATTTCACATCTCTCTTATGATTTCTTAAAGTATTTAATAAAATATTAGCACATTTTGCCTTTTTTTACTAACACCAATGTAATAGTGTCCAAAACCTATTCCCCATTCTTCCCATATCTTTGAAAATACAATCCATTTCTTATGTCTTTGTGGCAGGCAGTTAATCAGTGTATGCTAAGGGACTGGGGGTGAATGTTATTGCTTTCATTATCTTTAAAAAAGTGGATTCTGGAAACTATTACCGACAAAAATTTTAAATGTATTATTGAAAAAGCCTAGGTTTTGGTTTTCGTAAGAGAAAGTAGCAAATACTTGGAGTCATTTGGGTTCCCTAATTCAATTTTACCAAAAATCACTTTCTTTCCTGTCCTAAGTATTAATATGATAAATTAGACAGGTGCCTTTAAATATAGTGTATATAGTGTCTAAGAGAGGGAATATTTTAAGAATTTCTTAGAATCATTTTCTTGGGAGAGTACATGGGTCTGTCTTTGGCTGTATCTTTTTAAGAAATTGAATCCATAGTCTGAATAAAGGAATGCAAACTATACTTATCATACTTTTCAGAATACCCAAATCAAGAGGAGCTTTTCATAATTAAAGATTTTTCTATGTCCTAGTAGGCTGAAACAGTGGGATAAATATCAAAATTACCTTTGACAAAATTCTGCATTTCAATTAAAAAAAATCAATTCCGCAATTTTAAAACCAGGGAAAGGACTTGGATGAAGAACCTGAGCGTTTTAGTTGATGACATTGTCAGTTAAGCCTTTGGTAAATGATTGTTAAGTAAACCAGTGCAGTCTCAGGCTGTACTCACCAAAATAGTTTCCAAATCCAAGAAGAGTTAATAGTCTGATGATAGATACACTTGCCTCAGACAATTCCTGCAATACTAGGGATTACTCTGGGACACCTATTTTAAGCCTGTCCTTGGCAAATAAGCATATATTGAAGAAAGTAATGATGTCTGTAAGTAACAGTTGAAGAAATGGGGTATGATTAGCCTTTTGTAGAAAAACCTAAGAGGAGAAATAAGAACTTTCTTCAACTGTTTCAAGGATTGCCAAGTGAAAAAGTGTCTGATTTACCACATGTAACTCTAGAGGTAAACTAGGACCAATGTGTGTAGAGTTTTAGGAAATTAAACCACAGATTTTGTCTATTGTTTGATTTTGTTAAAACAAATGAATATGTACTGTAAAGTCATGAGGTATTGCTCATCATGTTTGAACCAAAACTATATGACAGTCTTTCATGGTTGTTGTTATTTATGGAATTTTTAAAAATGAATTACCCCCATGTCTAGAAATGCACATTTTTATAAGAATATTCTAACAAACCTACTTCCAAGGATAGAAAAAAAATGAGAACTTGATTATTTCTACCTGACACACATCCCAAGACACTTGCTGAACATCCTATAAACCACAGGTGCTGGTTCCAGGCTTTCTCTGTGGAAGAGACTAGTTTGTCATCATTAGAGAACCTCTAGGGTTTCTCTGGTGGCTCAGATGGTTAAGAAGCTGCCTGCAATAAAGTAGACCTGGGTTCAATCCCTGGGTCGGGAAGATCTCCTGGAGAAGGAAATAGCAACCACTCCAGTATTCCTGTCTGGAAAATTCCATAGACAGAGGAGCCTGAAGAGCTGCAGTCCATGGGGTTCAAAGAGTTGGACACAACTGAGCAACTAACTGGTACACACAGAACTCTGTAAGCAGGGCGTGTGGTTTGGTGCTCTTTGTGGTGCTGAATCAAGGCAGGGCCTTTCAGGCATTCCCCCAGGCTAAGGTTTGCTTTTTACTTCTCTGTGTGTGTGTGTGTGTGTGTGTGTGTGTGTGTGTGTGTGTTTGCAGACGCTCAGTCATATCCGACTCTCTGCAGCCCCATTAACTATAGCGCTGTAGGTTCCTCTGTCCATGGGATTCTCCAGGCAAGAATACAGGAGTAGATTGACATTCCCTCCTCCAAGGGATCTTCTTGACCCAGGAATCAAGCCCACATCTTTTGTGTCTTCTACATTGGCAAGCAAATTCTTTACCAACTGCACCACCTGGGAAGCCCTTTACTTATCTCTGCCCTGCAACAATTCAGGTTGCATCTATTATCTGTTGTCATCCCTCAGTATTATGGCTCCATACCATATAGATCACAGCCTTACGTCAAGCTTTCTGATGATTTTGCCTGCCTTTCTTAAATCTGATTGGCACCCAGCCTGCCTTGACCCCAGTCCACTGACTTCTCAAGATAGATAAGTTATGGAAGAGATTTGAGATTTTTGAGAGAGCTGCAGTAGATGAAACATGATGTTCTTAGAGCTCTCTTGACCTATTAATTACATTTCTAATAATATGCAAAATTATCTCATGGTATATATTCATTGATTCTTGGTAGACTTAGACATGAGGCAAATATTGGATTAGATGGGTATCTGGCTGAGAAAGCATATTAAGGGTTTGATTACATCACTGATAAACTAGATATGAAAACTAGAATTTTTCTTCAGTTTTTGTTTCTCTTATACGTACAAAGTCCTGTTCTAGTGGCTGGAGATATCAATTCTTTACCATGGTTTTTGCAAGAATGAAAAAGCTTGACTAAAGGTCATCACATGACAACTAGAGGAACTTCACTGACAGAACATCTTGACCACAAAAGCAGAAATCTGATAAACTCAGGCTGTGCAGAGTAGACAGTCATGTTCTGCAGATAAGACAGGGACACAGCTGGACACACAAGGGGAAGGTACTTCTGTCCTCCTCTGGGGTCTCACCAGACACAGAGAAATTGTCTGAAATGAGCATTTTTCTCTGTGGACCCAGAGATCTATGATTAAGCTCGAATGAGAAAAATTTGTGAACCTAAAATTAAAAAGAAGAAAAGGAACTACTAATGGAGAAAAGGAACATAAAGCATAATGGAGAGAAAAGTTGGAAAATCTCTGATATATAATGGTAACTAATATAAAACCCTGCATGGAAGCCAAACCATTTAAGATTCATAAATTTTATAGCTAGAATTTAAATGTAAAATTCCTTGAGGAAAGGATTCATTCAAATTTCGCTAGTTATTAAGTTATAGAACATTGCTATACCCAATTATGCACTTAGTAAATGCTTTCTATGATACATGTGAGATGGATAGAAAGAGAAAAATCTCCCTAAAATCAAAGGGAAAAAATAGAAACTTGATTTTAGGAAATATAACAAATGATATAGTTAATCCTCAAGGTTCATCCTGTAAGGCTTTGTGATTAAATAAGAATTCACATAAAGAACTTTGAGCTGAAAGAAATTATGTTCATTCAAAATTTAGGCCATTTTTTTTAACATCTGGTCAAATTCAAGGTCAGATTTATTAGGCTTAGAAAAATTATACAAATTACTAAAGAGTTGGTCCACTTATTGAACAATTCTCTTTGAAAGTTTTTTTTTTCCCCTGAGAAGAATAATCTCCAGAGTAAAGATGTCCTGGTGTCCATTTGAAAAGCTCTTTATATCATATCTTACCCAATGTGATTAAGAGGCCAAGTGCACAAGCCCTGTTTCTCATCATCTTCCCGCTTTTTAGCACTGCAGCTCTTTTACACATTTTGGTGTTTCATATATCCACTCTGAAAGGAAACAATATTTGATCAAGCAGCATGTAGTAGTCAGAAGAGGAAGGAAGCTGAACATGTCAAAGGAAGAATTCTCATGAGAAATTCCACATTTATGGCAGGGCATCTTGCCCAAAGCCCTTGGAGTAAATGGGGCCCTCCATTTGTGCTATCTTCTGTGGTTAAATTGTGTCCCCCTAGAGGGTAGTTAACCTCATTTAGGGCAAGATAAATATCAATGAAAAAATATTTGACTTTCTTCCACAGCACAGATGAGACTCTTATAAAAATACTTCAAGTCAGCCTCTGAACTTGGCTTCTACAAGCATCCGATAAAAGTTAACTACCATGTAGACTTGCTCTAAGGCATTTGGGATCATTGTAGAGACACAGCAACTGTTGATTCTCTTTCCACCTTCTCTTTCAAGGCTATTGTAAGACTACTGAAAAAGAGGTTTGGGAGGTAAAGTTTTCATTCTCACCAAACACCTAGGTATCATCTGTCCTTGAAGGCCTTACATCTTCATACTAAGTAAAATCTGTGATGGATCCATCTCCTCAAGGGGAGGACCAGGGGGCAATTGTCTTTGAATCCCATGATCGGATGTGGCAAATAGGGTTGCTGACCTAAGTTCTTGATTTCTCCAATTGTTCTAAAGAAAATGATAAGACACATTCCCAAAAGAAAGCCACATTTGGAGAGAAAAGTGTCAACTGCTAGGATTCAAAATTTTAAATTTATTAAAGAAAACAAAATTGTTTTCAGTGGCCAGAATGACAGAAAGTGGAAAATAAGATTTAAAAACAAAGGAGGATGGAAAGTGACTGCTAAGGGGTCTGAAGTTTCATTTGGTGGGATGAAAATCTTCTAACATTATACAGTTGATGATAGCTACACAACTCTCAAAGTACAGTAAAAAAGTGTTGAATTTCACCATTAGGTGGGTGAATTTTATGGTACATAAACTGTATCTCATTAAAGGTATTAATTTTTTAACAGATGAAAAGGTTTATTTTCCTACAGAACAGGTGTTCAGGACAAAATGTCTTGGGTTCACATCCCCATAACTCTACCATTAATAGTTGGATGGCCCTAGTCAAACTATCTAATACCTCTACATATCAGTTTTCTTGTCTCTAAAATGGAGATAAGAAATTATGCTCATTCAAAATTTAGGCCATTTTTTTAACATATGATCAAATACAAGGTCAGATTTATTAGGCTTAGAAAAATTATACAAATTACTAAAGAGTTGGTCCACTTATTGAATATTCTCTTTGAAAAAAAAATTTCGGTTTTTTTTATTTCACGAGGATGATTGGACTAATGTATGTAAAATATCTACCAGAATGCTTAACTTAGAGAAAGCCCTCAGCAAGGCTAGTCCTTGGGAATAGCAGGATATGATTGTTCTCACCATGTTAGTAGAACTAAGTCTTCAGTATGAAAGTTCAAAGCCTGAAATAGCCCTTGTAGAGACCATTTCATTTCAGGATGTATTTCTTCACCCAAACATGTATTAAAGGAGATTGATTTCATTGTTTTCTCTCAATAAGCTTTCCTCCTTCCCTGGGCTGATCTGGAGACAAAAATCAGCTAATTCATTTTTGCAAGTGTGTGGTTGGAAATCCAAGTTTGCAAGTTCTTTAAGGAAAGCTGGACAGTTCTGCAGCTTTAAGCTCCACCTCCCTGCCTCTGCCACCTGGTTTCCTTTAGAATAGGAAAGCTGGGTTGCACAAAGATGAAGGGTGTTGAATATGCCCCATATATTAATTAGTATAAAAAGGCCACCCAGCTGAATCTTTTCTGCAGCAGAATGGTCTTTTCAGGGAGAAGAGATGCAGTCAGAGAGAATCCTTTTGGGAAAGCTGATCTAGGGACGTTTGGGGGAAAGGATCCTGGGAACCCCAGAGCAACACTGGCAGCGGTCAGGCTTTAGGAAGCACCTCTTCCCAACTCAGATCCTGCATTTATTTATCAAGTTCATTCAGTAATATGTATTAAATGCCAGCTGTGTCAGAGGTGGTACAGTGTGTGCTTTTGTATTTATCCATTAACAAGACAAGTGTGGTGGTCTCTATCTTAAAGGTCGACATTCCAATCAGAAGACAGAAAAAATAACTTAAAAGGAAATTAAATCACTGTAAATTGTTATGAGTAAAGCAGTTGTAAGTAAATCAAAAGACAAAAATGTTAGAGTATCAAGCTAGTGATTGCTTTCCTGGTGGGCGTGTCTGACCACATCACATCCACTAGGCTCACTGAGGAAAATCCTTTCCATCCCATCTTAACTTCTGTGAAAGAGAGTGCAGAAAGGTCTCTTGGTAATAAATAAATAAGCATTAAATTTCATATACTTCATTTAGAGAAGTCTGTCAAACTCATGCACAGGATACGTTTATTTTTAATTTAGCTATGGTTTTTGAGAGTTGGACTGTAAAGAAAGCTGAGCACTGAAGAATCGATGCTTTTGAACTGTGGTGTTGGAGAAGACTTTTGAGAGTCCCTTGGCGTGAAAGAAGAACAAACCAGGCAATCCTAAAGGAAATCAGTCGTGAATATTCATTGGAAGGACTGATGCTGAAGCTGAAACTCCAATACTTTGGCCACCTGATGTGAAGAACTGATTCATTGGAAAAGACCCTGATGCTGGGAAAGATTGAAGGCAGAAGGAGAAGGAGATGGCAAAGGATGAGATGGCTGGATGGCATCACCGACTCAATGGACATGAGTTTGAACAAGTTCCAATAGTTGGTGATGGACAGGGAAGCCTGGCATGCTTCTGTCCATGGGGTCGCAAAGAGTCAGACACAACTGAGTGACTGAACTGAACTAAGGCACAGTTTAGCTGTGTTTGTGGTGGCATGCATGGTTATACTTAAGATACTTAACTGGAGTAGGTCACATGACCCAGCCAGGAAGAGCCGGCAGCTGTGGTGCAGCCAGAATGTCTTTATTGGGGAAGATTCTTGAAGAGTGATATATTAATCCATGGGGAACAAGTGACACTGGGTAGCTGCATCCACTCTGTGCATTTGTTCTCCTCTAAACCCCCTGAATACCTCAAGTTCTCATAAGCTAAAATGGACCCAGGCTAACTGGGGCCAAGCTGGCATTCTTGTCCATTATTGAACCTTCTTTTGTGGTCAGTCCAGCTCTCTCAGTTTTTTGTCTCAAAGCTTACACAAGATAGCAAAAAAATCAGATAAATATAGAGAGGAAATTCTGTGACAGGCAGGTACATTGATTAATGAGCCATTTCTGTATTTAACAAGCTATTTTGTTCAGTTGGTCTCTAAAGTAGAAGGCCAGGTCATTTGTATTCAACAAACATGTTTTGCTAGAGGCTGGGGACAGAAAGGTGAGCCAGTCCTAGCCCTGCCCCTCTAGACATTCAGTTCTGTGGCTCAGTGCTTTCTCTTTCTCCTTTGCAAGCTGAAGAAGCAGCATCAACAACTACCATTGACAAATTGTGCAGATTCTTTTTTTTTTTAAGTGTACCATTTGATTGATCCTAAGGCATAATTTTTTAATATGGCAATCTGTGAGTTGTAAACATAGAAGGAGAATTTGTTTCATTAGTGGCATCTAGTGAGTTGTTCCCAGCATTTCACAGCCTCTTCCACAAGCTGAAAGGATCCTGAAAACCCCTCTGTGCTTTGTGCTGGAATTGCACAAAGAGAGTTCCCAGGTTCTCTTTAAAAAATCAGAAAGCGAATTTACATTAGCTGTTATTTGGCTCACGAAACTCCCTTGATCTCTCAAAGATCTCCTTACCCAATGTGTCAAAATCTCAAGCAAGGTACATATTGTCACCTTCCCCTTGATCTCTCCACGAGTTTCAGAGCGTCAGGGTTAACTGCAGACGTTTGCCTCAGTCTTTGATTCGTCTCACGCTTTGATTTTTTTGTTTTGTCTTGTTTTCATCATTTTCATTCCTCCATTTGATTCCTCGATGATTATGACATATCAAAAACATCAAACCTAAACTGCTGCTCTAATGAGAGCAGACACACCAGGGTTCTTTCTCAGCTGATCTGAAGCCCGGAAGGCAGCTCCAACTGGGATGCGCACGGCCCTGTGTTCTCCAACAAGATGGTGGCTGGGCAGAGGCCTGGGCCCCCTTTCTTTTCACATTAGTAAGTGCTAAATGTCTTGGGATTCCTTGTGCAAAAAATACAAAGAATACTTGATGTTTCTTGCAGAGTCATCTGAGATGGTTCTGACTTCTAACATGACTATGTATGTACAAAAAGCAATTTTCTCTCTTTCCAAGGCTGACCTTGAGTTAATCTGTTGAAATTGTGTATAATTGTTGGACAGTTATACACACTGTATAATTTTAAAAGGAGACGGGTAAAATATATGTGTTAGGTGACAAGGAAAGATCAGCCGGCTCTCGGCTTATTTACATTCAGAAAGCAGGGGACTGGTGTATATGCAAAGGTGGACGTAGTGAGGATTGATTTAGAATTTGGCAAGATGTGTCTGTGGATTTAATTCATTGAAGGCTGCATCTGGTGTGATGGCAGTGGCCCCAGGATCAGCTGAATGAAAAAGAGGTCATGACGTCTGCAGGAAGTAGAAAGCCTTGCATGGGCTGGAAGGTTTTACTTTGCCTCTCAGAGCCTCAGTATTCTTGTCCCTAAAGTAGAGATTATTCTCAACCTCGCGGTGGTTACCTAATGTATGCTAATCTGTGGGGAAATACTTTGTTAACTCTGAATTATTGCATAAAATATATACTTTTTATCATGGAAATATAGACTATCTTGTAGGCTATTTTAGGGACTCTAGAAAAAGGAAGACTTTATTTAACTCTTTTTCCTTTCTCTTGATTCCTTTGTAGAATGAGGCAGTGCATGAATATATAAATAATTCTTCCTCCTTGCAAATAAGTGGTATTTTTAAGATTTAATAGAGAATAAAGGGCAGGCAAATTGCTGCAGAGCAAAAGCAGTCAGCAAGAGGGCCTTTTTAAAAAAGCTTTTGAGCTATTGTCATTTGAAAAAAAATATATGTACTGTCTTGTCCAAATAAAGAAATTTTTATAATAATGGTATAAGTTTGGGGGCAGTAAGCAGACAATGCAAAATCTTACCTTCTTGTGCCACTAAATATTTTTAATGAAATTGATTTTTTAGTAAAGTTTAGATTTACAAAAAATTGCAAATATAATATAAAAATTTTACACATACCCACTACCCAGTTTTTGCCATTATTAGCATCTTACACTGGAATATTACATTTGTTTCCATCAATAATAGTAATATTAAGTGAAGTCCATACTTCCAGATTTCCTTGGTTTTTAACTAATGTTCCTTTTCTGTTCCACAAGCCTACCCAGAACACACTTTATATTTAGTCATGGATTTATACTCTAGGTGGCTCAGAGTCAGTCCTAGCTTACAGTGTGTGTCTGTGTTAAACTAGTTACTCTTTCTAAGGGTCTCTATTGATCATCCTAGTAAAGCATTCATAGCCTCATACTGGGAGACTCTAGCTCTAGATTACCTCCACCTAGAGCCCAGCTGTGTAGCCACTTTGAGCAAAACACAGGCAGAAACTAGCATGGGAATTTAAAAAATAGCCTGAAACAGTTGTAGTAAATACAGAGTGCCAACTATATTCATGCACACCACTTCCAGTATTACTTTTATAATTCATACTTATTTATTTTGATTTTACACACATTCCTAACCATTTTGGTACCATATACTATTTTGAAGGCTTCAAACTCTGACTCAGAATGTGTCTAAACCTGTAAATAGCTGAAGATTATTTGAAATTCTAGAGTAATCTCAGACTGAAGACCCAGAAGATAGTGTGGACAAAAGAATTCTTCTTTTAATGGTTTTAGTAGTTGAATTCAGCACAATGATAAGAGTAGAGACACCTACGATGAGGATAACAACGATGTACATGTGTTGAAGGAGGTAGTAGTGAAACTCAACATCTAACTCTAGGCTCTGCTGACCTCAGAGTAGCTTTTCTAGAAGCTTTCAGTGTAGTGTATGGAAGTAAAGCTAGAAGTAATCAAGCAGCTCAATAGTTGTGACTTACTATTCCACCCAAGAGACTGTGCAGCCTGCAGAAGAAAGTCACAGAGCCTGGCAGATCCTGGCTTAGCACTGTGACTGGGTGCAGAACATAAGGCCATTACGAACTCATTCATCCTCTCAACCAATATTCACAAAAGTGCCAGCCAGCCTGTGTAGACACTAGGGGTACAAAATGAACAGAAGAGTCAGAGGCCTGTCCTGTGGAGTTACATCCTATTCTCTTCTGTATTGCTAATTTTATTTATATTATAAAAGGATCCCTCTGGATTTTTTGTGGAAAAGAGATTGTAGCAAGAGTGGAACAGGATGTCTAGTTAGGGGGCCACATGAGACAGCCAGTGACGAGGCTAAACCAGGTAGTGGTGGAGATGGTGACCAGTAATCAGGTTCTGAATTTATTTTCAAGAAAGAGCCAGCAGGACTTGCTTGTGTATTGGATGTGGGTTTGAGAGAACAGGAGCCAAAGATGCCTCCAGGTCTTTGGTCATTTACTACAGAAAGGAAGACTGGGGGAGGGGAGACCTTGAGGATGGAAATCAGGAACCCAGGCTTGGCTGTCTTTCTGAGGTATCTGTGAGACATCTGAATGGTGCTGACAGCTATGTAGTGAAAATATGCGTCTGGGTGCAGGGAGAGGACTCAGCACCCAGACTGGATGAGACTGCATCATCCTGGGAGTGAGGACAGCTAGAGAAGCCTAGATGTGCAGGACTGAGCACTAAGCCTGGAGGTTAAGAATAGGAAGAGGAACCAGTAAGCAGGCAATTAGTTGTCCAAAGAGCCAAGAGGAAGGGGAGAAGTGATCACCACATCAAACAAGAGGGATGTTCAGGAGGAGTAAAAAGGTAACATGAAATATACTATTGGCATGGTGGAGATGGTGGCAAAGCCATAACATCCTCATCTTTTCCCTCTTTGACCCTGCCATGCAGCACGTGGGATCTTAGTTCCCCAACCAGAGACTGAATCCTTGACCCCTGCATTGGAAATGCAAAGTCTTAACCACTGGACCTCCAGGGAAGTCCCAACATCCTCATTCTTAACTGAAGACAGTAATAGTCTTACCTGTGATACTTCAGGATGAATATATAACGATGTGAAAATGCTTAGCACAGTAAATGTGCAATTCACGCTAGCTATTTTAATGGGATACAGTTGATAGATCACTTTCTTGCAGGTTGGCTGTTCTGAGTGTCCCAGGTGATCTGAGGGAGAGCAGCGGCCATTGCAGTCTTTGCCCTTGTTTTACAGTAAGGACACTCGTCTTCAGAGAGGTTAGAGAGAAGTAATAACGTTGCTGGGACAGAGCTCTTCCCAAACCACAATTCATGGAGGATTTTCACATTTGCCCCAAAAGAGCCCATCTGCTGTATCACAAAAAAAAAAAAAAAGAAAGAAAGAAAAAAAATCAAAAGCAAACAAACAAGCACCTGTTTAAGTCTTTGTTGGACAAAATGAGTGGTTGTAGCACTTTCCCTTACAAACATCCCATGCATCACCACCCTCCCTCGAGTCTGTCTGATGAGTATACAAAAGAGTGACTGTTCCCAGTCCCTCATTGGATAATGGGGATGGCATTCCTATAATGAAGAGGCAGAAATATGTAGTTCACAAACTTCAAAACTGAGAACCTGAATTCTTTCTCTAGAGCCAGCAACACCACTGGTCTTTGGCCCAGCCCCTTTTTCATGTGACTCTCCTATGGCCACAAATTCTAGACTTGCATTGGTCTCAGTTCTGGTTGCATGTGAGAATCACTAGGAAGCTTCTCAATAATGTCCTGACTCATGCTTTGATGATTTGATTTCATTTATCTGGATTAGGCCCAAACATCAGTAGTTTTTTGCAGGTAAGTTTATGGAGACATAATTTACATTTGGTAAAGTTCTTCTTTCTTTGTGTACAGGTCCTTGAGTTTTGACATACATACAGTCATGCAACCAGTGCCCCAGTCAACACACTGATTATTTGCATCACCCTAAAAATCGATGGGCCACTTTGAATCGATGGGTTGACACCTCTTCCCCCACGCCCTGTAAACCACTCATCTGTTTTCAGTGGCACTGGTATTTTTTAAAGTAAACTATTCTAGCATGCATCCAGGGTTCAGAAACATGGTCAGCAGAGCTGCCTTCCAGCCTTTGTTAAAATTCAGGGACAAAGGAGAGGAAACCTGAGGTGTTCTGTTAATACATTCAGGAAATCAATCAGTTTATTTCATGCTTATGCTCTATTAGCTGAGAGAAGGCCCATCTATTGCTTCCAATTTTCTGCAGCTGTTTCTTTGTTTTACTAGTGGTTTGAAGAGAGAAGCGAATGGAGATTCTGAGGCACTGATCAGGGAGGGCAGAACTTCCTGTACCTGCCAAGGTGGTGGGCAGTGTGAGGTGACCAAATACATACTCATCTTTTCTAGGTGTCCACACTGTCCTTAGCATCATGAACACAATGGCTGTTGTTCAATGCACTGCCCCCCACCTCCCCATCCCACCCCCCACCCCCGCCTCTGCTTTTCTTTGCCACACACAGACCTCAAATGTTTCTGTGATAACTCAGAAGCCCACAGTAGTTCAGCAATGTAGGCAAAGACCTTCCTGTTTGAAATATACCTTGTATATTTCAGGGGCCTGCTCTCTGTGCATGATGAATAAGGCCTTCATGTGTTCAGGCTTATGGCTATAAAATGACAAATGGCAACATTAATCTTCACATTGTTCCCTTCCCCTAAGGACATTATAGAGACAGCCAAGGTCGTGCAACCATGTAACCTGAGTGTTGTTTCTCCTTATTCCCTCTCCTATACAGGATGTTGACATTACCTATTAAATATGCTACGCTCTTTCCTGATCTCCCCAACTTCCTATTTGCAAATAGCTTTTAGACTTAAATTGAATGGTAATGATACAAGTAGAAAGAAACACAGCATTTATTCCTTATACCCACCATTTTTGACTGACGGGGTGGGCAATAGAATGTCCTATTTCTCCTTCGCTGGCGGAGAAATACACCAAGTGGTGGCAGCATAGTGTGAGAAGCATGAGTCCTTCAAGTGTGGGACTGGCTTTGTTGTTCCAGGGCGCGCTGCTGATGAAGTACGATCTTGGGGAGGAGGAGGGATGTGTCACTCTTACAGTGTTGTCTATCGTATCAGGCACACACTGATCACAGTCGGGTGCATTAGTGTCCATATTTTTGCTGTTCCTGTGTCAGTTAATGTTTTTAT
The DNA here is from genome assembly GCF_019923935.1 of Bubalus bubalis. NCBI lineage: Eukaryota > Metazoa > Chordata > Mammalia > Artiodactyla > Bovidae > Bubalus > Bubalus bubalis. Next base: position 59,908,442 of record NC_059164.1, read on the forward strand.
CATAATGATACTAACTCCTTTCCATGTGGTCTCCTTTCTGTTGGTCGTGGGTTGGAAGATCTATGCAAGAACTCTTCATACAGCATCACAGCTACTTTGAACAACATCACCCCTTCAGTCTGTGGCAAATGGGCTACTGATGAGAAAAAAATCATCTCAGGTTATTTCTACTTGGTTTTAGTTTTGTGCTCTGAGGATGGTTTTGCCTAGTAGGAGGTGCCTAAGCTGAATATCCATCTTTCTAAAATCAGATCAGATCAGTCGCTCAGTCGTGTCTGACTCTTTGCGACCCCATGAATCGCAGCATGCCGTGGCACTGTCCAATAGGTTAGCCACTCACCACATCTGACTATTGAAATTTGAGTTAGGTAGAAATAAATAAAATTTTAAAATTTAGTTTCTCAGTCATACTAGCAACATTCCAGGTGGTGCTTCCCTGGTAGCTCAGACAGTAAAGAATCTGCCTGCAATGCAAGAAAACTGGGTTTGATTCCTGGGTCAGGACGATCCCCTGAGAAGGAATGGCAACTCCAGTATTCTTACCTGGGAAATCCCATGGATGAAGAAGCCTGTTGGGCTACAGTCCATGCAGTCACTAAGAGTCGGACATGACTGAGTAACACTTTCACTTCACTAGATACACACACACACACACACGCTTTACAGGAAGTTCTTCTGGAAAACACTATAATGCAACACCTTTCCCAAGTAAAATGAGATTTTTTTAAGTCATTGCATTTCCAGTGATTTTGTATTGGAGCCTACATTTTATCTTAAATCAACATCATGTTGCTCCTATAAAGAGAGGAGATAAATACAAGTCAAAAGTATGTAAAACCAAAAAATTCATTTATCCAAGTGAATCATGTGGGTCATAGTGTTGATTATAAATGGTCAGGAGGACTTAGGCATAGACTGAATCGACTGGAATCAGGCTATGGGAAGATTTCCATAAGGAAAATGCATAGTGACCACCAAAACATACCTTCCTCCCTAATTCTGATGATATTGAGTCATTCTTTGTGTTCTGTATTGCTTGCTTCTGATGGTGATTCTTTAACTTCAAAGGTCAAAATTGCCTTCACAGAATTTCAATTTCCCCTCATGTCTTGGTCAGTATTAAGTAAAAATATGATGATGATGCTTTTTTCCAATTCTGTGGGAAGGGACCAAGATACAGTTTGCTGAACATCCTATCCACCCACATTAGCTGGACCCACAGTGGAGATTCAGGGCAGGAAATGCCCTGGTGTAGATGCCATCCGTGTCTCTCTTCTTCATGATCTATGGACAGAGTGCTAAGGAGGCTTCAGGGAGCATGGAGAGAATATGGCTGTTATCATCAAAAGAGCATTGACATTTTGAAACAAAACTAACCTTACTTCAGACCATGGCATCTCATAAGTCTGGCATGTATAAGTCTCATACATCTCACCCCTTGATAAACATATGATGTCAAGTGCCCCCCATTTTGTGATCCTGTGTGCCCAGGAGAGTGTCCTTGCAAACTAAATCGTAGTTACTTACGTAAAGCAGCAATGAGTTATTTCACTAAACCTCATCCAGAATTTTTTCTAATCCTTTGAAGAATAAAAAGAATGTCAAAGTTTCCTGAGCTTAGAAAAGTGATATTAGAAGGAAAATCTCTAAGCAAGGAAGAAACCTGTCATACCAACATCTGTAGCTACCAAGGTGTAGGTGATGCTTAGATTATTCAGAAAATGTTGCAATTTTATTGGTAAGAATTAAGGGAGACAAGAAAATCCATTCCAAAATATGAGCATCTTTTGAGTCACCAGCAAAATATCTGAACAGAGTTTCCATTAAATTAAGAGAAACTGTTCTGAGAAACCAGGGCAGCACCTGGGTAGAGTGCTAGGGTATAAGAATCTGCACAGGCAGGTCAGTGACCTAAAGCTTCCAGGGGCAGTATGAGTCTGGGGCTGAGTGCACATGGGATTTGAGCCAAGTAGGAAGAAGTAGAGATGAAACTGTCTTAAAGAAGCGGTGGTGAGAGATACACATAGAAGTGGAGGGGCTGAGGCAATTGTTGCCAAGGGGCTCATGGCTTCCTTCATGCTATTTTTTCTTTGGCTTCCATTGAGGTGGTCTTTGTGTGGTCCCCTGATTGAAAAGCACAGGCCATACAAGTGAATTAAAGAATGTATATTTTTCAGATACGGGGGATGATGGGCAGAGCAGATGGGTCCACTTAAGCATAGTGTCTGATAAATTGGGACCGTCCTCTCTGGAAATGTTTATTGTCCTCTTGATTGCAATGTCCAATCAGTGTATTTCATATAGGTTGTGTTTTCCATAATTTCTGTAGTTTCTTTATTCTATATTAACACTTTGAGAAGTGTCAGTTGCCCAGATTAGCCATATCCTAAAGCTCTAGATAAATGCATCTGAGTATACTTTGCAATATTCATTCAGTCAAAATGAGATGATGTCTTAAAGCAAAAACAAGAAAGCTTTTGAAAATGACCCATCTTGTTAATAAGAATCTCTGTATTATACATGAAAAATACTCAGGAAGAAGTCCAGAACCTAGTAGGGATAAAGAAATATACGAGACAGCAAAAGAGACACTGATGTATAGATCAGTCTTATGGACCCTGTGGGAGAGGGAGAGGGTGGGGAGATTTGGGAGACTGGCATTGAAACATGTATAATATGATGTATGAAATGAGTCACCAGTCCAGGTTCGATGCACGATACTGGATGCTTGGGGCTGGTGCACTGGGACGACCCAGAGGGAGGGTATGGGGAGGGAGGAGGGAGGAGGGTTCAGGATGGGGAACACAGGTATACCTGTGGCGGATTCATTTCAATATTTGGCAAAACTAATACAATATTGTAAAGTTTAAAAATAAAATAAACAAAACAAAACAAAAAAGAAATATTTACAGATATAAATTTAATGTATTGCTCCAACTGACCCACTGTCATGTGTCTATTTTCATGTACTTAGAAAACAGACCAAATTTGACTTCTGACCCGGGTTTTGGGTGATGATGGAGTCAGGCTAATGCCTGATTCCTATACGTTTGGTCACAGACTGTTATTTCCCTCAGTTCATTTCTCACTACCCTATCCCTCTTCTTCATGTCTGAATTTTCTCAAAAACAAAGGTGGCCTCTCTAGTCTGTGTTACAAGGTTTTTTGCCAATGGCTGCAAGCCCATGTCCACTCTGCTCAGGCCATCTGATGGCCTGATTCCTGGCCCTTCTTGCTGAGTTCTTATCACAGGCAATGTCTGTGTCTTCCCCTGATAACAGCTCAGTTATTCTCCAGGCTCCTCAGTCATAGGTGTGAGTGGATAGGACTGGCTAGAACCCAGTGAAAGAACGGCTGACCAGGTTTTTGGATGAATTGGGGAAGGAAATGCAAACATGAATATTACTCTGGAGTAAAACCAAAAAGCTTTTGAGGTTATTGAAAATAACAGAAAACATGATGCACAGGAACTGTTGACGTCAACCTAATCCCACGAGACACCTCTTCAATACAGATTTGCTTTTGTTGAAACCTTAAAGGGCATATTCTAATCTTTTTACATAGAAGAGTTTCCATTTTATTTCCGGTGAGGCTAACTAGCAGATGCAGAAAATTCCATAAATAAATTTTTAACCCCTCATTTTACTATTTTATTAGAAGCTTATCTTTTATTCTATAATAACCCCACCATTTTACCACCTTCTTTCCTCAGCTTCCCATTTACATCGGCCACTTTGTTCTCCTACAATTTCTGCAGACATGGGCTCTCGACATGATTTTTGTTTCTTTTGTCTTCTCGTCCACATTCAATTTGTTGAAAATATGTCTTGAATATTTCCCTGTCGTGGAAGTCTAAACCCTGGTTATATCCCTTCTGGGTTACTAGATCCTTTCCAGAAGTCTTCCTTCAACACCAGGATTTTGCATGTATTTTTTAAAAAAGAAAAAATTCTACCACCAAAATGTGTGGCTCTCCTTTGGGGACTTTCTTCTGGTTTTTTGTCATTCCCACCAATTCAGCTCCATCATCACCACCCCTGATGTTTGTAGATACCAGCACATTTTTGATGATACTTTTTAACATTTTCTCCTTTGATTCTCTCAGCTGTGTGAAGTTGTGAGAAATTAAGTCATTCACATAGAGAACATATATATATATCTGCTTGGTACCAGAGAGTGTACTATCACTCAAGCCTTCTAAGGGTCTAATTTCTTCCTTCTACACAGCTCTGTAGTCTAATTCAGAGGGTTACTCACTGTTTACAACTTTCCTTTATCTTCTGTTGTCTTTATACTGCACTACTGAATATTTTGGATCACGTACCCCGTTCGTCCTTGGGCATTCAAAGTTTTTCTCCCGGTGTCCTCTGCATGTTCTTTTCTTGGCTTTTTAAGAATCAATTCTCAGCCTGCAAAATTTACGTCCCCCATACCTCATCATGGGACAAATTGCAATTCCTTTTCCTTATTCTTTATTCTTATCAGAAACCTCTATCATCAAAGACACCAATTTTGCCTCATTTCTTGATATATTAAATGTACCCTGAATAGTTATGGTCTTACCTCCTGGGAAAGGACTTTAAGGGCTTGACTGTAGAATGCTGACTTTCTTATATAATCTAGTTATACAAGATTATACAAGTTATAATCTAGTGTCTGGTTTCCTCCGACCCCGACAAACACATGCTCTAGACAATGTTTTTGCTTCCTTTTTACCAAACATTCATGATCACAAAGCTTTGTTTTCAAAAGCACTTTTCACCTAAAAAATTCAAAGTGCTTTGAGCATTATGCATCTTGGCAGTGTTCCTCTGAGGTAAGTGGGTGGCAAGTATTTTTATCACCTTCTATTAAAGCAGAAGCAGAATTCACTGCACTAGGATCCCCTGGAAAGCAGAACGATGTGGACTTAGTGAGTCTCTTCTCTATTTCATTTATTGGCCGCTGTAAAACTATTCCTGATAGAACTGGGTAGAAGCATCTCCCTTGCAGGCAGGCTTCTATGCATGCTTTTAAATAGCTTCCCAGAGATGCTGATTATGGAGTTTGGAGTCTGAATGTAAATGAATTTGAAAGGAGCCTGACTGGGTTCTGAAGGAAAAACACATTCAGAACTATGAATTAGATTCTCCTCATCCTTGGGTCCAATTCAAATGCCAATTCCTCTAAGAAAATAAACTTAGCCTTCTCCAGGACTCTCATGACCCTTTGCATATTCTTCTTTTGTGGCGTATATAACTCACTGTACTTTCTTCTGCCACTGATTCCATGCCCGATTTATCTCTGTGGATAGCCACTTGAAAGATTTGCTGGAATGGAATGAAAGGAATTAACCTCTATTGTTTCTAATTATCATGGAGCTTAAAAATTCTTCCATTGGCAGGTTCTGAGTGTCCTGGATGACATCTAGATGATTGCAGTTCTTTGACTGTCTTTCCACTCAGCTTTGTGCTCACTAGTTGGCCATTGATTATGCTGAGAAATGTCACTCTCCTTAGCCAAGCATTTGTCTATCATAGCCAAGAAAGAGAAGCCAACTGGCCCTTTATCAACAGTAGCTCTGGGAGACCGTTTCTAGGTACCTGTCCTGAAAGGGGCCTTGTGGAGTGTCTTCTCCTGTGAGCCTTCCTGCTCGCATCGATGACATGCATAGCAGCAAAAGCCAAATGCAGGCCTCCCAGGAGCCACGTGAACTTTGGATGTGCTAGAACTCCACCATATCCTGCTGTTCTGGTGAAAGGGGCTTTAAGTAGAGTAGCTTGCGAAAAATAAATAATGCCAATTCTCCAGCTGCCCCTGGCTGCCTTAGATGTTTCTAAAAGGTGCCAATGAAGCCCACAAAATATTAGTAATGAAAAGGAAGGGAGAACAGGTTCCTTTTGTCATAAGAGTGAACTGTGACTCATACATCCTGACTCATCGAAAACATACAAAGGAAGCCAATCTGTGGGGTGCCCTCTAATAGGAATGTTTCTCCAATGACTCATGCAGGCCTGGAATGAGGAACAGCCTGAATCAAGCCAAACAAGTGTATTTTTAAATATGGGAGGGCGAGTTTCCTGGTACGATATGATGAAGAGTCCTACACACTTACATGGTTATTTTAGCCCAGGCATTGAAATGTGTGGGCACGGTCTCTGCAGAGCCTTCTCCTGTGGTCATGTTTTGTTTTGTTAGTGGGGAGAAATGTTTAATGATTAACTAGTGCTGGCAAGAATATGAGATTTCAGTGCTATGTTTCAGTGTAGCAAGGAGATGGAGCCTTTTTGCAAGTTGCAGCTTCAATAATGTTGTCCCATGGGACAAGTAGCGTGTCACATCTAACCATGCATTCCATAAACATTTTTGGAGACTCTAAAGACAGAAAAGGCATAGTCCTGGAGCTCCAGAGTCTTAGAATTTTTGTGGAAAGACACAAAAACAGGTAGAGAATGGTGTAAATGATGGAGTGTGAGATGGAGACAATTAGAGGTATCAGACTATAGGTAATGAGAATAAAGGCATCCCATGGAGGTGGTAACTGCACTGATGTTAAAAGACCTTTGGAGTTATCACTGAGTAGGTGGCTCAGTGGTAAAGAATCCACAGGTAATGCAGGAGACACTGGTTCGATCCCTGGGTCAGGAAGATCCCCCGGAGGAGGAAATGGCAACCCATTCCAGTGTTCTTGCTTGGAAAATCCCGTGGACAGAGGAGCCTGGTGGGCTACAGTCCATGGGGTTATAAAAGAGTCGTACACGACTGAGCAACTAAACAACACCAACCGGGGAATGAGACGAGGCAGGGTGTTTCAGGCATAAGAGAAACTTATATTTAAGTCTAGAAGTCTTGTAAACAGTTTATTTGATTTAATTTGTTTGGTCATTCTAATTCCTTCTCAAAATTTGAAATTGTTTTCTCCCTCTCCCCAGTAAATACATTCTGGAAGTTTTATTTTAAAAAATGTGCAATGGGCCTATTAAAGGCTAGGCAGAGTACACACAGTAAAGACTTTGAGAGGAGCTGGGATTTTATCTGAGGGATTTTAAGCAGAGTTGACTTAATTATTTTCACTATGATAAAGCACTAATAATAATAGGTTTAAATGCTTCTTATTGCTCTATCTGTATCTTGCTGTGGCAACAGTTAGATTTTCATGAACTCCTCATGGGGCAGTGAGGAACATGAATCTGTCTTGAGGGTGGGAAGACGTTTTGAGGTCTTTTGTCGCCATCTGGCACAGCAGACAATGAACACTTGAACCCAGCCCAGTGGCAGCAGGAGAGGAAAGGAGGAAATGAATATATTCAGAATACTAAGGTGACTGAGAGAGGAGTCCAGTCGACCATGGATGACTAAGCATAGGAGACTGCTGAGATGGGGACCCAGACTAGATAGAAGGAATGAGTTCAGTTTGGGTCATTTTGAGTGTGAGGTGACTAAGGGATATCCAAGCAGGCATGTCCAGTAAGCAACTGGTTGTCTGAAGCTCAGGGGAAAGTTCTGAGCTCAAAAACGAGATTTGACAATGGTGACCATGGGAGACATGGGAGTAGTTCAGTTCTCCTAGGGCAAGAGTGAAGAGAAAAAAGAAAAGAAAGATGAGAACAGAACCTTGGGCCGAGAAAAGTACCACCCCCATCCCAAACAACAAACAAAAAACAAGTCTCTGAAGAAGACAAGAAAGAACAGTGAGATTGGGAAGAACAATTATCCAGTGCTAGTGGGCTATTGTTTTTATGTTTTACCCTCTCGAGTCTTAACAGCTGCCATATAACCTCAAAAGCATTTATAGGGACTCCACATGCTAGATATAATGTCCTTCTTGCTAGGAAACATGGGTACCCGTATTGGGTATCCTGTGTACATTCTAGTGACCACAGGCGATGTCCTGATCATTTATGTGTGTAAGAGAATGGAAGTGATGTCAGAAGCACCCTCTGTTTTTAGAGAATTGGGAGTTTTTATAAAATCAAAGTTCTCAAATGCTTTTGTCCCAGGCGAGGGAGAAAACTATTTCAAAACATGAAGAATAAGATCGTATGACCAAAAAGTAAAATAAAATAACTGTCTACAAAGAAGGGAAATGAAAGTGTCTGAGAGCATTACATTTTATTTCATATGGAAGGCAGGACTGAGAATTTTCATCAGAAAATCGTCCTCTTGAAGTTAAAAGCATCTTATTTTAGTCTTATCCTTAGTTCGGTTTTTCATTAAGATATGTTCTTATCTAAAACGATGTCTTTTTGGTAAGAGTTTAAAAAGAAAGAGAAAGATGATGGCTAAGAAGCTGAAGGCCAAAATAACCTTTGTTAAATTTGGCTTAGAACAAGTTCAACGGCAGGCAGTCTGTCGTTGGATAATAACCACCTGAATATATAAGGATATTAGAGAAACTTTAGAACTATTATTATATCTCAGCAAGACCATGGAGGAAAAAGCTGCAGACATTCAATATAAAAAGAATGTGGATAACAAAGGGTTAAAATATATCTTTGCCATCAATTTAAGACTGACTACAGACACACATTCCTGAGGCAGAAGCTATATATGTGAACCTGTCTCATAGGCCCAACAAGAAGAAACCAGTGTTTCATTCCTTGGAATACTAATTAGCCCACAGTCTGTAATATGAAAAACTAGTCTCATTAAAGCAGTAACAAGAACTTAAACCTAATTTTATTAGTGCTTTTTAATAGTGAAAATAATTTTATCAACTGCAAAACTGTGTTCACTTCTTGGATGTCCATGTATTCAAGATAATGAGATGCACTCTGGGAGCACATGCAGAGTGAATGTGCCACATTTTTACTCAAATTTATTTCCCAAAATACCACCAAAACACCGATGCCTGGTTTTTTGTTTATTTGTTTGAAGCTATTTCTGTGAAATAGAAATCCAGTTCCAACATAATTTTTAAAAAGAAGTTAAAGTGCATGGGGCTATTTTTAACAAATAGAAATAATATAATTTGGCTACTTACCCTAAACCTGAGACATCTGGGGTAGTCATGGATATGTGTGTGATCACTCAGGGTCAAAGGAGCTCAATGGCCTTATTATGTGAATACTGTTGAAGCTCTCATTGCTTCGTCAGTATTGTAATGGTTAGGACAGCACCAGCAGCAACTAGAATGCTACGGGGGCAAGGAGACCTCCAAGTACACTGACTACACACATATTCAGAGAACAGCCTCTGCAGGCTGAAGGCCTCCAGACTTACTTTCTGCCCTGTCTCTCTTTGGCTGTGTGACCTCAAATAAGTTACTTACCCTCTCTGTGCCCCAATTTTCCTCACTTGTGAGACAGAGTTGAGAATCGAACTTGTCTCATATGAGAATTAAATGATTTAATAGTTATAAAGCACAGAGAACAGAGGCTGGAATATATTAAGTGCTATAGAATTGTTTGATTAAAAAAAAATTGGTCTCATTAGCTTGATTTTCCTAATCTTCCGTTCATTAAAAGAGACAAATTTTCTATCTTCTTTATTAAGAAACCAATGAACAAATAAAAGGTACCTGAAATTAAAAGTCTATGAATTGTTGAATTTTCTCCTGGCATTAAAACAGTAACATTTTCATGGGAATACATGTCTGCCATAGATAAATTGGAAAATGCAGCATTCTTACCAACTGTAAGAATTGCATATCCAAAAATTACTTTAGTTTTCAAGATTAAGTGTTCATTAAAATAATGGCTTGGAGAAGAAATGGAATTAAATTTATTTTTATATCACAGTAAATAGGCGTTCTAGAAAGTATTAACTTTCTGCTATAAAAATCTTCCATAGAGGGGAATTAATGTGTGTTGAGTAGTTTGATAAGAAGGACTCTGGACCCAAATTATTGTTAAATCCTGGCTCTGCCTCTTCTTAGCTCTGTGAACCAAGCAACATCGCTCTTCTGTGCCTCGTTTTCTCATCTGTACAGTTGGGGTGATAATAGCTGTACCTCCTTTATGCAACTGTTATGAAGACTAAATGAGAAAATACTTGTAAGGAGCTTAGAACAATTCTTCTGCATGGCCACTGCAATGGTATCAAGTAAATAACAGCTTTCTAGGCTACTCACCTTCTAACTTGCTCTGGCAGATTTCCCAAGTGACTGGTAATTCAGACTATGTCCTTTTCAAGTTTTCCAGCCAGCTGTTCCTGGTTTGATATGTAATGCTTTATCCTTTCATTTCCTCCTTCTGGGGTAAATCTCAGTCAAGTGCCTGTGTGAAGCCTGACTTTTTCCTACATGATTAATACGATGCTTGAGGATACACTTCTTGGGCTGGTGCTCTGTGGGTGCACTGCTTGGCCCCTCTGCACAAACCTGCCCACGTGACCCTGGGTAGGAGAGAGCCGTACTTCTTATATGCACTCTTCTTTAAGAGGATTTATGGAACTATATATATAGGCAAAAAATTAGCGGTTTAAGTCTGTTTTGATCACTGACAGAAATCTTCATCCTCTCAAAGCCCACATTGGCAAAAGCATGATTGTCACTGGATTATTCTGTTCATATCCCCCATATTCCCTTTAATTCCCCATGGGTAGGGGGACACATTGTTAACACTGTCCTGCAATTTTTGAGGCCATATGTTCCTTGTAACAAAGTCTGATGAGGGCCTGAGATCAGCACTGAGTTCAGGTGCTCCTGCTCAAAGCCACATGTGGTAAATGAGGTGGGCGGGGAGAGGGAAAGAGGCCCCTACCCTGGGGCAGGACTAGTTGTTGGCAGTTGATCTACAGGAGGAGGGTTATATACCATAATTTGGGTACATACCAGATTTGAGGCATTTTTGTTGTTGTTGTTACATTTATGTGATTAATCTGCTTCCCTTATAAAATTCCTCATTTTTCCTTTTTTTTTAACTTTCTAATTTTACATTGGAGTATAGCCTTTTAACAATGTTCTGATAGTATCAGGTGCAGAGCAAAGCAACTCAGCCACACATATGTATGTATCCATTCCCTCCCAAACTCCTCTCCCATCCAGGCTGCCACATAACTGAGTAGAGTTCCCCTGTGCCATACAGCGGAGAAGGCAATGGCACCCCACTCCAGTATTCTTGCCTGGAAAATCCCATGGGCGGAGGAGCCTGGTAGGCTGCAGTCCATGGGGTCGCTAAGAGTCGGGCACGACTGAGCAACTTCCCTTTCACTTTTCACTTTCCTGCATTGGAGAAGGAAATGGCAACCTACTCCAGTGTTCTTGCCTGGAGAATCCCAGGGACGGGGGAGCCTGGTGGGCTGCCGTCTATGGGGTCACACAGAGTTGGACACGACTGAAGCGACTTAGCAGCAGCAGCAGCAGCAGCAGCGCTACACAGTAGGACCTTGTTGGTTCTCCAGCTTAAATACGGCAGTGTGTACATGCTAACTCCAGATTCCATAGCTCATTTTCTATTAAGAGAGCACCTATACTTGGATTTCAGGATATTGGTGGAGAGAATACAGAGGACTGCGTCATTTTGTAGGTTGGACAATTTATTTTAAAGTAGTGGGTGAAGCATGTGTGGGGCCTTCCAAGGTGGCCCTATCACAGCAAGAGTGCCTAAATGTGTGTTATACAAAAGTTGGGAACTTCTCTCATCCCATTTTATTAACAGTGCACGAAGTGGGGCGTAATGGAAACCACATAGAAGAAAAGCATGTCTAGGGAGGCAGAAGAAGGAGGAAACCAGGGAAGGCATTGTGGGCATGTGTTTGTGGAAGGCTGGCCATGTGAGCACCGTTAAGAATGCAGAAATTACTGAATCAGGATTCCTGTGTCTTGGAGGCTCATAAACAAGTGTGGGGATTCCAAACGGATGGAAGAAATAAAAGGTCTGGAAACACAAAGGAAGCAGAAGTTGGGCCGGGCTGGAGGGAAATGACTTTAGCAAAGGGATGGACTTTGAAGGTTGACTCACTGGGCTTCATGAAGAGGGAAACCCAGGAGCTTAACATGTGCAGATACAAGTGTGTGTGCCCGTGTAGTTGCTCAGCCATGTCCGACTCTTTGCAGTGCTATGAACTGTAGCCCGCCAGGCTCCTCAGTCCATGGGATTCTCCAGGCAAGAATACCAGAGTGGGTGTTGCCAGCCCTCCTCCAGAGGATCTTACCTACCCAGGGATTGAACCCACGTGTCCTACATTGCAGGCAGATTCTTTACCCATTGAGCCATGGGGCAGCCCCGCAGATATAAGTGGAGAGGTTTATTTGATGACTTTTTGTTGAATTTAATGTTCAGTCCTAGGTCAGTCAGGAAAAGTTAGGAGAATGGAGTAGGGGCAGACTGGAAAGTGTTGAATGCTTTGCTAAATCATTTGCATTTTATCCTGACACCTACATGTAATCACTAAGTTTTTAAGGGGACTCAATTACTGAGTACCAAAGACATGAAAGAATGTATGCGATGAGCAAGACTTGACATGTCCTCTTTCCTTTATTTGCTATTTATTGGACTTAGGGTTACTTATTTTTAGCCTCTTTGCCAGATCCCCAGCCCTGGTTAAGGCTCTGAGCCTCAGGTAAAGATGTCATCCATGGTCATGTGATGGCGCACAGCTCTTTCTTGCTGGGGCTTCAGTGAGGCACATCCCAGCCGTTCATTAATCAGCCTCTATCCCAACATAACCCTCAAGTGCCCATCTCACATGGTTGAACAGGCAATTATTTATATCCATGCTAAATTTGCTGTATGACAGTCTCTTAATATGTCACTTCTGAGAATAATTTTCCTTATAAAGGAAATTTCAATAAGGGCATGCAGAAATCACTTCTTGAATGTGCTTTCCTTTGCCCTGCCTTGGACTGTCTACCACCCAACTAGAACTTTCCTCTTTCCTAATCGTTCACTGTGCCTACCAATGCTGCAGCCACACCTCACCCAGGAGGTCGGCAAATTAGATTTTTCATTTTGGTTTTGTATTAGTAAAGCATACTACAAACTTGATACTCTTCCCAAAGAATTCAGTTTTTCCTATTATGTTCTTTTCTTTAGACTATTCAGAGACCCATAAGTGAATCCAGAGGCAATTATTTTGTCAAGAGAGAAGGTGTCAGGATCCAGATTCTGTTTTACTGCCCGTCTTAGTTTCAGCCAGAGGACCAAGAAGCACAAACACGGAGCATGTCAGAAAGCCCATTTTTCAATTATAAACCAACATCTAGGACTCACTTAGCTCGTTGTTATTAGAAATCATAATTTCCTGAAAATTCTGCACATTTTGTCATTTGGTAGATGCAGCTCTATAATTTTCCAGGGAATCTGTTACTTTCATGAAGGGAGGTTCAAGTGAACAAGATTTCACACAGACTAAACCTGTGTGAATCTAAATTTAAGATTTTGGGGAAAATTGCACATCATATTTGTATTCTGCACAGCATTTTATAGCTACCACTTATTGAGTGCTTATTATATGCCAAGAACTATGCTAGGTGTTTTATGGGACTCCTCTCACTATATCTTTACTCAGTTCTACAGATGTAAATTACTGTTATTATCATCATAATAATAGACTTGATGACATAAGGGACTTAGTTGAGAAAGTATAGAGAAAGAATTCTAGCCTCAATTCTGGTGACTCCTAACTACTTAGCACTAATGTTTTTATGTAGTTCATCACTCGCCCTTAATACACTGAAGTAGAGTCCAGAATAACAGGGATCCTCAAATTACCTGAATTTTAATTCCATTAAAAAGAGATAAAAGGTAGAGGAAGAAAGGTGATAGAAAGTTGTTACTTTATTCCACTCCTGTTTAAAACCTCTAATGGCTTCTTATTGCAGGTGGAATAAAGCCCGTGCTCCCTAATGTGTTCTACAAAGAATTAGATGATCTGATGCCTGCTGGTTTCTTCAGCTTTTACTCATTTCTCCTTCTTCTTGAGCTCAAGGTCATATAGATAATGAGTGGCAGAGCCAGCGTCCAAACTCAGGCAGACTGGCTCCAGGACCCTGTTCTTAACCACCTTACTAGTTGGATGTATGGATGGATGAATGAGTGGATGAATGAATGGATGGATGAGTGAATCAATGGGTCAGTGGACTGATGGATGGACAGATAGATGGACATGCACACACATGGATGAAAGGAAGGAAAGAAAGACGGAAGGAAGGAAGGATCTGTAGATGAATGAAGGAAATGAGAGAGGGACAGAGGGAGGAAACTAATATAAGAGACTTGGGACTCTAATAGTTTGTATACAACCAGTCAAATCTATTAAAGCTTTTCCATCAGCATCTGCAATACTCTTCAGTGAGGTCAGGATTGCCTTTCACAAAAGAAAATGCACACATATACCCTTTTATCTACCTAACAGATGAAATTGAACTAAAGCCCAGGTGTGGAGACATACCCCTGAACAATTTTAGAGGCTAATACCACTTAAGTGATTGCACTAGGATGCCTGCATAGACAGGTTATGTGCTTTTCTATCCAGCAGTTAACCTGACTACATGAAATGCAATCCCTGGCTCCAGAGGTAATGGGCAGGGCAAATACAGCACCACTTCCGAAAGCCCATGGAGATCATCTGCAGTAGATTTTACACTGTCTGAAATGCTGTTCCTTCTTATTTGCTTAGAAAGCTCATATTCTACTATTTTAACTTAACTTTTTATATCAGTCTAATTTAAATGAATAGAAGTATTCAAATCCTGAAAGCATAACACACCTCAGTGAATTTTTTAGTATTCAGCTATCCATTTTGCTGTTCCTTAGCTCAAGATCTAGAGTATTATGCGACCACCAGAGACCCGTGGGGGCTCCCCTGGTGGCTCAGATGATAAAGAATCCACCTGCAATGCAGGAGACCTGGGTTCGATTCCTGGTTTGGGAAGGTCCCCTGGAGGAGGGCATGGCAACCCACTCCAGTATTCTTGCCAGGAGAATCCCCATGGACAGAGGAGCCTAGTGGGCTCACAAAAAGTTGGATATGACTGAGTGACTTAAGTACAGCAAAGCATAGAGACCCTTGGGGGCTGCCTTAACCCCAATTTCTTCCTGTCTCTAAGAGAATAGGAGAATACCCTGTTTCCACCACCATAGATAAATTTTCCAATTTGAGCTTTACATAAATGGAATCACATAGTGTGTGGTCTTTTTAAGAGGATTCTGTTTGTCCAACGTTGTGTTTTCTATTCATTCATGCTATTGTGTGCAGTATAGCTTTTAAAAAAGTATTTCTTTGTAGTAAGTATATTGCTATATACTTACTACAAAGTCTACTACAAAGTGGTGTTGGAGAAGACTCTTGAGAGTCTTTTGGACTGCAAAGAGATCAAACCAGTGAATCCTAAAGGAAATCAGTCCAGAATATTCATTGAAAGGACTGATGCTGAAGCTGAAGCTCCAATACTTTGGCCACCTGTTTCAAAGAGCTGACTCATTAGAAAAGATCTGATGCTGGGAAAGATTGAAGGCAGGAGGAGAAGGGAATGACAGAGGATGAGATGTTTGGATGGCATCACTGACTCAATGGACATGAGTTTGGGTGAACTCCAGGAGTTGCTGATGGACAAGGAGGGCTGGAGTGCTGCAGTCCATGGGATCACAAAGAGCTGGACATGTCTGAGAGACTGAACAACAAATATTGCTATATGAATAAACTAAAATTTATCTAATATATTGAGAGGACATTTTTACTGTTTCAAGATTTGGGTTATAACAAATAGAGCCACTATGAACATTCAGATACCTTTCTTATGCAGCACCAGTTTATGCATTTCTTTTGGATCTATATCTTTGGGTAGAATTGCTGTATCATTGAGTATGAATATTTTAGTTTACCTTATATGCAGAGTACATCATGAGAAACACTGGACTGGAAGAAGCACAAGCTGGAATCAAGATTGCTGGGAGAAATATCAATAACCTCAGATATGCAGATGACACCACCCTTATGGCAGAAAGTGAAGAGGAACTCAAAAGCCTCTTGATGAAAGTGAAAGAGGAGAGTGAAAAAGTTGGCTTAAAGCTCAACATTCAGAAAACGAAGATCATGGCATCCGGTCCCATCACTTCATGGCAAATAGATGGGGAAACAGTGGAAACAATGTCAGACTTTATTTTTCTGGGCTCCAGAATCACTACAGATGGTGACTGCAGCCGTGAAATTAAAAGATGCTTACTCCTTGGAAGGAAAGTTATGACCAAGCTAGATAGCATATTCAAAAGCAGAGATATTACTTTGCTAACAAAGGTCCGTCTAGTCAAGGCCATGGTTTTTCCTGTGGTCATGTATGGATGTGAGAGTTGGACTGTGAAGAAGGCTGAGCGCCGAAGAATTGATGCTTTTGAAGTGTGGTGTTGGAGAAGACTCTTGCGAGTCCCTTGGACTGCAAGGAGATCCAACCAGTCCATTCTGAAGGAGATCAGCCCTGGGATTTCTTTGGAAGGGCTGATGCTAAAGCTGGAACTCCAGTACTTTGGCCACCTCATGCGAAAAGTTGACTCATTGGAAAAGACTCTGATGCTGGGAGGGATTGGGGGCAGGAGGAGAAGGGGATGACAGAGGATGAGATGGCTGGATGGCATCACTGACTCGATGGACGTGAGTCTGAGTGAACTGCGGGAGTTGGTGATGGACAGGGAGGCCTGGCGTGCTGCAATTCATGGGGTCGCAAAGAGTCGGACATGACTGAGCGACTGAACTGAACTGAAATACTGTTAAACTGCTTTTCAAAGTGGTTGAGCTGATTTACACTCCTAACAACTGTTTATGAGCATTCCATTTTTTTCTACATTCTTATCCACACTTAATTTTTTTTTTTAATCTTTTCATTATAGCCATTCTGGTGATATTTGAAAATATCTCATTGTAGTTTAAATTTGCATTTCTCGGGTGATTATAAAAGCCAAGAATCTTTTCATGTGTTCATTGGACACTTAGATATCTTGTGAAATACCTACTTTAGATCAGATCAGATCAGTCGCTCAGTCGTGTCCGACTCTCTGCGACCCCATGAATCGCAGCACGCCAAGCCTCCCTGTCCATTACCAACTCCCGGAGTTCACTGAGACTCACGTCCATCTACGTTTTCTTATTTTTCTGTTGAGCTGTCTTTTTTTCCCTTATTGATTTATTAGAGGTATTTATATACAATGGATATCAGTTTTTTGCCAGACAGTGCTGCAGGTTTTTCTCCTACCCTGAAGTTGCCATCCTTCTTGTACCCTTTGATAAACAAGAGTTCTTGATTTTAATATAAGCAGATCAAACCTTTTTCTTTAGGGTTAATGATTTTTTTTGGTCCTGTTTAAGATATCTTTGCTCACTTCTAAGTTATCAGTATTATTCTCCTGTATTATATAGGAGCCTCATTGTTTTTCCTTTCACACTGAGACCTGTAATCTGCTTTGAGTTGATTTTTGTAGATGGTATGAGGTAAGGAGTTATAATTCATTTTTCAGATGCATATGTAATTGGCTCAGCACAAGTTGTTAAAAATTCTTTTCACTATAGTGTCACCTTTTTCATAAATCTAGTGACTGTACGTATAAGACTATATTTGAAGATAAGAACTCCCTATCCTGTTTTGTTGTTCTGTTTTTCCATTCATGGACCAATATCAAGCTGTTCTAATTATTATAGTTTTATGATGTCTATCTGCAAGTATAATTCCTCCAAATTTGCCATTTTAGCTAAGTACAATAATAATTATTTTGCTATTAAAACTGGTAACAACTAGCACTTACTAATGCTTATTTTATCTCAGTTAATATGTGAATCGTGTATCACTTTAGATTTAATCTTAGCAGCAATCTGATGAGGTAAGATGCATTATCTTTTTTATAACGAAGAAACTGAGCCCCGGAGGAAGAGTAAGTTGGTAAAGGTCACATTTCTATTCAGTAGTGACACCACGATTTGCCCCCAGATCAACCTCACTCTAGAATCTCTGCTCTTTTATTAACACACAACTGTGAGCTTGAGCTATGGCCTCAGGTCATTCTTGGTGAATTGTTTATCTTTTGATGCTAGAGTCTGATTTTTAGCCCTAACACTAGTTGGTACTTTTTTTTTCTCTCTCCATGTCCTTAAAAAAAAAAAAAAAGCCAGAAGGAAAGTGAACAATGGAGCACTGGATTAGACGATATGTCTTTTTAGTGTCAATTTCATACTATTTTTAGGCATGAGAGAGGATAGAAAAGAATATCCAGAGTTCTGTTAAACCAGATTTCAGGAGCTGGGAAGCGCTGAGCAGCTTTCAAGCATCTGATCCCCTGTCCTGAAATAGCAGGGATGGAAGCTTCTGCACTGGTGGAGCTCAGCAGTGGGGAACTTTTCACATTCCTTGCCCTCACTCTCCTCGCCTCTTTTCACCTCTCCCACCTACAAAAGGTTTTGAACTCTGAGCCTCTTCCCACACAGCACCAAAACTCCAAAGCCAAGCTATTAAGGAATACCCAGTCTAAAAATAGAAAACTCAAAGGCCGCAAGGGTGAGATTTTGTGCATAGGTATAAATAGACATTTGCATCTGTGAATTCATCAATATATTTCCCAGACTGACCCTAGAGCCACAAATAGTTCTAGTTTCATGCTGTGGCTACCTAGTAAGATTTGGCAGCCATTCTGACAGTTTTCACGGCGCTCTTGTGTTTATGATTTATCCTCTTATTCCTGTAGCTAAGAATTTTAAAACAAAATGCCCTTTGTGTTAGGCCAGTGCTTATTTCTTTTTCAAAAGTGTGTCATTTCCAAAGACTGGTGTAGTTGAAATGGCTCATTATTTCATGGTAAAAATACTCAGAATTTGCCTAGTGCCACCAAAACATGTCCCTTTAGTCACTTGCAAATGGGTTCACAGTCTGAGTATAACAAGGGTCATCAAAAGCAGGAACAGAGCTTTTCAGCATCTCAAACTACATTTGTCTGAGAAAATTCCCATGAAAGAGCAGAAATTATATGCATTTTCCTGTGTCATCTTGTCATTCTATCTTTAGTCGTGTAATTTTCTTATGTAATGGTCTGCATTCGGTGATATTAATAGATTGAAAGGGGCTGAAAACACTAACACTTTTCTTATGAAAGAAAGATTGAATACTAGCTTATCAAACGTCTCTAAGCCTATCAAATGCCACTCTGATGCCCTAATACCCTAACTGAAATGTGTCATTCAAGGAAATAATAATTTAGGACATAAAGTTCAATGCAGGTATAATCTCCAAGTTCTGTAATTACTAATGGACATTAGGGACTTCAAAATACATTATGTAGAGTGTGTGTGTGTGTGTGTGTGTGTACGTGTGTGTAGTCTTATAATCTTAGATTTGGCAGGAACCTTACCAGGTGGTCTCATTTACAGGTAAGAAACTTGGAGCCCTGGAGCTGAGATGACCTTCTCAAGGTCACAGGGCAGCGCTAGAACCCTTTCTTCGTATTCACTTTTCATTGTTTACTTGCTACCCTACAAAAGCCATTGTTTTTGAGCCTCCAGTGACCATACCTGCCTCACCTTACAGTATCCAATGGAAAATAGGAACAAATCTACTTTGAAAGGCAAAAATGCTACTTAAGTGTATAGCATTCTTGTTTTTCATTTTAGAAACAAAGTGTGTGGATTATAGAAGCTTTCAAAGCTTCCTATTTAAAAGTGAATTAAATGTCAGCAAATTAATAAGAACTCATTTACTCCCAGCCCTGAAAATACCTTAATATTCCAGACTTAAAAGAACAGTAAGTTGATCCTTTTTTTTTAATAAAAGAGAATCTCATTGTGTTAAAAATAGTGTGCTTAAAAACAACTTGGTTCTTAAAAAAGTCTATTTTTGTCTCATTGAAAATTTCTCTTTAAATTCCATTTATAAAATCATTGCCTACAAATTCCACACTTCTTTTTCTTCAAAAAGTGTTTCTGTTTTCCTTAAAAAACAGTAATAAACCTTCCCTTCCCTATTTTTATCTGTGTGTTTGTTTGTTTGTTTAAATCTCCAGATTAAGGACCCTGTTCATGAGAATCAGACCACCTCTGTGAGCTGATGCAAGTTTAGTTTATCACTGGGACAGCCTGGGCTGAAGTCCATTTGCTATGGGATGAGAGCAGCGTAATTTTGTTGGCCCATAGTTGCATTGAGCTTACTTCCTGTAGTCATGTTCCCTTTTGATCCCCATAGCCCCCTGATGAAGCTTTTTCTATTGTTGCCCCCAGTTTACAGATGAGAACACTCAGGCAATGACAGATGAGATGTGTGGCCCAGCTGGCTCAGCAGTAAGTGACAGAACCAGGATTTGAACCCCAGCAGCCTGACTCCCAGCATCTTTGCCTACTTTTGGCCAACACAAACTCTTGGATGAGCCATTTTGCCTTTCTCACTGCTCTTACCTGAAAAATGAAAGAGGAAAATAGATCAGATAATCTGGACCAGTCCTTCCTGCTCAATCATCCTCAATCCTGAATATCTGCAGTTTGTGTATTTTTGAGGAAAAAAATATTACTTTTTCCTTGCCTTTAATATAGGAACAACTTTAAATCATAAATCCCAAAATACATCAGTCTTCTCATTGTTTCTTTGGTAACATGTGAGGGAGAAAATTGTTTTTGATTTGTTGTGTGCCCATTTCTCATCACAAGGGATGAGTCCCAAAGAAGCTTAGGACGATGGCAAAGCCGTTCTCCTATGGAGGTTGAAAACAATGGCTCTGGTGTAGAATGCTGGGTGTGCAACAATGATGGGCTGTCACCGCAACAATGTCAGGGCAATGATGATGGACTATGGAGCCAAGTCAACTGAGTTTGACTTTGCCACTTGAAAGCTGTGTGACCCTGGACAACTTTCATAACCCTTCTAACACTATTTCTAATTTAAATAAAAAGAAATTGAGGTTATTTTCCTAGAGGAAAATAGGGCCTGAAATGTGGCTGATGACAGTGGTATGGCCGTTGTTGGTACTGTCACATGGCCAGGTATTATCCATCAGCAGGTGCTGGCTGTGTACTTGCTGTGAGCCTCACTGGGCTGTGCATCAAGATCATGGTTTCTGTTGAAGGAAGAATCCAAGGAGATCTAAGAGAGTAGGTGGAGAAATTAACTTTCAAAGCATCAATCACAAGGAAATGCCCTGTGCTCTTGGTGTCAACTAAGGCAGGAAGCTGCTGCTGGGTCAACAAAAACTGTAGGTTTCCAATGCTCATCTGGGGCCACGTGCCTTAGTTGACATGATGGAAGGCTTAATTTCTTCAAGTTTCACCTTTCTCATATATAAAATGAGGATAAGCATCATGCCTACCTCCTGGGTTGCTGTGAAGATAACACCCCTAGAGCCCTTGTGAGTTACACACAATCTTCTACCACCTGATCCCTATTATTAAGGATGTCGTTTTCATCCCTCTTCACCCCAGCAAGAGCAGGGCTCGTTGTTCTCAGTTTTGTCTGGCTTGCACAGCTCCAGTAGTCCCATAAAACTTTAATTAGGGCATAAAGTACACATATAATCACACCAGTCCTGAAAAAGGTACTGTGATAATGTGATTAATAAGTTTTTGTATGGTGATAGTGCTTTACAGTGCTGGTGTAGACCTGTAAATTTTACTGGCTTCAGTGCTTATGAAAGTGAGAGTGACAGCGCATTGCCCAGGGCAGCAACACACAACCCTCCTGCATTTACTTTTCAAGTTCCTTAAATAGCTTTGTATATCAGGTCAGGACTTCACTTTCTTCAATTTCGTCATCTCTACCACTAACATGGGCTTCCCTGGTGGCTCAGATGCGGAAGAATCTGCCTGCCAGGCAGGAGACCTGGGTTTGATCCCTGGGTCGGGAAGATCTCCTAGAGAAGGGTTGGTTACCCATTCTAGTATTCTTGTCTGGAGAATTCCATGGACAGAGGAGCCTGGTGGGCTACAGTCCACGGGGTCACAAAAAGTCAGACACGATTGTGACTAACAGTCGGCCAGTCACCACTAACATGAGCTGGAGTTGGGGTTACTCATGTGTTCTTTCCTCTAATTTCTGAGATGTAATAACAGGCTTGACTAAGAACTGAGGGCCATCAGAGAACATCCCATGTTCCTGGAAGTGATCTGCTGGTACAACCTTCATTGTCATCACCACCGCTTTGTTCCATATTTATGTCTATTTGTATCTTTTTAAAGCACTTTCCCATGAATGGGGAAGGCAGTGGAGATTTCATTTCCACTTTTTAGTTTCAAAAATCAAGAGCCATAAAGGTGAAGTGAGCTCCTCATTGTCATGGATGGACTTGAACCCAAATCTTTTGCCCTCAAAGCCATACTTTTTTAGTGTGACTGCTGGCTGCTGCTAGCCTATGCCCCTACCTTCTCAGGAAGAGAACAGCATTTACTATCTATTCTAAAGGATGAAGACAAAAGAGGTTTGTGCATAGGTGTGCCCCTACCAGAGCGGAGCATGTCCCCTTGGGTTTGATCAGGGCTCACTCACCAGGGGCTTTCCCCCAGGGGATTCTCTCTAAATAATGTCTGTGTTCAACTACACGAAGGGCTTCCTGACCTTCCCCAAGTGCTGTGAACCTTACTCCCGCCACCACCCCTCCTGCCTTCCTGGGCTTCCAGGGCTTGAAATTCAACCATTTGGGGCCTTGAGGACTAATTGGCCTTTAAATAGAGTTCAATCAGAATAGAAATTCTTTCACTGTATGACACAACTGAGCGACTTCACTTTCACTTTTCACTTTCATGCATTGGAGAAGGAAATGGCAACCCACTCCAGTGTTCTTGCCTGGAGAATCCCAGAGATGGGGGAGCCCAGTGGGCTTCTGTCTATGGGGTCGCACAGAGTTGGACACAACTGAAGTGACTTAGCAGCAGCAGCAGGAACAACAGCCTATATTAAAAGAAAAAAAAATGTAGAATCCTGTTTTGGCCCAGGGGAATCAGGGATAGGGGAGTCACAGAGCTTACTTCCTTGGGCTCCAGTAGCCTTTTTCATATGACATGAACAGTCAGAGGTATTCTAAAGAGCAAATGAATGTGTGTAAAAGGACTGTAAAAATGTAAGCTTGACAAAGAGCTGAAGAGAAGGGAGGGCCTGGTGTGCTGGTCTGGGAAGAGGAGACAGGTGGCCACACCTAGAATTCAGAGCACTGGGTCTGACCATGACAAAGGAAACTTTGTAATGAGGTGGTTTGAAGGCAGTCTGACTGACTTCAGGGTTTGGTCCAGGACTGAACCTTCAAAGACACTTGGGCTGCTTCGACCTCCAGCCATCTGTATCTAGGAATGTCAACCAAATGGTTAATGGTATCAGATGCTTAATGATCTCAGATGTCCCCTGCTTACTGCCATAAGAGGGAAAAGAGCCCCCTGGAGAAATAATTCAAGGATGCTATTTTCAAAGTTGCAATTAATTGTGTATTCTGGAAAGCTCATCTTCTGCCAGTTATTCAGTTGAGAAATGGGAAATTATGGGTGATGGAGGAGCTGTGATTGACAGGGCAGTTTGAATGATCTTTATAAGGTCAATAAGGCAGATGCAGAGCCCATATTCAACACCAGGCATCCTGGAACAAAGCCATAATGATCATAACATGGGAAGAGTTTTACGAGCTAACTTCCATCAATCAAAATATGTGCATAAGGGTAGGTCTGACCATCTGACCTTAAACTCAGAGGTTTCATGGGGACTAGCCTCTGGTTGCCTTTTCTAAGTGCCTTTTTTTCTATGGTGGCTTGAGCCGAATGTGCCTCCCATTGTCTCCCTCTGGGGGATGTGGCCGTGTCTTTTCATTTCCCTTCTCAACTTCCTCCCCTCTTTCCCTCCTCTTTCCTCCAGCTAGTGAGACCTGCAACGATTTCCACCCGATGTTCTTCACCCATGACAGAT
Organism: Bubalus bubalis; assembly: GCF_019923935.1. Taxonomy (NCBI): domain Eukaryota; kingdom Metazoa; phylum Chordata; class Mammalia; order Artiodactyla; family Bovidae; genus Bubalus; species Bubalus bubalis. The sequence goes on from NC_059164.1 coordinate 59,932,203, forward strand.
CCTTTGAGGAGTTTTTCTGCATCTGTATCCAGCTCCTGAACAAGACATGGAAGGAAATGAGGGCGACTTCTGAAGACTTCAACAAGGTAAGAGGAATCTGAGGCAGAGGCAGCAGCTTCCTATGTCCTGGAAGAGGCTCCTCCCTACCCTTTGCATGGTCTCTTCGCTGCGCGTGAAAGGAGAATGAGGATGGCTGTGAGTTTAGGTGGCTTTGAGGATGGAAAATGGAAGGCATACCTGTACAGACAGAAGCCTGTGTGCCAATGATGTTCTTATCTCTCTAGGGATAAGCTTGGAACAGTTTGTTCCTTTTGGCTCACTAAGCAGAAGCCACGGGCAGAGACTCTTTCTTAAGAAATATTGATAAGGTGAACTTTGCCCTTAATGGCGTTGAGCTGGGAGGCCTTGTTAGTACAAGATCTAGTGGGGAAAAGCACCTCCCTTTCACCTGTGCAGGTGACTGCTAGGGAGAGAATGAGATGAGGAAGGCTGCTGTGGTCTCTCTGGGTTATGAATGGGTTGAGATAACTGCCCTTTTCTCTGTCACAAAGAGTTTTTATTAAAATGCAAGACCTCTTTGTGGGAGTTGAGTAAGTTGAAATGGAACATTTCTTGGTTTACAGAAAGCATTTGGTTTTTGTGGAGAGTGTGAATCTCACATTTCCACTTGTGAGTGAATGTTGGGTGGAGAGAAGAGTGTTGATCAACTTAAAGAAAGGGGATACGTCTTGTGCACTTTTCAAGATAAACAAAATCTTTATCCTTAGATCAAAGCCTTGTTAGCAATCATGATGTGGCTACGAACAACTGGTGGTTGGGGCAGGTGTGCATAGGACTTTAATAATTCTGATTTGCTAATATATATGGCTCTGGGTTTGACTAGCCCCCATCACCCATGTTCCCTGGCCTGGTACTGGGGACAGAACTGTTTCTGAGTCTTAAGTGTCTGGTCTCAGAGTCATCCTGCAGGGTCGTCATGGGCTTATGCTTGGGGCATAACGTAATATCTGAATTCTGGTGTCATTTGATATTCTTCATGGTCTTTGCCTCCCAGTCCCCTTTTCTCTGAACTTAAGTCTATCTGGTCCTTCTTTTCCACCATATTTCAGGTTCATGGCATCTTGAACCAATATTGGCTAAAAAGAAAGAAAACCAGGGAAAGGACACTTTTCCCAAGCCCTCCCCAAGGTTAGAACCCATCTCTATCAGCATAATGATCTTACCTGCACTTGTAACAGAGAATGAACACCATTCCATCTCAGTCATTCTGGGCCACCTATTCAGTTGCTTTCTTTTTGATTTTTGTGAATCTATTGTATGTTTTTGATTTGTGGTTAGCCTGGTTTTTGAGAAAGTTTACCCGTAACTGTATCTACTTGCTTTAGACTGATAGTCATGTAAGTTCAAACACATTCTAAAAGATGGACCTTTTTTACCCTCCCCCACATTTTGTGATTTTGATGTCCTGTTTTACATCTTCATGTTTATCCTATTGCTGTTCATTGTAGTTATAACCACTTCTAAGAAATGTTTTGATTGTTTTTTAATCTGTGTACTGGTTTGTTTAAGTGATCTTCAATCCTTTTGTACATTCGCTTGGGCCATCTACTGAGATCCTTGAAATTGGCCCCAGAGACTCCGCTCTGTGGAAAACACTATAGAGTGTGTGCTAGAGCTGCAGGTGTCTGAGCAACTGTGCCCAAGGACAGACATGATTTGGGATGGGAAGTAAGAAAGAAGCAGCCCGTTAATTCCCTTATGATTATAACTGTAGCCGCCTAAGTGTACTCTACTTGATTATGAGGGACTTTGCAAATCAGGTGCAAATTATCCTTAGGAGAGAGGGAAGAAGGAGCATGGAGACCTTTGTTCAATCAGACCAAACCAAGTGGAGAGTTAAATCAGCAGGCTCTGAGAGTTCCAGAGTGCTGTAGCCACTCTGCCTCTGGGTCAATGCAGCTCTTCCCATGCTGCACCGTTTCTGAAAGTCACTCAGTCCTCAGCTCTTGTGTCCTGGAGACACGTGTTCCTCAGGAGAAGATGTCACTGGCTCCCATGTGTTCTGGTACCAGGTGTCCATCTGCTTTCTGTGGGGGGGTTCATCTAGCCTTCTTCCCCAGAATTTTAGATATCTGCATTTTTGTGAAAGATAAAATCTAGTATCATTGCTATTGATCTATGCACAGATGAGGTGTATAGAAAATATTAGCAAATTCCTGCAAAGGAATGGCTCAAGGGAATAAGTACATAGACTTAAGTACTTAATTACTGTAGAACTTATAAGTTTAGGACATAAAGTTAAGAATACATCAGTAACAAAGGAAATCAGAGGCCTCAGTCTGGAGTTGCTGAGCAGGGCTGGAGGAAGGAGGTGAGCCTGGATCTCAGATCCATTTTGTTCATGGCTGCTGTGTGCTCGGGCCGGTGAAGATGATTTTCTCCTTGCGTAGGGTGAGGTCCTGGTAGGTGACAGTAAGGGCCCCAAAGGGTCATGTGAAAATCTGTTTAATTAACTTATATGGTTGCAGAAGCATTCTTCAGCAAGATCTAAGAGCCAGGTTCAAATACAGTTTCCTATTGTAGCCTAAGTGTCATCTTTTTTGCACTGGACAATCATAAACTATAGAGAAGAAAATGGCAACCCACTTCAGTATTCTTGCCTGGGAAATCCCATGGACAGAGAAGCCTGGCAGGCTACAGCCCATGGGGTCGCAAAAGAGTCAGACACGACTGAGCGACTAAGCAACAAATCATAAACTGATTCTGACATTACACATCTGCTGCAAGTAGGGGTGGTTAATTATGGTTGTAGGTAGGCAGCTGGAGGCCTGAGAGGCAGAGGGCCCCACTCCACATGCCCACTGGTCAAGAATGGATATCAGTGGAGGATCAGGAATGGGTGTGACAAGGCATTTAAATTTTCTACATCAAATGTTTGCTGTGTTTGCTTTTTTCTTTTAAATACTGTGCATGCCTTACTTTTGTAACCAGAAAAGTATATCAGTTACACACTTTTAATCACATGTATATTAGGTTTTTAATACTTTTGTAACATATTGTCACAATCGTAGTGGCATAAACAATGCAAATTTTTTATCTTACAGCTCCCTGGTTCAGAAGCAAAAAACAGGTCTCCCAGGGCTAAAATAAGATGTCAGCAGAACCATGTTTCTTTTGGGAGGTTCTTGGGGACAATTCATTTCCTTGCCTTTTCCAGGCTATGGAAACCACCTGCATTCCTTGTCTCATGGCCCTCTTTGTCTATCTTTGAAACCAGCGATTGCAAGTTCAGTCCTTTCTACCACATTTGTCTTCACTCTGATCCCTCTTATGCCTCCATCTTTCACTTGTAAGAACCCCTGTGATTACACTGGACCACCTGGGTAATCCAGAGTAATCGTTCCTGTTTTAAGGTCAGCTGACTAGCAACCTCAATTTCATCTGCAATCTAAATTCCCTTTTGCTATAAAAGGAAATACATTCACAGAGTATGGGGATTAGATTATGGACATCAACACAGGGCCATTATTCTGCTTACCATAATGTGTACCAACTAGTAAATATAATAGATTTGTATCTGTGAGTATCAATTTAAATCAATGAAACATGATTCAAACATGAATCAATGGACAGATGAGCTTTTCTGGTGTTCTTTTTTCTGGTAGACTAGCATAATACCAGTTGCAGAGTTCTGCTAATGGTTGCTCAAATGCAGGTATAATTATGTCCTTTTTCTTTTATTTCTCTTTTTTGTTGTTGGCCTTAACAACAACAACAACAAAAAAAGGGCGGGCAGGGGTGGGGGAGGGGGGAGTGGTGGGGAAGGACCCTGAGTGAGAGCCTTTACTTAAATGTGAAGAATGTCTTCTCTGATTTTTTCCTGCTGCCTGTCTGTCAGCCACTGTTTGCTTTACCAGATAATAAATTAGAAAAGAGAAATGCTGAAATTGTAATCAGTTCACTTTTCTTCTTGTTATTAACTTGGTAGCAGAAGAGACTGAGTTTAGGAACAAATGTGGGTTTGGTGTTACTGGTAGATTTAATGTTTTTCTTGTTTCCTAAGATTATACAAATGGAAATTCAGAAGTATTTTAAGAGTTTAACGGAAGACACAGTTTCTTTGAACTTTCTTGGACATCTTCTCAAGCTTTTGCCTGTTTGAATGAAAACATGGATGGTGGATTTAATCATCAACCTGAGATACAGGGTTCTCTAAGAAAGGCTTAACTATTTGCCTCCTTTGGCTTATTAGTGGAGAAGCAGCATTTCTCAATCTAAAATTTTGATTTTTCTTCCCAACAAACAATACCAGATTCCGGCAGACCCAGGAATCTCTTCTACAACCCACTTTGTTGAGGACGCTTATTGGTAGATACTAATGCTTGGAAGTTAACACTGCTGCTGAAAGTGAGTGTTTGGAAAAGCAGCTGTCTTGCTGCTGCTCCAGACCTGGGAAACAGCAGATGCAATGTTGTTGCTGTTTTTTAATTTATTCAAGGGAAGTAGAATTAGAGAGTGATTACAATATTTATGCTTTGAAAGTACTTTCAGTTTCTCAATATAGCAGTCTCTGCAGAGTAATCCATTGATTCAGGCCATTGAGTTTGTATTCTGTGTTTTTGCCTTTTATTACCAATATTTCAGAGCATGCATTATTCATTGCCATGGGTGTTAGAGAAGAGCTAAAGCACAGCTGGATCCCCCGAAATGCAAGTGGCCCCATAGTCATTTCACTGAAGCCTTTACTTTTGAGTTGGGGGTTAGGAAGGAGGATGCAAGTGACTTGGATATTTCAGGTACGGGAATCTCATTTCAAGCTTTTGTGTCGGACTGCTCCACTTGAAAAATTTGAACAAGGATATATATACATCAAACTCAGTCTCTATGAATAACAGCATTTCTCAGCCTGTCTGTACATTAGAATCACCTAGGGGGCTTTTTTGAAAGCTCTGTTATCCCGGTGTCCAACTGTACCACATGCCAATTTAAATTTTTGGGGGTGGAGCCAGCACTATTAAAAATTTTCATTAAGGTAGATTTGATCACTAAAGGTAAATCATGTCCATAGAATTACCATCAGTTGACACATGTAACATGTTTCACCAACTCATGACTTGTGCTGATGAAGCAGTGTGTCTGTCAGTCTACAAGGCCCAGGTTCTAATCCTGACTCTGTTACTCAGGAACTCTATGCCTGAAAATTAAAAAGAAAAAAAAAGTGGATACCAGAATTCTGTCGCTTTCTCTTATAGTGGTGTGATCTTAAGGTGAAGTCATAAATGTAAAAAGACTTTGAGGAAGTAAAATGTCACGTGCAGTTGTAAAGTGCTCTTTTTGTATGTAATAAGACAAATCCTGTCTATGAAATACAAGTAAATTGCTTTTTCACAAGAAGACTTTTTTTAGCCATTATGTTTAAAAAAAAGAGGAGGGAGGGGGAAGAAAGCAAAGTGAAGCTGTCTATGTAGACCCAGTTAACTTCTGAACTGAATTAAACAGCTCATCTAACTTTGGTGGAAATAAGGTTGAAGCTGAAAATTTGGCTGTGTTTTTCTCCAAACATCTTTATTAGGTACCTTGATTTTCCCCGTGACAAGCCATGAGTAGCAGCCTAAAAATCAACAGGTCCCCCAGTTTTCATGTACTTAATGTCTGGTGAGAGTTAAGGCCTCTCCAGCAATTACCTTGTTGCCCAGACTTCTCCCCAGGGTGGCTGAGCCTACTAGATACCATCAAAATATTTGTTCATAGCATTAGTGTTACTTCAGATGCTGTCAAAATGAGCCTTAAAAACCAAGATCAAATGACTCTGCCATGCCTTCAAATTACCAAAACTGAAGAAACTAATGATTTGAAAAATGCAGTCACTCTAGAGTGAAAGCACTGTTTTAAAATGCTACCCAACAGTGTAATAAGCAAAGCACACATGATAGAGTTTATGCTCTCAGCTCACAGATGAGAGATCGTCCCTTCAAAGAGGAGAGGCTGTCCGGGGAGAACCCAGGCCCACCACACAAAGCTGCAGCTGCCTCTGGCTGAGCTACCAGCTTCTTCCAAGTCAGTGGGTGAAAACACAGTGGGAAGAATTGGAGAACAAGACACAAGACAGGGGACACATCCTGAGAAGTCCCCTGGAAGGTTATCCATGGAAAATAACCACTATCTAGTCCCATAGTCACATCTAATGGGTTCTGATGTGGTATAGAAAAGGGATTGTTTGAAAGCTCAAAGGCAGTGACCGCATAAATGCAAAAGGGAAATATGTTTTCTCCCCAAACCGCTTCCAGCTTACTGACTTTCTATGCAAGCTTTTCAGGGGGCAATTAGCTATTCAGAAGTCCCCTTCCTAGGCCAGCTCAACTTCGTCATGGTGCAGACAGCGCTCTGTTGGTTAGCTGAGCTGGCCTAGGGAATGAAAGGTGGTCTGTAACTCTCACCATGAATAAACATGAATCTCCTCATTTGCATGAGGCAGGTGACTGTAAAATATCTTGGAGCAAGTTGTGAAAGGAGGCTTTGTGCATCTGTGCCCAGGGGAAGCTGGGGGGGACTCAGCGTTGTTTATCTTCATTAGAATTCCAACTAGTGCTGCCGTTATTGATCTGAACCCAGGCCTGGTGTGGTTAATAAAGTAGGTGTATGTTTTAATTGAAACATGAATATTTAAGTAGAGGAGAAGTCTTTTAAAAGGCCCTCATGTCATATGGGATTATCCATTTTTCAGCTGTCGAGGCCATTTACAAGTATTTATTCAAAAGGCTTCTCATGTTTCACATAGGTCTTTAGGTTTGGCAGGAAGGAAATCAAATCTCCTCTAGAAGCAAATGTATTATATGAATAGGTTTATTTTTTCCTTTGATGTTCCCATTGCATAGGTAGCAAATGGTTTGTGTGTGTGTGTGTGTGTGTGCTTGTGTTTCAGTGTGTTTAAGGTATCCACTTAAGGTGGTATTACCCTTTTGCATGTAATTTGCCACTTTCTGTTGGACAGTAATCATGGCATCAATCATCAATATCAATTATGCTGTTGAGAGACAGTGAAAAGACCAAGAAAGATCAACTGTACTAATTTATTGTTTTCAAGAGGTATCTTCTTAAATAGATCTCAGCGTGTACACTTTCTAAGCAGAAATGTATTAATTATAGGTAACATAGTCCTGACTAAGATGGGAAGATTGCTTCAGTGTGAAGCAGTATTTCTCCAACTCTTTTGCATCACAACCCCATTAAGGAGCTTTCAAACATATCTTTCAAACCTAATCACCCTCCTCCTGAAATTTCAATTATGCAGATATATTGTTATTCGTTTATATATGTATATCTGTACTTTCCATGTTAAAAGACTAAGAATTTTTGCTCCTCCAAGAACTAATTTTCACCTCCCCTGGGGGAGAGCAACAGAAGAGCCTGCAGGCAGTACCAGCATGGCTTCTCACCTGAAATGTGACCTTGATCATGTCCTTTAGCCGCCAAGTCCCTTCTCATCTGTAACTGAGTAGCAGTAATAATAATAATAACAATGATATTTCCCTGAATCACAGAATTAGACCCTCAGTGGTGGGCTTTGTAAATTGCCCCGTACATATGGGAGGTGCTGATCTCAAGGGACAAACAGTAATTTGCATTTGGATTGTTCAGTATAATTGAGCAGCTTTGATTTCCCAGGGTGGTGGTGGTGGTAGTTTAGTCCCTAAGTCATGTCTGACTCCTGCAGCCCTGTGGACTGTAGCCCACCAGTCTCCTCTGTCCATGGGATTTCCCAGGCAAGTATACTGGAGTGGGTTGCCGTTTCCTTCTCCGTCGGTTTAGCCGCAAAGGGGGATTTTGACCACAGTGGGGCACATTTCTTAGTGAGGAGGAAGTCCTTTCGTGCAGTTGGTGGTTATGAGGGACGCTGTCCCCAGCCTGCCCACAGATGTACCACGGTGATGCAGGACTTCGCAGAATCTCAGAGATGGATACACTGGTCCTTCAAGAGCCCAGGTACCCCACTGTCAGCTGGGTAACCTTGTGCAAGGGCTTCAGCCCTGTCAGCTTCAGATTCCTCATCTGTGAGGGAACAGCAGGGGCAATACCATGGCTACCTGGGCTCTGAGCCCTGGACCCTGTCAGGCACAAAACTGCTTGGCTCAGTCTGGCCTGGCGCAAGCACCAGGTGACACAGGATTCTAAATTCCCCTGAAAAAGAAAACTCATGGCAAAGCTGACGACGAAATGTTTTCAGGCTTCTCCCTCTGACTTAAGTGACTAGCTTAATAGAATGTCCATCTCAGAATGCCATCTTAGTGGTCCCAGCTGCACAGGGTCCGTGCAACTTATATGGGAAAGCAGGGGTGGCCGTAAAGTGGTTCATTTGAGGGACCATCCTGAGATTGTGCCACTAACAGCCTGAGTGTATGTCCTTCTGAAGGGGTTGTATACAAGGATCCTGAATCATCCAGAAAGAATTAAATTTTGTTGACTCTTTTCTTGTAATTTTCACAAGAAATGGTTAAACTGTTAACAATTTTTTTAGAAGCTGACTGATAGGCTTAGTTGGTTGAAAACACAGCTAACATGTTTTGCTCTCTTGACATTTTCTAAAATCGGAACATTTAAAAAATAATACTTGCTGTGTTTGAGTCTCATGAACAATTTGGGGAAAAGCTTGACAATAGTAAATATACATCTTGAAGTTCCCTTTATGTGCTCAGGGCTTTTCTTGTTTGCAAAGTCTTCATAGACTCGGTGCATCTTTCTCTGAACGTGTTGTTGTTGTTTAGTCACTAAGTTGTGTCCAGCTCTTTTGCAACCCCATGTTCTGTAGCCCACCAGGCTCCTCTGACCATGGGATTTTCCAGGCAAGAATATTGGAGTGAGTTGCTGTTTCCTTCTCAAGGGGATCTTCCTGACCCAAGGATCAAACCTGTGTTTGATCTGCACTGGCAGGTGGATTGTGTGCTAAATTAAGACCTACCAATTATGAGAAGCAAAGAATTGATAGGTTCTTCTACTGGACAGTGGTGAGACATATCAGTTCCTTTAAAAGTATATATATATATATATATATATATATATATATATTTTAGTGAATTATAATTGGCATACAATATCACATTAGTTTCAGGGATACAACATAGTGATTCAATTTTGTGTATGTTGTGAAATGACCACAACAACAAGTCTAGGTACCATATGTCACCATACAGAATTAAAACAATATTATTGACTATATTCTCTATGTGATACATTATTCCACCATGTATATGTCTCTTGGTTCAACTGCAGACCTTTCCTGAACATGAAAATAATGACAACTCTTTAAGTTAACTGTTCTCTATAACTATTCAATGACTTTGGAAGCTTCTTTTCCCTTTTATTAACTACACCTTGGAGGCAGTGTATGGGTTGCTAACTGGTTCCTATGACCTGAATTCCGTATTCCATGGTGGATCATGTGAGGGATTTGATAATGGCACAGAAACCATTTTATTAGTATACATCCAATTAAAAGGAAATTACCTGTATTTTAAACTAGGCATAATGAGATTTAGGCATTCTAAAGTAAAGGGCAGATAGGAAACAGGGATGGATAGCTAAGAAGAGTACCATTTGATGGGAATCTCTCAAAAAATGCCAAGTCCTTTTTGATTTAAAAGAAAATATTTATCTTGTATTTGCAAAGTAAATTATGTTAAAAGGGAGTTGAGAACACACTCCTCAGAGACCTGTGTATCATAAGGTGGAACAGAAGTACACCACTTCTTGCCACCTGAGGGGACTAGATATTGGGTAGTGGCAGGGGATAGAGGGCAAAGAGGGGCCCTAGATAAAATGAGATTAGGAGTCAGAATGAGACAGAAGTGTCAGAAGCCAGTTGCAAAGACTCCAATACAAGAGGTAGCAGAAGTTAGAAGATCCCAAGTGAGATTTCCACATGCCCGCTGTGAAAATACTGGATCGTGGAGGTCAGGAGCAAAAATATATATTTAATTATTTAAATGTACATAGTTTAACTGCTCATTTACACTACTCATGTGCCTGTGTAGGTTTTTCAAAGTCATGCTTTTACATCTGAGCAGCCATGAATGATGAGTCAAGACTCTCCACCTTCATTTTCCTAAATAGGAGCTAAAGCAGTTACCTGCATGGCATGACACCGGAGGCTGGCCTGCCCACTCTCATCTCCAAACATAGACATAAGCTACTGGGTCTAACAGGTCAAAAACAGAAGTTAAGATTGAGAGGCAAAAAAGAGGGTACCCAATACGGCTCAATTTTATCGCAGTCTCTCTAGTTATTTGTTATAGAGAGAAAAATCAATGTGGAAATTTGAACGAGAGATGAGAATTCCAAACTGCTAGTTTCCTCTTTTCCTTTCCTCCCTCTCCCCTTTCTTTTCTATGTATTTTCCTTGAAGTTCTGGTAAAATTAAAAATGATAGTGAGTGCTTAGTGAAGTACATGGGAGGAAGTTGTTTAGGCGGGCAGTCAATTCGGATATCATTCCTACACCCAGTCAACACTCTCCTAAGGAAAGTTCTTAAGCCACTGTGGCTTTTGGCAACAACTCATTCAGATCCTCTTCAAGTGCTCCCCTTGCTCTGTCCTTGTGAATACCCATATCTAAAACTTACCACAAGGAACTGCAATTGTCTAACTGTCAGGTTTCTAGAGAGTAGAGCCTTGCTTTTTCTGTATTCTTGGTATCTACTCAATATCTGGGATATAGAAGGTATTCAGTGTTACTCTCCCACAACCATCATATACACAGCATGGCCACATCAGTGGTCCACTTTTGGTTAGTAGTGTTAATATCCAAACTACACTTTAAATGCTGCCCATCCTTTCAACAAATATTATTGTGTGTTGGCAACACAGTGGGCACTGTCCCAGGCGCTAAGAATACAGAGAAGGACTAGACTGATGGTTCCTGCCCTCGTGGAGCTCGCAGTCTGCCATGTTTCTATTTGGAAACTAGTCCCTCTTTCTGAAACCACCAGTCAGTGACCAAAGTCAATACAACCACTGTTGGGTCCTCTGCCTTCTCATCATTGCCTTGGCTCTGATATTCCTCTTCTCTCCAAATCTGGTACAAGTGATTTGCTTGGGCCAGTGAGATGTTCATGGATGTGAAGTGAGCAAAGTCCTGACTATGGCTTCTGTGATTGGGTTGGGCTCTTGCACTCTACCTTCATCATGAAATAAAGTCTATAGCCTGGGCAGCCACTAATCCTTCATTGTAGTTCCCAAAATGAGGCATATAGACTGCAGTTTCCTTACCTATCCCATGAAATTACAGCTTGCTTAACACTGTCACCTCAGCTGACCTGTAGACCTGTGAATAGAACTTCTTAGCTGTTGGGATTATTTGTTACACAGCACTCTTAATAGCTGATTAAGAAACCAACTATTTCAGTAACTTTTCTCCGAGCTTTAAAACCTTCCCACTTTCCAAATATCCTGCAAGGTAGATCTGACCATATCATTCTTGATTTTAATCCATCTATAGCTGTCCATTGCCTGACTTATATAGTTTCCTAACCTTAGCAAGATGTTCACATTTCTCTTTTATTAGCCTAAAATATTTTCCCTGCTTCATCCTCATATCTTCACCTGTACCTGTCTGAAGCTCTGCATATTCTGAACTGCCCACCATGTGCCATCATACTTTGCTAGCTGACGTGTTTGCTCATTGTCCTTCCCTCTGCCAGAAATGCCTTCCTCCATCTGCCTGTTGAAATTCTACTTCAGGATTTTGCACAAGCGCCACCTCAGGAAGATGGTTACTGTCTCCCCTTCATTCAGATTGAAATTCTGCACCTCTGCCTCCACAACATAGAATTCAAAACTTCTTTTGGAAAATATCTTTGAGTTAAGAGTAGCAGTGTATTTACAAATCTGCCTTTCTAAGTTAAATATGTCATTGGAAACAAGAACTATAGTTTTAAATCTTAATATCTTCCTGTTATTTTTAAAGTAGTCTCTGCTCATTTTTTGGATGGTTGAAGATTGAATGAATAAATGGCCAGAAATGTTTAATTTACTCATTATTAGAAGGCAATGGCACCCCACTCCAATACTGTTGCCTGGAAAATCCCGTGGATGGAGGAGCCTGGTAGGCTGCATGCAGTCCATGGGGTCGCTAAGAGTCAGACACGACTGAGCAACTTCACTTTCACTTTCCACTTTCATGCATTGGAGAAGGAAATAGCAACCCACTCCAGTGTTCTTGCCTGGAGAATCCCATGGATGGAGAAGCCTGGTGGGCTACAGTCCATGGGGTCGCACAGAGTCAGACACGACTGAAGCGACTTAGCAGCAGCAGCAGCATAATGGCCTACCCAGCCAATAAACTGAATTAATTTATACCATTTTTGTGGGATGGTCACTGTTGTTCAATTACTAGAGACTATAGTTACTAAGAATTTTGCAGTTCTACAGAATAAGGAATTTTCTTGTCCCGGATTCCAATAGATCTTGAAAAACCCTTCTAGATCCTTCTTTCTGAATCTCCTCTTCAGATGTCAGTACTTTGAGGGAGTTACAACTGATTTTGCCATTCATGTTTTAAGAAAAATGAAAATTATTTTTCCACATCTGTAACTTTAAATAAGATGAATAGAAAGCTTCAAAAATGTTAAAGAGTTGCAAAATAAGCTAAATTTCTTTTTTCCAAGGAGAGTTGCTGGACCTCCCTCCCCCACCCTGGTTTAAAACGAAAACAAAAACCTCTGTTTTATTGTTTCACCTTAACTCATTTCTTATATCCACTATTGGATTTGCTTAACCCACATGCCCTGGCCATTTGAGGAGTATTCTATTTCTCCCTAGTCTTGTTTCTTCTCCAGGCCACGGGGGGAAATAATACCGATAATGGCATTTATCCTTTCACAAGATGGCCACCAAGAGATTTTTCCAGTGTGGAAGACAGACATGCCTTTCAGCAGTTCATCCCACTTAGATGACTGCTCTCTACCCAAGCCCTCCCAAGAAACCTGTACCTGTCTCACATGTCAAATAGTAAACATGAGGGCATCATGCAGTTTATAAAAATTATCATTTGTATTTTACCTTTGCCTCCCAAATGCCCTTAAATTAGAAAAAAGTTGCATTCCCTAAGAGCTTCATAAGAGCAGGAAGATTTGATTCTTGCCACAGTTATTGTGTGTTTAAAGTGCAGTCAAGTCCCTAGAACTCTTCTGGTCCTGATTTCCTTATTTCTCTTTCACATACCCGTTTGCATGGCTTGGCTGGAATCGAGGTGTATGGCATATGGCTTTTTGCCGCTTGAGCTGCCACAGAAGTAAATGTCATTGGCATATAATGCCAGATTTCCATTTTTTGAATCACAGAGCATGGGATTCTGTCCGAAAGCTCCCAGGCCACTGTGTGTTCTTGAAGCAGAAGCAGAAAAGGATAAGAACCATGTCTCAGAGATGCTCTGCTTATTAAAATGTGTCTATTGCGATAAGAAATATATATAAAATGGAGATGCTGTTGCCCTCAAATGTGTTAGAAAAAGATGCCTGGCTTGTTTTATCGGGCACTGAGCAACTCTGGATATTTGTTCCAAGCCTCTACTAAGCAGATAAGAGTTAGAAATGTAGAGATGGTTTTGATTTTTTTTTTCAGACAGATAAAATTCACTCGTGCATGTACCAGAAAACACGAGACTGTGAATAAAAGATATTGATGGCTTTTTGATGCAGTTCACTTAAATTTTTGTATTCATTAAACTGTCATGTTATAGAACACTTCAAGACAGACTTGGCTGATAAAAGAGCCTAGAAGCTGCTGCAGACACGCCCTCAACCTTGACTTCCCACCCCCATCCCTCACTGCACTCACCTCCCCACTCCCAACCCCCTCCCACTGCTGAGGAACCAAGAGGAGGGTTTGGAGATTCACAAAGAAAGAAGAAATGTAGTCAGTAAGTTCAGTAAGTCAAGAGCAGCATTGACCCTGAACCTAAGGAGTGGGATTCAAACTCTAGCGCCATTATTTCCTTGCTGCATGATCTTGAGTGGATCAGTTCATTACCTTGCCTTGTTTCTCAATCTCTTATCTGTGAAATAATATAGATATTTTACTTAAGATAACAACTTGATATAGTTGTTGTGGGAGTTAAATGAGCCAAGATGAGCCTGATCATATGAAATGGCAGATATTTGACCATTTCTGAATTACAAAATTGAACATTCTTTATGGTTTATCCTAATATATATAAAGCACTTGGGCCATTTCCATAAGGATTACACAGTGCTCCAGACGAGGTGTGGGAGGCGTGGATTCTAGTCCAGTTCTGCCTTTAGTACTTGATCCTGGATGGTTCTCCTACACCTGCACCTACCACTCCTCTCCTATCTAGACAGAGGTGGCCCCTGAGGCAGCTTCCTCCTTCTGGGCTTTGAATTCTCTCCTTTGTCATCTGCACCAGTGTCCCTTCTAATCTTCCCATCATCGGTATCATCCTCTTGCATGCTGTCTTCTCACTATGATAAAAAGGTACTCACGTCTCTTGCATTTTACAAAAACAAGTAACTCCTTCTTGATCCTCTATCTACTTCAAGCCAGGTTTCCTCATATAGTTTCATCTGTGTATCATTTCTTTTTTCTTCTTCCCATTAATTCATTAATCCACTGCAACTTGTCTTCTGCTCTCACTAAAAATATAATTCAGCAAAAGGAGAGAAGTAGGACTCTAAAATACACTAAATTATATTGTCAATACTTGAAACCTCTTTAGCCACAAAAGCCTCCCGTTTTGACAAAGTCAAGAATTCTCTCTGATGGACATTTTAAAATCTCTCATTTTTGCCTTCTTTGGAGCACATGACCCTGTTAGTCGCTCTCTTCTTAAAAACTGTCTTCCTGTGGCTTTGGATATAAACACATGCACAAGGTATATACATGATACACTATATGTATTAAATGAAGTAAAATAATTATCATTGTTCCAGCTACAAGTGATATTTTAGGAAAAAAAAATTTTAAGGCAGCTAAAAATATAACATCTTGAGAAGAGAAATATGACTCTCTAAAATGCACTAATACACATTTTGAATACTTGAAAACCTCTTTAGCCATAAAAGACAGGATTTCTTAGAGGCAAGTGGAGATTGAGACGAATTGTTGAGTTCTAATTTAAGACTGGAAAGAAAAGTCACATTGTTAAGAATCTCTGCTCTGATGAAAAAAAGACATCAAAAAATGTATAAAAATAAATCTTTTATCCCTTTCTCCTTTATACTTATTGACATTCTCTCTCCCTCCTCCCTCTTCAGTTTCTTCTCTTCACCTAAAAATCTCTCCTTTCCTTCAAGATTCCTCTTTCAGGTTCTTCACAGGCTCTTTTGTCCCCTCTCTGCCAAATTTCCCAGGAGAGATCACCATCTCCTTGCCCACCTCCTCCGCTTGCTGTGGTTTGACATTCAGCCAGGTCCACCTACTGAAGTTGCTTTATTTAGGTCAGCAGTCACCCCTGAGTGTCAAGTCTAACGGCCTGTTCCCGTATGTTCATCCTGTTCCATGACCCTGGAGCTTTGGCTTGTGTCCCCACCTGTGCCTCCTGGGATCATCTCCATTGCTTGACTCACAAAGCACTGCAACCACCGCTCAACCCTTAAGGTTAGGCATCCCCCTACACCTTTTTCTTGTCCCACAGCCTCTCATCTTCAATCATCCATCAACTCTAAGAGTGGCCCCTCGTCTCTTAGTCTTGGAACCTTACAGTGGTCCCTGGCTTTCCTCACCTCTTCTCCTCCCCAGTCCCCAGATCCTGTGGGTCCAGGAGTGTATGAGAAAGGGTCATCTGGCTTTTACCACTTTTAACCTGTTTCCTGCCACCATTAACTCTTGTGGAGCCTGTGTTTGTTTTTTAACGTTCTCTCTGAATCTGGACTCAGCCCACCTATAAGTTCTCTTTCCCTAGCTGCCAGAAATACCTTTTTAGAACACAGTTCTTCTAATAACACATTTGCACTCAGAAATGTTTGGTTTCCTCTTCTTGCAGCATGATGACAAAATATTTTATTGTAAGCCAGTTTTCCAAATGAAATGCCTATTGCACCCTGAGACTCACCCCCTACTAGCCTGTAATTCATCATATTGATGGCTCCTCCAGTGTGCCTTGAATGTCCAGGTCTCTATCCGTGTTCCCTCAACAAGGAAGACCTATCACTCTTTCTATTGAAAGTCTGCCCATACTTCAAAACTCAGCCCATGAGTTGTGCAGAGCCCTTCCAAGGAGGTAGAATTAATTTTTTTTTCTTTTAGGTACACTTTCTTTTTCCCTTTCTTGTAGCACTTCACATGCTTGGCCATACATTGAGTTTGAAAACTTCTTTTAGTCAATTATCTTACTCAAGCAGGTCCCTAGCCACTTTTTGTCCCACCTCATGCCTGCCTATAGCAATACAGTAGAACCCTAAAAAGACCCATGAAAACCATGGTCTTAGTTTATAGTTAGTCACATGTACTTTCTCCTTCTTGACTCTACTCCAGAGAATAAGGAAAAATTCTGTATTGCCTTTCTATCCCAAGGTGCCTACTGAAAATTATACAGGTACTCAACAAATATTGAAATGAAATTGAAACTGTTAGACACTCAGTCATGTCTGACTCTTTGCAACCCCAGGGACTGTAACCTACCAGGCTCCTCCGTCCATGGGATTCTCCAGGCAAGAGTACTGGAGTGGGTGGCCTATCCCTTCTCCAGGGGATCTTCCTGACCCAGAGATCAAACCTGCGTCTCCTGCATTCAGGCAGATTCTTTACCATCTGAGCCACCAGGGAATTAAATGGATTGAATTTTTTATCCAGCCACAAATGGGAAAAAAGAAATTGATAATGTTTCTGTTTTTTAATAAACTAGAAAGCTCACCCTAGAACAAACTTGGCAAATTATGGAATAAAGTCAATCTTAAGTGAAGGGTATTATTGTGTAGCTAAGATGAGCAGGAGAAGGAAGATACTACAGAGTGATGATTTCTCTTTGGACCAGGAAGAAAATTCAGGCACTTCTAGGAGAGAAAGAAAAGAAATTATGTGTATGTGTGTTTGTACACCTTAAAAACACCTTTGCACTTGATTTTGATGGTATTTAGTGCTTGACAAAAACCAGTTGATTGTTTTGTGCTGGTGTGTGCTCCTGTTCAGAGACCAGGGCGTGAGATGCTACAAACACAGGCTGTGGCAGAGCCTGGGGACCTAGTCCCTGTTGTTTGTGAGGCTGATTACCTCCTTTCCTCTCCTCCCTTGTTTATATCAGTTGGAAAACCTGGAACTCCCTCTGCAAAAAAGAAAGAAGGAATTGGCATCCACAATGACATTAGAGGGCTGCTTGCTACCATTTTGCTGGCATAAATCTTGACATTTCAGCAGAATTTTAAGAAACAAGTTGGGACAAATTTCCTATTGGGAAATCTACCAATAATT
This sequence comes from Bubalus bubalis, assembly GCF_019923935.1. Lineage (NCBI taxonomy): Eukaryota > Metazoa > Chordata > Mammalia > Artiodactyla > Bovidae > Bubalus > Bubalus bubalis. Next base: position 59,949,620 of record NC_059164.1, read on the forward strand.
GATAAACTAATTTATAAAGTCATGCACTACAATACAGGTGTTTAGAATTATGGACATTCCAGGGAAAAAAATGAAAACATATAGATGTTCATTTCATTGTTATTTACAGCAGCAAGAAAATGGAAATTAACTCAATAATTCAGCAATGAGAACATGATAAATTAATTCATGGCCACATTTATTTATGTGTCAAATTTTTGTAGTCATTTAAAAATGATATTTGTGAAACACATTTTAAAATATTATGTTAAATGTAGTGGGGGGAGCAGGATGCAACACTGTATCTTAACCAAGTAAAAATGTAAACTAAGAAGTTTTCAACATGAAATTTGAATTATTTTAACAATGGTTTCTTCTTCATGGTGTGATTAATAGTAATTTTTTCTGTTTTACTAAGTTTATAATGTTAAGCATATTCTACTGAGCATGAATGTTCTTACAGTCATATTTTTATGAACAACTTTAAAGTCTGAGAATACAGAACTGTCATCAAGCTCCAGTTGTGATCTGCTAAGTGGTGCTGGTCTAGGGGGAATTCTCTGACCACAACAGCCCACATTATCAATTCAGGCTAAGTTTGTTTTTTCTTCCTTAAAATAAAGCATGTATTTGAGCTATCTGTGCCAGCTGAGCCTGTGCCCTGCATCTTCAGCCTGAAGTTGATTGGTACTAAGATCAAAACCCTCTGAGGCTCCATTCGAGGAAGACTCATTAACTGCAAAAAAGTTCTAAGCAGATGTGACATCCTTGAGAAAGCGAGTGAGTTCACAGAGAGAGGGTCCCAGCACCTGGGCTGCTTGTAAAATGGGTTCCTGGGGGGAGGTATCTAACTTCTTTTCCATCTCTCTGAGGCCCCTCGGGATGCAGAAGTAGGAGGAGAAAGGAATGGAAGAAAACATGAGATGAGTCACTGAGATGTTTTCAAAGATATCCTCATCTCATAACTTTATCCTTGAGGTTGGGTAGAATAACAGAGAAGTACTCAGAAGGATTTTATCACTTCCCTAAGTGTAAAGGTTTGCAAAAAGATTTTATATTTTTGGCTAAGGTATCAGAGACATGTAGAGACGGTGTTCCTAGTGTTGTGTGAATAAATCAGACTCTAAGGAGTTCACAGAATTGGTCATAGCCCTGGAAAGAGATAATTACAAAATAGCATGACATATGCAATAGCAAAAACCTAATATACATTGTATGGAAATAATTCAAAGGAGGAATTATATAGGAAAGGCACTCTATTGGGAGGGTTTTAATGTATGACTAGACACCAGGTAAGCAGAACAGAATTGGCGGGGAAAAGACATGAAATACAATGAATACATGAAGAGAAAACTTAATGAACAGAGCTCTGTTGTTTTTAAGATATTAAAGCTGTGTTCTTCAGTATCCAAGACTTGAAAAAAACAACCTTAAAGAAACGTGTGAAAGCACATTATAAGTACTTCCTAAATATTAGTTGAATGAGTGGAGGCCCGATTCCTTAATTACAAACTGGAGTTTTTTGGTGAAAGATATTTCTTCAGCGTGTGAAGAGAAAAACTAAGATGTCTGACACACAATAGATTCCCCCAAAATGTAAACAAGAGCACTTATTCATAGTTGAACATATGTCATTATTTGAAATATCTGCTTTACAATTCTTTTGCTTGTCACTGCATTAAGAGTATTGCAGGCAATGCATTTTGGAAATCATGTTTCATATTTGCTGTGGAATGACTTGGAGGGAGAGCATTTTTGCATTTAAATGGATGGGTTATTGCCCTTTGGGGCCAATTTTTATTTATATTATCAAATTAACTCCTTCCTGCAATTACTGACTTAAAAAATGAAGGCAAGTACTGAGTAATAAAACAAAATTATACTTTGGACTGAATTTAATTGCTGCACAAATTAGGTTGCAAAGCTCATTCTTCCTGAGAGTTGGGAATAACCTGTTAATATCATTTGCCTAGGGGTCATGGTTCACATTTCATAGCTTTCTTTAATTGGAAGTAGAATAGAGAACAGTTTGCAAGCAATCTGGCTCTTACAAGCTGATAATATTGAAGGGCTGAGTTTTAGAACGAGTCTGTCCTTATAGTGGTGATGCCAGTTTGCCATGAGTGGTCACAACACTCAGAGTTGGTTTTCCTAGAGAGTTGCTGTGTTGTTTTAGTATTGAAATGGTGGGGGCATGGTTGTAATGTGTTTGGCTTCTGAACACGGTCTTTATTAAGGGGCAAAGGCAAAATAATTGAGTTTAAATAGGGCTCAGAGTAGAATTTCATATGTTGAATCCCTTTGGTCCTGTGGGTGTTCTCCCCTTGTGGTTTCTTATGTGGTTCTGTAAGACCTCTTGGACCTTATTTCAAGCCCTTAAACTCCTTTTGCTTTGCAGCATCCCCTTCCACATCTTAGAACCTGACGTCCCAGAAACTGATGTCTGTACGCCTTCCTCTTCCTCCCTCCTTGCCTAAATAAACCACATCTACTTATCTTCTTAATGTTCTTGGTTTCCCTCTTTCTCAGCAAACCCTCCTACTTTTCCACTTAATCCCTGGTTTACCGTGTTATGTTGCAGTGTAATGCCTGTTATAACTAGAGACCAGGACACATAATTTATCTGTGAATCTGTGAGCAGAAAGAGCAGAGAGAATGAGGGCATCCGATGTTAACCATTTGACAAAACAATAGATATAATATCTGCTGACTGAAACGAAATTGGTCCTTTTACTGAATATCAGAAGCTAATTTTATTCTCAAAAGATAGAATTATTTGCTTGTGAAATTCTATGTTTTCTCAGAATTGGGAGAGATTTGCTTATGCATTAGATCTGAAAATCAAGAAGAATGTGATGACAGCCCAGAAGCATCCCTTTTCCAAATGGTGAAGAAGCTGTTTCCCATTTTGTATCATCTAGAGCATATCCTACCGTTGGCCCAGCAGCTTTCTGCCACCATATTGGCAGTGGACATGCTTGGCAAGGCTGAGCTGAGGATTTTGGCATTTTCATTTTCCCTCTTGGCATGATTTTTCATAAGCCTGCAATTCTAGAATGCACTTCCATAGTGTATTTGAAAAATTTGAGCTGGCAAGTCCATACACTTTCAGAATTCACCACTATTCCTTTAAAGACAGACAAAATTAGAAGAGCTGCATGATGTTAGGTCTCACTCTCCTGCCCCCTTTACAGGCTCAGCTGGTAAAGAATCTGCCTGCAGTGCAGGAGACCCCAGATCAATTCCTGGGTCAAGAAGATCCACTAGAGAAGGGATAGGCTACCTACTCCAGTATTCATGGGCTTCCCTGGTGGCTCAGCTGGTAAAGAATCCACCTGCAATGCGGGAGAGCTGGGTTTGATCCCTGGTTTGGGAATATCCCCTGGAGAAGGGAAAGGCTACCCACTTCAGTATTCTGGCCTGGCAAATTCCATGGATTGTATAGTTCATGGGGTCACAAAGAGTTGGACACAACCGAGCGACTTCCACTTTCAAACTTTTCAAAAAAAAAAACACCTTCTGCTCCCCATGTTCTTCTCAGGTCAGATGATTTCATTTGGTTAAATCCTTCACACCCAAGGACTTCTGGACCTTGCCTCTCCAACCTTATGAATGCAGATCATGGCCACCACCTGTCAGAGGTCAGTTGCTCTGAAAGAGGGAAGAAGTGCATGGATTAGAGACCTGTTTATGGATGGGTTTACATTTTGTGGATCTACTTTTATTTCAGTGTTTGTAGATTTTGCTTATATTTTAAGCATTTCTAAGGGAAACACAAAAATAGCAAGGTTCAGGGACATAAACTTCATATTAATGCCTCATAACGTGAGTTACGTGTCTTAGGCTGCTTGTGGGGCAGTTGAATCTGCTCTAGACGCCTTGCTTATGGGAGTCTGTCTTCTTGATCTCAGTGTAACCATATCATGAATTAAGGCTGTCATTACCATCATATACATTGCCAGCAATGAAACATGCATCCTAACAAAACTGATGTCCGGCTTGTGGAAGTGATCTGTTTAGGACCAGGAGTTGGCAAATAGGATTTGCTATTAGTGCTACTTCTTTATAACTCAGTAAATGAAATCTTCCTCAGCTCTCTTTTAAATGCCCAATATAAATGGTGTTCATTTTAGCTAAAACCTGTAGGTAGACTGAGGAAAATGTAGATTGCAAATTTAGAAATCACTCCACCATAATCTCTATATTTTATGATCCCAAAATATATATTGTCACCTAACAGAATCATTTTTGATTTATTTATTTATTTTTAAAGTATTGCAAAGTTATACGACTTACATCAAATCTGGTAATAATACATTTGATAAATCATGTTTATGGAAAGGAACAGAATTTAATTAGCTTGAATCTTCCCCCAGAAAACACAGGACACATGGCGTCAGCAGTGCCTACCTGGAACAAAACAGAGTACAGGCTGTAATGTGGGGGTAAAATGGAAAGATATTTTTCTCTGATTTTATTCAGATGCCCAGGTGGCATTATTTCTCCCAGAATTTTCCAGGTATTCGATGCTGTGATTTCCTTCTTCTGTCTGTGGGCAGCACATAATAAATATGAATGTGTTCATAGCTGATGATATGCTACCAATAATACCTTTTGAGCCTCTAGAGTACAAGTCCATTAAATGTATGCTCCGTACCAGTTCTTGGGGACTTGACAAGCAGAAGTTCAAATAATATCAAGGCAGTAAAATTTAGGTTTCCCTTTTTCTGAGGTTCATTAGCAGCTGTCTCTTTTTAAATTGAAGTATAGTTGATTTACAATGTTGTGTTAAATTTCTGTTGTGCCGCAAAATGATTCGGTTATACATATTCTTTTTCATATTCTTTTCAATTATGGTTTATCACAGGATATCGAAAATAGTTCCTTGTACTATACAGGACCTTGTTGTTTATCCATTCTCTGTATAATAGTTTACACCCATCAGTAGCTCTTTAAGCTTGTATATACTTTTTTCATTACAAAGCATAGAAAGGGAAGAATACCCAATAATGGCCAAGTTGACTAACCCAGTCTGGAATCTCAGTAACAAAAGTACTAGACAACATTCCGTGGGAAAAATCCTGGGAAGATTTTCTGAAGATTCTGTAGCTACACTGTATAAAGTGACTCCTCTGGAAATGTAAATAAAGCTGCTTATTTTTCAGAAGTAGCTAGGTGAACCAAAGTGCCTGTTTGCTAACTTTTAAATAGAGGAGGGGGTAGATCAGACTGAAGGCCAAAAATCGTTCTCTGTTGTCTTTGCAAATTTTGTCTTAAAAAATGAATTTTCTAGAAAAAAATTACCCAAAGAAAATTTATGACAGTTCTTAGCATTTTACCACCTGAGCCACCAGGTGGCTTAGGTGGTAAAAGAATCTGCCTGCAATCTGGGAGACATGGGTTTGATCCCTGGGTCAGGAAGATCCCCTGGAGAAGGAAATGACAACCCACTCCAGTACTCTTGCCTGGAGAATCCCATGGACAGAGGAGCCTGGCAGGCTACAGTCCATGGGGTCACAAAGAGTCAGACATGACTGAGCAACTAAAACACTTTCATAGCATTCAGGTGATATGAGCTCTACCTGTCTTCTTGCTGGCAAGTCTGATAGCATCTCTAACTACCTGGTGAATCTGGTCTTCAGGAGCTTACATGCTCTTTCTTCAGATACTTGCTCACCAGCAAGTATTGTTGTTGTTCAGTCACTCAGTCATGTTTGAGTCTTTGCAACCCCATGGACTGAGCATAACAGGCACCCCTGTCCTTCACTATCTCCCAGAGTTTGCTCAAACTCATGTCCATTGAGTCTGTGATGCCATCCAACCATCTCATTCTCTGTTACCCTCTTCTCCTCCCACCTTCAATCTATCCCAGCATTAGAGTCTTTTCCAATGAGTCAGCGTTTCACATCAGGTGGCCAAAGTATTGGAGCTTCAGTTTCAGCATCAGTCTTTCCAATGATTATTCAGGACTGATTCCTTTAGGATTAACTGGTTTGAACTCTTCGCTGTCCAAGAGACTTGAAGAGAATGGCAAACCACTTCAGCATTCTTGCTTTGAGAAACCCGTGAACAGTATGAAAAGGCAAAAAGATATGACACTGAAAGGTGAAGCTCTTCAACACCAGCAGAGCTGCTGAGCCCCAAACTGTGCTATGTATGGTACCTACTCTCAACTCAGAAATTGATAGTCAAAGGAGTGTGATTTTGTTCTGATGTAAAGGGGTTCTTTGGGTTGGCTTGGAGTAGTGAGACCCACCCCCATTCTCAAACACACACACACACACACGCCATTCTCCATTTTATGCATTAAAGATTAATTTAGGATTAGTCTTTTTTTTTCTCCTTATTTTAACCCCTCTTGCAGTGATTGTCAAGCTGTGGTGTATACGAGAATCCCCTGGAGAGCTTGGGAAAACATTCCTAGATTCCACTCCTAAGATTGTAGGTTAGGAGGGATACAGTGGAATCCTAGGAACCCAAATTTGGCCGAGAGCTCCAGGTAATTCTGATCCAGGTGGTCCCTGTAGACCTCTTTTAAAGAAACTGGAGCTGGAATCTTTGGGTTCACATCCCAGCTCTGCTGCTTTTTATCTTGGTAACCTTACTTAACTTCCTTAAACTTCCATTTCCTCACACTGTTATAATAGGGACCATAATAATACTTCACTGGGTTGTTGTAAGACTTAAATTGGTTAATCCAGATGGAGTGCTACCCAGACTACTAACTCGTAAATGTTAGCTAGGTCAGTTCAACATGTTATGCATGCCTTGAAATCAGCTATTTCAATTAGACTGTTAACTTGTTGTTGAGATTAACTGGGGAATATATTGAGTTACGTAAGTGTGTTGAGGGATGAAGTCAGGGAGTCACTGAGTGAAGTATTTCAGTGGCTTGTCATTGTGATAGGATAAAAACCAACTCCGAGACATGATCTCTGAGACCCTGCAGATCTGGCCTCTGCTTGCTGTCTGGGTTCATCTCACACCGCCCTTTTAATCATTTTCTCTCTGATCAGTCGCATTTGGCTTGTTTCAGGTTTTCAGGGCTGTCACCCTCCCTCGTAGGCAGTGTGTGTCTATGAAGGCCCTTTGCATGTATTATTCCTTATGTCTGAGACACTGTTCCCCTTGCTTTCAACTCATTACCTTCTACTCTTCCTTTAGATCTTAGATACCTCTTCCTCCAAAGTATTCTGCCTTACCTCACTACGTTCAGTCTTTTTATTATTTGTGCTCATAGCACACAGCTCTCCTTCATCCTCCTTATGAAAGTTATATTCTAATATCTTTTGTGTCTCTGCTAGGGTCATTGTGCTGTAAGGCACAACACGTGCTAGCTTGTTTGTCGTGAGCACAATTACTTTTGGCACATAAACACTCACTAAATATTTGTTAAACAAATGATTCAATTTTGATTAAATTTCCAACCAGGGAAGAAGACCTGGTTGGAATGACATGTTTCTGCATAAAAACAATAGCAATTTGGATAATCTCAGGAGGGTGAGAGAGCAATGCGCAGGTGTCCCCATGGCAGAGGAAGATAGACAGGGGAGCTTAGAAAGGTTCCAGAAAGGTGGTAGAGGAAATCTGAGACATGCATGACCCCGGAGTGTTGAGGTAGTCTGGACAGAGCTGAGAAAGACTGCTGGGTTCCTGAGAGACAAAACCTGGGTGAGAATTCCTTCCCAAGTTCACAGTGGCACAAAGAAACAAAATGGAAAGCCAGGACTCAGATTCTTGAAAGAGCAAATATAACATCAAGACCACTGGGCCAGAGCTGAGCACTTGGAGACAGATGGTTTGGACCAAGAGTCGTTAAGGAATAAAGGAGGTCCAGGGCTACTGTTGCTTGTTAGACACTGTCTGTGTGGTAGTGAATAATTCACCTTGGCTCCAAGAGCAAGAGACTTTAGCCCTCTAGGAAGCCTGGCCAGTGTCATTAATGGTTTGAGGTCACCAGGCTTATAGAGACTGTTAAGAAAGAAAAGATTCTCCTTAAGATTCATGATGATGGGACAGAAAATAATTTCTTTCTCTCTAACTTAAGCCAGAATTATAACCTTCCTTGACACTTGCCATTTTTCATCAGTTTCTGTAGAATTCCATCATGTCAAGGGCTTCCCGCAGACCCAGGTGTGAGATCACCTGGGTTTGACCAGACCAAGCAGCCATTCATTGCTCAGTGGCGGCCCCTGCTGTTATTGAGAAATATAACAGCATATCTAAAGTGACTGACTGGTCATGCAACCAGAATTTGGAGCATGCAAAGGGAGGAGTTAGAGGGGATGTAAAGGGGCTGAGGAAATCCCCAGGAGGAGCCCCAGCGTTCAGGGTACCTTGGTGAGGTGCTAATGCAAAGAATAAGTTGAACTTAAGTGTTTGTGCAAGCTTTCTTCCACAAGCACCTGGGTTAGTCTCTTCATTCCAAAGGTTTGCTAGGAACCACCACAGTGCCCTCGAGAAATGCCACGGAAAACTTTTATTTGAGGGCTTTTAGCACTGTTAGATGACAAATATTTTAAAAGATACTCCACTCATTCTATAGGTGACTTACAGTAAATTTTAATGAGAGGTAGAGGCACAGGAGGGGCTCTGTGTGTTTGTTTACATCCTGAGTATGAATCAGAGGATGAATCCTTCCGGGGGAGCCCTGCTGGGATGCACTCTTGCATGAACGCATTTCTGGGTATGTGAGCACCCCTGGCGTGCTGGTACTGTGTGTACAGAGTGAGGCTGTTACATGACATTTTTGGACAAAAACTGTATATGAAGAAAAGGAGGGAGAAAGCAAACTCACAATCAAATAAAAGTAGGGAGGGGGGAGAGATGAGATTGCAGTTAGATTGTGGGTCTGGCAGCAGATGTTCTACACGAATCCAACTTGCTGCAGCCAGTCTGTTTCCATGGCAACAGAATCAGTAATTATTGGGCCTGGGAGCTCCCCCCTCCTTTCTCCCAACAAGGTGGAGGCTGATGAATATGAACTATCTCCAGCCCACCACTAGCTCCTTCTTGTTCCTCTTTTTCTTTTGTTTTTAGTTCTTTACAAGAAAAGGGGGAGTGCTGAGGAGTACCAAGAAGAGGAGGTATCTCTTTATTGATAGAAGAGCATAGGGCACTAAAATTAAATGAAGTTATTGTTTTCTCTTGTGGTGCTATAAGAGAAAAGCTCTTCCTCGAAAAGCCGATGATCTCTGAAGATGCTAAATAAATGAGCAGGAGTTTCCCTGAAATGGAGGCTCCCTTTGATTGGCTGATCTTTCTGCGACTTCTGCCAATCAGAGCACCCCTGGGTTCCAGCTCCATAAACATAAGCAAAGCTACATGCTTATTTTTCTGGACTTGAAGTGTATACCATTCAAAGGTGTGCGGCAGGTCTCCATTCACATGGCTCAACTGGAAATCTATTTTGTGAACAAGCTCACTCAGGAACCATCCACTATTTCAGCACGTTGTTCTTCTGGAGGTCGACTTTAAGTCATTTGGTGGCAACTGCAGCTTAGAAGCAGCATCTGTAGTTGGGGAAAGATGGACTTACGGGGGCTTGGTGAGTAAACCTCAGTCTTACACATCTGTGCGCTGGTATTAGCAGCCTGAGCTAAAATGTAGCTTTGTCTTATTGTCTGCCAAGAAAACGGTGAATTGGAACAAGCACATGGAGGAATCAGCACTCTAGGCTAGGGTTCCCATGATGTGTGAGCCTCTGTATTCCAAAGACTGCATGCATCGCTCGGGTATGATCGGGTTTGTAGTTGACTGTGTGTTTTTCTGGGATGTTGGTTTGTTTTGCTAGGATCAGTGTGAGGAGTGGAGTTTTGCTTTATCTTCCTGGGCACGAACCCATTTCAAAAGAGGAAGCTTTTAAAACTAAATTTATGAGAGTCAATCCTGTGCATGGCTGGGAGGAGAGAGAAGGGTGCAGGCACGGAGCTGAGCTGCGAGCTGCTTGATTGTGTTGCCGGTGTTTGCATTGTGAAGAGAGATGTTATTACAATGGTTTGTCAAACACTTCTCCAGACCCTCAGCCATAGAAAGAAGCATCTCTGCTGGGTGCACTGCCGTTCTTGCTCGAGAAGTATGCAACTGAGCTAGGTCGGGTCCCTTTCTTCTTTCATGAAATCGGTCTCCAAATTGAAATATATTCTCTCTCTTTTTAAAAAATTAATTGCAGAAAGAGTTAGAGTGCAGTCAGAGAGATTCCGGCTGTCAAGAAGCATGCTTCTAAATGACTCTGTTTTGCATCCTTTGAAACCAGAGAAGGTTTGCAAAGTTGAATTCAAGGATTGGCTCTTTGCCAGGGAACCGATGCTCTGAGCTAGTGCTCTGCTCCCTGGGGTTTAATTTTCTGACACTGGTGATGAAATTTTCAATTTTGTTGAGTAGAAAAAGGAGGAATAAGAAAGCAGTGCTGTAAACAGGCAATGGAGGGGTGGCGTGTGAAAGGAGAAACTCTTTGCCTTTAGGGACGCTTCTAGCTGCAAACTTAAAAATATATGTGGTGAAACGGAACTCAAGCACTATCCTCAGCAGTAGGATGTAGGATTCCAGGGGAACTACAGTCTTTCCGAATGTGGAGAGAAGAGGCATTGCCTTTGGTTTGGGTGCAGAGAGTGGGAGCTGAACTTGGGGCTTCCAGCTCTACCTAATAAGCCTCTCCCCAGCATCTCTGTTGATATTGAAGCTTCATTACTGTGACTTTTTTTTAATGCGATTTCCCGCGTTATGTGCCAGGGAGACTGACAGCACGCTTGACGTCTTCTGTTTACAGTCCACTTGGATTCAGAGAACAGAGAGAAACAAAGAGAAAAAAGCATTATCACCTGGTTCATAAATAGATGCATGTAAAGTAGTCATATATGGAAAGTCTCATTGGCTTGTCCTTTAAAACAAGGTCCTATTGACAGAAGAGCGTTGTAGGTCTTCACACGGCTCTAGAATGGAATTTGCTGTGTCCTGAATGGATTTAGTGATGAACCGGTAAAGAAACAAAAGAGTAGGAAGGTTTTGCCTGTAGAAAACTTGAAAACAGAGCGAGGGTGACTGGGTGTTTAGGAAAGATCTTCGGCTTTTGTGACCGGTAAAGAGATAGGGTTAACTCTCTGGAGAACATGGAGAGTTTCCCAACTCCGCGTGCCTGCATCGCACACGGGAAGCCTGGCTGCTCCAGGTCAGCGTCTTGTCTGTTAACTGAAGCTCTCTAGAAATAAAGGCTGTCCTGTGAGCCCAAGCTGCTCAGGATGGTGTGCTGATCGAGAATTCCACCTGATTGGAGGCGAGTGTGAGCGTCTCTCTGCTGCATCTCACTCCCCCGTACACCTCAGTATAGGCACAATTTGGAGGAAGTCTGGTTTCTAGAGGCTCTGCATTAAGTGACCGTCACCTCATTAGAATGACCCTCCATCCTCTTTTGATCTCTTCTCTCCCCCTCTAGTGTCATTTGACATGAGTGGAGTGCTGGCACCTGTTGGCACAAATGAGAAAAAAAATAGCCTTTTATGGAAGCAGTCAAAATGTAAAAAAGAAAAAAGAATAAGGGTAGTTATTAGCCTATTTTTTGTCATGGAAGTCTAAGAGTTTGAAAGCTATGAAACTCTCCCCTGGCTTAAGAAAATACCTTTATGCCGAATCACATAACATTTTGGGGACAGCCCATTTCAGGGTCTAGTAAGATCTCTGCCCTATGTGACTAGCCAAGAATTTATAATGCGCTCAAGTTCATTGTCTCCTTTTTGCAAATGGGTCCACTATGTACTGCTACAGCCATGTCTCACTCAGTGTCTGGCTTAAGCAATGATTTCGGTATCTGAATGAGGCCCTGGATGTTCTCACCTAAGATCTGAATTAAAAAGTTTTGGAAATCATTATAGATCATGGTGGTTTTCTCACTCCTGAGCTTAGAGGGTTGGTGAAGCTAGAATTATGGGACTTGAAATGAAAATGTTCTTTCAAGGACCAGAATTAATTGCATGCTTGTAACTGTTTAGTTTGCTCCTGGAAGAGAAGGCTTCTTCCCACTACCTCTTCTTGGAATTTGTAGGATGTAGGACATATTAGAAGGTTAAATGTAGAGACTTCCTTGATGGTCCAATGGCTGAGACTCCACACTCCCAATACAGGGGACCTGGTTCGATCCCTCAACAGGGAACTAGATCCCACATGTTGCAAATAAGAGTTTGCATGCTGCAACTAAGACCCAAGATAGCCAAATATATAAATAAATATTTTTTAAAAAAGAAAGATAAATATAAAGACCAAAAAGTGAATTCCCTTAGATTTTTAAGTGACTATCAGAGTTTCCCAATATAAGTCAGAGTGAATATAAATACATTGAATCTAATGCCTGAAATTTAGCATTGAGTTGGGATGATAAGATTCCTCAGTTCTCCCAGCAGTTGGAATAAAATCAATTACAACAGGGGTAGTTAACCTGCCTTGAGCATTAAGCGTGTGCCAGGCACTGTTCAATATATTTATGCCGATGTAATAGCTCAACGAATCTTTGTAGCAGCCCAACAGAACTACTTGTATTCCTTACTTCCTAAGTGAGGAGATGGAGTCACCAAAAATGTAAAGAACTTGTTTCCGTTTATCCAGCTAGAAACTGGCAAGTGCTTGGTGTTTTCACACACATTGATTTACCACAATGCTGAATTTATGGGTGGACGGAGCCCAAGTGGGTAGAGGAAGGCAGTCTCCTAGGTCATCTAGTCTGACTAGTGGAGTCAGACCCCAGGGAGTTGAATTAAAGAGTCATTGCAATAATTAAAGTCAAATTAGAAAGGCACTGTGGGGTAGTTGAGTGAATTATTAATAATACCATTTAAGAAAAAAAATTTGAACTAAGTAAAAACCTGTCACCAAAATGCTGCACTTGTTCAACCCCACCACCACACCGTGTTCCTGTATGATGTGCCACCTTATTCTGCAGAGTATTTATTTGACTGGTATTAACTGGGTCAGTTTCTATATGAAACCAGCTCCTCCTGGGCCATATGTGAGAGGTGGGAGGTCACCCTTTCCATGGCTGCCCTTTGCTTGCATTTGCCAGGAATGGTTTGCAGTTACCATAGCAATGGTGAGGGTTGTTAAGGGCCGAAACAATAGAGCAGCCAGGGTGTGCTATGGGAATCACCAGGGCTACCATGCTTTCTGAAGACTTGGCAAACAGGAGTGATGGCCCCAACTCAGAAAGATTCCAGGTAGTGACAGAGGACAAACAAAGACGAAGCAACTGAAAGGTCAAGATTAGGCCTGGAAATCATCAAGTGACATAGATTTCAAAATATGCACCTCAGATTTGCCATCATTGAGATAACTGGGGTAATGTGGAAGAGGGGTGAGTCTTCAATTCCCACTTTAACCAGAGCATCTACATTCTATCTGTTTTGCAAACTGGCAATTTCCACTGAAGACTTACTAATGAAAAATGAAAGGAAAGGTTGGGTTCCTGAAAGGTTGGGTTCCTAGAAGGAAAAACAAAAATTATTGACCTCAAAATTTTCAGTTTGGCAGATAAAGAAATGAAAGACTGCAGCATAAAAGCAAGCTTACATTGCTATATGGAAAAGGAATCTGTAGGGGTCTTAATAGCAGCTTTTAAAAACACGGGTTATTTGTTATTCATGTCTAATATTATGCAGTTTCTAGTATTACACCAAGTATTAATATGTGTGGGCTTCTCTGGTGGCTCAGACAGTAAAGAATCTGCCTGCAATGCAGGAAATGCAGGTTTGATCCCTAGGTCAAGAAGATCCCCTGGAGAAGGAAATGGCAACCCACTCCAGTATTCTTGCCTGGAGAATTGCATGGACATAGGAGCCTGGTGGGCTACAGTCCATGGGGTTGCAAAAGAGTTGGACACGACAGCAACAGCAACAGTTCAAATGTGTAGAAGACACACTTAATAACCATTCGATCAACAATGTCTTCCAGAGACAGTATGACAGATCTCTTTCTAGAGCAGCATTGTCTAGTGGGAATACAATGCAATTTATATAATTTTAATTTTTTTAGTAGTCACATTAAAAAAGTAAAAAGAAAAAAAAAAACCCAAACTCCAAATCTGTTCATTTTAATAAATTATATTCTTTAACCCAGTATGTCCAAAATATTATCCTTTCTATATCAAACTACAAAATTATTAACAAAATATTTATATTCAAGTTTTTCATGCTAAGTCTCTGAAGTCTGACATATATTTTACACTTACAGCACGACACAATTTGGAGACTGAATTTTCACGGGAAATCTGTATTTAGATTTCACAAAATTTACAGTTACAAAAGCAGATTCAGGAACAGAAGTTGTTCTAAACATACTTAGAAGTTTTCCAATAACTTAAGTATCAATTTTAAAATTTAAATTAGCTAAAATAAAATTTCAAAAACAAAAAATGCAAAACAAACAACAAAACACCTCAACTGCATAGTCTCATGAACCACGTGTTTCAAGGTTCCCACAACCATGTGTGGTCCGTGGCTGCTCCTCTGGACAGTGTAGTGGTGAACCCTCAGAGAATTCTCCTTATAAACTAGGTCAGTTACATTTCTCACTTACTCATCAGGCCATGGCGCCTTGATCTCTTTTAGCTCTATTAGGTACCAAGCAGGCTTGCCCTGCTAACAAAGAGAAAAACCACACATTAGTATTCACAGATGTGTTTACCTTTTGCCCTTAACCATTGTATGTGTCACATCCAGCATACAGCTAAATCTCGGTTGCTCCATTGCACTGTTTGGCATGGGGGAATTAAAAGGTGTGCCATTCCGCACTGCAGAAAGTCAATATACCATCCGTGGCATTTTTCAGTCCTCAGATACCTTGGCCTTGCCACTCGCTGCACTTTGGCACTACTTCCTTCAACTTAATATGCTCAGGGAACACGAGTTTCATTTTAATAATAAGCTAAGCAAACCAGAATAAGAAGGTAACTTTGCTGCAAACAGATAATTCTGTTTGCATAATTGAGGCTAAGGGATGATTTAACTGATGTCATCTTATTCAATTCTGCAAATTTTATTTACTTATAAAAGTTATTGAGGGCTTCCCCTGGCGGCTCAGTGGTAAAGAACCTGCCTGCCAATGCAGGAGACATGGGTTTGATCCCTGGGTCAGGAAGATCCCCTGGAGAAGGAAATGGCAACCCACTCCAGTATTCTTGCCTGGAGAATCCCATGGACAGAGGAGCCTGGTGGGCTACAGTCCATGGGGTCACAAAAGAGTCAGACACGACTTAGCGACTGAGCAACAATAACACATAAAGTAATGACTGAATAGTTCCTGCAATTAATTTGGTCTTCAGATCTTTACTTTCAACATCCTTATCCAAAGTTTTCTTTTTATAAATATAAAAGCAATCATGAAAACAGAATCAACCTCTTCAATAACTAGATCAAAATGATGCTACAAAGTATTCATAGAAGTATCCAATTCCAGCCTCCTAAAGATATCCTGACATTGACAATTTCAGCCCAGTCTGCCAGTGGAAGGATAAAGCTCACTCCAAGCTTGGTGCTCTTAGGCCTTCCATTAGTAAAGAGCTCTTTTAGAAATAATAGAAAAAATTGAGAAAGGAAAAAAATTCCATATGGTTAAATACCATCCCTAGAAGTGGGGATGCCTTCTGGTTCAACTCCACCCATTTCTAGCATGTTGGACAGAACTGTCAAGGAGAATGCCTTGTGCACTTAAGCACTCGACAAGTGTTGGTTGGGTGAAATTGTGTGAGTCCTTTGCAACTTCTTTCTTTCTATGACATGACTTACTCTTTTTGTTCTGAGACAACAGTGGCAAACCAAGTAGATTAAACCATAGGCAGTGTTGATTCTTGAGAGCAAGATGACTTGGTATGTGAATCTGCTGATATTTGGCCAAGCCAAGAGCTAATCCACTCAATCATGAATGAAAAGAAGTGCTGTGGGATTTCAGTAATTACAGAGTCACTGGGAACTAGCTGTATGTTACATAAGTAAAATTATCATTACAGTAACTGCTTTTGCATTATCACAGGATTTTGAAGTTCACTAGCTTATTTCATCTAGAAAGTCAGGACTAGAAAACTATCATATAGAGGACAGAGCAGTAGTCTCGTATTGTCATCTCTACTTTAAGAATTAAATTTTACAAGTCACTTAACCCTTATGCTCCTCAGCATCTTCACATGGGTAAGGAGGAATTTAGACTTGGTGACTTCCCAGGTCATGAATGTGTCAAGTTGGAAACATTCAGCCCTCGAGGGCCCATGCTCCATTGATTATAGTAGTCTTTCCCATTGTACCCAGATAGAGCTTCAGAATCCTTCTTAACACAGCGCTAAGTCAGCCACTGCCAAAGGATCAGAATTGGCTTAAAGCTGAAACTGACTTTTCATCCTCTCCTAGGTCGCTTCATCAGCTCGGTGCCTTGTGTAAGACTTTGGAAAGGAACATACAGGGAATTATCATCAGTATGCAGGGTTTCAGCGATAAGGGAATGACAGTTCTTGCCTCAGCCCCTTGCTCAGCTGTTCCATGGAGGTGTTGCCATCTGACAGGGAGGGCTGCAGCCTGGCACTTTGGGAGCTCACTTCTCTCTTCCTTTGAGCTCTAAGTGATGAGGGACCTGTCAAGGAGAGCAGTTCACTGGCATCATTCCCAGACCTGGAAGCATAATGAAATAAAATTTCATTCTGACTTGGTTGGAATTCTTCTAGCTGAACATTTGAGATAGCATCTGGGACAATTCTAACATCCAATTGCCTGGTTGGAATGAAGCACCCATCAGCTATTGGCTTTCATTCAGTCAGAGCCTCTTGGGACAAATCATTTCTATCTAGAGCCAGCCCAGTCCAGAGGTCCCAGCAGGTGATGCAGAGCCTGCTCATGTCTAAAGGGCCAACAAAGTGAAATCTGCATTTCAGAAGCTTTATCATTTGCAAAGAGTGATTTCAAAGCAGGAAGCGTCTGAAAGTCACTGACGCTGATACTCCCTCTAGACTTCTCAACATTAAGGCTTTAATTTGAGACTCAGGTTTGAGGGGTATTATGCTGGTACTGTCCACTGGTACTCTTTCTAGTACCCGCAAAGAGTGGGAGCAGGGCCACACCCCTCCAGCTATAGAGAGTGGTAGGGTTTGAGGGGCAAAAGCCTTCATTGACTCCATGAGCCAGGCTCAAATGCCTTTGCAAATTAGACCCAACAAGCTTTGCAAAGACCACCTTATGGACCATCCCTGTCCATTCTGAGTTTTCCAAGCACTGTGTAGATGATTATTTAACCTTTATGAATCCTAGTTTTCCTTATCTGTTAAAATAGAAGTAAAGATGCATAACTCACAGGGCTGTTGAATGAAAATTAGAGTGATGTCTGTGTGAGTGGTTAGTATGCTGTAATACACTATGTAAGGAGAAAACAGTATGATTATACTCCTTGGGTAGAAGCCATTTATTTTTCATATCTCATAGAATGTCTAGCTCAAAACTCTTTGGCTATGGAAGATTCTCTGCTTGGACAACCAGGGTGCTTGCTGTCTGCTCTCAGGTCATTCTCCTTAAACCACAGGGGCTATCCCAGCTCTGCTAGTGCTGGAGGCCACCCAGAAGAGAGCACTGCCCTTAGAACCCCATTGTTCGTTGCTAAGTTGTAGCCAACTCTTTTGTGACCACATGGACTGTAGCCCACAAGCCCACTGTAATTCATGGGGTTTCTCAGGCAAGAAGACTGAAGTGGGTTGTCACTTCCTTCTCCAGGGGATCTTTCTGACCCAGGGATCAAACTGGCATCTCCTGCATTGACAGACAGATTCTTCACCACTGAGCCACCAGGGAAGCACTTAGAACCAAAGCCCAAGATAAAAGTCCCAGCTTAGCCACTACTAAGATTTAGGTCTTGCCATGTTACCTCTCCAATGATTAGTATTTTCTTCCCTCACAGATAAAATATAAATATTATTTACACTAATCTGACATATAGAAATGTCTAAAGAACCAAAGAATTAACATGTTCCATGTGCTTTGTGAATTATGACATAAAGTATTACTATTATTATTTAAAATCTAATATCTCCTAACGACTCAGCCTTGTTTTTCTGAGGAAGGATAATTGGGAAGATGTTTCTGGAGGCAGAGTACCAGAAGCTCCAGGATGATGATGTATACTTTCCTGATTTTGGTCAAGATCAAACGATATTATGCTTCTAGGCAGATGCCTTGTGGCATTCAGGGATACTGTGAACTGCCATAAATAATTGGTGGTGTTTACATTTGTAAGTCAAGATGTTCTTGGGTCTCTGCAGATGGCCCATAAATCTTTCTGGATAGCCAAGTCTTAGCCATACAACACCAATTCTGTCCTTCTTCTTGAAAATATAATAAAAAGCTTTGAAAGCATGCATATTTTGAGTTCTTCTCTATGCAAGTTCTCAGACACTTCTTGATAGCTTTCTTCCCCTCCCCTTCCCACCCTCTACCACCGCCAGCCATGAACTTCGTACCCCTGAATTATACATTCTGTCAAGAGAGGAGGTGTGATTTCTTCCTTTGTAACATCTGGTGATCTGTTTATTGTATTCCCGTGTAAAAGACTCTGATGCTGGGAGGGATTGGGGGCAGGAGGAGAAGGGGACGACAGAGGATGAGATGGCTGGATGGCATCACTGACTCGGACGTGAGTCTGGGTGAACTGCGGGAGTTGGTGATGGACAGGAAGGTCTGGCGTGCTGCGATTCATGGGGTCGCAAAGAGTCAGACACGACTGAGCGACTGAACTGACCTGAACTGAACTGAACATCCTAGATCTTGAGGAAACCTGGGTCCCAGGATGTCAAATAAATTTCATCTGGTGACAGCCTGGGGGTAGTTACCAGGGCTCTTCATCTGGACTCAGTGGTCCCATGGATGGGAAGGGGAGCAGCACCATGCAGTTACATTCTTACAAGTAGAAAAAATGAGGCTCAGAGAAATTGATTGACTTGCTAATATGTCTCTTTTAACAAAGAACAGTGGCCACATTTGCTTGCTCTCTCAATTTATTCAACAATCAATACTTGCTGAATGCCTACTGTGTATGAATTCTAGGCCTTAGTATTATCTGTGAACATAGATAATCTATGACGATCTATGGATTATTCTGCACCGAGGTTTATTTTTAATGCAATCATTAGTGTCAAAACTGGAATTGCCTAAAATGCAGAGGCTATGATAAGAAAAATTTCTGACAGACAAGTTATTTATATATTCATTAATTCATTCATGCATTCACTTATGCATTTATTTCCATGTCCATTTGCATAAAGAATAAATATCTACCTTCAAAAATTGGGGCCTTGGAAGAACTGTTTGAAAACAACTTGAAAGAAATCAATGAAAACAAATTGGCCAATAACTGTCCTTACCTTCTGCCTTCTTTTCTCCTGGTCTCCGTTTATGGCCTTGCTGGCACAGAGTTAGAAATGAACACAGAAGAAGATCTGAATTATAAGAGCAAACACAAGAGCTGTGCACTCTTTTAGTTTTGCAAAACAACTTACAAGTTGAAATTTGGATGAACCAGATTTTTTTCACTTTACCAGAGGTTTCTGAACTGTTAGAATTGTCAAAGAAGAAATAATGCAGCTTTGGTGATCAAGAACTGTGGCAACTCCATATCTCCTGGACAGAGGTATAAAGTATCAGTGGGTAGGAAAATCTTTTAGCTCAATATCTGAGCACTATAGGTAACTATACAATGATCACACTGTATGTAGCAAGCTATCGTTTTCCCCCACCCCTGCTTAATTTATGTCCTTCATAAACTCACTCCCAGTCACTTGCTTCAAGGAGAGTAATGTTAGAAACACTTGTTTTGGTGGCATATGAATTGTGCCTTCTCTGTGCTAGGCACTTTACATAGTCTTAGGTCCTTTTAATGGAATTTGTCAAACCTTTAAAAAAATATTTTCAGTGTAACTATTATTTTTAAATTACCACATGCCATGGTCTGTCAGGATACAAGTTTTTACCAAAAAGTGCATCCCTGTATACTCAAAGGATGAATAGAAGTCGAGAATCAGGGAGGCTTTAGTGTGATTCTCAGTCTCCATCCTTTTTCCTAACATAGTTTCAGTATCGTGCTAACAGCAATGTTAAAAGACATTATATCCCCTTTTACAGGTAAGGGGACAGAGATGTAGTAGAGTTAGCTTATGATTATCTAGTAAGTGGCAGTGAAAGTGAAAGTGTTAGTCCCTCAGTCGTGTCCTACTCTTTTCGACTCTCTGGACTATAGCCCACGAGGCTCCTCTGTCCATGATATTCTCCAGGCATGCATACTGGAATGGGTTGCCATTTTCTTCTCCAGGGGATCTTCCTGACCCAGGCATTCAACCTGGGTCTCCTGCATTGCAGGCAGATTCTTTACCATCTGAGCCACCAGGGAAGTAAGTGGAAGAATGGAGTTCAAATCCAGGTCTCTCTGACTCCCCAGCCTCCTATATCAACTTGGAAGTCATATATACGTGGCGTCCAAGTTAACTTGAAAGTCACATATATATATATGAGGCTTTCATATATATATAAAACATATATATATACAAGTTCACACACACACACACACACACACACACATATATATATATATATATATATATATATATATATATATATTCTGTTTCAGAGAAGTACAATAGTATGATTAACAGCTAACATTTAAGCATAAAATTCTATTATGAAAAAAGTTTATGAGTAGAATCAAGATAGAATGGGAAAAATGGGAAGCAGGATGAGAATTTGAGTTCTAGGACAGAGGTTCACAAGTGACTCATGGGCCAAATCCAAGCCATGGCCTATTCTTGTAAATAAAATTTGGTTGGAATCTAGCCATGCCCATTTGTCTATGTACTGTCTGTGGCTGCCCTCATGCTACAATAGCAGTGTTGATTAGGTATGACAGAGACTGCCCGGAAGGCTTAAAATTATATTTGGCCTTTTATATTAAAAGTTTGCTGACCTGTATTAAATGAGAAAAATGAAGATGTGAAATTTCCAGTTATTAAAGAAGAACGTATTCACATATGTTTAAATGAGCAATTATGGGTATCAAATCACTCTTGTATGCATATCCAAGGATACACTTTTAAAAGCGGTGCAACCATTTTATTTTTTAAATATCAACACTGTGATACACTGAAAATTATATTCTTTGCAACTATTTCAACTTCAATAAAAAATTCTCCTAAGTCAATATAAAAATTTGTTAAAGAGCATGTAGATTTTTGAAAAATAGAGAGTTAGGAGACCAGTACTCTAGAAGACAGGATCAGGGATGGGGCTTTCCATACTTCAAGGTCATCCAGTGATGGAGGGAATTTGTTTTCTTCTCATGGGGCAAACTGAGCCCCAAGTGTAAATGTCACCCCTCAGTCAAGTTTTCTCCAACAACCTCGAGGGCTAGCTGATGGAAGTGTGGGACTCCAATAGAACAGTGCTAAAGAGTGATTTCTTAGACATCTAGGTTCAGTCCTTCAGATAAGAAATACCCTTCACGAGCCTCTATACTGGCCTTTCTGTCAGCCAGCCGTGCTCCTTGAGAAGGAAGAAGGCTGGGCTTTTCATGATGTACCTGCAGACTTGATGGGAGTCTGTGCTGTGCTCTAGCTGCCTTGACTGTGGGTTGTCCTAGACAAGTGGATGTTTAAACCTGTCTAGCAACCTTGATGTATGTTAGGAGTTGAATTGTGTCCTCCTTCAAAAAAGCTATGATGGTCTTAACCATCAGCACCTCAGAATGTGACCTTGTACGGAGGTAGGGTCTTTACAGAGGTAATCAAGTTAAAATGAGGTTATTAGAATGGGCCCTAAGCCAAGATGGCTGGTGTCCCAATAAAAAGGGGAAATTTGGATCCAGAGGTAAGACATGCATGAGGGAAGATGATGTGAAAAGACAGAGAGAGAAGACATAAACTGTTACCAGAGTACCTCTAAGGATGGAGGCCTGGAACCAGGGAGACTTCGGTCCTGGCCCCTCGTCTCCTTCCTTTCACTTAGAGAAGTTCAGCAGAGTATTTAAGATAAAAAACTCTGGAGCCAGAGCTTTTGGGTTTTAAATCGTACCTACCAGCTGTGTAACCTCAGGACTGAATAGCCTCACTTGTTAAATAGAAGAATAATGTGTGTGTGTGTGTGTGTGTGTGTGTGTGTGTGTGTTAGTCACTCAGTCATGTCCAACTCTTTGAGACCCTATGGACTGTAGCCCACCAGGCC
This sequence comes from Bubalus bubalis, assembly GCF_019923935.1. Lineage (NCBI taxonomy): Eukaryota > Metazoa > Chordata > Mammalia > Artiodactyla > Bovidae > Bubalus > Bubalus bubalis. The sequence continues at coordinate 59,971,813 of NC_059164.1, forward strand.
CCTCTGTCCATGGAATTCTCCAGGCAAGAATACTGGAGTGGGTAGCCATTCCCTTCTCCAGAGAATCTTCCTGACTCAGGGATCTAACCCAGATCTCCAGCATTGCAGGTGGATTCTTTACCCTCTGAGCCATGAGGACTCACAGAAGAATAATAGTACCTGCCTTATAAGGTTATTGTAAGAACCAACAGAGACAATACCATGTGAAAGAGTGTTTGGTACATAATAAATGCTCAGCAATGAAGTCTTCATTATTGGAGATCAAAAGAACAACTACCTTGGACCTATGAATCACCTAGCAAGTACTACCTGCATGCTCCTCTGGAATTCTGGAAGTTTTATTTGTGAAATGACCATATACATGTTTGAAGTGGGTTTTTGAAAAAAAATCTCTAATCATCTTTTCTCTTGCTTTATCCTGTCTTATTCTTGCAAAGGCTAATATATGAGAATAGCCAGCATGCCTTATTAATCCTTTAAAGAAAAAGTATCTGCTCTGGTACCAGTTGGCAGTTAGATTTCATCAGTCACTTGAGATTATGGATTAACTCGCTGATCTTTCTACCCTTCGAACTAATTAGCCTTTGGACAAATACAGCCAGTCACAGAAGCCAGGCACAGCTGACCAAATACATCTCAAAGTAGATTTGGTGGGTAAATAATGCCAAGCTTACTTAGATCTCTCGATGATACTGCTTTTCTGAGTCACTAGAATCTTGATGGTTTGTCTTTCCCAGCTAGAGTTAGAAGTGAGGTGTTTACAACCCTTCAAAGCAATAGGACATATGTGACTAATTAAACTAGCTATCTCCTCCCTTCCTAACACCACCACCCCGCATTTAAAACTAGTTCTTTTTTTTTTTTTTAACTTTACATAATTGTATTAGTTTTGCCAAATATCAAAATGAATCCGCCACAGGTATACATGTGTTCCCCATCCTGAACCCTCCTCCCTCCTCCCTCCCCATACCATCCCTCTGGGTCATCCCAGTGCACCAGCCCCAAGCATCCAGTATCGTGCATCGAACCTGGACTGGCAACTTGTTTCATACATGATATTTTACATATTTCAATGCCATTCTCCCAAACTAGTTCTTCTCTTATGTTCCCAAATAACTGGTCCAGTTTGGCTTTAAATGACTTCAGCATATTCTTTGGGACCCTTGTGTAACAGATAAGGGAGACTTTCCGACATCCCCAGCTGAAATGCAACTTTTCTCAATGTAATTTAATTACCAATACTTTGGCTACCTGATGTGAAGAGCTGACTCATTAGAAAAGGCCCTGATGCTGGGAAAGATGGAAGGCAGGAGTAGAAGGGGAGGACAGAGGATGAGATGGTTGGATGGCATCACCGACTCAATGGACATGAGTTTGAGCAAACTCCAGGAGATAGTGAAGGACAGGGAAGCCTGGTGTGCTGCAGTCCAAGGGGTCACAAAGAGTCAGACACAACTGAGCGACTGAAAAACAACAAATTTAATTACCACCACCTGCCAAGACTTTCTCATACCTCTATAAAGCACCTAACACAGTTCATGCCCCACCTTGGTCCTAAAGCCTGCTAAGTACTTATAGATAATTGTCATATCCTCTTAGATAGTGTTTGGTGAAACTCAGAATGTTTATTCCTTTCATTCTTTGCTAAAGATGACCTCTCCAGATAATCCTTCTCAAGCTCCCTTCAGCTGAAATTATTCTCTCACTGTGAAATCATAAGACAGCCTGACCATCAAGCCCTTGGTAGTTGCAAGGAGCTTCTCGGTGAGCCAGGGCCATCCCCGTGGTAGTGACAGCTGGAATGGTGAGCCCCTCATGGCATCCAGTTCTGTTGGCTTCTTCCCCAATGTCTCCTCGCACGGGCAGCCTACACTGTGCATCTGTGCTCTTCTGAGTGACCCCTGCTTCTTCCTGATCCCACAGGGCAGAGTTCTGGTGAAGGGGTTCTAGACTGAGTGACCAGCTCTGACATTAAACAACCACGTACCTGAGTCACTGGGTTTGGGGTTTTGTTCTTGCACTTGAGGAAACAGAAAATAAGAAATGGTTTTGCTCTTATCTTAGAAGAGTAGTAGAAGTGTGGTCATTTTGCATTCTCATCAATATGCATTGATTCAACAAAACATTTATCAAGTGAATACTAAGTGCCTAGTACTGTGTTTGGTAAGTGGGAAGAATCCAAAGAGAATACAATCTAGTTTTTGCTCTCAGGATTTTAGAAAAGAGTGAAAAATTTTATGAGAGAGTAAATCGTCTTGAACAGTATTATCCAGTTAACAAAATTGAGAGCTTCAAAAAGATGAAGTCATAGGCCACCATTCTGTCACTTGTATGTTTGGAAAAATATCTCATGGCAAACAGCAATGCACTCTACGCTTGCATGGGCTTCCCCAAACCAAGCTATCATGTCTGAAAACCAAGTGGCATGTGTCTAAATGAATTATGATAATGTGAACTTATTATACAGAATGAACTATATTTTAATGGGAAAATGACCAAGAAATATTTCTCAGTGAACAAAAAAGGTAGGAGGATAATACACAATATATTACCCCTGGTATTTGTGTGTATGTGTGTGTGTGTTGGGTGTATGCATGTATTTGTGTCTGTTTGCATATATGAAAAAAAGTATGGAAAATGAATAAGACAATGTCAAAAATGAGCAACTGGAGAATGAGATGGAGGAACCCAGAAGAAGACTTTTACTTTTAATATGATGTTCTCTTATACATATTTTTGTTGTAAGTATGCAATGACTTTTATACTTATTTTAATTTAATCATCAAAATGAATTTTTTAATATAAATCTTAATTAAATATTGGTCATGGTGGTTTAATCGCTAAGTTGTGTCTGACTCTTTGCAACCACATTGACTCTAGCCCACCAGGCTCCTCTGACCATGGGATTTCCCAGACAAGAATACTGGAGTGGGTTGCTATTCTCTTCTCCATGAGATCTTCCTGGCCCAAAGATCAAACTCAGGTCTCCTGCACTGCAGATGGATTCTATACTGACAGTAAAAATAAAAACCTTTTACAGTATTATCAATATAGGAAAGTGTGTTCACTCTGAATTTGATTATGGAAGATATATAATTTAGAGTTTGTTTTGGAAGTATTTAAAGTAGTGATTTCATTCCTTGGTGCACAGTGTAATTACCTATTGATTCTTTTAAAAATTGAGAGACCCAGCCCCTGCATCACCTTAACTTTATAAACCAGAATTGCAAGTGAGGCTTAATTGTGTTTAAAAACAACACACACAACACCTCACCACCACCACCAACTTACTCAAGTGATTCCGATGCATACCAACTTAAAGTACAGAGCTAGAGAGGAAGTGAAAGATGAAAAATGCCACCTATTGTGGCCATATACACACCAAGTTAAACTTCCTAAGAAAAGATAAAAACCTTAAGTTGGATTATAAAACAAGATACAATCATGTTCTAGTCACAAGATAACTACCTAAATAAATGATAGACAAAAATTTTGAAGGAAAAATAGAGCACACAAGTTGGAAAGAAAGAAAATAGGAATAGCAATATGGACAGCAAAGAAGGAATTAAGCCTAAAATCATCAAATGGGATAAAGAATCATTTCACAGATAAAATGTTCAAACGAAAATAATAAAAATAGTCATGAATCTTCATTCACAACATATCAATATTACCAAAAGGAAAAGGCAAAGTTAAGAAAAAAAGAATAGGCAAAAATATAGTTGTGATAAAACATCACTGCATCATTAATATATTATCAAATTAAATATATAGAATATTTTTAAAACATATTGAATTGATACCTTACACTGAACGTGTGCCTTCTTTTTAAGGATCTATGCAACTTGTTAAAGAAAATGTGTCACATGGCCAAAGATCCTTAATAAATTCTCAATATAACAGGCTTTTCAGTAACTACTGAGTTAAAGAAGAAATAAAAGCTACAATTAGAGGCCATTTAGAAAGTGGCAACAGTGAGAACATGGTATGCCGAACCTTACAAGATATAGCCAAAACTGTCTTTATGTGATATATTTATAGCCCTAAAAATCATTATTTTTATAGAAAGAATGAGAATAAATAAATCAAGGACAAGTTATAAAACAACAACAAAGGAACAAAGAAGGGGCAAGAAGAAAGATAAAAACCAATAATAAACTAGGAAACAGAAACAATAGTGAATCCAAGAACTACTTCTATTAAATAATAACCATTGACAATTTTATCAAAGAAAATAAAGGGGAAACATGAATTGAAAAACTCATCACTGAAAATGAGATAAAAGCAGGCATTGGGTGACTAAAACAGTATTAATGAATTTTATGGGTGTCAAAGGGCTGCTATCCTAGATAAAGCTCAGTTAGTGCACAAGAACATACAAAAGGCAGGAGAAGGTTCTAGCTAGAGACCTTTGGAGCCTAGAAGGTTCCAAACCCCTAGGTCTATAGTGTCCCAGTGCTTCCATCATGGGCTTTCATCATTAATCCCTAGGAAGTCAGCTGTTCTTGCCAGATATTTAAATTCCTACTAAAAATGCCTCTTACTCACCTAGGAACACTGACTCCTTTTCCTTTTTTTGATCCTTTATCCTTTCTTTTTGTTAGTCTGAGCTTCTGGCAGCAATGGACACCTCCCTTTTCCAGAAGCACAAAATTTGGCAAACACTCCCCCTAGTGGCAATTTAACAAATCTCCTGAAATGACCTACCCAAGAGCCAGGGCTGAAAACTGGTGCCAGGCTGGGTTAGTGGAGGCACTTGTTAATGAAACATATTGCTGGACTCCACATCATAAGGGTATACCTTAAAATATATGCTTCATCTAACAAGCATCATTAAAATACTCAAGTTTGGGTCTTTTGACCTAGGGTATGTATTCCTGTATGGTATAGAAAAGAAAGGCAACATGAGAAGAAATAAATTCTTATAAACTAGCCAGAAGTGTTTGTACTAATTTTATACACTGAACACTTGTGAGAACACTTGCTGCTACTTTTCTTCCTCATATACTACCTACCAGTATATGAGAGTACAAATGACAGACAGGCCAATTATTCCTGGGAATTGTTGCTTCATTATTCTCAAGTCACATTTCTAGACATCCTCCATACCTTAGATTTCTCAGTTTCTAGATTGCCATTCCATTCAGAACAGCCAGCTGATTTCATCAACATGCTGCCTATCACATTTTCCAGATGGTTAATGGGTCTCAAAACTGGCCCTAATTCTAACCAGTGTTTCTATTCTGGCCCCTTTTGTAGAGTAATTTGTTTCATGGTCAAAGTTTCTTTTCATTATTTCTTTGTAGTCTTTGGTAATCCCTTTTCACCACTTCCTTGTTCAAAACTGTCAGATGGCGCATTCATTCAATTCATTGGTGTTAATAGTACTTGCAGGGAAGAAGAGACGTTCATATTAATATCAACACATTACTCAAATCGTTTATCATCTCCATGTCAAGTTTTAGAGAATAGATTTGTCATCATTATTGATTAAGAGAGGAAAGAGCCTTCTTGTTGAGGAATCACAGACAGGTGGTGTCCATTGCTGCCTCTTCTTTGGGAAACAGGATTATCATGTGAAACAGCATTATCTGAGGAGTAGCATGTGTGGATTGGGTTTTCAGAAGTCTCACCTGAAAAACCTGTGGTCCTAATATTCAGTGCGACACAAGGAGTTCAAATATAAATAACCTTTGAGCTTACCCATTGATTCAAGTCTCATTCCCATCTCACAAGTGGCTTCCAAGGTATACAGTTCAGTCATAAGAGTGACATTAAAACTAATGCTGGCGGAATGCCATTGTAGCATGACTTCTGCAATAATGAATGGCTGAAAGTAGGCAAGATAATGTAAGATGTAAATGAGGTTTCATTCTGAAAGGAAGGCAGCCAGAGGTCCTGAAAATTAATGGAAAAGCTGCAGAAAAAAATATGGCGCTATTACACCAAGCACTTTCCGCTTTTCCTTTCTATTGCCTGACTGAGATGATTTGGCAGAGTTTAAAAATAAATGAACTGTATTCATTTTTTTCCTTCAGAGCTTTTCTTTGAAGGCATTTTGTAAGAAAAAAAATACTAATACAGACAGTATGGGGGGATCAAGACATGAAAATGTAAGCATTCTATCCAGTGGTATATGTTTAATAGTCTAACACTCCTCATGTGGGGAGATATGCCTGATTCCAATTAAGGTCATATCATACAGGCAAATGGGATGTTTCAAAGAGATGTTAATGATCTGCTAGGTAATGCAGAGGAAATGATGTTCTAAATGGGTTTCAGTAGCATTTGAACCTTTCCACTGCCATCTTTACACTGCAACATATAGTGTTAAGGATTATGTTTTTATAGCAATGCCATTCCAATTTTCAGTACTAACTAGAGACAGGATTCTTTTGCAGACTTATCATTTATGTTGATCATTGCTTTTCAAGTTTTATTTTAGCCACAGAACCTATACTGTAAACATCGTGAAAGTACACTTCTGTGATGTAAATGAGGTTGGACAACATCTCAGAGGTCCTTCCCTCCCCCCAGCTTTTTTTCCAGTGTTTTCCTCACATCTCCCCATAGCTGAGTTTGCAAATAGTCTTCTGGGAGAAAGAACAAGATTTCTTCTTTATAACCTAGGGAGGAAATGCCTTTAATTATTCATTCATTCTTTGATGAGACAGATATTTTTTCCAGTGCCTCTTGTAAGCCATCGTTTCTAGGCATTGGGGATGCAACAATGAACAGAAAGGACCAAGAGTCTGCTCTTAGGGAGACAGTGAGAGAGACAGCCAGGCAACCGGGAGGTGATTGGTGCTATAACGACAGTAAAGAATGATGGATGAAAAGACGGGTCCTAGAGAGAGGGCTAATACAGGAAGAACAGTCAGGTAAGGAATTAGAATGTTGAGAAAGTGTGGTCACATCTGTCCAGAGCTTGGGAGTGTTTCAGGCAAAGAAAGCTTCTGAAAGCCCTAAAGCAAAGGTATTCAAGATGTGTCTGACAGCCAGGCAGCTGGAGCCCCGCGAGGATGTGGAGGAGCTGGGGGTTGTGGCAGGCAGAGAGGTCAAAGATAAGGAAGCTAGTTGATGGAGTGTCTGGTGGACCATGATGGAAGTTCAATATTTCTCATTTTATTTTAAATTTACTTTTCATTTTGGTTTAATTATTTATTATTAAACCACTTATGATTAAGCTCTTCATATTTTTATTCCATCAGCTTCCTAAATGGCTTTGAGGTAACTTACATGTATGATGCCTAAACACAGTCCATTCAAGCTCAAGACCATTTAGAGGGAGAATGAAGTAATAGTGGAACTGAGAATTTTAAATGTAGTTCTTTGTTTCCTCAGAGCCAGGTTTAAAAAAAGAAAGAAAATGATGGCTTATGTAATTTTGGTTAGTTAAAAGGGAAGGCTATCCGTTCTTAAGGGAAGGAACTTCTAAAATAAATTCAAACATAATGTATTCCATTGGGTCTTACACAAGAAACATCAATAATTCTCTTTATGAATATTGAATACCTAATGTATGCAAACTGTTGACACTCTAGGGAATACAAACCATAATCAAACATAAATTCTGCCTTCCATGAGCTTGCAGTTTAATAAGGTGCATAGCAAACATACACAAATAACTGTACTACAAAGTAAGATATAAAACAAATATAAGTTAGTTTTCAGAGTCTCTAGAAATGGTTCTTCATGGAATTTTATGTCAGTCACAGGATTCTACAAGAATTTCATGTTTAGAGGTAAGAGTTAAAGTATCCAGCCAAGTTTATAGCTTTGCTATAACCCAAGGTCTTAACACACAGTACCCTGGGGCAGGGCAGAGGGCAGGCTCTGTGGGCTGGCTTTCTCTGCCCGCATACACCTCACATACAGGCGCTGGTCCTCATTCAGTTCAAAGGTGACTCTTTGCCAGAGCCTCAGTTGCACATCGTCTGTGTTGCTAACTGAAGAGACACTTGTATTTTGGATATCAGATGTGTAGGTGAAAAACTGACATCATTATGAAAATTGAATAGTGTTTTTTTTTTCTTTAATAAGAAAAGGAATGTATTTTAATAGTGTATGTTTTATGCAGAACTAATGATTGGTAAGTGACTCAGACAGTAGAGAATCTGCCTGCAATGCGGGAGACCTGGGTTTGATCCCTGGGTGGGGAAGATGCCCTGGAAAAGGGAATGGCAACCGACTCCAGTGTTCTTGCTTGGGCAATTCCATGGACAGAGAAGCCTGGCGGGCTATGGCCTGTGGGGTCACAGAGCTGAACATGACTGAGCGACTCATGCTTTCACTGTCACTTTTTCAGAACTAATTCGAGTTTATAGTTGAAGATAGAAAATGAAAGCATTCCTAAAGGAAAAACACGTACAGTTCATCTATCCAAATGAAAACACTGTTGATTCTAATCTATGTTCCCTCAGACATTATTCTGTGTGTGTTTATGAGAATATTGCACTATCTGTACTGGTTATGTGGTCGCCTTTTTTCATTCTTTAAACATAGAGACTTGCTGTTCAGTGATATTATTAGTAATTGCTATGTGGCACTCTAGAGTGCAGGTGTATCATTATTTGTTTAACCAGTCTTCCAGAGTTGACACCTGAGTTGTTATTGATTTTTCAATGTTAGAATCAATGCTGGGGTGAACAGTCTTTACGTCTTTTCATACTTTTCTGTCATAATTCTCTAGAAGTGGAGAGAACAGTGATTTGGGATAACTATCCTAGTTCTAACTGAGTCACACATGTACCCAAAACTTTTTCTTAAGACCTTTGCCAATTGACTCTACCTGCAGATGATGCGAAGCCCTCCTTTATACAGAGGGAAGGCAGCTTCAAAACACTGAATGAGTCTCTGAATTTTAAATTATCATTTGTTTTTCCTTTCTTCCCACCCCAATGCCATCAAGTCCTTTAAATCAGTCACTCAGGCCAGACCATGGATGGCATTATCAGCTCTTCTCATCTCTCAACACCTACCTCATCCAATAAGTTACCAAGTTCTTTACATTCTGTCTCCTAAAAAATATCCTAAATCTGTATACTGACTTCTCCCGTTTAGTTTATTGGTCCCAGATGACTGACCCTGAATCCCTACTGTTAGTTGTTCAGCTGCTAAGCTGTGTCTCTTTGCAACCCCATAGGCTACAGCACACCAGGCTTCCCTGTCCTTCACTATCTAACACAGTTTGCTCAAACTCATGTCCGTTGAGTCAGTGATGCCATCCAACCATCTCATCCTGTCACCTCTTCTCCTACCCTCAACTATCCCAGCATCAGGGTCTTTTCCAGTGAGTCAGTTCTTCACATCAGATGGCCAAAGTATTGGAGCTTCAGCTTCAGCATCAGTCCTTCCAATGAATATTCAGGACTGATTTCCTTTAGGATTGACTGGTTTGATCTCCATGCTGTCCAAGGGACTCTCAAGAGTCTTCTCCAGCACCACAATTTGAAGGCATCAACTCTTCAGTGTTCAGCCTAATTTAAGGTCCAACTCTCACATCTCTACATAACTACTGGAAAAACCATAGCTTTGACTATACAGACCTTTGTTGGCAAAGTGATGGATCTGCTTTTTAATATACTGTCTAGATTTGTCATAGCTTTTCTTCCAAGGAGCAATTGTCTTTGAATTTTGTGGCTGCAGTCATCATCCACAGTGATTTTGGAACCTAAGAAAATAAAATCTGCCACTGAATCTCTATAGAATTTTTTAAATGTTCTCCTCTTCTTGGGTTTGGCTTACCCTCTAATCCATCTTTCATACTTCATTGTAATGTAAATCTGATGATGCCATGGTCAACCTCAACATCTGTGATGGTACCATATTGCTTTCTAGGTAAAATTCCAACCCTGTAGTTTGGCTTACAGGTGTCTGTTTCTGGGCCTAGTCACCTGGATGAGTCCTGAGAATCTGAATGTTTTAAACCTTCCCTGTGATTTCCATGCTAGCAGCTTGACCCTTCATGAATCCCAAGATGGGCACATAGGAAGCACTGGTCTGCTTGGAACCCACTGTAAAGCAGGAGGCCAGAGACAGCTGGAAACTTCCCTCAGCCATGGCTTAAATTTATCCAGCACAATGTGATCGTTTTAGGAAAAATTTCAAAAGCATTCCACCAAAGAGCAGCATGTTTGCAAGTATAGATTAGAAAATTATTTCCTTTTAGAAAGCCTAATTTAATTAAGTGACACAATTTTGAAGCTATGAAGGCTTTTTCCTGCTGAGTCAGGATTTTTTGTTTCTCAGCTAATGCAAAACAGGTAGTGGAAATTAGAGACCAGCTCTAGAGACTACTACATGTTTGGCTGTGTAAAAGTACAAAGTATTGTTTCGTGGGGTAGAAGGGCAAGAGGTCATTTCATTTAAATCTGGTTAAAGCACCATGTGAAACTTTTTTTTCAATTAAGGTATTTAAAATATAGCTTTCTTAGAGAAATACTGAAAAATCACTGAATCCTTTATATTTCTTACAGAAAATGATATTCATAAGTATCATCAAGCTTAAAAGAAAAGAAAAAGATTTTGGAACAGTTGTATGTTTTCTTGAGATTTATGGTGGAGTTTTTAAAGAAAAAACACATTTGTGAAAATGAAGAGGACATTGCTATAATAGAGGTTTATTTAACCTCATCCCTTGCTAATCCTCCAGAGAAGGCAATGGCACCCCACTCCAGTACTCTTGCCTGGAAAATCCCATGGATGGAGGAGCCTGGTAGGCTGCAGTTCATGGGGTTGCTAAGAGTCAGACACTACTGAGAGACTTCACTTTCACTTTTCACTTTCATGCATTGGAGAAGGAAATGGCAACCCACTCCAGTATTCTTGCCTGGAGAATCCCAGGAACGGGGGAGCCTGGTGGGCTGCCGTCTATGGGGTCGCACAGAGTCGGACACGATTGAAACGACTTAGCAGCAGCAGCAGCTTGCTAATCCTCAAGGAGTTTGGTGGACTAAAATTCCCTAATTCTCAGGCGAGGTAATGTGAACACCCTATATAGTTATTAATATCATTAGCATTATTCCTGGAAGATACAAAGTTGGAATTTTAAAACAATATTGGTTACTTTTCTTTCTGTCTCCACTAAAATGTAATTTTCACAAAGCCAGAGTCTCTGTCTTGTTTGCTGTGGGTCCCCAGGCCCTTGTTCATTAGGCACCAGAAAATATCTGCTGAGTTAGTGTTTGCAAGCCAAAGAGTGAAGATTTTGTATAATATACTCCTCTATGGAGATATAAAAGGAGAAAGAAATTTCGTACTCAACCTGAAAGAAGCTTATAATAGTAGACATTGCCTATTTTTTTAGTCCACTGGATCTATCCAATTATGATCATGCTATATACATTGCAACATGATTCTCAATAGAAAATCTATTTGTCTTCTTTCATGTCTATCCTCTATTTTCTTGATATACATCATCAATACATATATTCCAAAATTGTCACCAATGTATGCCTCATATGTATGTGGAAGGGACACTTAATTATCTCTAGGCATGCTCAGAGATTAAAAAATAGTTTTCAAAACCAGAGGTAAGAAAAAGTTGCAAGAAATACTGGGCTAGATGGTCTACATCAGCATTACTCAGAGTGAGCTCTTTGTAACTGATTTGCAACAGAATGTAAATCAACTATGTCATTAAACATACAGTTTAGTTCAGTTTATACCTTTTCCCTGGTAAGACTTTCTCAATGAAGGAAGCGGCACATTGACTTGATTTCTCCTACAAGCTCTTTATCTTGTGGTCGAATCTCAAGCAGTTCATAGACTAACACTGCTCTACAACCACACCTTTAACAGTACTGATCTTCATCAAAGTCTTATCTACTTCAAGGAATCTCCAAACTGCCTTCTATAAAATATTTATTTATTTATTTGGCTGTGCCAGGTCTTAGTTGCAGCACACAGGATCTTCGATTTTCATTGTGGCATATGAGATATTTTAGCTGGGGCATGTGGACTCTAGTTACCTGACCAAGAATTGAACCCAGGCCCCCTGCATTGGGAACACAGAGTCTTAGGCACTGAGTCACCAGGGAAGTCCTCAAAATGCCTTTTAAAAGTATCATTTTCAGTTTATTATACAGTTATTTCTCTAATAATTAGTTATGTGATAATTAATTTAGTGTTATTAATTATACCTATGTATAGATGAATAGATAATGCTATATCAAGTAATAACATCATAGAAAAACTTATACAAGGCTGAAAGGTTAGAGAAAGGTTGGGGCTGCTGTTCTGGTTGGAGTTCCCTTGGGTGGTTTCTGTGAGGAAGTGACGCTGGAGCTGTGGAAAGAAAGCTATGTAATTATTGCTGAGAAAGAGCATTCTGGGAAGAGAGAAGATCAGGCTCAAGGGGCTTGGAATAGGAGCAAGCTTGGTGTTTAAAAAACAGCAAAGCAGTCAGTGTGCCTGGAGGGTAGTAAACAAGGAGGAGAGTGGTAGGGGACTGAGTCAGAGAGCTAGTCAGGGTCCAGACTTCGCAGGGCCATGGAAAGAACCTTGGTTTCTGTTTTTGGTAAGACACAGAGCCCTTGTAGATGGTGAGCACGTGAGTGGCAGGATCTGATAGGTTTTAAAGGGTCACTGTGACTGCAGAGGAGTAAAGGTAACACGAGAGATGAGGATGATGTTGCTGCAGGGATCAGCAGGCAAGGGACATGGTGGCTTAAACTAAGGTGGAAGGGTTGGAGAAGACAAAGCAGTCACATTTGAATTTGCTTTCCAGACACAGCCAATAGGATATGCTGACTGGAGTAGGGGTGGGATAAAATGAATGAAATTAACCATGACTCTCGGTTCTGATGGCACCATTTATAGAGTTGAGGAACACTGGGAAAGAACAGATCTGGAGTGAGGGAAGAGGAAGAAAAAGTTGAGTTTGGAGCTGTTGGGTGTGAGATGCCTGACAAACATCCAAGTACAGATGTGGAGAGAGCAGTGCAATAGATGCATCTGATTCGTACAAAGAGGTTGGGACCAGAACGTAATTTGAGAGTTGCTAGCTCATCTAGGGAGTGACAGTCAAGCTTCAAGAACCAAACTCAGGGCACTCTCACCAATTAGAGATCAGAAAGATGAGGGACTTCCCTGGCGGTCCAATGGTTAAAACTCCGTGCTTCCACTGCAAGGGGCACAGGTTTGATCCGTGATGGAAGAACTAAGAGCCCACATGCCATCTGATATAGCAAAAAAAAAAAAGAGAGAGAGAGAGAGAGAGAGAGAGAAAGAGAAACTCAATAACGGATACTAAGAAAAAATAGAAAGCACACAGACAACAAAATGTGGTATTATGAGTGTCAGGAGAAGAAAGACGTTTTTTAGGAAGAGGCAGTAATCATCTGTTTCAAACACTATTGTGGAATGAAGACTGTAAATTATCTATCAGAAAGGGCCTTTTGGAGGTCATTGGTGCTCATGATTAAAGCAGTTTCAGCTCTAATTCACTGCCTAATTAGAGGAGTTTTCTTGTGATTGGTTTTACTTTCTTATTGAAATGAGAATCAGGTATCTTATGAAAACTAAGAAGGAAGGAGTGGGGCCCTGGAGGTTTGCAAGTAGAATGAAGCTATGAAGAGTGGATTAACTGGGGAAGCACAGTAGGACTGCCAACAGAACTAAGACCTCACTTGTTAGCCACGGTCATAGATTTTAAATGACGCCAGACTGCACCGTTGTATGCTTTCCTCCAGCCACTCAACTCCACAGAAGGGCAGAGCAGAGAATAGAATTTAAGGAAGATCGGTGATTTGCTGGGCAAGTATGATGGAGGGGAGAGATGCTGGGTATTTGGAAGCAAATGTAAGGGAGTGATTATAATTATAATGGAATATAAATGATATAAAAAAGTGAAGACGTGAATAGGGAAGGAAATGATGATAATGTCAGAAGTCACAGTAAGTTCAGAGAATGTTCAGAATGGACATATTAGTAAGAGTGAGTTGTAAAGATGAGATAGTAGTTGTCAACTTGAAACTTTGGCTAATGTTCTGTATCAGCAATGACAATGTTTAGGATACAATCACAGCAAAGAGTGACTTTGGAGTGTATAATGGACAAGATCATTGGTTGAGGAGGCCATGGAACTAAGAAGCTAGATGTTGGATGGATCCTCTTTGAGGATATTGGGATTACTAAGAATAGTAACAGAACGATGGCACTGGGGAAGAAGGTAAGAAAATCTTTAATAAATTGTGGGCATGATGGGGAGGAGAGTAAGTAACACAAGGAGAGCTAGTGAGTAGTATAATCTGATGGGATCTCAGATGAGTTAAGGAGTAGAAAGGACAGTGGTCTGGATGCAGCCAGGAAGAGCAAGAAGAACAACTTATCCAATCTCCAAGACCAGTAGTACCAAGAGGTAGAAGAACTAGAGAAGCCTACAGAAGAGAAACAGTCTCCTAGAAAGTCATCCAGATTTCCATCAGGGCAAGAAAGAGAAACAAATGCTTTCAGAAGACACAGGGGAATTTACTGATGACAGACCTTGGGTTTCAAAGGGCACACTGGAAAGGTTTGAAGCTAATAGGAGCTTCAGGCAAAGTAGGGAATACAGAGAACCTTTGGGAATGCAGATCTGTGAGAGTCTGGGTGATGAGGAATGAGCTGGAGTCTTGATTGAGATGCAGAGGAATGAGAGGTGTGACAGTCTGATTCGGGTGGAGTCCCAGACAGAGTGGGCTACTCAGTACAGACAGTAGTTCCTTGTTGGGACTGGTCTCATTAGTGGTTCTCATGAGGAGGTGGGAACGGTGGGAGGAGGAAGAGCAGAAATTGCACCAGAAACCGGGAGCACTTGGAAGGCTCCTTGGCATCCAAGGAGCGTGGTCTGACAGGGGCTGGGGAGCCCTAGGGGTTTCGCCTCCAACCTGTCAAGAGCAACCTCAAGGTTTTCAGAAATCATATTCCTTCAGTTGTCCATTATCTTCTCTAGATTAGAAAATCACCATCCAGTGATATTTGGGGCCTTTGCCCAAATGTATTTCAGAATTACTAGGTTGGTTGAATGCTTCAACAAGTACTGTTTTGATGGAGTATACTTCAGACTTTGGAAAAGAGTTGGTGCCATCCTTTCCACAGAAACAAGGCTGATAGCATTTAAATAGCTTTGGCTATCTCTTGGGGCAATCACAGTTGGTGGGAAGTTGACAACATTACTTGGAACATAACTTGGAAATGATATTTTCCTCTGTTCGCTACTAGACATTTTGGACTTGGGAAACTCAGACTACCAGAGAAGTAGCTGATGTGAAAGGACAGTGGAGACTCACTTCAGTTACTCATTTCTTGTTATTTTTTTTTTTTTTTCTGCCCTGTAATCAAACCTATAGACCACCCATTATTTGCCTATTATAAGTTTAACTTTTCCCATTTCAAAGTAGTCATTGAAAAAATTTCCCAACTGATGGTGTTTATATAGGCTAATCATCTGTATGTAGGCACAACATACAGGCACAACTTTGATGATAGTCTTTCCAACAACTGCTAAAAATTCTTGTCTCTACAGGCTGTCACGAGATGGCCTCACTTGGTAGTCTGAAAGTCGAACTCATTTTCTTGTATACCTCAGTGCATTTTCAAGCTGTAAAACAAAACTTCTTGGATAAACTGACCTTTTTTTTTTTATAGGCAACCTAGCCAATTTCAGAATTGTCCTTTACGAGCATTTAATACATGGATTGATCTGATGGCATTTGGGTCTAAAATTACTTCTTGGATACAGAAGAGACCAAGGCCTTGTTTGGAAATTTTCTCACTTAATTGTTTTCTTTCAAAAAAGAGAAGAAAACATGCAGAATTTGGAGAGAATTATTGATTTTTGTTCTGACTTGTTCCTGAATCAAAATGTTTATAGCCTTAAGGACATCCTAGACAAAAGAAGGTTTTGAAAAAGGGAACAAATATTGAGAGATAAATTTGAATCAGGCATCTATTTATGCATCAAGTACTGACTAAGAGAGAGAGAGAGACATAAAAATGAAAAAAGGATCTAGTCTCAAGCATCAAGTGGTCTAGCAGTAGAGACAGACAAACCAACTGCCCTGTTGAATTCCATTAGACTTAAGTAGAGGATGTGAAAACAGTTAATTAATCCTCTTGGAGGCAAAAAGAAAGGGAGTAAAGGATGGGGCAGGGGCAGTTGAGAACCTACGAAGAGCAGGAGATACTTGGATTGGACTTTGGAAGATGATTCTGAATTTGCCACATCCATAGGAGTGGGATAGAGGTCATGTGAGAGAGAATTCAAAGCGGAAGCAACAACCTGAGTAGAGGACTAGAGGCATGGACAGGGTTGCCTTTGGGACCCCGAGGAGGGAGCAAGGGACAGAAAGATATCACAACTCTAATTGGTATCCTTTGCACAGCAGCTTTGATGAATTTAAGGGGAACAAAAAGATGTATACGTGCTTCCAAGACATCATGAAGTGTTTTCATAAAAGAAGATACCTGCTAAGCATGTTGCTTTTCCAAGTGCTTTTACTTGGAGAATTTGCTCTTAAAAATGGATTCTCCATTTTTGAGGAATGAGACCAAGGGGTATACTGGTGATAATTAAGAGATGAGAGGATGTAGGAAAAGAAGCAGAGGATTTGCACCTAGAGAAGAGGGTTTGCTTCCTATTATGAGCAGTTAGGAGCCGTGAGCCTAAAAGTCACATGACCTCCTGGCATTTGTTTCTTCCTCTGTGTAAGGGGAACTACACAGAGACCATATATGAGGTAACATGAAAGCCTTGTCATGCCTTAAAGCATGATACACATGACAGGTGATACTGACTCTAATCTTTTAGTTATAAACTTTGTCTTGTTAAGACCCCAAAGTCAGAAATTGTACAATGAATTTAGAGAATGACTCTCAAATTTTAGTACCTAGAAACATTTCTCACCTGGTATACTTGTAAAAATGCCAAATCTTGGAAACCACCTGCAAAATTTCTGATTCAGTAAGATTTAATAGGGATATGGTTTAGGAATCTGCTTTCAAAAACAAACAAACAAATTATGTGATTCCAAGGAAGGTGGTTCAAGGAAACCATTTTAGAGAAACAGTTTCAAAAGAGCTGAAAAAATACATGCACTTGGCAATATCAGGCCAGAAAGTGCCCCCCTGTTAACAGAACCTTGGATTCTTATCTTCTAAGAGAAAGTGCACGTACTCCTTGTTGAGGTCTGAGGTTCACTTTGACCAGGTGCCACAGCTGAAGTTTGCCTCACTGCCTTAGGCCAAAACAAGAAGGTACCACTTTTTGGGGGTGTGGGGGGGGCACTTCCCAGGTGGCTCAGCGGGTAAAGCATCCACTTGCAATGCAGGAGACATAGGTTTGATCTCTGGGTTGGGAAGATGCTCTGCAGGAGGGCATGGCAATCCACCCCAGTATTCTTGCCTGGAGAATACCATGGACAGAGGAGTCTGGCGAGCTACAGACCCTGGGGTCGCAAAGAGTCGGACACGACTGAAGGGACTGAGTATGCATGCTGGCATTACTTTTTTGAAGTTCTTTGGTGGTGTTTGGGGTGGAGGACTGAAAACTCTACCTGCTACTGAGCACAGACTCCTGCACCTGGGCCGTTGGCCCTTTCCCATCATCTTCATCCTTCATTTGGCAGTCCAACAATCCCTGGACTGCCTTCCAGAGATGCCTGTCCTTCCCCTTGCTTCTCCGTCAGCCTTGCCCAGGGGCATCTGCCATCAGTAGAAGGCGCTCTGAGCACTTAGTCTGAACTTTAACCCTGATTGGTGGCTCTGTGACCTCCAGCAATTCCTTTACTTTCCTAGTTTCCATTTCTCAACCGTAAATGAGGTCGACACACCTAGCTCACAGCACTGCTATGAAGATGAGGGGAGATGGCTTAATGCTCTATGTAAGCCTGCACATGGGCTTCTCCTGCCTTCCAGCAACTTGTGTGTTTACGCACTTATGAGCAACTGCAGTGTGTTTGGAAAGCCTGCCTGAGACTCAGAGCAAGTATCCAAGTTTTAGGCATCGAGTCCAGAGCATTAAAATTTTCAGTACAGGCCTATTAGCTTCTGAATAAAGATAGTAACTTTAGATTGAAACATTTACTTCTCCTTTTTCCAAAATTACCCTTGAGATGACCAAACGCACATGTACACACACACACACATACACACTATACTGTTCCAGGTCTGGAGCAAGGAAAGGTGAAATCTAGTCATTCATTCAGCAACATGTTAACACACATGCCCATAAGATGCCAAACTCTTCTGTGGGTACATTCAATACAGGTTAAAATTGGAAACTGCCTACATGTTCAGCAATAGGAAAAAAGAAAATAGAAAACTGTTTTCCTTAAAGGTGTTGATGTATTAGCATAGATTTTATATAGAAAAGATGTTTATGTTGTTATATAAAAAAGGTTTTAAAAACAATATGTACAATATTATACTAAACCTATTCTTATGAAAAATTCTAGAAAGCTGTGCACTAAAATTTTTAACCTTTTTTTTTTTTGTAGATGGTTGCATTAAGGATCACATTTTAAAATATTGCTATCTATTCTAACTTAATTACATTGAATTTAGCATACTTGTGTCATAAATACATCTAACAGATTGTCACAGTTGGGGTTTTCAGACATTAACTGCAGACCTAAAAAGTATTTGCACAACTAATTTGGAGTTTGTGTGTGATGTTCATGTTTATATGAAGAGAGCAGTACCTGTCTTCTACCATTCGACACCTGACCTCATGGTACTGAAATGTCATGAGAGTCCTGTCACCTTCCTTTGGGTCCCGTAAGCAGTGCTTTGGGGCTAATGAAGAGATTGTCTTCTCCAAGGGCAGAAAGAACCCCCGTCTTCTTTGATGTCTGTACTTTTCCCTCCCCATCCATCCACATGCCAGTAGAACTTCTCTTATGTAAGTAGACCTCTCTTGAGACTCTCTGTGATAGGAAAGAAAGTGTTAAGTCTTTTTTTTTCCTTTTATTTTCCAAAAGCACCATTACAATTCCCACTTTCCCTCCACTCATTTTCATAACCGAGTCTAGAGTGATTGTTTTTTCTTTGAACCTTGCTTAAAAGCAAGTCAGCCCCTTTACAACCACCCCTTTACCTGGAGACTCTAAAGTGAGAGTGATGATACAGAGAGGCTGTCTTATTAATCAAACGTTTCCTCTGTGCTGGACATTCATCACATAAATCCACATAGCTGGATAAGACTGATTAGTGTCATCTTTCACAGCTTTTGTCTGCCTACCCTTCTCGTTCTCTGTAGCATTCATTAAAATGCCACCGAAGCTTCCGTGGCCAACTCCATCTCTCTCTCACCTCCCATGGCCAGGTGCCGTGTTTGACCCTGCAGGGACAGGGAACAATGGCTAAGAGGTTACCAAGCAGAACATTTAATTAAAGGGCCTTTGATGGCCTCTTTGACTGATTTCCTTTAAAATCTACCTGGATCCTCTGGGAGGTTCTTCTCAAGATCCATGTTCTGCCTTGAGCCCTGCAGCCCCCAGGGGTGGAGATGGGCCTCCACCTGACGCTGAGCATCTGTGTGCAGTGGGATTGCCAGAGGGACACACCTGTTCAGCAGTCACTGGCCCTTACCTGGGGACATCCTGCTGGTGCCCAGACCCTCCTCTCTGGTTCCCAACCAGCTCCAGCTGCAATCTCCTTGCTAATTTCATGTAGAGGTCTTTGAGTTCAGAGTCTCTTGCTCTGGGCTTTATATCCCCCTTTGTGTTGTTTTTCCTTGAATAAGTATTTATTGAGAGCCTACTATTTGCCAGGCCTTGCACCAGTCACTGGGGATGCAATGCTGAGCCAAAGAGGCGTGGTTCTGCTTTCATGGAGCTTACGGTCTAGCAGGGGAGACAAGCAAAGGCAACACAAGAATAAATGAGGCAGAATGGTCTCAAATGTAAGAAGTACTATGAAGTAAACCAAAAACGGGCATAGATAGAATCTACCAGGGGTAGGGGAAACCTTTTGAACAGTGTGGTCAGAGAGAGCTGTGGTCCCTGGGCCAGCACCATCAGTTTCACCTACTAGAAACCTGTTAGAAGGCAGGTCCTTCGACTGTATCCCTGACCTCTGGTGCAGTCTGTATTTACCAAGGCAGTTATGTGAAAGTGTGTGGAGGAGAGTACATTCCAGGCAGGGGGTGCAGAAGACCCAAGACAGGAAAGAGCTTGGTTTGTTCAAGGAAGTGATATCAAGACTGCTTTGGCCAGAGCAGAGTGAGGGGGAAAGTGACAGAAAATGATGTTGGTGATTTGGGCAGGGATCAAATCATGCAGGTTCTTGTAGACCAGGGTGAGGGGATTGAACTTCAGTCTAGGCAATGTGAGAAACCACTGAAGCATGTTAAGCAATATGATGCACTCACCTGAATTACTTTTTTTTAATTTGAAGTTTGCCCCTGCACATTTTTAATATAATTTTTTTTACTTTATTATTGGAGTATAATTGCTTTACGATGTTGTGTTAGTTTCTTCTGTACAACAAAGTGAATCAGCTATAGATAGAGCAGAGATGTATGTTTACATGAGATCTGAATTACTTTTAAAATGATCTCCATTGTTGAACCCAGAATAGATAGGGGCGGCTTAAGAGTGCAAGTAGGAAGACCAGTGAGGAGACTGATGCAGTGGTCCAAGCAGTAGGTGATGGTGGCCTGGACCAAGGCAATAGGGCATAGAGGCAAGAAAGTGATTCCAAGATATATTTTAGAGAGAAGCTGATGGTTCCGCTATGAGTAGAGAGAAGTCACAGAGGTGGGAAGGGTCACAATTGCCTCCTCCATTTCTGCCTTGAGTGACAGGGGAATAAGATGTAATCTACTGTTCTGCAAGGGCAATAGGCAGGCCTTTATCTCAGACCCCTGCCCCCAACTGTTTGGACACACATCCCACTGTAACAGCTTCCTGGAGCCTATCCTCAGCTTAACTCTTGGGCTATATCTTCAGTCTATCCCAGAGCCTTGACAGAGGAATGCCCAGAGCTGATCCCCATAAGGACTCTGTCCCTAAGGCACAGTGTCTTGTGTGCACAAAGGTTTGAGGAATACCTAACTGGCTCTATCTCTGTGTAGATCAGTGTTGCTACCGAAGAAGGACTGAGTCCGTCCCTAGCCTTGCTGAGAGGTGCACACTTGTTACCTTCCCCTTAGGAATGAGCAAAGAAGTAGAGAGAAAGAGGTAAACTTCCTGGAGCCAGGAAGCACAGCCAGCCCTGGAATCCAAGGGAGGTTGAACCAAAATCCAGGGGAGGTTGGACCAAAGGACAGAAGATAGGCGTGGCTGGGGGCAAAGGAGGAAATTTGAGAAACCTGGGGCTCCATGGTGAGTGACCCTTTGCCCAGTCACCCACCATGAACAGTGAACTGCAGGAGGGAAGAGGAAAGAAAACAGATGTTTTAACTCCTCACATCTCCTGCAGAGATGGTGGGCTGGTTACATAAAAAGCTACTTGTGGGCTGCTCAGTTCCTGAGTCTCACTCATGAGGCTAAAGGAAATGTCACCTCCTCTCTCACATCTGTGAATAATGGGCCTGTCAGCCAGTCTAGCCAGTCAGGAGTCAATCACTTCCCATCAGCCATGTACCTCATTGTTTGTATAACATGCATAGTATTTTGTTCCTCAAACTGTATTCATTTGGGAAATGCCAGTGGTTTCATCTTCTAAAATTAAACTCTGAAAAAGTGGTAAGATAGACAGGAGGGATGAAAAGGAGATGTAACGAAGCACTGGGGGAATAGAGAGCTTGGAAACTCTGACCAAAAAAGGCAGAACCCGAGAAGGTCAGCAGTTGAGTAAGCCCAGCCCATTTATGGAGCATCTAGTTGTCCATTATGAAAATTCTGTATTTCTCATCTATGTTGTAGAACCTTGGGGATAAAATGATAATGTATGCAGAGTTCCTATACCTGGCTGACTTACTAGCCAGATGACAGATCATCTTCTTGCTCCAGAGCTTAGCCGAAGGAGTCCAGCTTCTTCTGCACAAAGTTATGTGCACTTGGATCCCACAAGTTGCCTTAAGTTCCCATACTTTCCCCATCAGTGCACAGAAGAACATCCCTCTCTCTCTCTCCCCCATTTATCTCACCAGACAATCTTAAAGGCAAAATGTCCTTTAGAGTGCTTATAAGCTGCTGTAAGATAAATTCCATATAAAATCAAGATCCTATTCATTCTAGTTATGTTATTCACCACTTTTTACCACTTCTGTATTCAGTCTGCATTTCTTGAACATCTACTGCATGCTATGAACTATCACAGAAGCTGGGAAAATTAAATCAAAAGAACACATAGTCCTCCACTTGGCTGTTTGTCACAAACAAATATTTGCTCATCTTCTGTCAATTGAGCCCTACCTTCGTGAATTTTATCATGAACATAGTTGATTTAGTTGATATCCTCAGGCTACATCCTGAAGGAGGAGAGAATCCTGGGGGCAGAGGTGCTTGTGGGATATTCCAGGAAGAGAAATGTGGTTCCTCCACTGTGGATGCTTCCAGATCATTTATCCGTGTGTAAGCAGGAGAGCATCAAGAAATAGAGCTGTAGAGGTGAGCTGGGTCAGCTTGTGAAGGGCCTTGTACAACCTGCTATGGGATTCAGGCTTTGTCCCAGGGTTATGGAAGACTACAGAAATATATTAAGCCAAGTAGACATTGTGGTCTTTGTGCTTTAGAAAGAAAACTTTCTGGATTGAAAAGTCCCAGATGACTAGAGGAGAGACCAGTTTAGGAGGTTTAGGAGGTGGTTGCTAATCCAAGAAGGACATGATACAGGATATTTTTTTTAATTTTATTTTAAACTTTACAAAATTGTATTAGTTTTGCCAAATATCGAAATGAATCCACCACAGGTATACCTGTGTTCCCCATCCTGAACCCTCCTCCCTCCTCCCTCCCCATACCATCCCTCTGGGTCGTCCCAGTGCACTAGCCCCAAGCATCCAGTATCATGCATCGAACCTGGACTGGCAACTCATTTCATACATGATATTTTACATGTTTCAATGCCATTCTCCCAAATCTTCCCACCCTCTCCCTCTCCCACAGAGTCCATAAGACTGTTCTATACATCAGTGTCTCTTTTGCTGTCTTGTACACAGTGTTATTGTTACCATCTTTCTAAATTCCATATATATGCATTAGTATACTGTATTGGTGTTTTTCTTTCTGGCTTACTTCACTCTGTATAATAGGCTCCAGTTTCATCCACCTCATTAGAACTGATTCAAATGTATTCTTTTTAATGGCTGAGTAATACTCCATTGTGTATATGTACCACAGCTTTCTTATCCATTCATCTGCTGATGGACATCTAGGTTGCTTCCATGTCCTGGCTATTATAAACAGTGCTGCGATGAACATTGGGGTACATGTGTCTCTTTCCCTTCTGGTTTTCTCAGTGTGTATGCCCAGCAGTGGGATTGCTGGATCATAAGGTGGTTCTATTTCCAGTTTTTTAAGGAATCTCCACACTGTTCTCCATAGTGGCTGTACTAGTTTGCATTCCCACCAACAGTGTAAGAGGGTTCCCTTTTCTCCACACCCTCTCCAGCATTTATTACTTGTAGACTTTTGGATCGCAGCCATTCTGACTGGTGTGAAATGGTACCTCATAGTGGAGGTGGTTGCTAATCCAAGAAGGACATGATACAGGATTGAATCAAGGTACAGGCCAAAATGGAAATGGAATCAATCAATGTTTAGGCTGTGAAATCAACAGAGCTGGGTGATTTGTTGATTGTAATTGAGAGTGAGTTGCAAAGTGAGACATTGAATATGATTTCTGGTGGATATTGGAACCTCCAACCAAGATAGAGAATCATGGGAATAACAGCAAACCAGGATTTGGGGGAGAGATGAGTTCAGTTTCTGATCTAGATGAGAAGGGATTTGTGTGCATACACATGGAAGTCATGTCCTGTGCAGAGCTAGAGGGACTGATGAGCAAAGGTAAGTGGGATTAGCTGGAGATACAAAATTGGTTTCATAAGCATGAGATAGAACTGTAAATCATTTGAATAAAGGAGACTGAGGGAGAAGGTGGAGAGTGAGAAGAGAAAGAGGGTCCAGGACTGTGCACCTGCATTTATTTTTTTATATTAATTACTGTTAGAGTATAATTGATTTGCAGTGTTGTGTTAGTTTCAAGTGTACAGCAAAGTGAATCCATTATCCATGTACATATATCCAATCTTTTTCGATGCTTTTCCCATATAGATCATTACACAGTATTGAGTAGAGTTCCCTGTGCTATACAGTAGACCCTTATTAGTTATCTATTTTATATATAGCAGTGTTTATATGTCAATCCCAATCTTCTAGTTTGTCCCTCCCGCCTTTTACATCCTGGGAACCATCAGTTCATTTTCTACACCTGTAACTGCATCTAAGTGATGTGCAGATGAACACAAACTCACAAAAGATACTGAAGAGGATGATCAGTGAGGTAGAAGAGAAGGCTGTTCTCAGTGAAAAATAGAGTCTTGATGGTTTCAGAAAGAAAGGATAGGAATTTATGGAAAACCACCCCACCCCTATCCTCACTATTGGTATCTTCCTTTAGAAGTTACAGACCAACATACACCCACCTGTATGCACACACACAACACACACACACATAAAGGTTGTTGCAGCAAATGCCATTTTGATTTTAGCCAGGGGTGGCTTTAAGGCTTCAACCATAATGAAGTGACTGGGAGAATTCCACTTTTCTGTCCTGACAGCCCTTTATCCTCACAGCAAAGCAGGAGGGTCCAGTGGCCACTTGGACAACAGATGTATTTTCCCTGTAACCATTAATACTACTCATTGCTCTACCTACTGGGACACAGTATAGCCCTCATAGCTACCCCAAGCCTCTCTTCCTGGTGATGGAAATTTCCATTATTAACAGGAAAACAGCAGGCTAATGGCACAGATGAATTGTAAATTTTGACAGCCCAGACAGGTAAATATTGGCTTTGCACAAACAAGTTTCTATAAATAAGCTGCCTGCTGTAGAAACTCCACAGACGGCAGCAGGGCTGCCCAAGCGTTGATTCCCAGGGTGTTCGGTGCAGAAGAGCACAGCTGTCAACTTTGCTGTTCTTGCTGTGCGCTCGGGCCACCTCTGCTGTGCCGGCAGCCTGTCCCTGTCCCATCCTCCTTTGGCAGGCAGAGGCAGGGACAGGTGGAAATCAGTCATTTCAGTAACCTGCCTCCAGTGCCGTTCCTTCCAGGATTCCAAAAGGGTTTCTTTAAAATGTCACTTTTTCAGGTTTGGCAGTCAGAGTGGAAATTTGTCTGATATAGTGATTCGTTGGCCCCTTCTAATTTAAGTTCATCCTGTTGGAAAGAAAAGCAGGTGAAGTGAGACACACAGTCATTCTGGGTTGTGTGTTGTGTGGCTGCTTTGCTAAAAATAGTGCCTTCAAGGGCTCGGGGTAGATGTTGTGTGTGGGCACACCATGGCTGCTGACCTGAAAGAGAATGGGTGGGGTGAGGAACCATTTACATCAGCAAGTCATCTTGCAGAAGAAATTGGCCCAGTGGTCATCTCAGTGCATCCACACCAACGAGAATGCAGTAAGCCACTCTTGGAAAAATATAGAGCCATTCTTATTCTTAAATTGTGGGCTAAGTGTCCATAGCTGGAATAATGCAGATTAAAGTGATGGCATTCTAAATAGTCATTCTAAGGATGCCCAGAAAGCTTCGTGCTAAATTAAACACTCTGTCATTGTGGCTGGGCTGTGGTTTGGAGTATACTTCCCTCCTTCTATAATGTTTATTTCCTGCTGCTTCTCATTTCTGAGGGCTCACTGATCTAGTGCATTGTGTTGTCATCAGTTCAGTTCAGTTCAGTCGCTCAGTCGTGTCCGACTCTTTGCAACCCCATGAATCGCAGCACGCCAGGCCTCCCTGTCCATCACCAACTCCCAGAGTTCACCCGAACTCATGTGCATCGAGTCGCTGATGCCATCCAGCCATCTCATGAGTCTCTTCAATTCCTTCTGGAAGTAGACAAGTTATAAATCATATAAGGTGAGTCAAATTATTCTAGAAGGTACCTAAGATAGCAGTAGTAATCAAAAATTATTATTTTCCCCTTCCACGAAAGTTTTGATGGAAATTCCCCCGGCAGTTCAGTGGTTAGAATTCCATACTTTCATGACCGAGGGCTTGGGATCAATCTCTGGTCAGGGAACTAAGATCCCACAAGCCTCACAGTGCAGCAAAACAGAAAAAAAAAAAAAAGGTATTGAGAAAGCAAATGATAATAACAGACACCATGTTGTTGTTTAGTTACTAAGTCGTGTCCCACTCTTCTGTGATTCCGTGGACTGTAGCCCACTAGGCTTCTCTGTCCATGGGATTTTCCAGGCAAGAACACTGGAGTGGATCGCCATATCCTTCTCCAGGGGATCTTCCTGACCCAGGGATTGAATCTGCATCTCTTGCAGTGCAGGCAGATTCTTTACCTCTGAGCCACCAAGGAAACCCAATAGATACCATGCGATTGAACAATTCAAAATAGGAAATTAGGAGGAAAGATATTGTGGAGAACTGCAGTAGGAAAAACACATAAATAATGAAGAAGCAACGATAGCAATGTTGTCTGTGGTTTTTCCCTTTAGTCTTATCCCAAGAGAAGAGAGCAAAGCTGATAGGAGTCAGCCATCAGTATAAAATATAGCATGTATATTTGCTCTGCTCTGTGTTCTCAGAGTGAATTCAGGGCTTCTCTTTCCTCTCCTGGGCCACTGATCACCACTAGCATGGTCTCCTTGGCTTCTCTGGCCTGGTTACCTTCTAGTTATACACGCTCAGAAGGACTACTAATTTATTAGGGTTTAGGGCTTTGGGCTTTTCCTCCCAAGTCTTGTCTCCATGGATAAAGGCCTATGTTTCCAATAAGGGATTTGAATGCCTCCCAGGCCACGCTTGTCCAGGCCTTCTGCTTCCAGAGCAATCTGTACAGCACCCAGCAGCCAGTAGGCAACAGACCAATGTTTGGGGAGTGGAGCTGACTCTATGAGCTCTTATTATCAGGGAATCTCGTTTCCATGTTGGGGAAGAGACCAGAAAAATTCTTCCTGGTAAAATTACAGCTCGATATTCAATAGTATAGCTGAACCAGGTGCTCAGCCTAGGAAATAATGAGGCATCTTCCACTAAAACTGTAAGAAGGAGAAAACATATCATATAGGAAGCCCCAGTAGGATACTGCCAAGGGTAAGAGCTTTGTAATCAGACAGACTTCATTTTGAGTTGGGCACTCCTTATGTGAATCGGTGGACTCTGGGAAAGATTTTGAGTCTCTTTGAATCTCAGCTTCTCAATTGTTATGATACAGATGAGAATGATCATCAAATTCTCAAGACTGTGATACCTAAGAAGCAGGATGTCACCGTTGCAAGAAGGAACTCAAACCACATGGCCAGGCTCACCTCCTTTTTCTGCCATTTACTTGCTGAGAGATCTGTAGCAAATTCCTTAACTTTTTGTGCCTAAATTTCTTTATGTTTAAAATGGGGAGTGTTGCTGTGGTGAATAAGTAATTCATATACAGAGAGTGATTCAAACGGCATGAGATAAGTGTTCCGTGTGTGTTTATGACAGTATCAGAGGGCACTGAGAAAAGATGCCCACCTGGGGTACTTGCTCCCTCCATCCTACTCGCTCACTCATCCCGGCCTTTCTGAACAATTTCCCGATCATTTTACTAACTATGAAACCAGCCACATTATTGGCATCTTCATAAAGGATTGCACAACTATTGTCTAGTACATAAAGCCTCATCAAGAGGGCACCTGTGCCAGTTTCCACACAAATCCAGAAAGGGGGCCTTTGAGGCCCCAGGAGGGAGGGTGAGTGTTGTTATGTAGAGCTGGAGTGAAGGTCTTGTTTGTTTTTTATTGTTATGAATATATGTTCTTTAATTGAAAAAAATTGCAAGGTATTCACAAAATCCAAAGTAATACTCTTGTTTACCTAGCAAGGGGTGAGTATATTACTTAGAGGCATATAATACAGTTCCATAATTCAAGATATAGATATACACTTCAATCATTCATTTAGTCAAACCCTCTTATGCAGTGATTGGACACCTATGCCAGGTGCTGGAGATAGAAGTAGGAGCGAGACTATCTTTGATCTCAAAAATCTAATCTAATTGGTAATATCAATTAATGAAACTGAATGATGGTCTGTCCTTCATTGTCCTTCTGACTCAAACAATTGGATGAAGATCTGTCCATGAGTGATGATCCAGAACACCATAGAAGGGACCGTAGACAAGGGGAAAGTGAGTGACTGTGTTAGGACTAGTATAGTACCTAAGCTAAGGCAGAGCTTAAGAATGGATGTGGGGCAAATAAGGTTAATTTATACAAACACTAATGATAATTTCAGTTTGTTTAATACTTAAAGAAAAATATCGTTGACAATCCCAGAATTACATAACCCACCTAAGTAAGTGACCATGAATGCATACATGGGAAGGACTTTGGTGAATTTGTTTCATTCTCTTTTGCATGTTCATCATCCTCTAACCATGTGGTAAAGGTTTTCCCTGATGTGCAAATAAAGAACCTGGTGCTCAAAATAAGTGGGGAGCAACTGATAGGGAGCACCTCTGAAATGGAAATCCAGGTTCCATGGGTAGCTGAGGTCTCTGTCACCATGCACCATCCTGCTAGGTCAGCCTGCTGCTGCTGTGATCTGAAGGTGGCTTGTCATGGCAGTTTATCCCTCTAAGCGCACCCTGGAAACTCAGTGGTATGTTGTAACAGCCACCTTTTTTCTTCTAACTCTTCCTCCCTCCTTCTGGGAGCATCTTACCAGATAGTATAACAACTCTTAGGCTTCCTATACTTTGTGTTTCTTTTCTCAGCAAGTGTTCATCCTACGTACAGGCTTTTCACGGAGCCTAAAAATGTCCTGGCTGCAGCAGTTGATGCTGTGTTGTGTTAATCACTTGGTTGCATCCAGCTGTTTGTGACCCTATGGACTATAGCCTGCCAGGCTCCTTAGTCCATGGGATTCTCCAGGCAAGAATACTGGAGTAGGTTTCCATTCCCTTCTTCAGGGGATCGTCCCAACCCAGGAATCAAACCCAGGTCTCTTCCATTGTAGGCAGATTGTTTACTATCTAAGCATCCTGGCTGGAGCAGTAAACCTCCTAATTAGCATGCAAGGCCATGTATGATCTCCTGTTAAGACCCCTTCAAACTAAAATACAGTGAATCCTCCATTGAAAGAAGCACTCCTTTAAGGGGAGTAAGTCATGCCGTTTATCCAGATTTTCTCAGTCATGGTGTAAATCTGTGGATTTCGTGCAACTGAGATAACTCGTTGTCTACAGCAAAGAAAACATCTTCTCCATAACTCTTCTGAAATTCTCAGCCCACGTCGTAGGTTTTCTCAGATGGTAGTGGCACCAGTTGGTCTCCTGAGACCGGGAAAGCACCGCTTCTGAGTCTTAGCACGATTGGAGAACTGTCACTTGTAATTACTTCATGTTTCTATTTCAAGGACTGTTGACCGATGTTTTGTAAAAATCACTTTGTTTCTTCCATATATAGCTGAGGAGTCTTAGAACTAACATGCAGTAGTGCTTCCTGGTAGAACAGGAAAGATTTTCCAGATGTGGCAGAGGAGGGGACCATTTAGTAAGTTAGGGTGGGATGTGGCCCAGTGACCCTGCAATTCTGTGGTCAGTGTCCACCAGGTGGTGAACCAGTGTGTGGAGATCTGGCTGAACAGGAGAATGCTTGGGACTGTTGGACCTTAAAAAAGTGGATCTCTGAATATCTGTTGATAAGATGATGACTGTATAGTCCACTGGATTTGTATATAGATTACTACTTGTATCTGTCATTAAAACCCTATTCCCTAGAATCACCCAGCACTAAACTAAGGTGATCCTAGCTTTATAGCACTATTGTACATCTAAGACAACTGGGGTAGAGTGACCAGGAAGGCTTAGGAAACAGATCCCAAGTCCTGCCATTTCTCAGCTATGCAGTCTTAGGCACATTGGTTTACCTTCTCTGAGCTTTAGTTTGCTTGCTGGTGAAAAGGAGACAAAGTCCACCTCACAAGGTGTTGTGACAGGCCATGTAAGGGTGTTTTGTAGAGAAGATGGAAAAGATGAGTTAAATCCTTTGGAAGTGTGTGTTTGATCATCTTCCCTGAGTGTGGTCACAAGGCACAAGCCAGAAGCCACAGACTTTCCTTCTAGATTGCCTGAATATGGTTAGGTTTGATATGGTATTCATTGCATGCAACTCATTCAAGGCAACAATTTCCAAGGTGAACTAGAAAATCAGTAGGTATTATGCTGCTGCTGCTTCTAAGTCACTTCAGTCCTGTCTGACCCTGCACGACCCCATTGATGGCAGCCTACCAGGCTCCCCCGGCCACAGGATTCTCCAGGCAAGAATACTGGAGTGGGTTGCCATTTCCTTCTCCGAGTAGGTATTGTACTAAGAGATAAAAGGTGTTACATGACCAAATATGTTTGTGATATCCTAGGTTTATTTAGTAAGTTGAATAGATTTAACTCATATATCCTGATACATATAGTGAGCCTCCAGGAGAAGGGTATGAAAACTGAAGTTTCTTAAAATTATACATCACAGAATTCTTTCCTTCTTATCCAACTTCCTTTCCCCTACCCCACTGAGCATATCATGGAACTAATGTAACCCAAAGCATATTCTGAAAAATGCCGATGCAGAGAATTCTAAAGAAACTTGTTGTTTAGTCACTAAGTTGTGTTTGACCCTTATGTGACTTCATGGATTTCAACCCACCATACTCCTCTGTCCATGGGATATTCCAGGCAAGAATACTGGAGTGGATTGCCATTTCCTTCTCCAGGGGATATTCCCAACCCAGAGATTGAACCTCAGTCTCCTGCATTGGCAGGCGGATTCTTCACCACTGAGCTACCTGGGAAGCCCCTAAAGAAACTACTCTTAGCTTTTTACACCTGTGCTAATAGAAAGGCATGGTGTCATAGAAAATGCCAAATATCAAATACTATATAAAGTGCCAATACATGACTTCTGAATAAGCTATCAAGTAGAACGTGTAGGTGATTGAAACAGTAGGTGTGTTTCCTACATGGTCTCTGTTTAGCTGTATTTGAGAAATCAGGTTTTTTTCTAAAACTGATATTGACAAAAAGTAGTATAATTTATTCTAAGAAAACACTAGATGACCACATAGCTGAGGGACAGTGCCACCTTGTTCATGAAGCTGCTCTGAATTCCCCAGCTAGAAGTTGTTTTTTCTTCTCTCAACCTCTTATCACACTTTAACTGTGCCTCTCTTGTGCATTTATAATCTTCTACCTCACTTAAAAGCTAATTATGTATATGGCGTAACTCCCCTGCTGGTGAAGAGACTCCTTTTGTGGAGGGCTTCTTGGAGCCCCACAATGCCTGTGCTTCGTGAGTGCTTAGAGAGTGTGCCTGTGCTAGACGCTCAGATGGCTGACTCAGATGATGAAAGGTTCTCATATTTCCTTAAGACTATTAATTTCCTGTTTTTATTATTATTTAGTTATTGGGCTTCACAGGTGACCCTAGTCATAAAGAACCCGCCTGCCAATGCAGGAGACAAAGGAGACCCGGGTTCAATCCCAGGGTTGGAAAGATCCCCCGCAGGAAGGCATGGCAACCCACTCCAGTAGTCTTGCCTGGAGAATCCCATGGACAGAGGAGAATAGGGGCCTACAGTCCATAGGGTCTCAAAGAGTCAGATACAACTGAAAGGACTTAGCACACATGCATTTCTTATTTATTATTCACTAGCCAATATTTGTTAAACATCCACTATGTGCTAAGCACTTGGCATTGATTATTTCTTTTAATATTCACAACAAAACTCTGAGGTAGATACCTTTCCCCCTCAGTTTACAAATAAAGGAACTGAAGCTTTAAGAAATGCTAAATAACTTGCCCAGCATCAGGACCAGTATTCTAAACTATGGGTTGTCTCTTGCCCAAGCCTGTGCTTCAGATCACTAAGCATGACCCTCTCAGGGGCTGATGGATAGACAAACACTCACAATACAGAAAAGCAGCCTCAGTGGTACCTGTGTGCTTCTCTGTTCTCTGTAAGTCCCTCTGTGGAGATTGTGGTGGAGGTTTAGTTGCTAAGTTGTGTCTGACTCTTGCAACCCCATGGACTATAATAGTCCAGCAGGCTTCTCTGTCCATGGGGTTTTCCAGGCAAGCATACTGGAGGGGATTGCCATTTCCTTCTCCAGGGGATCTTCCTGACCCAGGAATTGAACCTGGGTCTCCTGCATTGCAGGCAGATTCTTTGCCAACTGAGCTATGAAGGAAGCCCATGGAGATAATCACCCTCATAAATGAAAGACTTGTAAACCACCAGGCAATTGCCTTTCCTCCTACACTTGGAGTGTGGAAGGCTCTCCTTGCCCTGCTCTGTCTGATGTTGCTTTCGCCAGATTTGCCCTGCCGTGACTATAAACCCTTGTGAAGTTGTGGTTTAATTGCCAATCTAGGCTGTGTTCAGAAGTCCCTCCAGAGATTACAGTCTCAGAACTGGGAAAGGTTGTCTCTTTGATCTCCACTTGCCCAGCTGCTAATGGGGTTAGGAGGATGGCAACAACATATGCCATTCCAGATTCTTCTCATTTACAGTCTTGATGTTGTTCATACCCCATGATATTCAGCCTTTTGCCACCTGTGGAGTCAGGCAGCCAAACCAAGCAGTATTTATTGTGTACATGCCACATGTAGGGACAGACAGGGTGGCCTTTTGAACTCATTCATACTCTTTTGATTCCTCTTCCTATTTTCCTTTTTCCATGGGCATACAGTGTGGCAAAGATTAGAACAGGAGATTTGCGTTCTCACTCTAGGTCAGATACTATTCCATGCACGCTGTGGGCCAGCCAGTTGGCCCCTCTGGCTCCCAGTCTTCTCAGCTAAAAGCAGGAGAACGCTCCCTGTTCTCTCCTTTCTGGCCTATCTTTCTCAGAGTGGCTGCAGCTCCCCAAGGGAAGAGTTTATCTGCAATCTGAATGGGGATAAGGACTCTTATATGCATGTGGAATAGTCCAGAACCACTACAATACTGCTGATATGTTTTATTACTATGTCATCCCTGAGAAATTCATAAAACACAGTTCTGGGTAAGTGAATACAATAAACACAGAAATCCATGTTGGAATGGGGTTTACACTCTGTAGACTTCCACTTGCAGGAAGTGAAACATACCAAATCTGTATGTAGAGCTGCTCTAAGAGTGCTGGCCCTCACCTGACTGGGTTAGGGTAGGGAGCAGGTCTCAGGCTTCTGTCTCTGGTAAGTGACAGAGTCTTTGACCTACATATGATATGGCCAGGAAATCAATAAAGTCTTTCCTTAGACTCATTCCTAAGGTATAATTATCTCCAAAGAAGGTGATTTATGGGTCATTTTCCATTTTCTAATAGCTTTAAAAATTATGCAAGTAAACACATTTTCCTTTTTTAAAAAATTAACAATGTCTTTGATGTTTTGAATTAATAGAACTTTTTTATTCTAGAGCATCATTCATTGAACAAATCAAACATTCCCTCCCTAATAGAACTTACATTCTAGATGACCATTGATGACAACTAGGTTAAGAAAGAAAACAAAACAGCATTTGCCCATCTGAGAACAAAGGATGAAAAATGAAGCAACTGCATTAAGGGCCCTCTTACCCTATGCAGCTGGAATTGGCAGCTGATTAGGTAATTTTTTAAAAAGACCATGGAAATGGTTATGGTAACATGATATAGATATGCCTTAAATATTTTACTTTAATTTAAAAAATATAAATGCATATTAATTCACTTTTTAAAAATGTGAGACCAAAGCATTTCTTAGAGCTGCTGATTGGAGATTTTAATGACCAGTCTTTGAGAAACCAGGCTGAAAAGACATCATCCATGATTTCGTTTCAGTTTTCTTAAAGTAGAATGAGATCTCGAAGGCACTTAGGAACCAATCCAAGTACAGAAGATTCCAGTCTTTTGTGTTGACCCAACCACACCTAACCCTACAGCAGGTTGATTTTGTTTTAGCCACTTTTTCCCCTAGCCTTCTAAATCATGCAGCTGAGAGCATTTTTTTTTCACACCCACATTTCATCAGTGTATATAATATGCAACCAAATTGCATAATTACACTAACAAGTATAACTGGCAGAAACACTAACAAGTGTAATTGGCAGACCCTAAAATCTCACTCCATAACTGGTAGAAGCAGAAGCACAGAGCTGTGCCATGTGTGTGCTGTCGTGTCCGACTCATTGCGACCCCGTGGACTATAGCCCACCAGACTTCTCTGGCTATGGAATTTTCCAGGCAAGAATACTGGAGTGGGTTGCCATTTCTTTCTCCAGGAAATATTCCTGACCGGAAATCGAACCCGTGTCTCCTGTGTCTCCTGCATTGCAGGCGAATTCTTTACCCATTGAGCTACTGGGGAAGCCCAAAGCACAGAGGCATAACAGCAATTAGGCGATTAGCTTGTAGTAGGGAATGGCTACCCACTCCCGTATTCTTGCCTGGTGAGAATTCCATGGACAGAGGAGCCAGGTGGGCTACAGTCCATGGAGTTGCAAAGAGTCGGACATGACTGAGCGACTAACAGTTTCACTTTTTTTTCATCAGCTTGAGCATCAGTCAGTATATTAACAGAAAGGAAGGAGAGCGTTTCTTAATATGGCAAGTCAGTTACATGGCAATCATTTATGAGAACTCCTATTGTACTTCTAAATATAGCCATAAGCACCCATTATCTGCACGACCTAGAAGAGTGTTTCTCAGCCTAAGTGCTATGGAACCCAGATGATTTTATTGGGGTCATTCAGGGGTCATTATAAAGAGTTGGCAGCAGGTCTGAATCTCCCCAGCTTTCTTCAGCTGTAGGAGCTGCACTTTTATCTAATTTATACATCTGACTGCTGCATCTAATTCCATTTTTAAAGAAAAGACTTAGGGAATGATTATATCTCTAAATAAGGGCCACTGGGATGCTTTTAGGGAGAAAATTTTAGAGTTTTAGCAACCTGGCACACGTTGCTGTAGAGAGAGGACACCTGATAACATTTTAAAGTATTTTTTTAAAAAGAGATGATTTTAAATGCTTGCTTTCCACCTGGTTTCTTTCTATTACATGTTTCTGATTAGGCACTATATCCATTTCCTAGAACTGCCATAAGAAAGCACAACAAACAAGGTGGATTGAAACAGTAGAAATTTACTGTCTCACAGTTCTGGACCCTGGAAGTCCAAAAGCAAGGTGTCAGCAGGCCCGTGCTCCTCGTGGAACCAG
The DNA here is from genome assembly GCF_019923935.1 of Bubalus bubalis. Classification (NCBI taxonomy): domain Eukaryota; kingdom Metazoa; phylum Chordata; class Mammalia; order Artiodactyla; family Bovidae; genus Bubalus; species Bubalus bubalis. The sequence goes on from NC_059164.1 coordinate 60,007,130, forward strand.
TAAGGGAATCCTTCCTTTCCTCTTGCTAGCCTCTGGTGGTTTACTGGTGGTCCTTGGAGTTCCCTGGCTTGCAGCTACATGATTTCAGCCTCTGCCCTTGTCATCGTATGACATTTTCCTTGTGTGTCTGTGTCTTCACATTGGTACTTACTCATAAGAAAACCAATTATACTGAACTAGGTAGGGGTCAACCCTACTCTGTGTGACCTCATCTTATCTAATTATGTCTGTAATGACCCTCTTTCCACATAGGGCCACATTCTGAGGTACTGGCATCAGGATTTTGGTCTATATTTGGGGGGAACACAATTCAATCCATAATATTTTTCTCCCTGTCCTCAGCACCCTCAATTCCTAGACACCAGTAGTGAACAAAACAAAGCCTCTCAACATTTATAAGGCCACTGATGTCCCCGTGCTTGAATAAAACAAAAATAAGTCTTCTGGAAGAATCCCTTAATCTAGGTAAGGCAGTGCAGCCAGGAAAGACACTACAGCAAAAAGAACTAGCATGTTTTAAATGCAAACCCTGCACTTAGTCTTACACTAAGCATAGGACATCTCCTTTTTATTTATCTTCTGCCAAATTCTTATAGTGTTTATCATTTTATATATTTTAATTTTTAAGTAACAGAAAATTTGCAGTTGTTAATTATCTTTAACAAGAAGAAAATGTATTGGCTCACATAATTGAAAGCTAGAAATGGAGACTGAATTCAGAGCTGACTCAGTCCAGGGTGGCTGCAGCTCTGGATTCCCTGGACTCCAGTTTTGCGATTCCCTGGGTTCTGCCTGTATCTATGTGGCAGCTTTAGTGCTGGACATTGCACACCACAACATCCCATGAGACATGGGTCATTTTAGAATATGATCCCAGAAGGAGTGAGAATATTTGTGGAAGCACCCAGCCAAAGCTCTGCTTGTCTCCTTGGCTAAAATTTGAATACACACCCTGTTCCAAACCAAATAGTGTTAAAAAGCGTGGGGAGGAGCTCAGACCAATCAGACTGGCACCTGCAGTCAGGGTGACTGGGTTAGCGTTAGCGTTAACTCAAGCTCAAGGACTTCCCAGAGGATAGGTGGATATCTGAATAAAATGAGGCTTCTCTTAGGAAGGAAAAGGGGGCAATGACTATATAAGTTACCACTAACGTCCACCTCAGCAAGACAGGTGTACAGATAAAATAACAGAGATTTAGAGAGGTTAATTACTTCTTTCCAAAATGACATAGCCTGTGAGTGTTAGACTAACGTTCATGTAGCAGGTACCACTTCCCTTACTGGAGTGGCTGAGCTCTTTGTGTGCTTTTTGGACTAGTTACGTAGTCTCAGCTTCTTAGAAACTTGGTCTCCACACCCTTGATTGTGCACCTTCTTCTAAGAGTGCCAAGAGCCTCACGTGATGTGCTTCTGTGAATATTCATTCACAGAAGTTGAGTGTCGAGTGTCGAGAGAAAATTCTAGGAGGCCTTGGGCTAGGAGAATGGATTCCCCACCTGAATGAAAAAGTGAAAGTGCAAGTCACTCAGTCATGTCCAACTCTTTGTGACCCCATGGACTTAACAGTCCATGGAATTCTCCAGGCCAGAATACTGGGTATTCAGAATACTGGGTAGCCTTTCCCTTCTCCAGGGGATTTTCCCAACCCAGGAATCGAACCCAGGTCTCTTGCATTGCAAGTGGATTCTTTACCAGCTGAGGCACAAGGGAAGCCCAGGAATACTGGAGTGGGTAGCCTATCCCCTCTCCAGGGGATCTTCCCGACCCAGGAATCGAACCATGGTCTCCTGCATTGCAGGCAGAGTCTTTACCAGCTGAGCTATTAGGGAATCCCCTCACCTGAATGCTGCTGCTGCTAAGTCGCTTCAGTCGTGTCCGACTCTGTGCAACCCTGTAGACAGCAGACCACCAGGCTCCCTCATCCCTGGGATTCTCCAGGCAAGAACACTGGAGTGGGTTGCCATTTCCTTCTCCAATGCATGAAAGTGAAAAGTGAAAGTGAAGTCGCTCAGTAGTGTCTGACTCTTAGCGACCCCATGGACTGCAGGCTACCAGGCTCCTCCGCCCATGGGATTTTCCAGGCAAAAGTACTGGAGTGGGTTGCCATTGCCTTCTCCCCTCACCTGAATAGACAGCCTTAATAAAACCACTGGATTGTTGGCTTCCTTTTTGTGCTTTAATGCATTCTGAGCAAGATAGCAAGTAGGCTGACTCCCCAAGTAAGAATAGAGATGATGGAGTTGTACCTTCCAACTTTGCAGTCAGACCAGTTAGGTATCAGATTCTTTTTGGGGAGAGACAGGTAATACCTTTATAACCTCTCAAGAGACAACTTGTAGTGAGGGAGACTGTGGTGGTGTCTATTAGTTGAGCAGAAACAATTAATGTCCAAGATGGAAGAACTGAAACTTTCCTGCATGCCCAGCATCTCACTCAAGTGATGGGAAATGAGGAGTGAGTTTCCTCAGGCTCAGACCTTGGGGACAGCCTGGGTATTTGTCTCTAACCCTTAGTTGAACTACTTCTGTGAATTTCCTTTAGCATTTCTCTGGCCCTTGGCTATTTTAAGTATTTTTTCTAGCGATACCAGTGGAGCATTACAAAATCCAAAAGTTTTTCAAGGACATTTCCTCTTGTGAGCATCTGTATTGTCAAGGAAAAAAATTGTTTTGCCCATTATTAACCTTCATGCTAATTGTTTCTTTTTTCATCTCCTAATCATCAAAAGCACATGTTTTCATTTCCATTTCAATTACTTGCATCCAAAGCAGAAATAATCCCAAATGTTATTAACGTTTATAATGCCCCAAAGTAAACAGCTCTTAGCCTTACCAAGCCATGCCTGAAGGTTCTCTTTTCCCTTGGAAGGCACTCCCAGAAGGTTTGGCTTCACAGGTGTGTTTAGGGAGTGGAAAATAGTGCAAGTGCTGTAAAGCTCGTGCCCCTTCTCTTCCTGCAGAGTTTCCAAAGCAAGGGCAGATGTTGTCCACTCCTCAGACCTCTCTGGCTCCCGAGCCAATTGGGAAAGTATTTTCATCATCTTTGATCCCGCTGTCCTGGATGGTGAAGAGCTGACTTAAATGTGCACATAATAAACCTGGTTTACAGGATGCCAGGAATATGACTTGTCACCTGAAAGTGAAAGTGAAATCGCTCAGTCTTGTCCGACTCTTTGCGACCCAGTGGACTATATAGCCTACCAGGCTCCTCCATCCATAGGATTCTCCAGGCAAGAATACTGGAGTGGGTTGCCATTTCCTTCTCCACGGGATCTTCACAACCCAGGGATCGAACCCAGGTCTCCTACATTGGAGGCAGAAGCTTTAACCTCTGAGTCACCTGAGTTGTCCCCAATTCTCTACATCTTTGCTCCTTGTCATATTGTCCCAATCTCTATGAGACCTTACTTTCTCTTCCTATTGCTGCAAATATCCTCTAAGAGTAAGACCTGTTCTCAACGCTTGGCTTCACTCCCATGGGGCTCTCTCCAGTAATGAATGTACCAGGAAAGCTGAATTAGCAAATTTCAAACATTTCCACAGTCAAAACTTTTCTAATAAAGAAAGAGAGAGAGAGAGAGAGAAATAAAGAAGGAGGGGAGGAGGTAGATGTCTAAGGGAAAACTTTTAAAAGCAGAGCTATTTTCACTTAAATAATGCCCTAGCCCCCGGTTCTCTGAGGTGAATCCCTCCATCTCTCTTGAACACAGTGTAAAAATCACAGACCTGAAACCATGAGCCCTCTGGTGTGGCTGGGACTCACCTGCCCCTGCCTCCCTACATTCTGTTCTCCAGCCCCTGCCTTCCCTGCCTAGTAGTTAGACTCCAAACTCCCCAGGTTGTACATGTGTCTGGAAGGTTCCTATGGAATTGCCCTTATTCTCACAGAGGTGGAGCCCTTGAGCTCATGAGAGTGTTACCCTCATCTACTGCCTCATTCTGGAGCTGTCTCCTTCCAAGGGCTTGTATTGGTCATGCACCTCTCACTGTAGCTTGCTGGAGCACAGAAGTATTTCCCAGGGAGCTTTCAAGGTATGTGTGGATAGACAAGCATGGGTCACTGTTGTTCCTACAATTGTGATTTCAACTAACTTCTCACCTTAGAGGATTGGTGGGTGCTACAGTTCATCTTCTCACATCCAAGTTCCAAGAGAAAAGCATAGACTTAGAGTCCTTCCTGTTCTTAAAGGAGAAAGTGACCTGGTCTTCCTGGAAGAAAGTGAGTAGTCATTCCTATCTGGGGTGTCTTGAGCCAAGCGGATTAGTGTCCTTGCAAATATCACAGTTTCAGCCTGTTCCCACAAAATTTTCGCTATGGAAAGTCTGTGACATTGTAAATAGTTATATCTAAGCGAGCTTGGAGTACAGACATTCCCAGCCTGCCACCTGGCCTTGTAAAGTCTTCTTCAAGCAGAGTGAGTGGCATACAAGGTCCTTTGCAGGCCCACACACTCTTTAAGACCAGGGTTGTGCTGCATGCTCCTTTGCTTCAGTTGTATCTGACTCCTTGCAACCCCATGGACTGTAGCCCGCAAGGTTCCTCTGTCCATGGAATTCTCCAGGCAAGTATACTGGAGTGAGTTGACGTGCCCTCCCCAGGGGGATCTTCCTGACCCAGGGATCAAACCCGCATCTCCCCCTGCATTGCAGGAGGATTCTTTACCACCAGGCCACCAGGGAAGCCCGTCCCCTTCCATACATGAACCTGAAAGTGACAAAAGGGTATTAGGCACATTTCTCTCTTTAAGCACTTATTACCCAATCCTTGAACTAATGTTCATTTGTCTCCCCATTTACCAGAGATCTCCTTGAGGAAGGAAAGAAGGAAACTGATACTGACTATGAAGGATGCTGAGCCAAGAACTGTATGGGAGCCCTCTCTTGTGTGTGGACAGGGACCATGTTTTATTAAACTGGGTCTAAATAACGCCTTGCCTGCCTCTTAACTTACCCACAAAAATGTTTTATGAATGAACGAATAAGGTTTACCCTCTAAAGAGCAGGTCATGTTACATCTCAGCATGTGTTTACCACCTGGGCCTATACAGCTTTTTGTGTTTAGTATCTGGTTACCTGAAATAATACCTTATATCATACAGAACTTTCTGATTTTTATGCATATCTTTAAAGAGAGCCACAAACACACAAAAGTTCCTAGCATATAATATTAGACCAGTTACTAATTGATACATACAGATGGTCATTAAATGAATTCTGTAAAATAGGTAATACCATCCTCCTTTTTCAGGGAGGCTATTGTATGTGTGCCCAAGGTCCCAGCTCACATTTTGGATTTGTGTTCAGGTTACATATGCGAAGGATCTGCTATGAGCTGGATGTGCCATTAGGTGCTGTCCATGTGTTTATAATTTAATCCTGCAACAACTCTACAGAGTCTTTATTAGTGTTGTGATTAACTGGGGCCTTAGGAAGATAAATAGGTCTTATTTAAGGTCACGAGTTCATACTAACAGGCCCATCTCAAATGGTGCTTCTTACAGCTCACACAGCTAGTACTAGTCCTAGGACATGGACTCTTTGGGATGAATCCCCCAAAGCTGCCTTACCTGTTCTAAAGAAAGCATTTTTCTTTTCAAACGTACATCTGTCTTTCTCACTGTAAAATGATTCTCACTAGAGTGATGGTGGCCAGAGATTCCACATTATTCAAACTCAATGTTAAGAATAAAGGCATCAACTATCAAATCGATGTTAATGAACCAAGTGCTCTTGGAAAGCCAGAAACTCATTTTCATTCTAACCCGTTCCACCGATTAATAATATTATGGAGAAGGAAGCAGAGAGAAAGAAACTGAAAGTGCCCATACACTCATCTCACAGATGAGGCTGTTTGGAAATGTCCACTGAATTTGTGTGTGTGCCCTCCTTGTGCAGAAGAAAGGAAGCATGCCCTTCCCACCATGGAGAACAAGCTTGGTTTTTTTTTCCACTTGCCTGATTGGAAAGCAGCAGAAATGACAAATATGATGTGATTTGGATGATGGACTTTTCTCAGTGAAAGGGGAAAAGCGAGTTAAGTTTATTTTAAAAGATCAGTGAGATGTGTCTAAAAACACAGCATTAAAATGTGATGTACCTGAGCATATTCTGTAGAAGATGATTTTACCCTGTTTTAGTGGACATTTCAATTAGGGCTTACTCTTATGGGGAACAGTGCTGTGGAACACAGAAGGAAGTAACAAAGCTCGGCATGTGGCTTGGGAGGCTTCCTGCTAAATGCAACTCAGCAAATTAAAAGCATAAGTAATTTTAATGACAGCATAAGAGAAACGAACCTTCAAAGGTTAGGAAATTTAAAATAGCTTTAACTTGAGGGAATTGCAGGGAGGTAGGCTTTTAACTCTTTTCATCTTAAAAAGGCACATCCTAAAATATGCCAAGTATAGGCATGTGGAATAAAATTCACTGAACTTGGAAGCAAAATATAGTTTTTGAATTTCATGACATTGACCTGCTATTGATATTGTTAACAAAATTGCCTTGGGCCCCAAATAGCCCTCTTACAATTTCTAGACACATCTGGGGCCATGGCTTCTCCCTGGTCAATGTCAGCTAGCCCATGGGCTGGGAAATCACATATACTATGGTACTTAGTTCAATTGCAAGAGAAACAGAATGAGAAGGAGCAAGCTCATGGCTGCTCAGTGACTAGATGTGCTTCCTACCACTTTTCACTGTGGGTTGACCAGTTCTTTTCACAACACAATGCTACCTAATGAGCAACAGAATCCCCAAACATCATTTAGGCCCTTGTGGAGGTGTATTATTTCATTAGGCCACTCGGATCTCATCGAGCAACAGGCTATTCATTTTCTCAATTGTTCCCAAAGGGCTGTGCAAAGCTGGTGAACCTCCTTACTTACACTTTGGGAGTTGATCATTGACCAGATAAGTATTGGCCCATATCCAGGCAACTCATGTAGCAGTGATGTGTTTCAAGTGCATTTGGAAACCAGTAAGATGGATTTGGCTACCATAGATTTTAATACTTAACATTTCAATATACCTTTGCCAGCTACTTTTATATTGTTCTGCTATAGTGATTTTAAGTCATATCCTCTTTTAAATGCATCAGCTGGTTGAACCATTCATTATTCATCCATTCAACAAATGGTGACTGGGTGGCAACCTATTCAGAGCTGGACCACACTGAGCCTGCAGCTGGAGGACTTTAAGATGCTTCAGCTCAGTTCAGTCACTCAGTCGTGTCCGACTCTTTGCGACCCCATGAATCGCAGCACACCAGGCCTCCCTGTCCATCGTCAACTCCCAGAGTTCACTCAGATTCATGCCCATCGAGTCAGTGATGCCATCCAGCCATCTCATCCTCTGTCATCCCCTTCTCCTCCTGCCCCCAATCCCTCCCAGCATCAGAGTCTTTTCCAATGAGTCAACTCTTCGCATGAGGTGGCCAAAGTACTGGAGTTTCAGCTTTAGCATCATTCCTTCCAAAGAAATCCCAGGGCTGATCTCCTTCAGAATGGACTGGTTGGATCTCCTTGCAGTCCAAGGGACTCTCAAGAGTCTTCTCCAACACCACAGTTCAAAAGCATCAATTCTTCGGTGCTCAGCCTTCTTCACAGTCCAACTCTCACATCCATACATGACCACTGGAAAAACCATAGCCTTGACTAGACAGACCTTTGTTGGCAAAGTAATGTCTCTGCTTTTGAATATGCTATCTAGGTTGGTCATAACTTTCCTTCCAAGGAGTAAGTGTCTTTTAATTTCACGGCTGCAGTCACCATCTGCAGTGATTTTGGAGCCCCAAAAAATAAAGTCTGACACTGTTTCCACTGTTTCCCCATCTATTTCCCATGAAGTGGTGGGACCGGATGCCATGATCTTAGTTTTCTGAATGTTGAGCTTTAAGCCAACTTTTTCACTCTCCACTTTCACTTTCATCAAGAGGTTTTTTAGTTCCTCTTCACTTTCTGCCATAAGGGTGGTGTGCTTAGTAAAAGTTTAAAAAGTGATGCTGAGAGTCGTGGTATATTTGCCCAGTAAGGAATAGTTACATGATCATTTTAATTCCAACTTGGAGTGAGGAATTTTCTAACACTTTGAAATGTATTCACCCTCTTTCAGAAAACTTATTTGGGAGGCAGGAGGTTCACCAGAAGTGATCCTAGGGGATTAAGAGGAGATGGCATCACCTACTCTCCCATTCATATTGCAGGGGAAGGCAAAGCTCAGCAATACGGCTGGCTTTTGACATTGGAAGTGAGTCCACAGCCCAGTCTGCAACTGCCCACACTGAGGTTAGTCCTCAAAGGCAGCTATAGGGTGTACAGGCTTTGATGTGCTATGCATCTTTTGTTTGGTTCTCATTTTGCTACTTACTAGCCATGTGACCTTGAGTAAAGTTCTTAACCTCTCTCAGTTATCATTTCTTGATAATGTGAAGTTGAGAACGTTACTAGGGCAGGTGCATCGCTTAACTCAATAGCTAGCCAGAGAAGACATCCCATGAGTGCTGGTTTTCAGTGGCTGGTATGGCTATGCTGCCATTACTGTCTGTCACTCCTGTCTTCTAGTCCTTTGTCCACATTTGTACAGGCACACAAGTTCACACACATGCTGAGCAGCTCTATATGTGTCAGATGTATAGCATGCACACTTTGGTACATTCTTGCCATTCAGAAAAGCTCTCTTTCACATTCAGTCTAGTAGGAAAAAGCTCTTCAGTAAGGGTCATCTGATTCCCTGGTGGTCTGATTCCAATTGGCCCAATGGGTGGGATGACTGATTGCATTTTTAGACCATAGTTGGTATTTATGGCGAGGACTTGGAATAGGCATGGAGGATGGTTGGCTGACTCTGGAGGCAAGTGTTATTAACCAGGCAGTGGGAACCAAGCAGGGCCTGAAATAGATGTCGACATTATCTTTTGGTTGCAGGGTGTCACTACCCTGCTGCTTTTCTCGTCAGTGCTTCCTGGATCAGGGTTTTTAAAAAAGATGGCAAAACACATCGCTTTTATCAAAGACTCAACTTTTCAAGTATAGAATGCTGTTTATGTGTCACTAATGCTGTTGGACTTGCCTTATGCACCTGATTTATACAGATCGTTCCTTTTGACTGGTTACACTGAATGATTTGCTTAAAGTCCTATTGATTGGATGGAGAGGGTAAGCATTACTGTCAAAGCCCTGGAGTCTGCAGGGCAGAAGGTAGGAGGAGATTCAGAATGTCTTAAAATAATCCTATTCTTGGATAGAAGTGCGGGTGGCAAGAGACAGTCAGCTTTCTGTTTTCTGGGGCAGAGGAAAGATACATTTATGAATGCCGGAGTTAATCTTGAAGCCTCACTTGAACCAAGGAGCTTATCTTCTTGGTTAACAAGTGGCAAAAAATGAAACTTCTGAATATTCTTTTCCCTCATTTGCCTTTTAAGATTATCAGGGACTTACCAATACCCAAAGAAAATGATAAAGCATGAAGAGATGAAGTTTGGATTTCTGAATAATCAGAATTTGATATGATTTATTCCGGTTGAATTTAAGTCTGGTTTCCCAGAAGAATTGAGAGACCAATCACCTATTTTCTGAATTTGAACCCCCAAATCTCTCCCCCTTGAGCCTATTACAGTAGCTGAAATGACAGTCCTAAGAAGTAACCAATTCCTTTAAATATGTAAATAGCCTGTGGGCCTCTAGCAATCATTCATACTCTAGTATGAACTAGTTCCTTCAAATTTGATTTCTAGAGTTGTACTCATTGGATGGAAAGAACAGGCATGTATTTTGCAAAATAAATAAATAAATAAAATGGTTTGGTACGGTCTCCCAAAAGTAGAATTGGATGTGATACCACAATGGGTAGTTTTGTCTAGCTGTGTACTGTAAGCTTCCAAATCGGCTCTTCCAGCTTTGAGCTTTGTGTAATCCCCATCATCGATAAGATGTAGTAGACTGCAGGTAAAAGAGAAGCGGTACACCCAGCTGCACTGGGGGATGACAGGGTGCTCATAAATTGCTCATAAATGCAAGCTTTGTCCATTCGCTGTGTGTTTACTGCTTGGTGTCCAGTATTGTGTTTGGGTGTTCTGCTCCTGGGAGCAAAAAAAGGCAGCTGTAGCCTGAAATGTGACTTGTTCTTATAAATGTCCTTATGTTTTCAGAAATAAATCTGATCTGTATACTACTCTGTGCAGCTTTAAAATAGGATTGTGTCAACATTTATAAATGATCAGGGTATAAATTTACTTTATCACCTTGCTGCTCTTAATCTAGTTTACTAAGGTAAATTTGCTCTGTAAAAGAGGAAGGGAGGGCAAGCACTCTCCTATGGAAAAGAATGTTAGAACCCAATTAAGGTATTTTCTAAAATTATGGACCTCAAGAAGCTATCATTCATCTGTGCCTTCTTTGGTTGCTTACACATTAACTAGATCTTCATTAAGAACTGTTCAAAATACATGTTAATAATATATAATATGTACTTCTTAGAGTTAGATAATATGTTTCCATAAAAATGACCAATATTTATAAAGAAACTTCCTTAAGTGTTTACTATAGGTCACATAACCCCTTCTTGCCCTATGTAATAGCCTTGTGATCTCTCCGCCTTGTGGGCTTCCCAGGTGGCACAGTGGTAAAGAATCCACCTGCCAATGCAGGAGATGCAGGACACACGGGTTTGATCCCTGGGTCAGGAGGATCTCTTGGAGGAGGGAATGGCAACCCACTCCAATATTCTTGCCTGGAGAATCCCATGGACAGAGGAGCCTGGCCTACAGTCCATGCAGTCGTCAAGAATCGAACGTGACTGAGCACACAAACACAGCTTTTACTCAAACCACATCAAAAAGGAATTTGCAAATTGTAGTTTAAACATACGTATGAGAAAGTTTTACCCAGTTCACCCAAAGTTGTACAACTAAAAACTGGTGGATTTAGAAATCAGACTGAGCTCTGCCTGATGTATATCCATGCAATGTGCCCATAGATCAGAGTTCATCCTTCTTAGGGCTCAGAAACCACCTGGAAACTCCCAGATTACTCTTGTCTATTAGCGTTTACAGCTGGTGATTTGAAATGTCTGAGTAAATCTTACTAGTTGTGGGTCCTTCTCACAAGTGAAGATGGAAATTGATTTTTAAAAAAACAACAGAAGCCGCTGCCCCGGATGTGAGACTTGAGGCCATAGTCCAAGGAATGGCCTGTAGTCTTTCTTCTCTCCCGTTGGCTGGGACATGGGTGTAGTTTGCCACAGACGGCAAGGGCATTGATGTGCTGTTCACCAGTCGTATCTGGCAGGAGTTCCTCAGATTCTTTAAATTGGAAATGAAAATCCACTCAAAGGGAAAATGAGAGCAGCAATTTCCATTTTGGGATGGGGAATTGAGAAAGAAAAGGGGAACACAGACACATGAAATGTCTCAATCACTCCTTGGTCCATTCCCAAGTTCTGGGCCCCTCATTTTTCAGTTTGATAGAAAATAGTGCAACCTTTTACACTTTTCTAAATACTCTGCCAAAAATGGTGGAGTGAATCCAGGGAAATCAGTTGGTTAATTAGGATATCTGCATGACTCTTCAGCAGCAAGAGGTGTGATAAAGCCATACAGTGGACAGTTAATAATGACTTCTCTCAAGAGAAGGTTATTATAGCTCCCTGCTTGCTGTTAGTGTGAGAATTAGCCTAGGAAGGCTCTGCAACTTTACTAGCACTAATTTAAATAAGGATTCCTGTGTGTGGGATTGTTGCTGAGCAGCAGATCCTAAATTACATCCCATGAAATATGTGTTCGAGATTTTGTAAGCAGGTATAAAAGGAAGAAGTTTTCATAGTCCAACAAGTTTGAGGGAACTCTAGGTTAAGCAAAGAATCTTGAATTTGCCAGTTTTCTACAAATTTGTGATATATTCTTTGTATTTTTCCTTGGCCATTAAGCTTGTTGCCGAAGAGCATCTCTTGAGGCAGGGTAGGCTGGTGGTTAAGGAGTCTGGAGCCAAATAGTCTGGATTCAAATACCTATCTTGCCACTCATTATCTGTGTGGTCCTAAGCAAGTTGCTCAGTTTCCTCATCTCTAAAACAAGGATCATAATAGTATCTACCTCCTAGGGTTGTTGAAAACTATTAAATGAATTAAACCATATAAAACATTTAGAACTGTGCCTAGTATGTGGTTAGTGCTCTCTAATGGGCAGTATTGCTGTTATTATAATTTTTCAGACTAAAAGACTGGGTATTTGAGCACCTAGGTGGCTCAGTGGTAAAGAATGTGCCTGCCAATGCAGGAGACACCAATTCGATCCCTGGGTTGGGAAGATTCCCTGAAGAAGGGAATGGCAACCCACTCCAGTATTCTTGCCTGGGAATTCCCATGGACAGAGGAGCCAGGCAGGCTACAGCCCATGGGGTCACAAAGGAATAGGATACAACTTAGTGACTAAACAACGACAGCAGCAGAAAACTTCATAGTGACCAATTTTTTCAGGAATAATTGCTTACTGTTTGCTTCAAAATAAGCTTCTTCTTCCCCAGTATGTGTGGAATTAGGTCAAAATTAATTTAAAAGGTAGAAAACACAATGAATTATGGGATTCCATGGCATTAGTTATATAGAAAGCTATAAATTTTGAGTCAAATAGGAATTTGAACATAATAGTTTGGAAACATTGAAGGACAACCTCTGGGCTTCAGAAAGTACTGTGTGAAATGATAGTACCAATTACCAATGGCAGATCCTATGTTTCCTACTTGCCCCTCCATAATGAAACCATGCATGAATGCCACCTTCTCTAGAGTAAGAACAAGGTGCCAAGTGCCAAGTACTGGATTTCTCTCCATCCTCTCCTTCTTCACAGTAAGAAGAGAAGGAGGAGATGGGAAGGTTTAATCATGTGAGATTTAAGTGCAATTCTCAGTGAAGCCCAGGAGGAGAAGGGAATGACAGAGGACGAGATGGTTGGATGGCATCACCGATTCAATGGACACAAGTCTGAGCAAACTCCGAGAGATGGTGAAGGACAGGAAAGCCTGGCGTGCTGCAGTCCATGGGGTCTCAGAGTCAGATGCAACTTAGCGACTAGACGACAATAACTGAGTGAAGCCCAAAGTTAAAAGGACAAAGATCTGAAATTCTACTGCTAGTTGGAGTGGGCCCTTTCCCCCATGGGACTCTGGGGGCCCAGGCAAAGACTTACCCTAACCCTGCCACACGTGAAACAAAAGGAAAAATCGCCCATTGTGCTCTTCAAAGACAGGCATCCCGTGAGACTTGGGCCCTAATCTTGCCACTAAAAAAATGCATGATCTTGAGCTAGTCACTCCAGGCCCAAGCCTAGTGCTTCTGTAAAACAAAGGGACAGGCCTTAGTCTTAGCCCCGTTCTCCTGTGGGACAGTCTGCCATCATCCTGACAACAGGGAACTGGACTGAGGCTTACACAGCAGAGCAGAAATGAGGACAGAGTCTTGGTCGGTCACGAATTCCGAGTTCCCTCCCTCCACCTCCTTGCCTTGGGCAGCCGGGATATTCCTTATGTAACTGGGTCAGGAAAAGGAGAGCAGGAAGGTAAAAATACTACCCTTCAGGTGTAGCCGAGCCGGTACTGCACTGGGTTCCGGGGATGGAGGAATGAAGATGAAGGGGACTTGGAGGGATATGGGAAGGAGCAGAACACATGGAAAATCCAGATTGATTCCTCCGGCCCTGAGCCTTCTTCACATATTTGGTCCTCCATGTGGCTGTTGAGTCTAGGGTGGAAAAGAGGCCACAGGGGTGGGGCTAGAAGGGAGAGGCCTCCCTCACCATTGCTCAGTGGCTTATTTTCCAGAGACTGTCATTAAACAAATTTCTGCTACAGCCCAGCAGCCCTCACAGCCCTCATTTGTTAGAAGAAAATTGGGAGGAGGTGATTTATCGGAGGTAATAGTCAGGCCGGACTCTGGATTCTTAATGGCACATGGACCTTTTGCCTTTAAAAAAATTTCTTGTTAGAAAATTCATTTTCCAGCCTGTCTTTGCATTCAGAGTCAGAGGAGTTGGGGCAAAGAGAAAGAAAAGGCGAAAAAGCTTGCTGAGCTTTTGAGCCCAGAATTGGGGTCCAGGAAAATTGAAATGAGTAGGGGGTAAATTAGGGATCAAGTGCTAGGGGTTGCATGATGGAGTGGGAGGGAAGCTGGAGATAAGAAAGGATGATTTTCCTGGAAATTTCTGGCCATTACCTGCCAGGAATAGCATCCTTTTATAAATTAAGGTCTTATCTTTTGCAGCAGCAGCATCTAGCCCAGAGAGGGCTGGAGCAGCCCAGCTCAGAGAGGATCCAAGAGCCTGGGAGCTATGTATAGAATGCAGGGTTGCTCTTCCAGCCTTTGGAAATGTTCAAGCACTGAGAGAGTCACGAAAAAAAAATGATCCCTCTGTTTGTTCCTTGAAGTATAAAAATGATTTTATTTTTAGACATTACAGTGTTTTTTTTAAAAAATCTACTGGCAGTAGTCTTCAGACGCAGCCATGGGAAGTGCAGCCAAGAATGGGTGCAGGGGTTCCTCAGCCTCAGTGCTGTTGACATTTGGGATAATCCTTTGTCATGGGGCTGTCCTCTGCCCTGTGGGTGTGTTGCAGGCTCCCAGGCTCTGCCCACCAGATGCCAGGAGCACGCCCCATCTCCACCTGCGGTGGCCTGACATTACCGAATGGTCCATGGGGTGGGGCGTGGGCAAAATTATCCCAAAGTGAGACCCCTGCCCAGAAGACACAACCATTCCCATGGCCCCTGCCTTCAGTTTTTCTTAAATGATCAGCTGTCCCCCAGACCACTGGTCTCCCTGGGGCCCACTTTGCATCCACTTCACCCCGTGGGGCAACATTCCCCCTCCATTCTCCAATTTTTTCCAAGACAAATGCTCTCCCCCCTCTTCTTTCCCCCCACAACATGTAGTAAGTTTAATGCACACTGTTTTTGTCATGAAATATTTGCATTGTATTTACCAAATTATGTTCTTTAAAGAAGTTTGCCAAATGTGTTGCTTTAGTGGGAGAAAACACATTTCCACTCAGTGTTTCCATTTGGTTTTGTTTACCTGTGTGTGCATGTGTGTGTGTGTGTGTGTGTGAGTGTGTGTGTGTGTCTATGTTTTAAGGCAGTGTGTAGAGGACATATTGGTCCTAAGATCCCTGTGGTTCTGTTTTTTGGGGGGAGTTTTTTGTGTGAGAGGGGTTGTTTTTTGTTTGTTTTGGTGTTGGAAGAGGTTTTTCTTTGTTTTTGTACTGCTTAGATTCTTTTACCGGAGAAGGCAATGGCACCCCACTCCAGTACTCTTGCCTGGAGAATCCCAGGGACGGCGGAGCCTGGTGGGCTTCCATCCATGGGGTCGCACAGAGTCGGACACAACTGAAGCGACTTAGCAGCAGCAGCAGCAGGTTCTTTTACCCTCGTTTCCACCTGTAAGGTGGTGGAGATTCATACTAAGTGATCACAGGCTTCCAGCCCATAGACTTGTAAGCTTCTTGCTCCCAGATTCAACATACCTCCAAAGAAGAAAGAAGGACATTTCTCCTAGGAAAGATGAGCTAAACCATGGAGGCAAGACCAGGGCTGTTGGGTAACAGTCTAAATTGTAAATGTTTAATAAAGACTAAACTTAGAATTGGAAGTGAAACCTAGCTGAAATAGGTAGGATTTAGATTAGGGACCATTCCAAAACATAGCTCAGAAGGGCATCTCACTCTTTGTTTAGATGCTTTGGTGGTTCCTGCAGGGGAAATCCAGTTTTCTCGGCCTGGAACAGAAGGCTTGTGTGATTTGCCCACAGAACCTCATTGCCAGTCTTTCCACTGGCCAGCTTCCTCACTGTCTGTGTTCCAGCTATACAGAACTATTTTCAGTTTTCCCAATATGCCAGGGTTTTTCATAACTTTGCCAGAAATGTCTCTTCTCTTTTCCCTTCTACCTGGGAAATTCCTACTCATCCTACTTGACCTAACTTGAAAGATCTTATCTTTGATGCTACTTCCCTGATTAATAATAACCTATGGTATTATTATGGTTCTCCTCATGCCATATTATAATTATTTATATTCCTTTCTCAATTTCTAGTACTGAGAACAAAATGGACATCCCCTGAATGTAATTGAATGAGTTAATGCATGATCCCAATCCCAAAGATGTAATTTAGAATTTGATATTCTTGAGAAAATTTTTTTTAAAAAATTCATTCCCTGAAATTCTAAATTCCAGAAGGTGCCTTGAAAATTCCAAGGTCCCCACCCACCCTCTTGCTCTTTGGAAAGCTTTGCCAATTCTAAGCCCATAGACCAGGTCCTCCACTGCTACAAATTTAGTCAACACAGGGTTTTTGTCATGGTTTCCCTTCTTCTTCTGTCATTTTCAGTTGCCATGGCATTCTTGGAACTTTTTTCTCTAAACTGAAAATAAGTTTCCTCTTTACTTTTACTCTTCTACCTGAGGCTGTAATATTGACATAGAAGGTTATCCTGGAAGATGTGAGTCCAAGTTCAGAAAAAATTTCACTCAGGTTAGTGAACCCATTAGTTCTCAAAGTTGTATTCTATTCTCGAAGTTTGAATAATCTCCCTTAATTTTCATTAGTTAATTAATTGGCATCTAGGGGATGTAGAAAAGAAAAAGGTATAGTGCCACCAGGCTTCCCAGGTGGCGCTAGTGGTAAAGAACCCACCTATTAATGCAGGAGACATAGGAGATGCAGGTTTGATCCCTGGGTTGGGAAGATCCCCTGGACGAGGCAACCCGCTCCAGAATGCCTGCCTGGAGAATCCCATGGGTAGAGGAGCCTGGCGAGTTACAGACTATAGGGGTTGCAAAGAGTTGGACACGACTGAAGTGACTTAGCACAAAGCACGCATTCTAAGATGGAAGTTTTCATATTTTTCTTTGTCTTCCTTGTTTCCCTTTGCTTTTCCCTCTCTTTCAAGTCATGTTTGGGAAGATTTCTTAATTTTCAGAAGGAAAAGATTCCAGAATCCAAGAATAAAACTAATTAAAATGACAAATTGACCAAAATGAGAAAAATGACAAATAATCCGTAGGCTGAAATTTTCCCAAAAGCCAGGAATAAATAAAATGTCTCTTAAAATGCCTGGTGGAGGAGGCTGATAAAAGAAACTCAATTATCTGTTGTTTCTTCTTCAGTCTGTGATATCTGAGTTTAAAAAGGAAAAAGTAAAAAAAAAAAAAATTAAGGATATGAAGTAAAATAATAAATAGAAGTTTATGAGCTTCTGTGTAGTTGGAGGTTGAGAGAAAATGTATTCATAGTGAACTAGCTAATGAATCAGTAGATTTTCTTTCAAGAATAGATTGTTCAATTTAACCTCCTCTCTTACGTTAAAGTGTTTCAGCTGGACAGTGGACTTGACTGGACTTGACCACCTACGTATTATTATTGGAACTTTCAACCATTTTACTGTAAATAGATACCTTACTCTGTTTCCCTGAAATTTGCCTCATTCTTGCCTGGAGAATTCCACGGACAGAGGAGCCTGACAGACTACAGTCCATGGGGCTGCCAAGAGTCAGACACAAATGAGTGACTAACCCTTTTACTTTCATAAGGGAACAGGCAAAAGAATAATTAGCAAAGAGCAAATATAGAGAATTCCAAGTGTTTGATAGAGAGTGAGATGAGTGCCGTAAGAAAGGGAAGGAGGTCTGCACCATGCAAAGAAGTCCTACTACTCTCTGGAACAACCTCACCTGGGCACTTTCTCATAGTTAAAACCCAGCAAATGCCCTAGAGTCAACGTGATCCTTCTTCCAAGGACTTTTTCAAGAGACATGCAACTTTGAAAGATAAACGACTACCACAAATATGGCAATTTTTACAGTGAATCTGCTATGGTCCAAATGCTTGTATCTCCACCAAATTAATATGTTGAAACCCAAACCCCATTTGGTATTAGGAAAGAGGCCTTTGGAAGGTGACACTTAGGTCATGAGGGCTCTGCTCTCATGAATGGCATTAGTGTTCTTATAAAAGAGGGCCCACAGGGATCTCTAGTTTATTCTACCACGTGGGGACACGATGAAAATATGTCAGCCATGAACCAGGAAAAGGGCCCCCACCCAGCATACTGACACCCTGATCTTAAACTCCCAGCCTCCAGAATTGTGAGAAATAAATTTATGTTGTTGAATATATGCTGCCCAGTACGTGGTATTTTGCTATAACAGTTCCAACAGACTAAAACACAATCTTGTCTGGATCCTTGCTCCACTGAAGAACATTTAGGAACTTTTCTGTGTTGAAAATAAGGTATTTGGGAGAGTTCGTTTGATAGTTATTGAATACCTACAATATACCAATGATTATACTTGACTCTTGAACCAAGTGCAAGAAACAGACCCTCATCCGCTGTCAGGGAGGTCACAGACAAGGTGGAAAGGGAGTAGTAGTAATAATAATAGTAGTAATAGCAAAGAGCTGATCATGACTTAGCAACTGAACAACTGTTATTATCCCCACTTTACAGTTGAAGTAACTGAGGCCAAGAGAGGTTAAGTAACATGACAAGACCACATAGCTAGTAAGTGGCAGAGCTAAGTTCTAAAGGCAGATCTGGTCCTGTGGTCCAGCTCCTAACTACAAGGTACCACTGCTTCTCACGGACATGGAAATTGATCATCTAAATATGTTCATAGAGGCCTATAAAAAGAGCTTTGGGTGAACAGAGAATAGAGTGACTCATAGGGGAGTCAGAAAGGACGTCCCAAGACAAATGACATTTCAAGAGACAAGATCGTCAGTCTAACAACAGAGAAGTTAAATGGCAGAAAACAACATGGAAAATTCTGTTCATAAATTACCATTTTGTAGAGTGATTTAATATGTATATGTTTCATGCCAGATTTTTAAAAAACCTTTCCTGCATAAAACCGTAATGATCTATTGATATTCATTAAAATATATGCACATATATATATGTGGATTTCATTATGCAGATATGAAAATTAATGTATTGAGCGAGAGAGTATGTTTTAGGGTATAAACTGAACACTGTGTTATGATTTAACTTTAAAGAACATTGTTTTTAGTTTTGGATGTTGTAGCAGTTGTTTTAAATATCCACAGATCAGCACAATAGGAAGATATAAGCCTTTCAGAGGTACATGAGATCAGCGTTTCCCTCCAGAGGCAGTGCCAGGTGATAGTTGCCTGCTCTGGGCAACAGTCCAGCTGCCCAGTCAGTCCAAATCTCATTTGTAAATGAGGAGTGATGCATTCGTTTGTTCCATCATTCATTTCCATGGACTCACTGACTCATATTCAACAAATTGTTTTGTGTGTAGGTCCAGAACCCTATATGTTGGTTCTTGAATGGCTGTCAATGGGCATATTACATACAGTAGAAGGGGTGAGATCTAGGTCTTAGAGGCCAGATTAGAGGATGAAGTCTAAAGCCGACCCCTGGAGGTGAAAGCTATTAGATATTTAATAGTCCAGGCTAGAATGACCAGAAGGAAGAACCAAGCATCCTGATCAGATTACTGCTGGTGTCTAAAAGGGGTTGGGGGCTTTTGGCACCCCATAGAGAGTTCTCAGTATGATACAGTATAGCTCTGAGAGGTCCATAAAATCTAAGATCTCAATTTAAGACATTGGCTAGAGATTTAGGAATGACAGGCTGGATGGTTGGATGACAGGGTCTAGGGCCTCTAAGGAAAGAAGGTTGGTAATGGCCAGATGGGTTGTTCCAGTTGCAGCTAAGATCGTATCATGGTTCAGGGTGGGCTCCATTTTCCTGAGAACTTTGGATTGAAGAAACTGTTCCACAGGAGCCCAGCATGAATCACAAAGCATTGAGCTATGAATTGGAGCTTTGTGAGCACTGGGGGGCCAGAGCTCACATGAGAGGACTAGATATTGGTTTTGTAGCAATACACTTGCAGCAGCAGCAGCGGCCTCACTTCCGTATTTGCCAGGTCTACTCTGTTCCAAGCACTGTACATTCACTCTGTGATGCTCACAGCAACCCAGCAAAGTTGATGTCATTATCCCATTTAACCAATGAAGAGATTGAGACTCAGACAGTAGATCATAAAGCCGAGTTTCAAACCCAGAGTTATCTGACTTTCTTCCTCTTTTACTAAATGCTACTTCTCTTGAGCCAATCAAAACCTCATTCACTGGTGACAAAGATTGGTTCGGGAAAGATAAGGGGTAGGTAGCCTCATCTTTGAGCCTCAAGGCTCAAAGCTAGTATCTGAACAGCACTGGGAAAGGCAGAGACTGCATGGTACTAAATACTATGTGAAAGAAAAGCATCTTAGAAAAGAACGATTGTCCTAGTCATTATTAACCAAATGCTGGAGTCCATGAGTACACAGTGACATCCAACAGAGAGAGTTGTGTTGTCTGCCTTCTAGGACCATCCAACCCAAGATGCACATTTACTTGCTTGAGTATTGAGCTAGGAGAAGGAAAGGTGCTGAATTTGTGCAAGTTATTACAGATGTTGAATTACTTTGAGTTAGTTGAACCATCATCAGGTGTTGACAGAATGACTAAATAAATAAATGAAGGAAGGAAGGAAGCCAGGTTTGCTTGCTCTTACAGATAAATCTTTATCTATGGATAAACCAAAAGAAAAAATATATTTTCTCATACCTCCTAAAGTGAGTCTACTTTGTTTTGTGGGAGGTAGCAATTTATAGACCTATCTACACATTATTTTCTAAAACTCAAGTATTTTGGAAGAGCAGATGGAGTACCATACTGTACACACTAGTCATATATTTTGAAATGTATTTCTTTTTGAGCAATTCAGTGCTGCTTTATTTAGCAAAAGTTGTTGAAGGTTTTAAAAGCAATGATCCAAAGAACATAAGTGGCTGAAATATAGTGGACAGACAGGCATGATGGCAACACTTTTCAAATGCTGCTCTTCGGACCCCATCCCTGATCCCCATCACCTCCCCCATGTAGAGAAAAAGATCCCTTCCATCCTGGGAGATGTGGGTGTGGAGCCTGGTTATCTGTGTTTTTTTGTAAATCCTCTGGGTGATTCTGATATGCACCCAGATTTGAGTACCAATCTTCTATACCCATATCTGAGTCCTACTCTTAGTTCCTTGCTTTCTTGAGACTCATTTATTCTCATAGATTAAATTATTAGAGAAACTAAGGGAAGAAAACCCCATTCCTTTCATATTTCCTGAGTCACAGGGAAACCAAATAGGTATTTCCAATATGCCAGGAAATTTGTTTTATAGATTTCACCTAATTTTCACAAGAACTTACCAACATTTTAAGAGTTGGCCCTCAGATACAGATTTGGGTTGTGCATACTCCTCAGTCTATAGCTTATCACCATGAGTCCATGGAAAACTTTCCTTTTATTTTATTTATTTATTTTTTTACTTGGAGGAAAATTGCTTTACAATGTTGTGTTGGCTTCTGCCATACAACGCAAATCAGCCATAATTATAAATATATCACCTCCCTCTTGAGCCTCCCTTCTGTCCCCGCATCGCACTCCTAGGGTTTACCTTTTATTTTGTTACTGTTCCTCGTCACCCTGGCTCCCAAACCCATTCCCCTTCCCAATAGAGAACTACCTACATATTCTGGAACTCAAATGTGCATATGTCTTTATAAAATGTATCTTATTATTGGTGTATGTGTATATTGTCATTTTTGTAAATGATAAATCTATAATACAAATAGGCTATAAAAAGTAAGAATGTTTCTTAGTTTTTACTGAGCATTATATTTTCAGGTAGATCCCTATTATTATGTAGTCTCCCAACATTTTCATAATATTTCATTGCCTGTATTTCATTTCACATTATTTATATCCTTCCAGTTGATATACACCTATCCCACCTCCAGGTCTCCACTAGTCACGAAAAATTCTGCAACAAACATCCTCATTTGTAACCCTTGGGGACCCGTGTTAAGCAGTATTTGGGGGATGCATACCCAGGAGCTGGGATTCAGAGTCATATGATATGATTATTAGCTTCAGACTGTTCCTATATTAATAAATGGAAAAAGCACATGAGTGGTCTCACCTCCCTATACCCTCTCCATCGTTGGGTGAACATTTGGCCATTCTGATTGCTGAGAGCACGTGTCATTGTTGTTTTAATTTTCATACCTTGAAAAACTAGTGAATTTGAGCTTCTGTTCATGTGCTTCTTACCTATTTACCTTACCTTCTAAGAATTGCATTTTTATGCCCTTCTTCCACTTTTCTATTTCTTTTTAAATTCTAGGTATTAATTCTTTGTCAGCTCTGGCTGCTGCAATAATTAACTCCCAGTTTTGTTATTTGTCCCTGGTAACTTACCAGTATCTTTTTAAATATCCTTACTATTTAATGTCGGTAAATCCAACAATTTTTCATCTTAAGGTTAATGGTTTTAGGATCTTATGAAGTACTTTCCCACCCAGAATAAGGATTTGATTCCCATTTTTGTAGGTAAGGAAATGGAATCCCAGTGTTTATATCTATCAGTTAATAGCAGGATTTGAAACTATTAATAATAAGCTGTTAATAATGAAATTGTGGTGTTCACAACACTTTTAAACTGGTAAGTATTATTTGCACCTAAGACATTCTGTGAAATTCACTAAGAAATCTCTCAAAAATTCCAGTCTGCAGCTTGCATCCCTCAGATTTCACTGAATTTTCCTTTCTGCCCTGAAATTCTTGCAAAGTATCTCAAATTGCATTACCACCAGGCTGATCGTAATTACAGCTTTGGCCTTCATTAAGCTAATTACTACTTGGACTCAAATTGAGCCATTTCGCTCAAATAACACTATAAACCAGTCCTTTCTCTGTGACATCTCTCCCTTTTTCTAGGAAAGTACAAGGCTGATATCAGAGCTCTATGTCTCCTTAGAACAGGGGATTTCAAGCTTCCTTTCTCCAAGGAACCCTGCAGTACAGTTCAGGTGTCTCATAGTGTAAGAGAAATGGAAGAAGGAGCTGGGGACTGGAAGGGCGCACAGGCCCCTCCTCCAGTTTACACAGTCAAGCTTTGCCTTCATTTGTTGTATGTACTGAGTAATGTGCTGTGCTTAGTCGCTCAGTTGTTTCTGGCTCTTTGAGTTCCCATGGACTGTAGCCCACCAGGTTCCTTTGTCCATAGGGATTCTCCAGGCCAGAATACTGGAGTGGGTTGCCATGCCCTCTTCCAGAGGATCTTCCCACCCCAGGGATCGAACCCAGGTCTCCCGCATTGCAGGCGGATTCTTTACCATCTGAGCCACCAGGGAAGCCCTGGTAGAAAGTGAAAGTGAAAGTCGCTCAGTCATGTCTGACTCTTTGCAACCCCATGGACTATAGTCCACCAGGGGCTTCTGTCCATGTAATTCTCCAGGCAAGAATACTGGAGTGGGGTAGCCTATCCCTTCTCCAGCAGATCTTTCCGACACAGGAATCAAACCAGTCTCCTGCATTGCAGACGGGTTCTTTACCATCTGAGCCACCAGGGAAGCCCTGGTGTAAAGTACTGGGTAATACATAAGATCTATTTGAAAAGGGATTCTACTGATAAAGGGGGAGGAAGGGGAGAAGTGTTGCCTTAGAGAACTAGACTACTTAATATAAACTGATATATTTTCATCTCTTTGCTTACGTTACATTTATATAGTGCTTTACATTTTGAAAAACACTGACATTATTTGAATTTATAAACTCTTGTGAGGTAGGCATATTTTAACAGCTGCAGCAAAATTTTCTCACAATTAAAGTTCCATCTTGCAGCACCTGCCTGTTCTAGCAGGCAGGCTGAAGGGCCATATGTCAGGAGATGATCGAGATTATCACCAGCTTAGGTTGAAAACAGAACTAGACTATATCTAATCTCTTTGTTTGGGCGAAGATGTTATAACTGGGAATGATTAGAGAAGAAAGTAACATTACAAGAATTGGCACCACTAAGCTTTTTGTCTGCTGGGTAAGAAGGAGGAGCCTCCACACATTAATTGGACACGTGCTCTGGTCTAGTCACCATGCTTGGTGCCTCATTTCATTTCACCTTACAGCCACTCTGGAAGGGAGGTATTATTATATCATTTTAAAGGTGATGAAAGTGAACCATGTCAGCTTAAGTGGAAAAGCCCAAAGATTTTTTTTCCCAAAGCCCAAAGCTTTGCAAAGCTCCAAAACCAGGACTCTTCCCACTGCATTAAGGATGCCTCCACATAAACATTGCATCTTTTAAAGATTAACCTCCTTGAACTTCATTTAAGCAGTTCTGTTTGGAAGGAAGCTTTTCATAAGTCATTCCGTCTCACGCTGGGCATCACATCAGTGCCTTGATCCTCTCCATCTTTCTGGTGCTTACCTCCTGTTTCAGATGGAGCCGCATCATCTGTCGTTTATAGCTACATTCAACCTCCTTGTTGATGAGGTCACTTGCCATGACTCAGCCCTCAGCATCTTTCCTGTTTTGATTTCCTGGGTTTCCAACACAAGCCCCTGCTATTTTTGGTTTTGCCTCAGATAGAAAGATTGGAAAACAGCACTCCAGCCTTCTGGTCCTCCAAAGTTGTTGATTCGACTTGGCTTTCTGTCTTCATTCATGAATTCTTTCTGGACTGCAAGCTGAGGAGGTTTACATGATTGAAAGCTTCTTCTCTATCCTCAGAGAGTGTGCATCTGGGACACAAACAGAGGCCAAATGTGGTGTCAGCATTGATTATCTTTGTTTTCACTCTTCTGACCAGAATCCCATGTACACAATCACTCTTTCTCCTGCCTGTTGCTTAAATAAAAGAGTAAATATGTTGAATAACATTGTTGAGTAGTTTTATTTCAAATATGCCATATATTATGACTAGTGTCCTGAGCAAGATGACTAAGACTAGGTATATTTAATCTTCTATTCCTAGGGCCTTTTATTCCTAGGGCCAATCTTTAAATGGAACTGTGCTGTCTTCAGTGAAAGCTGTTGGTTTTCACAACTTGAACTTCTGGGATCTTGCATTTTACACCAAGAAGCCATTTACTCAAATGTTCGTGATCATTCTAAAATGATGGAGAGCAAGAAGGTGTTTGCATAACACCTTACACTTTATGAAGTACTTTCATATGTATCATGCCTTTTATGTTAACTACTCTGGGGTAGATCTTATCATCCCTGTTTCACCTAAGTGAATTCAGATGCAAAATGCCTTAAGCTGTATAAAGGAACATGAGTTTTAAAAAACAGCTATATGCATGAGGAGATTGGGCAGGGTCACATAGACCTAGCTGTGCAAGTCATTGGCTTCTTTTACCACAAATAATGCTGTTGATGAAGAAATAATATTATACTTTGGGAGAAGCTGACGCATATAAAAAATTGAGGTAAGACTGAATTATCGTTCAGCTGGCTGACACTCAGGTCAGTATCAGAGAGGCAGAACTCCTGGAATTAAGCAGGGTTTTATATTCTCCATGTCAAAAGTAGAGCCTTTGTGACCTGTTTTCCCTTCAGAATGGTTTCCTATAGCTGACTCTGTTAGCCAAGCCTGCGGAGCAGCCATTATGTCTTCAGGATACCCCAAGCAGAAGACAGTGAGTATGCCACAGATTCTCAGTTGGCTAGGCAATATTCTAGGTATTGGGGCTAACACAATTAATAGAAAGCTTCCTTGCCCAAAGAATATGACAGTATGGTGAAGGTGGAAGGCGTGTTCGCTTAAACTAAGCCTTTTAGTAGAATGAGATCAGGGCTGTGATGGGTGACAGGCCTGCTTGTGTAAGGGATGAGTAGTTAGCCCATTAAAGAGGGAACATTTCAAAAAGAGACATCAACATGGAAGAACAAGGCAATCACCAGTAACTTGGTGTTTCTGGAAGGCAGAATCTGAATGGGGAAATGGCAATCAGTGAGACTAGAAGATACAGGCAGAGGCCCTGTGATGGGAGCCATCTTTTCTGACATGGAAAAGTTTATCTTTTATGGTGCTGGGCACCTGGATCCAAATGGTTGGATTTGTATTGAGTTCATAACACCGTGGAGAAGGGATGGGAGGATCTGAACATGAAGAGAGGGAGTTAGGAGGCTCCTGAAGTCATCCGGATGAGGGATGTGGAGCCTCAACAGACAAAGTGGGAGTAGAAGGGAAAGGACAGAGCTTAGAACCATGAAGAAGCTGGAGCCACAACTTGAGGACTGGACACAGAAGCTAAGGACTAGAAAGGTGTCCGAGATGACATCGTTATTTTTGGTCCAAAGGAGGACGCCATAAATCCTTATAGGACATGCTGTAGGCAAGGCAGTTTTAAGACGAAGATAAGTTCAAGTTTAGAAATGTGTGAGAAGTGTTTATGGGACACTTCTAAGACAATGCTTTGAGACAAAGAAATCAGTTTATATCTCAAAGCTAGAAACACAGCTTCTGCTCTGGTTTGTATTAATTTTTTTTTTCTCATGCTACTCTGTTTAAATCAGTGGTTCTTTGGGACTTCATCATGACCAACTTTAAGGATCTGATGACAGCCACGGATTCCCTGGCAGTAGAAAAGCACATGTACACATTCATAAAACGTGACACACAATTACAGGTAATTTGAAAAGCTCCAAGATAATACTCCTTGCTTTAAATGGGACACAAAACTTTAAAACTCAATGCAAATCTCTGAGCTGCCAAGTTACATATTGAGAGACTGTCAAGGATATTCTGCTGTTGCTATATGATCAGAGTCCAATTGCAACCGCATGGTTTATTACCGACCCAAGTCAATAGGACGTCAACAGGCATTACATACCTAAAAATTGGAGCACACAGGCTCGTTTTAACTCTTCTGTACACTACGCATATCTTTTTCATGACCCCATTCTTTGCCTGTGTTATAAACTCCTCCTCCGACTTTCCCCCAAAACACAGCTAACAGAATGTGAGGTGGTTCAAACTCTGTTACTACTTATTGACAAATGTAGTCTTGTCCCAGTTCATTTCATAAGCTGAGAAAGCTGTTGTGAGAACAACCTCACGTCATCTTCCACTGCATTCTCTGCTCAAGTTGGTTAAATTCTATGTCCAGAAGTCAACTCACTTGTGTTTAGACGAAAGTATAAACATCCCACAGCTTCTGTCTCTGTATTTTAACTCTTTTTCTACAAGCTCTGTACATGTTCTCACAAGATAAACTTTTTCACACATTTTGTTCTCCTGCTGAGGAATGTTGGCATTCCTGTCCTCTAATGTGCTGAGTAGTGCTTCAGATCAACAGAGTCCCCCCAGAAGATACAAAGGTGCATTAGAGATATTGTCATCTATTATTTATTGAGTGCCTATTAGGTACTAGGTCTCCCTTGAGGGTTTCCAGTCTAGTGAAAGAGGCAAATGTGGATTTATAAATTGCACACAGTGTGATCATTATGTTAGTAGAGGTGTTGAACTCAGGAGACTATAAAAACATGCATGCAGGGATGCCCCTTGCCTAATGGGTTGAGTCTTTTGGTCATTTTTGTGTGAGCATTTATTGCACCCCTCCTGAGTGGGCTTCATTGTAGGGGTAAATAGTTGGACAAATCTTGAATTTGAGAAACTTTGACAGCTTAATGAAGATGTACAAAATAAGCTTTAATGGGAGGTAGAAGTAAAACATGCCACACACACGTGAAGAAAAGCAGAGAGGAAACTAGTACTTATTAAGTACCTATTATGTGTCAGAAGTTATTTTAGATACTTTCATTTATACTTTCTAATTGAATGCTCCTACCTGTATTTAGGCTTGATTAGCCTTTTCTAATTTAATTTAGAAATTAAAACTCAGAGATGTCAAATTAACT
Source organism: Bubalus bubalis (assembly GCF_019923935.1). NCBI lineage: Eukaryota > Metazoa > Chordata > Mammalia > Artiodactyla > Bovidae > Bubalus > Bubalus bubalis. The sequence continues at coordinate 60,034,881 of NC_059164.1, forward strand.
GAAGAGTTCCTTGTTTGTGAAACTCATGATATTTCCAAACTATATTGCTAAAGGACCTTAGGAAATACATCAAAATAATGAAGTGAGACAGAATATGACCCATTTAGTTAATGCCCAGTGTTCCAGTTTTCTCTCCACTTCATTTATCTCTTTCGCCCTGCCCATTATGGGTCAGTTTATACCCAGAACATCCCTAGGGGTTATACCTTACCAGCGTTAACTATCATTAATATTATGATAATTTCAAAAATAAATCCCTTTGGATGTGGCTTAGCAACCGGCTCCTATCTTTCTCCTGTGATTTACCCCATCTTTGGTAGCGTTAATATTAGAGATAATTAAACATGCTGCCTTTACAGGATGATTTTCAATGGGCATGCCATCTTTTGTCCTAAAGCATGAGCATTTCTTCGTAAGGCATAGACATGGCAGGCACCTTTTCTTATGTTTCAGTGCCTTTTCATGTCCTTTTTAACAAGACTGCTGACAAAGCCACTCTTTTTTTTTTTTTTTTAATTTACAATATTGTATTGGTTTTGTCATATATCAACATGAATCCACCACAGGTATACATGTGTTCCCCATCCTGAACCCTTCTCCCTCCTCCCTCCCCATACCATCCCTCTGGGTCATCCAAGTGCACCAGCCCCAAGCATCCACTATCATGCATCGAACCTGGACTGGTGACTCGTTTCATATATGATATTATATATATTCAATGCCATTCTCCCAAATCATCCCACCCTCTCCCTCTCCCACAGAGTCCAAAAGACTGTTCTATACATCAGTGTCTCTTTTGCTGTCTCATATACAGGGTTATTGTTACCATCTTTCTAAATTCCATATATATGCATTAGTATACTGTATTGGTTTTTTCTTTCTGGCTTACTTCACTCTGTATAATAGGCTCCAGTTTCATCCACCTCTTTAGAACTGCTTCAAATGTATTCTTTTTAATGGCTGGGTAATACTCCATTGTGTATATGTACCACAGCTTTCTTATCCATTCATCTGCTGATGGACATCTAGGTTGCTTCCATGTCCTGGCTATTATAAACAGTGCTGTGATGAACATTGGGGTACACGTGTCTCTTTCAATTCTGGTTTCCTCAGTGTGTATGCCCAGCAGTGGGATTGCTGGATCATAAGGCAGTTCTATTTCCAGTTTTTTAAGGAATCTCCACACTGTTCTCCATAGTGGCTGTACTAGTTTGCATTCCCACCAACAAAGAGGGTTCCCTTTTCTCCACACCCTCTCCAGCATTTATTGCTTGTAGACTTTTGGGTCGCAGCCATTCTGACTGGCATGAAATGGTACCTCATAGTGGTTTTGATTTGCATTTCTCTGATAATGAGTGATGTTGAGCACCTTTTCATGTCTTTGTTAGCCATCTGTATGTCTTCTTTGGAGAAATATCTATTTAGTTCTTTGGCCCATTTTTTGATTGGGTCATTTATTTTTCTGGAATTGAGCTGTAGGAGTTGCTTGTATATTTTTGAGATTAGTTGTTTGTCAGTTGCTTCATTTGCTATTATTTTCTCCCATTCTGAAGGCTGTCTTTTCACCTTGCTTATAGTTTCCTTTGTTGTGCAGAAGCTTTTAAGTTTAATTAGGTCCCATTTGTTTATTTTTGCTTTTATTTCCAATATTCTTGGAGGTGGGTCATAGAGAATCCTGCTGTGATGTATGTCGGAAAGTGTTTTGCCTATTTTCTCCTCTAGGAGTTTTATAGTTTATGGTCTTACGTTTAGATCTTTAATCCGTTTTGAGTTTATTTTTGTGTATGGTGTTAGAAAGTGTTCTAGTTTCATTCTTTTACAAGTGGTTGACCAGTTTTCCCAGCACCACTTGTTAAAGAGATTGTCTTTAATCCATTGTATATTCTTGCCTCCTTTGTCAAAGATAAGGTGTCCATAGGTGCATGGATTTATCTCTGGGCTCTATTTTGTTCCATTGATCTATATTTCTGTCTTTGTGCCAGTACCATACTGTCTTGATGACTGTGGCTTTGTAGTAGAGCCTGAAGTGAGGTAGGTTGATTCTTCCAGTTCCATTCTTCTTTCTCAAGATTGATTTGGCTATTTGAGTTTTTTTAATTTCCATACAAATTGTGAAATTATTTGTTCTAGCTCTGTAAAGAATACCGTTGGTAGCTTGATAGGGATTGCATTGAATCTATAAATTGCTTTGGGTAGTATACTCATTTTCACTATATTGATTCTTCCAACCCATGAACATGATATATTTCCTCATCTATTAGTGTCCTCTTTGATTTCTTTCACCAGTGTTTTATAGTTTTCCATATATAGGTCTTTAGTTTCTTTAGGTAGATATATTCCTAAGTATTTTATTCTTTTCGTTGCAATGGTGAATGGAATTGTTTCCTTAATTTCTCTTTCTATTTTCTCATTATTAGTGTATAGGAATGCAAGGGATTTCTGTGTGTTGATTTTATATTCTCCAACTTTACTATAGTCATTGATTAATTCTAGTAATTTTCTGGTAGAGTCTTTAGGGTTTTCTATGTAGAGGATCATGTCATCTGCAAACAGTGAGAATTTTACTTCTTCTTTTCCAATTTGGATTCATTTCATTTCTTTTTCTGCTCTGATTGCTGTGGCCAACACTTCCAAAACTATGTTGAATAGTAATGGTGAAAGTGGGCACCCTTGTCTTGTTCCTGACTTTAGGGGAAATGCTTTCAATTTTTCACCATTGAGGATACTGTTTGCTGTGGGTTTGTCATATATAGCTTTTATTATGTTGGGGTATGTTCCTTCTATTCCTGCTTTCTGGAGAGTGTTTATCATAAATGGATGTTGAATTTTGTCACAGGCTTTCTCTGCATCTATTGAGATAATCATATGGTTTTTATTTTTCAATTTGTTAATGTGGTGTATTACATTGATTGACTTGCGGATATTGAAGAATCCTTGCCACTCTTAAGTTTCCTTTACTGCATGGCAGTTATGACAGCTTAGATCCATTTATCCATTGTCACACAAGTCACTGGATATGCTCAATAGATGACCCAAGTTTTAACCTTTTTATAGTTTAACAGTTTATTTATTTGGCTGCACTAGATCTTAGGTGCAACACGTGGGATCTTTTGTTGCAACACACTGTTTCTCTAGTTGTGATACACAGGCTCAGTAACTCCGGGACATGTGGGATCTTAGTTCCCCAACCAGGGATCTAACCCACGGTCCCTGCATTGAAAGGTAGATTCTTAACCACTGGACCACCAGGGAAGTCCCAACACTTTAAATGAAAGCCAGCAAGCTTCACCTGATGGTACATTATTAACACTGTATGTCTGAAACAAGCTCACTTCTCAGCCACACCTTCAGACCGAAGGCACTCATATGAGTATCTTGAGATGTTCCTTTGAAGATCTTATGCCACAGAGCAAGCATTTATTTATAGCTTTACTTTTTTCTTTATCAAATGAATTTTACACACAAAAAGGATTTTATGTATGGTTTTTCTTATGTACCTCTTACTTTTCCTTCTCATTTCATTCACCTGTTGTTCTACATTGGCTATCAGTATTTGTCAGACAGCCTTCCTAGGTGTAACATCTAAAGCAAGACTCACCTGGGCACCTTGCATTCTTTGCCTGGTGTTTGCCCAGTAGTCATGACTTATGTTTGTTCATTAGTTGTTGGGGTGATGAGCCAAGACACTGTACTCTCAGCTGGGGCTGGAGTCTGTTTAGCTTGGCACTGATTAATGATGTGTATGGAATAAGCCAGTTGCAGACCCATCTTAGAAGCCCAGTTAGCCAAAGACAAATAGCTGAAAGTTGGCTGATGGGAGCACAGGAAGTGGACTCTTGAGAAAGGAGAGTCATTTAGAAACAGTGGTATGACTTTTGGTTGTCATAACTAGGGAAGAGGCAGGTTCTGCAGTTAAAATAAATGCCTTGGGGTGTGGTTTCTTGGTAGGTACCCCAAATTCCGTGTAAGGCATGTTACTGATATACTTTCATAACTGTATCATTTCCCTATGCTGTGGGACCTACCATTTATAACTTGCTTATGGAGCCTTCTCAGCCACACCTTCAGACAGAAGTCACTCATGTGAGTATTTTGAGATGTTCCTTTTGAAGATCTTATGCCAAAGAGCAAGTATTTGTAGCTTTACTTTTTCTTTATCAACTGAACTTTACACACACAAAAAAGTTTTTGTGTATAGTGTTTTTCTTGCGTTATGTACCTCTTGTTTTTCCTTCTAATTTCATTCACCTGTTGTTTCATATTGGCTTAGCATCCATTTCTTTACTCAGAACTTCTCCTCTTTGCCTTTTTCTATCCTTTATGTGAGACAATGAGGAAGAAAGACATTCATCTTGAAGCTATAGAAAAAATATCTTAGTGCTAACTGGAGTCTTATCCATTTAGTAGCATGCCAAAATTGGGCATGGTACTTTATTTTGTCCTTTCTAGAACAGGCTTTTTCTCCCTATTACTGACAGAAAACATTTCTGAAGTTCCATTGCCAACTTCTGGCTAGAAACTTTAGGGATATGTATTTCCTGAAGATAAATAATCCCCTTGTTTAGAAGGCATTTTTTCACTAACCTATCTGAAATGCTTAATTCAAAAGTTATAGGGATGCCCAAATCCATTTGGGTGGAGAAAATCCAGAGATGAGAGGATGACGCCAAGATTACACAGGAGATGAGACAAGAAAATTCACCAGGTGTCCTGGCTTAGTTATTAATGTTTGGTTTTATGACTTTGCTTCCTCTACTCAAAGATTTTAATTTTTCATCACTTCCTGCAAGATAGAGCTCAGATTCTTCTACTTGGCAGCTACAGGCATCCATAGTTTGATCGTGTCCTGTCTCCCACAGCTTATTTCCTATCCCCCTCCCTAAGTGAGGGAGAAGGAAATGGCAACTCATTCCAGTATTCTTGCCTGGAGAATCCCATGGACAGAGGAGCCTGGCTGGCCACAGTCCATGGGTTCGCAAGAGTCAGCTATGACTTAGCGACTAAACCACCACCACCACCTCCCTAAGTGAATAAGCATAAACAACAGCTGTCATGGATGTATGGTCTTGTAAAAGCTGCTCAACAAATACTCTTAATTCTTACATCACCCTGCAATGTTTATACTGTAATCTCCAGTTTACTGGGGATCTGAGACGGAGAGTTAAAAAATTTTCTCTAGAACACACAGATGGCAAAAGTAAGAGAACCATGAATCAGACCCAGTTCTTTGTGACTCCAGTGGTCAGTTTTCCTTTGACCTTTTACTAAAGCCAAAGTGATCTTAAGAAAGTGCTTTTCAATTGGCTTGGAAAGCCCATCCCCCTTGCTTCTGTTTTTAGATCTAAATCAAACCCATCCTGAAGAACCCCACCAGAACCTGCTTTGTTCATAGGATGCTTCCTAACCACCCCAGATGGAAATGGTCTCACCTGCCAGGTAGGAATCGGGAGCTTTGGGATCTATGCCACTCTCCAGTGTGTGATTTTTGAGTAAATCATTTAATTCTAGCTTGGCACATGCTGCAATCTGACCTCTAGAGTTCCACTCGGTTAAAAATTTTAGGATTCTGAACACCCTTTTAATTTCTTGTGAGATAAGAACACTAATGTATCTCTTATTTGAACATTTGTCTTTGACTCCTTCCTTAACACAAGGCTCCCAAATCATTTGGAAATCCTAAGTGATAAGAGCTCTAAGAGAATTTTTTATTCTACTGAGCTGACTCTGGGTGGACTCCTAGATGGAAATTGTCACCAGAAAGACCAGGCCATGATTAGAAGCTTGGAATTTTCAGCCTTGCCCCATCCTCCAGATGGGGGACAAGGGCTGGAAATGGCAGTCATAGTTGGTCATGCTCACATGAAGAAATCTCCATAAGATCCCAATAGCACAGGGTTCAGAGAGCTTCTGAGTTGGTGAATACATCCACACCAGGAGAGTGATATACCCCAATTCCATGGGCACAGAAGCTCCTGCACTTGGCACCTTCCAGATCTCACTCCATGTTTCTCTTCATCTGGCTTTTCAACTGTATCCTTTACCATATCTTTAATAAACTAGTAAATGTAAAAAAAAATTAGAATTCTGAAGTTATATCATGTATATAATTTCTTGAATACATTAAGTCCTATACCTCTGTGCCTGTCTCACCCCCATTTCCCAGTGGCTATGTGTGTGTGTTAGTTGCTCAGTCATGTCCAACTCTTTGCAACTCAATGGACTGAGCCTGCCAGGTCCCTCTGTTCATGGGTTTCTCCAGGCAAGAATACTGGAGTGGGTTGCCATTCCCTTCTCCAGGGGATCTTCCCAATCCAAGGATCAAACCCGGGTCCTCTGCATTGCAGGCAGATTCCTTACCATCTGAGCCAAGTGCAGTGCCTTATGCAGAAGGAGTGGCATACAGATGGTATTGTGGAGAACCACATCTACTCTTCAGTTCCATCACACTCCCTTTTATTTGCTTGTCTCTTTTATTCACTTACTCATCCATTTATTTATTTATTACTAGCACAGACTTTTCCTATAACTTCCAATATCCTTCCTGAGATCTTCTAGAAGACTCATCTCCACTTTTAGGCAATATAGTTATTGCCTAAAATAACTATAGTTTAGGCAAAATTATTGGGCAATAATTATTGCCTTGAGGGTAAGAACTTTTCATTTTTTTATACTCAAATAAGAAACCAAAAGGAAAAGTCACTTTGAGAATATGAGATTTCAGAAAAAGAAGTTTGAACAAATACCAATAAACAGTTTGTAACATTTGCAGTGTCATGGTATATTCAGCATTTCATCAATCCTTGTGCACCTGTGCATACTAGCCTATAGTTACTAGCCTGTATAGAAATATAGGTGGCTACCAAGTAACTGAAGTCACCAGGTTTCAAGTTTGGTTTCAAAAGACTATCGTCTTCTGCACCATCTTCAGTGACACTTGTCCCCTTTGACTCCTAAAATTTTGGTTCCTGCAAGTTCTCAAGCATTCCTTTTAGGAGAAAATGGTTCTTTATCCATCAGCAGACACCACTGGGAAATATAGATATCATTGTCTTCCCCTCATATCCCCCAGAAAATTCTCGGACCCCAGTTTTCACCTGTCAGGCTTCCCTGGTGGCTCAGATGGTAAAGAGTCTGCCTGCAATGCGGGAGACCTGGGTTCAATCCCCAGATTGGGAAGATCCTCTGGAGAAGGAAATGGCAGCCCACTCCAGTATTCTTGCCTGAAAAATCCCATGGATGGAGGAGCCTGACAGAATACAGTTCATGGGGTCACAGAGTCAGACATGACTGAGTGACTTCACTTTCTTCACCATCAGATGTTCATACTAACTGAAATTTGAAAAGAAAGGAAAAGGTGAGCATGCTCAACATCAGAAGGTCTACAGTTTGAACAAGGTGACCTATGTCTTCCCACTATTTTATACATTCAACAAACATGTGTTGGCCACTCCTGAGTGTTTGGCACTGTTCTTAGACCCATAACTAAGTTCTTTCCATGGATAGTACACCATTTCCAGAGGTGTCGTTGTTGACTTCAAATTGCCAAGATAGTGAGATAGAAATACTGTTTAGCTATTGGGTTGAGCAACTTTCACAAGGACATACCATTGAACATAAGTTCAGACCCTGAAAGAACTTGAGCTATTTCTCAATAAATTTGGTTTGGGGCATTGGGGCTTTTAATAAAATTTAATCCAAAGTTATTGAACAATCAAATGTGTTAGGTAAAATTAACTATTGCTGACTAACATCATTTCCTTCAGACATGATAGATAAGTGCTATTGTGAAGACCAAATTCAGTGGATTGGTAGTGACTGCCTGCAGACAGAATTCTGGTTCAGCAGGAAAGAAAGTGCCGTGATGGATTAGTCATGTCTGCCACTGTCATGGGATAGAAGAATGCTGAGATATGTGCTATATAATTGCCATCTAGGCTGTTTCTTTCAAAGGACCCATCAGTAAGCGGGGCAGGGGGTGTCACATTCAGGTGAAAACAGGGCAGACCCAGTGGATTTCTGTGACAGTAGCTGCCTTCTTGGATGCATTAGATCCAAACCACCAAATGACTGAAAGGATTTTGCAGAATCAGGGCACTTTGGGTGGTTTTAATTGTCTGAGCTTTGTGGCCATGGTGGCTGACAGGTTCTCCTTTAAAGATAATAAATAGCTCACAATTGCTTTACTTTGGAAAGTGCTCTTCTGCCCTGGGACTCTGTAATAACCAGCCGTGGAAAAGGAAAGGCCTGGGGATTTATGAGATGTCCCAATTTACAACCATCTGGGAGAAATACAGCAGGGCGTTGGTACATCAGTGTTTTAACCAGAGTTAATCCATCATTGCTCCTGTACAAATCCTCTCTTTCCCTCTGCTTAAAGCTATCACACAGATTTGACCCCAGACTTCACCAGGACGGGCCAGAAATCATGTTTTAAAGCATGTAATTCAGAAATACAGTCAAATTGACCTTTGGTTTACTACACTGAAGGGGATATTTTCCAGGTATGAAAAATTTTTAAACCTACTAGTGATAAGAAGAAAAATGAGGTATAGTCTCTTCCTTCAAAGGGAAACCAGTAGTGAATACATAATTTCAGGACACTCTGGGAAGTGAAGTCCTTGAAGTGATCAGACAAGAGCAACAACATATTTGTATGCACAAAAAACAGTGGTATGCTAAATCGTCTCTTTGCTTGCCCTGCCCCCAAATTATATTGGTAACTCACATCCATGATAGCACTTATTGAGGGCCACTGTTAATATTTGTTCACACCTATTTGTTCCTCCTGACTGCCTTTGAGTTCTGTAAGAGTGAGCCTTGGATCTAGTTCTTTGTGTTTCCAGCACTTCGGGACTGAATACACGCATCTGACTCGAACTACCTGGCAATTAGGACATCAACCCTCTGCACCATCAAAATTCCACATATGATACGTAGTTTGGGCGTTTCCTTTGTAAGTGTGGCTCCACATCTAAGGATTCAACCAACCCTGAGTCATGTAGCTGTAGTATTTCCTTTGAAAATAATCCACAAATAAGTGGACCTGCACAGCTCAAACCCATGTTGTTCAACAGTCAACTGTACTTTTAAAGCTTCTAATGCCATACCCGGAATTGACAACTCATTAGATAAAATTTAGAAAATAAAAGCATATTTACTCTTCATATGTTTTGTTGATGATTCAGCTGAATCTGTTTGGAAAGTAAAAGGCATTTCTAAATTTCTCAATGAAGAATGGTCCACTTATAATATCACACCGTAAACTATAGAAACAAACATTTGATATAGCATTTGCTTAAAACTGTAAAAACACAAGAAAATATTACATGTTATTTATGGATACAGGCATATGTAGAATTACAAAAATATCTACAGAAAGAATATATCTCTGGCAAGGGTAGAATGAGGTATGGCATTTTATATCTTTAAAAAAGACATCTAAAACAAAATGTTGACACAAATAAAATTAATATGGTGGATGATGAGTATCTGCTGTATTATTTTCTGTTGAAATATTTCATAATTTTGAAGTTTATAATTACTTTTTTAATGAAATAAGACCACTGAGAGGGAAAAAATATCACACTCTTAATTTGATGAGTACTGAAAAGGAAATAGTATTTGGAGAAGGATGGCAAGAAGATTCCCTCCTGTATGTGAGTTTACACCAGTGGGCTCTGCTGCGTGGCCATCCCCCTGCAGTTTGTCTGCTGAGGGGCATCCACCAGCACGTTCACTTTGGTGCACTGTCCTTCCGGAATGACTTGTCAAAGCAGTGATCCCCATGTCTTCAGAGTTCGGCAGCCTTTTCTGGTGGCAGAGCTGGTTTATAGAAGCCAGACCTTGCCTTTTCTACCCCATTTCCCCCATGTTCTTGCCTGAGCAGTCTGCTTATGAAAAGTTTATTCAATCTCCCTTCCAGAGGGGCGGGTTGTCCTCTTTCATTTGTCACTATTTAGTAGCTTATGCAAACCTGCTAGGAGAGCCAAATGTGGGAGGCTTCAGGATTCACCCTCATTTACAGTAAGTACACAATGCATTTACAGTAAGTCTTCTCCATAAGAACCTTCAAAGTTGCGAAATTTCAAAGATGTGAATGTGTGTGCCATGAATATCTAGCATGAGTGAAATGGCATCTTGCCTTCCGTCTTCTATTACTGATGATCCTTCAGCTCTACCATCTTCCATCTCCTTTCTCTCCTCCAGTCATTAACTCTTCTTTCCTGCTCACTCTATGGAAGCCCCTGAATGTCGGCTGTTGTACTATACTATCCTACTTTTCAGGGTACTTTATGGCCTGAAAACCAGCCCCATTGGTTTCTGCCTCTCTCACCACACATGGTCATGCATTTTGACTGACTTACTTGACATGTTGTTTATTCAAAGCCATGGAATTAAATGCCACCCACTAATGTGATTGGCAGGGACTTTGCTTGCCTGAGGCAAGCATCCTCAGACACTGGTGAAAATAGCTCCCTGCTGTCCACCAGAGCCTTCAATTAGCTAACCAGCAAATCTAGCCTGATGGCTGTATTAATCTGGCTCCCTGATTCAGTGGGGAAAAGAAGCCTGGTCACAGAACTGTTTGCCTCTTGATCTCCCCTGCTCTAAGGGCAGGATGCAGAGGGAAGGCATTGATCCCAGCCCTCACCTCTTCTGCCTCCTCTTTTGAACTGGCTCCCTGTGGATGCTGAAGAAACTGAAAAGGATGTTTCTTCCACATCCATTGTTCTTCCACGAAGCCAGCACTAATTGATTTTGAGATGAATTGCTAGTTGAAATTTTTTTTTTTTTTTTTTTTTTTTACTGGCTGTAAAGGTGCCTGAAACCTTAAATTAAAATGCCTTCTTGTGAAGAGCAGGGCAGCTGTTAGTGCCTGTGTCTTCATCATCAAATGTGAAATCACCCAGTTAGCACCTGCACGGAACCACAGATCCGACATCGTTTAATAAGTTATTTGGGGCTGATGGCAAAGCCCTCAGAGCTCTTAGTTTGGATTATGATCAGATTCTCGGGATGATTGAACCTGTCTGAGCATCACTACCCCCTGCCATCTGATTCCTACTTTATTTGTAGTTGAACTAGGGGAAGTTCTGAGCAAGGAAAAGGCAGTGCCAAGCAGCTAGCTCCATTTCTAACAGCTCTGGTGCCATCTGCTTTGCTCTCGGGGTGAGTTTAAAAAAGTTATTTTTCATAGTCTCTCTAATAATAGCCCTCCATCAGGTTCCCCAGGCCCGTCTGGACACTGCCAAACACAGGCTTGCTCACTCAGTGTTGGCACTCAGGCATCTGCCATGTATCTGGAAATACTGATGCTGATTGCTGCCCGGGGGACTGTGGGCTTATTGGGAAGGCGGTGGCTGCCCTTGCTAAAGTGGGTCCCTGAGCAACACCTGAGCCCAGGTAACAGATGCTTGCACCATGGTGACTAGGGCCGCCTCAGTGAGAAGCAGCCCAGGGAAAATTACCCAGCCCCCGAGTGGGGGTGGCATCAGAGAGCCCTGTCCAAGCCTGCTCAGAGCAGATGCAGTCTCCTGACCATCTCTCTGACTGTCCCAGGTGAAAGCACTCACCCTGCCCACACTGTAGCTAGTACCTGAAGGCCAGCCCTTAGGGGAACTGTTAGAGCCTTTGAGGGCTGTAACAAGCCAAGCTCTGGGTTCCTCATCTGTAAGTTGAACATCCCTTTCTCTTTTTCCTGAAATGGCAATCATCATAGCTCCTTCCTACCTTCTTATGCCTCCTCATCTAAGACCAGTAGCCCTCAACCTCAGCTGAATATTAGTGCCTCCTGAGGAGCTTTGTGGAGAATGCAATGGCACCCCACTCCAATACTCCTGCCTGGAAAATCCCATGGACGGAGGAGCCTGGTAGGCTTCAGTCCATGGGGTAGCTAAGAGTCGGACACGACTGAGCGACTTCACTTTCACTTTCATGCATTGGAGAAGGAAATGACAACCCACTCCAGTGTTCTTGCCTGGAGAATCCCAGGGACAGGGGAGCCTGGTGGGCTGCCATCTATGGGGTCGCACAGAGTCAGACACGACTGAAGTGACTTGGCAGTGGCGGCGGCAGCGGGGAGCTTTGTAGAGTGTGACCAGTGGGTTTTCAGTGTTTGAAACCCATTCCCAGCTAGATGAATCAGAATCTATGGGGGTGAGGCCAGACAAAGGTACATTTTAAATTTTGTTGTAGACTGAGGATTGGGAATTACTGATTTTGAGGCTATTTCTTCTTTTAATCATTTGATGAGTCCATCTGTCATATATTAAACAGACCTTTTGTCAATTACTATGTGATCAGATCATGCAGACTCTGAATAGACAAGAGTCATCACCAAGAAGGACACAGCCCATGACATTATGATACAGTCCTATGAGGGGAGAATAGGTGGTCCAACGTTGCCTTTAGTGAGAGGGCAGCAGGTCAGAGATGGATTTCCAGATTTGAAGAATGAACAGGTATTGGAAGGAGGTCATTAGTCACAGGTGAGAGGAAGTAAGCACAAGTGAAGCTACAGGATGAAGTTCAAGGCACTGGGAGGATCTCAGTGTGGCTGGATCATGGAATCTGAAGGGTGATACAGTATAGACGGCATTGGCTAGAGGGGAGTGGAAGGCAACCGTGAGGGCCCTCGTGGTCACGCTGAAGGAGCCAGTCTTCACCAACAGGCAGTGATGAGGTTACCTTTTGGAAATAATCCAGCCTCTATGTAGGGGGGCTGGAAGGGGCAGAGTTGAAGCCAGAGGCTGTTGGGAAGTCGCATCAGGTGATGAGGCAGGGCTCCAGGGGTGGGTCAGTGATAATAATGTGAAGTTGAAGAAAAGAATAGATATTTAAGAGGCGAATGAGCATCTCACACTTCTGAAAACTATAATCCTCCTAGCAAAATTCCCAGCTTTCATGAACATTAAGGTTCCCCAGCCCAGAGAGTTCCACCATTTGGATCATTGCTACTTTGTTTTTCATCACTCACCAAAGACATAATGAAACTCCAAGGTGCAATACCGGCACAGTACAGATATATGGGCCCCTAAGAACAAGACTGTCAGCAGTTTGCATTCCAGACTCTGATTTGGGAGGAGTCAAACTAATGGAACATCCCAGTCTTCAGTGAACTCTTCTTATTCTCAGCTCCTAGGTTCATATCTTGGCTTTTGATTTGATGCATAGTAAGCCTAGTGTTTGCTGGATTCGGAAATGCTGTCTTAGAGAGGTCTGGTCATGGTGACCTCACAGCCCACGTTACACACAGCTCAGAATTAGGTCATCGACACCCCCTCTGAGGGATGCTCACAGGAGCTCAGAGAGCTATTAAGACCCACTGGAGCATCAGAGGTGGGGAGAAGCTAAATAGCTTGCTGGTTCTTATGATTATCACATGCCAGGCTTAGATCATGTCGTCTATGAAGTGCAGAGACACTTTATTGCATTTATTAATGAACAGACTCTTTCAGATTCATCTGGTATAATTTGAGGACATAGAATGAAATTGAGGATGGGCTGGAGGTTGCACACCAGCTGAGCTGACTTGTGATTTCAGAACAGTCTCTATTCACTTACATTAAGCCTGATCCCATGGGGCCCTGGAGAGTCAGGCCCATCAGCAGGGGCCTGCACTGGTCCAACCCCAGTAGGAGGTGTGGTAGAAGGAAGCAAGGATGGGCCAGAGTGTCTTCCAGTCCCTGAAACCATTCTGAGGGAGAGCTGAGAACACTGTTGAAAGAAACAACTCTTTAATCTGTCTGAACCAATTCTATTCAGTGCAACCTAAATATAATCTTGAATTGCCCTGCACATGTTATGAACCCCCCGGGTTGTCATGAGGATTTTTGCATGCTGCAAAGAAGATTTTTTTTCCTTTGGATAAGCTGTTATTAGAATGGTGATTCACAGGAAGCCTCCTAATGATGGGTATGGTGTAATGGGGTAAATATTGTGCATCTTCTAATCCTAACTAGAGATATTCACCTCCACTTTATAGACAAGGAAACAAGATTCAGAGAAGCTAGAGCAATTTGCCCAGTTAAGTGAGTGATGGAGGCAGACTGTGGAATGAGCACTGCCTAATTCTAAAGCCAGGTATTTTTCTTCTATACCAGGGGTTAGCAAACTCCCACCTGCAGGCTGTATACCCAGTCTACCAGCTGTCTTGCCAAATGAGGTTTTATTGGCACACAGCCATGCTCATCATTTCTTATTATCTGTGGTCACTTTCATGGCACCGCAGCAGAGCTGGGTAGCTACTACAGACACTATATGGTCCACAAAGCTTAAAATATTTCTTATCTGGCCCTTAAGAGAAGTTTGCCAACCTCTGCTCTAGATCAAACTGCCCCAAGATAAATACAGAAAAATTAAGTCCTGCTCCTTGAGCTAAGAAATCACTTTTATTTTTTCTTTCTTTCATTTAATATACTTGATTTATTGTTGTTCAGTCGCTAAGTTGTATCCAACTCTTTGTGACCCCACTGACTGCAGCATGACAATACACTTGATAGTACTCAGCAAAAAGTCTTGTTTGCTTGAACTGACTCAGGCGGTCCATTCCCTACCTATGGCAGAACTATAAAGTAAAATCATCTCTAGTTTCCAGAAGCTTTGCTAAGTTTAAAGACCTCTAAAGGATGGAGGTCAGTTGACAGCCTATATCTGGTTCAGTAACTGTCCCTTCCAGTTTTCACCAGTTTTCACCCTAACTTCTTGAACTTTTTCTAGGCAAGGCCACTTCTCCCCACATTCTAACCTTGGAGAGTAGCCCCTTAGAGTGAGTCCCAGTCTCCAGAAAAGTATCCTGCTTATACATGGGTACCTGGGGTCTTCCTTCCCCCATCCTCCTCTCCAGGTGGAATCCCTCAAGTTTTCTGAGCCTTCTGTTGTTTTATGTAAAGAACATTTCTGGGAAGAAAAATGGTTCCAGTCCTAAACTCAGCAATGAGAACTCTCCCTCATGAGTCATTTTAAAGCCAAACTGCATTGGCATCTGTCTTCTCTAAGACAGCTTTTTCTCTTCATCATGGAGATAAATCCATTTAATGGGCACCACTGGTTGGGTAATTGTATGTTTGTAAGCATCCCCTTTAGTGGTATACTGCTGTGGCTTCTTCCAAAACCCTTCACTCAGCTTCAGATCAGCCCCCTCCAGCTCACCTCTGAAAGAAAGCCCAGAATGACCTCTGGAACCCCAAGACACCATCTCAAAGCCACAGACATTATTCCTTAGGCTGTGGAAAAGTGCTCTCTGAGAGGTGTGTTAACAGTCTTAGAGTTGTGTTAAGGTTGCATTTGTTTAATTCTATAGATGAATGGTAGAAGCCTGAGAATCTTCAGTGTTGAGCCTATCAATCATTACAGTCTGGCAGATACTTGTTAAGTACCATGGGCCACAATACAAACAAGAAATAGTGCCTGCTTTCCAGGGATTTACAATCTAGATGGGGTTACAGGTACACTAGTCATTAACTTCATTGCTTTATAGGCATATGACAAGATTCTCCATAGAAGCCACACCAAAGGCTCAGAAGTGGTGCTGGACATCTGCTGAGATCAGAGGTTCTCACACTTGAAGGTGCATCAGAATCATCTAGAGCAGCTATTAAAATGCTGATTCCTGGGCCCAGCCCTAAAGTTTCTGATTCCGTGGGCCTGGGGTGGGCCTAAGAAGCTGAATTTCTAGCAAGTTGCCAGATAATACAGATGATGTGGTCTGGGAATATTTTTATAGGAGAAACCTCTGACATAATTTCATTCTCAGAAGGTAAGGGGACTCACATTTGTCATGAATCTAGTATGTTCCATTCACTGTGTCAGATGCTTTCTACATAATATCTTGTTTAGATTTTACAACAACCCTGTGGACTCTGTACTATTATTTCCACTTCACAGTGAGCAAACTAAGGCTTGAGAAGGGGAACTAGTGTTTGCTAACTATCTACAATATACCATGCAGAGTTTTAGGCTTTACCTCATTAACAATAAACAGTGTGTGCTTGTGTGTGTGTGTGTGTGTGTGTGCGCGCGCGCGTGTGTGTATGCACACGCATGCGCTCTGTTGCTGAGTTGTGTCTGACTCTTTGCAGACCCATGAACTGTAGCCTGCCAGGCTCCTCTGTCCATGGGATTCTCCAGGCAAGAATACTGGAGTGGATCTTCCCAACTCAAGGATCGAACATGCATCTCTTGCATCTCCAGCATCAGCAGGAGGATTCTTTATCACTAGCACCCTGATGAATCTCAAATGATTCATTCTCCCAGTTTACAGATGATGGAAATGAGTCTGGGAGGGATTGAGTGTCTTAAGGAAGTTGGCAGCCTGGTTTCAAAATTGTGTGTGTTGAGCTCTAAAGGCTGTGTAGCTGCCCTGCAACCAATACCCATCCACTGGCTGAAAACTACTAACATGAACTCCAAAAGCACATTTTCTCTAATACCTGAGTCATGCACTGCCTACCTCCTGCCTTTGCTCTTGCCAGTCCCTCTGCCTGGAGGGACATTTTCCTCTTCCATTGCATCATAACTCCCATTCGTCCTTCAAGTCCCAGCAACAGTCTTGTCTCAACTGTGTAGACTTTGCTGACATCCCTCCTTTCCCCAACTGGCCCAGGAAGAAAGATACCTTTGTATGTGTCCCAATATACAGTACTGAATTCCATCACACCACCCAAAATCCTCTGATGATTTATCATTAGTAATAGAAAAAAAAATCCGCATTTTTCATCTTAGTCAGTAAAACCACCTACCATCTTCCCAGCCTTACCTCTCAACTCCACTTCATTTCTCCAATTAAATGAAACCACCAGCCATTCTTCTCTACCCAGAGCTGTTCTCTCCTCTCTCTGAGCCTGCATCATGCCATTTCTTCCACTGAGACTGGCTCCTTCCCTGCTCCTCCTCATGTCCATATCTGGCCTCTCCTTAAACCCCAGCCAAAGTCCCCATGCTGCACCCTCAGCCCTCTGGCACTTGAGAGGGGCTCAGGAAATATTTGAGGGATGAATATCTTGCCCATGCACCACTATGACATCACTTCCTCTCTTGGAAGATGCAGATAGAGTTGCAAGTCTTTCACTTTACCAGGCTGGGAGCTCATTCCACACAAGCACATTCACTTTTAGGGCCTTTTACATTGTAGATGCTCAGAAACAGTTGTTGAATGAATGGATGAATGATGTTGGATAAAGATGTAACTGGTGTGTCAGGTCAAAGAGCTGATGAGACCAGGAGCACACAGAGGCTCCATGGATCAGAAGCTCATTGCAGTTAACAACAATGAAACTGGAGCACCGTTAGACTGCCAGCATGCTTGATTCTATTCAGGGATACCCAGCACTTACACCTTTAACCCACTCTGCCAAGGAGCTAAAAGGTTTTCTCCATTTAAAGTACAAGTGTCTTGTGGGACCCCCACTTCTTTTGTAACATATGATGTTATTACAGTCAGTGTGTGCTGGGAAGACTCCAGAAACACACGGTTCAGACCACAGGCACGATTCAGACCTTGATTAAATAATCAGTCAATACCAAATGCAAATTCTAAGAGTATGTTTTCTTTGATGTCTGTGGCAAAGCACGTGTTGTAATTAAGAAGTTTTAAGTTCATTGATTTGCTCATGCCTCTGCAACACCATTGTGGGTTTTTCAGAAAATGATTAAAGGTTTTCCAAAGAGGATGGGGTTAAAGATGGTGGTTGTGAGTATCCTGATTTAAATTGCACACATAGAGCATTAACAGAGACTTCACATCATTAATTCTAGTTCTTGTAGAAGGTATGTTGCAAAGGAATAGAAGGCCATTTGACCCCTCTGACTATTTTGCCCCTTCTTAAGAAAACAATGACATCTGTCGCTTAGGTCATTGCTCTTGGACATAGAACAATGGCCTGTGCCAAGCAAAACTGTGAGGTAGGCAAAACCAATATTTGGCTGCTGTTTTATCCTGTATACCTACCACTTGCTTCCGTTTTCCTGGGGCCAGTGCCATCCAGACCTTTTCACCCTTATCAACCTACTCTTAAGAAAAGGGCTATATTTTCTTCAAACTGAAGTGTAAATGATTGTTGGGGATTTAAAGGATTGTTCCACTTATGGATGCTTACATCTAACAGGGATCAAAGTCTTAAGCAGGAGAAATGGAATTCTAACAGTGGATTTTAAGTGCAGAGTATAAGTAGAAGCTGAAGAGTTTCCCATACTTGCATAAGGGATTATCATCATTTCCATGCAAAGGTACAACCATGAGCGTATAAATGAAGATGATTTTAACTTATTTGTTTTCAAAATAGCTTTATTGTTCCTACCCAGTGACCTTTTCCTATTTTTTCTCCAATCTGGGCAATGTCAGCCTCTTAAATTGGTATTCCTGCATACTTCATTGCTTATGTTCATTGAGATCTTTGGTTGAAAGTGACAAGAATCCTATTCAAACCATTTCCAGAAAAAAGGCTTATGTAATCAAACTAGCAAATACCAGGATTGAACTGAGTTTGTGATTGGAGAAGACGATGGCACCCCACTCCAGTACTCTTGCCTGAAAAATCCCATGGACAGAGGAGCCTGGTGGGCTGCAGTCCATGGGGTCGCGAAGAGTCGGACATGACTGAGCGACTTCCCTTTCACTTTTCACTTTCATGCAAGGAAGAGGGAAATGGCAACCCACTCCAGTGTTCTTGCCTGGAGAATCCCAGGGATGGGGGAGCCTGGTGGGCTGCTGTCTGTGGGGTCGCACAGAGTCGGACACGACTGGAGCGACTTAGCAGCAGCAGCAGCAGCATGGCTTCATCATTGGGCTTCCCCAGTTGCTCAGTGGTGAAGAATCTGCCTGGAATTCAAGAGATGCAGGTTCGATCCCTGGGTCAGGAGGATCCCCTGGAGGAGGACATGGCAACCCACTCCAGTATTCTTGCCTGGAGAATCCCATGGACAGAGGAGCCTGGTGGGCTACAGTCCAAAGGGTCACAAAGGGTCGGACACAACTGAAGCGACTTAGTACATGCACATGGCATCACCATTGTTAACACATTCTTTGTCTCTCTCTTTCTCTCTCTCTCTCCACTCCCGCCCACACACGTGCACGTGCTTCTAACTTTCTTGTGTCTGATTCTACTGGCATCAGGCTCATTATCTTCCACTCTGCCGTATATTAAGGGACATTCTCACAGTTCTCAATTTGAGGCGAAAAGAGCACACTTCAATTCTGCCTCAAATCGAGTCAGAAAAGTCTGGGAAGGATGCTGATTGGTCAGTTCATGCTACATGCCCTCTTACTAGCATTATCATTGTGTCTAGTCACACGTAGTCTAGTGACTGTCATCTCTGACAGCTCCTTAAGAAACTCATGAAATAAGAGAATCTCCTGGCCCTCTGAGCCTGTTTTCTCATCTATAAAATGAGGAAAGTGGAGAGAGCTGTTAAGACTCCCCCAGCACTAACCTAATTCTATTTTAAAACCTCTTCATTTTTGGTGTTCTAGTTGCTATGTCTTTGTCTCTCTTACATGTCCTACCTCCCTCTAGAAGGTCAAATAACATTAGGAGATGACAATTACAACCTTGGCTCAACTCTGAGTTTCTCTAAATGAGGAAAGGGGCAGCTCCTGCAGTGCCCCTCACATGAAACTACAAAGTGTTATAATTCAGCCTTGACCATATTTAGCCACCATTTATACTGCAAGATATGAGATGGTCACAATTTCAAAATTTGTGAAGCATCCCAAATTCAGCATTTTGCCTGAGTAAAAAAAGAAGCAGATCAGGTGGAAGGTCAACTGGAAATTTTCCTCTCTTCCGTTACACTGGGGGCATGAAACAATGTTTATGTAACTGGTTCCAATTCAGACATAGCCCAGGTTTCAAGCAGTTAAGATGTGGTAGTTTCCATATTATTTACCTATTTCAACATCACTGAATATGCATCAGATCAGATCAGATCAGTCGCTCAGTGTCCAACTCTTTGCAACCCCATGAATCGCAGCACGCCAGGCCTCCCTGTCCCTCACCAACTCCCGGAGTTCACTCAGACTCACATCCATCGAGTCGGTGAATATGCATACTTCATTCTAAATTCATGTGACATCCTCTTCTTTGAAATACCTTCCCATCTGCCAACAATGTTTATCCATCCATCTGCTCTGTCACATCCACATTTCAGCTGTCATAATCTTTGCTCATCCTGGTTCTCTTATTAGAGACAGTTCACACAAGGCAAAGAGCATGCCTTCAGTTCAGTTCAATTCAGTCACTCTGTCATGTCCAACTCTGCAAGCCCGTGAACTGCAGCACGCCAGGCCCCCCTGTCCATCACCAACTCCCGGAGTTTACTCAAACTCATGCCTATGAGTCGGTGATCCCATCCAACCATCTCATCCTCTGTCGTCCCCTTCTCTGCCTGCCCTCAATCTTTCCCAGCATCAGCATCTTTTCAAATGAGTCAGCTTTTGGCATGAGGTGGCCAAAGCATTGGAGTTTCAGCTTCAGTATTAGTCCTTCCAATGAACACCCTGATCTCCTTTAGGATGGACTGGTTAGATCTCCTTGCAGTCCAAGGGACTCTCAAAAGTCTTCTCCAAAACCACAGTTCAAAAGCATCAATTCTTCGGCGCTCAGCTTTCTTTGTAGTCTAACTGTCACATCCATACATGACTACTGGAAAAACCATAGCCTTGACCAGATAGACCTTTGTTGGCAAAGTAATGTCTCTGCTTTTTAATATGCTGTCTAGGTTGGTCATAACTTTCCTTCCAAAGAGTAAGCATCTTTTAATTTCACGGCTGCAGTCACCATCTGCAGTGACTTTGGAGCCCAAAAAAATAAAGTCAGCCACTGTCCCCATCTGTTTTCCACGAGCACTCAGCAATGTTTGTTATGTTGATTTCACAAATAATGCTTCTCGAGCAAATTTTTAAGCTGTGGTACATATACCCAATGGAGTATTACTCAGCCATTGAAAAGAATACATTTGAATCAGTTCTAATGAGGTGGTTGAAACTGGAGCTGATTATACAGAGTGAAGTAAGCCAGAAAGAAAAACACCAATACATATATATATATATATATAAAAACACCATATATATACTAATGCATATATATAGAATTTAGAAAGATGATAATGATAACCCTGTATGCAAGACAGCAAAAGAGACACAGATGTATAGAACAGTCTTTTGGACTCTGGGAGAGGGAGTAGGGGGATGATTTGGGAGAATGGCATTGAAACACATATAATATCATACAAGAAACGAATCGCCAGTCCAGGTTTGATGCAGGATACAGGAAGCTTGGGGCTGGTGCACTGGGATGACCCAGAGGGATGGTATGGGAAGGGAGGTGAGAGGGGGATTCAGGATTGGGAACACGTGTACACTCGTGGCGGATTCATGTTGATGTATGGCAAAACCAATACAATATTGTAAAGTAATTAGCCTCTAATTAAAATAAATTTTAAAAAAAAGAAAAAGAAAAAAAATTAAAATTTTAGTAAAAGCACATATTTAAAAAAAAAAAAAACATGTTTCTTATTAACAGTATGTAGTTGGGTTTTTAGAAAATCCATTCCCAAATCTCAAAAAAAAAAAAAAAAAAAAGGTTTCTATCAATAGTCTGATTGGGACATCCCTGGTGGTCCATTGGCTAAAACTGCACTCCTAATGCACAGGGGCTAAGTCAGAGATTCCTGATCAAAGAATTAGATTCCACATGCCACAGATAAAAATCCTGCATGCCACAACTAAGACCCAGCACAGCCCAATACATAAATAAAAATATTTTTTAAAATATAGTCTGACTTATGGTAACCCTAATAACCAGTGGAATTACACTGCAGAGTAATCCAGCCATCGCCCCAGAAAGTCCCATGAGTCAGTGGCCTGGAGGACAGTTGCCTTCATGCCTTTCAGTTCAGTTCAGTTCAGTCGCTCAGTCATGTCCGACTCTTTGCAACTCCATAAATCGCAGCACGCCAGGCCTCCCTGTCCATCACCAACTCCCGCAGTTCACCCACACTCATGTCCATTGAGTCGGTGATGCCATCCAGCCATCTCATCCTCTGTCGTCCCCTTTTCCTCCTGCCCCCAATCCCTCCCAGCATCAGAATCTTTTCCAATGAGTCAACTCTTCGCATGAGGTGGCCAAAGTACTGGAGTTTCAGCCTTAGTATCATTCCTTCCAAAGAAATCCCAGGGCTGATCTCCTTCAGAATGGACTGGTTGGATCTCCTTGCAGTCCAAGGGACTCGCAAGAGTCTAACATCAGTGTTATCACCAGCAACCTCTTCTTTACAAGGCAAGCATGGCACACAGTCCTCTGAGAACATTGTTGCCTACTGGATAAAGCAGATCCATAGTGAATGACATAGATCTGTCATCCTTCGCATTTTCTTCTGAAGTTTCTCAAGATTCCTGCAATTAGATTTATTTCTTGTGATAAAATACTTCTTGCCTCATAGTCCCTATGAAAATGCAAATAGATTACCTAGTAGTGGGTAGTCTTACTGTGGGCATGATTCTTAAAGGTTAGAAGCAAAAAGGAAAAATAAGGGTTGATAGCACTTGAAAATAGACAGACCTGTTTGTCTCCTGGCCACCTATGACTCATCTTACCCTTGGTTCAGCCATGTTCAGTTGACTAAAGGAAAATGTGGTTGACATGGGATTCCTGGTTACACAAGGGCAGGGCAAGCAATGTGCATGCAGATGACTAAAGAGTGAGCTATCAGCTGAGGGGACTCGTGGGCTTATGGGTTCCCCCAAAGCTTTGGTTTTTCTGAGGGCACATTTGGTTTTGCTACCAAGAAGGATTCATTTTCTTGTTCTGCCTCTCAATGCCTCTGGACCCCAGCAGATCACTGGACAGGTCCTTATTTGTAACAGGACAGCTGTGCTAGAGACATCCACTTGGAGAAAGCACCCTGTACCATCAGAGAGGGGCAGTGCCATTAAACAGAGCTCAGCTGGTGCAACACGCTGTCCAGTGTGTGGAGGACATTTCATCTGCCTAATATTACTTGAGGTGGTGAGATTTTTCCCCATCACCTGGCCATCACTCGGGTTTGAAAGTTCTGGTTGCCACAGTCTTTTCCATCCTATAAAACTGTTACTTCTGTTCAATAACATTTCATGAAATATTGACATTTTGGTGGGACTAGTCAGTGAGTGGGATTCCCTGGTGGCTCAGATGGTAAAGAATCTGCCTGCAGCATAGGAGACCTGGGTTTGATCCCTGGGTCAGGAAGAAGCCCTGGAGGAGGGCATGACACCCAACTCTAGCATTCTTGCCTGAAGAATCCCATAGATAGAGGAGTCTGGCGGGCTACATTCCATAGGGTTGCAAAGAGTCAGACACGACGAGCAGCTGATACTTTTATTTTTTCCCCATCAGTGAGCAATTACTATCTACTGTGCTTGAATTGTTGAATGAATAACTGTTTAGAAGCCATAGGAGCATACTGAGATCACAGTCATAATGATGGGCTAGGTGGTACCCCGGGGCTGTTCAACACTCAGTGTGTGTTCTGTTCACTATACAGGTATCTTAGATCTCAACTAGATATGTGTGACCTTAGAGAAGTTCTCAATCCTTCTCAGTAACCATTTTCTTATATATTTTTTAAATGTTGTACTTTATATTATAGTCGATTTACAGTGTTGTGTTAGTTTCAGCTGTACATAAAAGTGATTAAAGTGATAACTATACATATTCATATATCTATTCTTTTTCAGATTCTTTTCCCAATATTGAGTCCATTTTCTTATCTTTAAAGTAGTAGTAAAAACATACACTCCAGTGGCTCAGATGATAAAGCATCTGCCTACAATGTGGGAGACCCAGGTTCGATCCCTGGGTCAGGAGGATCCCCTGGAGAAGGAAATAGCAACCCACTCCAGTACTCTTGCCTGGAAAATCCCATGGACAGAGGAGCCTGGTAGGCTACACTCCATGGGGCTGCGAAGAGTCGGACACGACTGAGCGACTTCACTTTCACTTTCTTTCTACTGTGTTGAAAAGAGGATTAAATGAGTTGATGAACAGCAAAGTGCCTGACACCGAACCTAGCACATAATTGAGGTGCACTGGTGATCTACTCTTATTTTTAAGTTGCAGATGACCCCAGAATGTTGGTATGAAGACAGTAAAATACAGCATTTAGAGTCAGCCCTAAGTTCAAATCTCAGCTCAACCACCTACCCATCATCTATAGAATTTTGGACTAGTTAAAGTTTTCAAAGCTTCAGTTTCTGCATATAGGAATAATGATGATACCTACGTCCTGAATTTGAGTAGATTAAAATAAAGAATACATATGAAGTACCTTTCGTAGTATCTGGCTCATAGTAGGCATGTTATCAAGGGTAACAATTGTTGTTAGCATCTATAATGGAGGATTTGAAAAAAAGAAGCGGCAAGGTTACAGTCTCTTGGATGCCTCTGTGTGTTTTCTGGTCTTTTCCTGCTCTAGATACTTGGATGAAGATGAATCCACATTAATAGAGGCAATGGTTAATTGCCTTCTTGTGGTCTGGACCTGTCCCAAAGCAGCCAATTACCATATTCTTCTTTTTCCCTGAGGCTTCCAATGGGATGTGTCAGTTCTAATTCAGTAGACCTCTTTTTTTAGTGCCTGGCTCAGAGAGGCAATACCACATGCACATTTCTGGCTATATCATCTGTATGAACACTCAGACCTTAACTACATGGCGAAAGCAACCCAGGAGGGATGGGTGTAGGTATTATTTCACATTCACTTGAACCAGTGCCAACCAAACTTCCACAGTTAATTGTGTCTCAGAGAGTTTCTCCTGGAAAAAAATAATGATTATGCAGACTTCTAGCTGTTGCTTAGACTCCTTTTTCTCTTGAGTTGCATTGTCTACAGTCATATAATATATCAAGCAAATGAATAGGTATATACCCTCCCACCCTAAGTCTCCCTCTCCCTTCCCAATTCAAAGTTAGTCAACCCACCTTTTCCTTGCAATTCCAGTAGTATAGGAGGAAATGGAAGCTGTATATCATAGTAGTTGACCCTTTGGAAAAGCACACTCCAAGTTAAGGCCAAAAGTGCAAACGAAGGGAACCGGGGGCTAGGGAACCATAATCTGTGGAAGATTTTTCTGAATGGGTAAGGTCAATCCCCAGGAAAATTATGGTCTTCCTTCAATCTCACAGGTAATGCAGGTCGTGAAGGAACAGGTTATGAGAGCTCTTACAACCAAGCCTAGCTCCCTGGACCAGTTCAAGAGTAAACTGCAGAACCTGAGCTACACAGAAATCCTGAAAATCCGCCAGTCTGAGAGGATGAACCAGGAAGATTTCCAGTCTCGCCCGATTTTGTAAGTTACCTCTGACCCCTGCCTTCTCAACAGCTCTGACGCACCATTTCTAGAGTGAAAGCCTATCACCCAGCTGGGCTGTGTTGCATGGAAAGCCCATGAAAGATCTCTACTCAGTTCCTGAAGTCTCAGCAACTCCTTGAGAAAGGCTGGGCAGGGGTGGGCTACGGGGAGGTGGAGGCAGGAGGTGCTGGCAGAAGAATCTAAACCAAGAAGTGACCCCGTTACTGATGAGTCCTCTAAGGATTTGCAGCTGAAAAGACTGGAAACTTTTCTAATACTTGAGACAATCTTTTTTGTTTTGTCCATAAAGCTATATTCTATATAGGCACTCTTGAGTGGCAAGATGTTCTGCTCCAGCCAGCATGAGACTTCGCGATAATTAAAACAAGAGGACCATTGAAGTGTCATGAGTGGGAGGGAGCGTGAGCTTGACAGGGAGCAACCCACTGTCTCCCTGCCCCATTGGCTCTGCTTCGCCTCAGAACATCTCATGTGGCTATCAGCAGAACATCTCTTGTAGCTATCAACCCAGAGGCCTGAGGTGAAGAATCAGGGGGTTCGTTTTCACAGGACTTCGCATCAGGGGCACTTGCAATGGTTGTGTAATTTCATCTCCATCTTTATGATGTTCTAAACCTTGAACATGAACGCTGTTTTAGACAGTTTCCTTTATCTTTTCTTAGTATTGACCTGTTTATCTTTCTGTGTCCTTTTCTTAGAACTAGGTCGGTTTTGTTACCTTATACTTCATAGGAAAGAAAATAGGAAACAGGATGGGAAGTAAAGAAGGTGTTTGACATTTACTCTCATTCTTCCCTCGAAAGACTGAATGTGGCTTCTTCTGAAATCATCTTACATCCTTGGTGTCATGAAGCACCTCTTCAACATCTCTCTCTCTCTGATTCCTTTTCTTTATCCCTGCTTTCTGTTTCTTGCTCCAATATATCTGATATGTTTAGTGCTTGGTGATTTGCAAAGTACCTCCTCATGTTCCTTATGCTACAATCATGTCCTCACACCTGTGTGAGGAAGGCAAGTCTTATTTCTACTTGAGGACCAGAATATAGTCTAGAGAGGAAAGGACCTTGTTGGCAAGTGTAGGATCCAGGACTTGAACTCCAGCCCACAGATCCCTTAGCTAATATTCATTTCCCCTACCAGAGCTGCTTTGCCAAGTGCAAGGCTAAGATAAAGTTTTAAAAGTGCACAGAAAAAAAAAATAGCCAAGCTATAGTATCTTCTGTGTTTGTTTTCAAGCCTTAAGAAGCATCATTAGAAGCTGCAGAGCAGAACTGTGGGCTTTTGTGGGGATGAGGTTAGGCAGCAGGAGAGGGGAAATGCTTCCTCAGGGCCTTTGGTGGCTCATTCGTGCTTAGTCGCTCAGTTGCATGCGACAGTTTGGACCCCATGAACTGTACACTGCTAGGCTCCTCTGTCCATGGAGTTCCCCAAGCAAGAATACTGGAGCAGGTTGTCATTTGCAGTAGGTTTCCATTTCCTCCTCCAGGGGATCTTCCTGACCCAGGGATCAAACCCGCATCTCCTACATCTCCTGCATTGGCAGGCGGGTTCTTTAAACCTGAGCTACGGGAAGCCCCTTTGTCAGCTCACATCTATGTAAAACCTAACCCATATCCACAGCAAGCAGCAGGCAGCACTTGTAAGAGGCAGAGCTGGGGTTTTGCTTTGGTCATCAGCTATTAATAGAAGAAGAGAACAGCCCCTGAATGCCAAGTAGAAAGAGCTTTGAATAAACAGCTGACTCCTCAGAGATGCAGTTTATTTCTTTTTTTTAATTAAAAGAATCTGTTATTGAAACATAGTTGACTTGCAATGTCATGTTAGTTTCAGGTATACAGCAAAGTAATAGATAGTTAGATACTTTTTCACATTCTTTTCCCTTATAGGTTATTACAAAATATTGAATATATTTCCCTATGCTATACAGTGGGTCTGTGCCAATTATCTGTTTTATGCATAGCAGTGTGTATATGTTAATCCCAAATTACTAATTTATCCCCTTCATCTGCTTTGGTAACCACAAGTGACCATGTCTATGTCTCTGGGTCTATTTCTTTTTGGGGTATAAGTTCATTTATAGCATTCATTTTTTTTTAGATTCCACATATAAGTGATATTAAATGATATTTGTCTTCCTCTGTTTGACTTACTTCACTTAGCATGAGAATCTCTAAGCCCATCCATGTTGCTGCAAGTGGCATTATTTTATTCTTTTTTATGACTTAGTAGTATTCCATTGTATCTGTGTACCACATCTTCTTTATTCATTTCTCTGTCAATGGACATTTACATTGTTTCCATGTCTTGGATATTGTAAATACTGCTGCTATGAACATAGAGGTGCATATGTTTTTTTGAATTATAGTTTTCTCCGCACATATACTTAGGAGTGGGGCTGCAGGATTCTATGGTGGTTCTATTTTTAGTTTTTAAGGAACCTCCGTACTATTCTCCTGGAGAAGGCAATGGCATCCCACTCCAGTACTCTTGCATGGAAAATCCCATGGACAGAGGAGCCTGGTAGGCTCCAGTCCATGGGGTCGCTGAGGGTCCGACACAACTGAGCGACTTCACTTTCACTTTTCACTTTCATGCACTGGAGAAGGAAATGGCAACCCACTCCAGTGTTCTTACCTGGAGAATCCCAGGGACGGCAGAGCCTGGTGAGCTGCCGTCTATGGGGTCGCACAGAGTCGGACACGACTGAAGCAATGCAGCAGCAGCAGCAGCATACTGTTCTCCATAGTGACTGTATCAATTTATAGTCCTACCAACAGCGTAGGAGGGTTCCTTTTTCCCTACACCCTCTCCAGCATGGATTGTTTGTAGATTTTCATTGATGGCCATTCTGATTGGTGAGAGGTGATACCTATGCAGTTTCTCTCTTGCAAGGAGGGACAGAGGCCCTTTGCCCCATCCCGGGACCTACAGTACTGAAATGTTGGATTTCATGTTTGTTTCAGCAGATGTGTGAACACAAGAAGATTTTATTATGCTTTTGACAACAATTCTTAAAGCCTAAAGAGAATCTTAAGGGACCACTTCAGTTAAGTCCAAAAGGCCAAGTGATTCTAAATTAATGTTTGACCATGACTTTGTTTCAAATAAGACTATTAAGTGCTTGTCAAGTACATTTTGCTCCTGCTTTGACTTCATATCTTTACTTCTGAAGTTTCATTTCCCTTGCTTTCCCGTTATTATAAGAAACTTTTATCTTTATGTTTATTATTATATACCTTTATGCTTATTGTATAGACAGAAACTATGAAAATACAAAAGAAATCTCCTGTATGTATATACATTGGCATCATCACTTGGGCATGGGACTAAAAAGCACCATGGTCCACCAGAGCTCTGGTAAAGTCATAAAAACTTGTCAGAGCTATTTCATGGGGGAGGCCATGAACCAGCCTGGTCCCTATCCTGGCCCCTGAAGTAGGCAGGAGGCTACCAGCCTCCAGCTGCTTCTCCAGTGATGCTCTGTCTGTTAGAATGATCTGCTAGACAGGAACTCATTGTTGTAGTTGGATGAAGTCTAAATACTGCCACAGTGGCTCATGGGATAAACCCACAACAAAGAAAATGCAGAGAACCATGTATGATTGTATTCATTCATTCATTCACTTAACAAGTATGCATTGAGTAACTCCTTCCTGCAAGGTCCCGAGGTGCTGGGACAGGCAGAGAACCAGAGACACTTGGCTGTCCCTGTGCCAGGCTTTAAAGCTGAGCTTAGCAGGGATTATCAGGGACTGTGCTTAGTGCCAGGTGAGAGGAAGCGCAGGCAGGTGGGTTGTCACAAGAGCACATAAGAGACACATCTAACCTAAGCTTGGGGCTTAGGAATTCATATTTTAGAACTGAAAAGCAACTTTAAGATCATCCAGTTCAAGCTTTTCATTTTGCAGACTGGGCAGTGGCTGAGCTGGATGGTTGATCTCTGGTGCAGAACACCGATAACCATCCCCTCTCCCTCGCCTGGCTGTTGCACACAGCGTGGAGGCAAATCTCAGAGCCACGACGATCCCTCGAGGCGTGCATCTCATTTTTATAAAATGTTTATATTTCCTGAGCAGAAAAATGCAAGCTCTGGGTGAACAAATATTTTGGAAGACTGTGTATTCAGTGGGCTGAAGAAGCTCTGTTTTCTTTCTTAGCTCTTGACTAATTATTTCAGAAGGAGGTATTTGTTACTTTCTACTTCGTGTGACTTTCAGTTCAGTTCAGTTCAGTTCAGTTGGTCAGTCGTGTCCGACTCTTTGCAACCCCATGAATCGCAGCATGCCAGGCCTCCCTGTCCATCACCAACTCCCGGAGTTCACTCAGACTCATGCCCATCAAGTCAGTGATGCCATCCAGCCATCTCATCCTCTGTCATCCCCTTCTCCTCCTGCCCCCAATCGCTCCCAGCATCAGAGTCTTTTCCAATGAGTCAACTCTTTGCATGAGGTGGCCAAAGTACTGGAGTTTCAGCTTTAGCATCATTCCTTCCAAAGAAATCCCAGGGCTGAACTCCTTCAGAATGGACTGGTTGGATCTCCTTGCAGTCCAAGGGACTCTCAAGAGTCTTCTCCAACACCACAGTTAAAAAGCATAAGTTCTTCGGTGCTCAGCTTTCTTCACAGTCCAACTCTCACATCCATACATGACCACTGGAAAAACCATAGCCTTGACTAGACAGACCTTTGTTGGCAAAGTAATGTCTTACAGGGCGGATAAGTTCATCTGCACAACTGACCTGAGTTAATGGATATAAAAAGCTTAAAAAGTCCCCAAATAGATCATTTGCCATGATGTTGGAGGGGGAGGGGAGCTGCAGGGACAAACACCATGGAAGCAGAGTAGCAAAATGTGAAAAACGCAGACCCAGGAGCTAACAGACCCGGGATCAGATTCCCAGGCCATCGCTTGCAAATGTGGCTCCTCAGTCAAGTTCTATCACCCATTCTGAACCTGTTTTTCTCATTTCTAAAAATAAAGTTAATAAAATGTCTATACTGTTGAGTTTTTCAGAGGACTCAGTGAAGTAATACATGAAAAGCCCTTAGTATATGCCCTGCACTTAACAAACACTCTGAGAATTAGTCACTCTTATTATGAGTCGATAACCAGAATTTAACAAGTTGTCTCACTATCAATATAGAAATGGTAAAACTGACACTGTGAATATATTCGTTTACACCTCATCTTATCTCGGAGTATACAGTACAGGTAGGTGATGAAGGAAAAAGGAAAAGCAGATAGAGCCAGGACTGCCTGTCCTGCAAATCTACATGCCTGTTAAAGACTGGTCACAAGCTTTGCTCATGGCTTTCATAGCCAATGCCAGTGTTCAATGCAGCCTCTGTTCTAGATGAACACAGGTCCAGGAAGGAGGCTCACCAGTCTAGTGGTGCTGTCTGTCCTCGGCATATGTCACTGGCCTCATTGGGCTTAGACTTGGAATTCTCTTCCGGAAACAGTGCTAGACTTTGAACTGCTCTTCACACACTCATTTATTCTACCTCCATTAATCTTCCTCCTTTTATTTATTTACAAAGCTTTTAGCTAGAAATAGAGGAATATTTATCAAAGCAGAGCTAGTGAACCCATGACCTTGACCTCACTGACCCCAAGCTGAGAATGTCAAAGCCCAATTTCAGCCCATGTTTATTACCAGGATTCCCCCAGAGGTCATATCTCATTCACAGAAACACCATGTAGGGATTACATATGTTTTCCTAATATGAGTGAAGTCTGCAGCTACTGAGCCCATTTGCAGGAAAGAAGAGGACATCACTTACAAAAAAGAAAAAAGCTATTCCATTTCCCTCATTGCCTAAACATGTTTTGGGGTCCTTGGGGTTCATAACAAGAAAAGGTAACCTTTGTAGCAGCAGATCCACTTATTCTGACAGTCCATCCCCAGAGATGGTTCATAACGGAAGGTGCTATGATGACAACATCTGCCTCTTACACTAAAAATCATAAATCATCAAGTTCTTTCCGTTATTCCTCCTTTTGGTCCTCATCTCTGCATCTTCATCTCCATTTTAATAGTTAACTCTAGCCTAGGAAAACTATTCTTTAAAGTTGCATCTCTAACCTAAGAATTGATGAAACTCCCAGTTTCTCTCTCCCATGATTTCTCCACCTCATTACCCCAACTTGAAGCCAGGAGCAGTGACTTATTGTCATGTGTGACTACCTTGGCTATCTCCCACCTTCTTGTCCATTCAGAGCAGGGTTCATCAAAACTGCAATTCTGAGTCCATTCTACAAAAACTGAACGCTGATAATAGGTAATGTTAGTGATCTGAGTGCCTGAGATGAGACCCTGTGAGACCCACACCAGAAAAGTAAAGGCACAGAGAGCAGATGCACCAAGCTGTACCATTGGGGTGAATATCCACATTCAGCTTTAAAACTGGTCAGATGGAACAGTATCAAATGCCCTGGTATTTGAGGCCATTTAAGTTCAAATATGTATCAACAGCTTACTAGCATACCTGGTTAGGTGGCCAGATCCTTTCATATCGCTTTTTATTCTTTATTTTTTTTCTCAGGAGTGAATAGAAGCAGTTTGCACAAGAAACACTTGTACTCCTATTCAGGGCTTCTGTAAGCTATTTCTCCATATGTGAGATGGGACTGATGATATTAATACCTGTTCCCACAAGTCGGGGGTTCTTTGGTGGGGAGGAGAGAAGGGTGTTAAATGAGCTACATTTGCCTAGTACACTGCCTGGCTCATAGCACACACTGACTGAATATGTAGGGCCTTTCATACCTGGGAACAGAATACCACGTGAAGATAGATTGCTTATGATCCAGAGGGAGCCCAGAGTTAAGGCTGAAGCTTACGAAAAATGTGAGCCTAGACTACAGTATGTTACGGGCACAAGAAATGTTTGTCCTGAGGAAAGGCGAGAATATTATCTAAGCAAATCCAGAAACGCTTGGCATTCCTGCCCAGTGCTTACAGCTCACTTATACTCACACTGTCCCCTTTGTAAGGAAACATTCTTGTTCCCGTTTTACAGATGAGGAGAGACTTAGAGGAGTTACGTGAAATGCCAATCATGAGCAGAGCCTAGATGGAAATCCTAGTCTTTTGAGTTTGGGTCACTACTTTCAACACTGCTCTGAGGGCTAGACTCTAGGTCTCTCTATACATCCTCAACTAGAAAAACTCTAGCTTTAATATATTCAAATATGAGGGTGCTACCTAAAATTTCACAAGATAAAAAAATCTCTGCTCTTGAAAAAAAAAAAGGGTTCACAACCCACTGTACTCATCTTTACAGCATGGTACATCCAAACCTAAATTACATTGTATTAGCCCGAGACAAGATGCAAATAATCCTTAATTTATGCCCTCATTATCCCAATCTCTATGGGCTAAAATCTCAGACGGTATGTTATTCCCCTTTGTAAGTGGTCCTTTGCTTCACCCAACGGTGTGTTTGCTGTACAATAGTCACCGCATGGTTGTCCATCACTCCTGTTTGGTCAGATCACACATGTAGTCTAGGAGTTTATCTATCTGCTATAAGGAGTAGAATATGACCAGAGGTTCATTGTCTCAGAAGAACTAAGTGAACTTTTGCATAAATTTGTATCTGTGACTTTATAAAACAAGAGACAAAATGTCTCTGGAGACATTGGTCTAGAAAAATGTCACTGAAGTGGTTGGGGCTCTTGTGGGTATTCTGTAAATGTCAGAGAATCTATACAGTTACTACAACAGATAACCCTGTTTGCTGCTAAGTCGCCTCAGTCGTGTCCGACTCTGTGTGACCCCATAGACGGCAGCCCATTAGGCTCCTCTGTCCCTGGGATTCTCCAGGCAAGGATACTGGAGTGGGTTGCCATTTCCTTCTCCAATGCATGACAGTGAAAAGTGAAAGTGAAGTCGCTCAGTCGTGCCCGACTCTTAGCAACCCCATGGACTGGAGCCTACCAGGCTCCTCCATCCATGGGATTTTCCAGGCAAGAGTACTGGAGTGGGGTGCCATTGCTTTCTCCGAACCCTGTTTACTGATGCTTAATAAATGATCTTCTAAAGCACCAACCTAGGAGGTCTGGGGATGTTCAGGAGATGAAGCTTTTACTTACCTGCCGTCTCTGCCATGGTGCCCTTTCAGACAAGTGCTATTCTCAAAGTGCGTTGTGGAATATGTGTTTATCCTTTCACAGGGAACTAAAGGAGAAGATTCAGCCAGAAATCTTGGAGCTGATCAAACAACAACGCCTGAACCGCCTTGTAGAAGGGACCTGCTTTAGGAAACTCAACTGCCGGCGGAGGCAAGGTATTGTTTCCAGACCTAGCAAGGAAGAACAGTGGCCTGCTCCCTAAGGAATCACATGGGTATAGGTGTTGGTTTAAGGGTCGGCTAAGCAGCATTGTACTCAGAATAAAAATAGCTGTAACTTATTCCAGGTAAGTTTTAATTTCCCATGTAGATCCAGGAAGAATCAAAATCTAAAATCAGCAGAAGACCCGTGGAACTGAAGAGTCACCTGAACCATTTCATGCCTCATGTCTGCCAGAGGTGGTCCCACAACAGCTAACATTACTGAGTGTTTACCATGAGCCAGGCTCTCACTTGACGCATGTTAATGCATGTCATCTTCCCAGTAAACTTATGAAGTAGCTAGTTTACAGATAGATAAACCAAGGCAGTGAGGGAAACTAAAGCAGTGGGGTACAGAGTAACTTACCCAGTCACAGAGAGTAGGGATTTAAACTCCAGCATCTCTATGGCCCTAATTTTTAATGATTCACTATGCTATCAGGAGTGCTAGCATCCACTGTCGGTGATTTGATCTTGGGATTTTCAGCATGGATGGCCCTTGTTTTCAAATCCCCATACTGATTCTCTTCCAGGTCAGAATATTTTATTCATAGTATAAGTAACAGTGAACCATGGCGGGATAGAATCAGTTTTCATAATCTTGCAAGAGAAATTTCTGAATTGTCTTTATAAGTTTTAATCCCAAAATAATGAGTCAAAATGGGTTCCATTAAACTAGTTCCAGTAGATGGGAAGCATGTCCAGCTGTTTCTTAGCCAGGAAGGTAAACTCCTTTGATTGCTTTCTTGACATATGGCTAATTGCAAAGTCAAGGTATTTGTATTCATACTGTCCTAGAAACAAATAGAAAATAAAATTGAAATATAAAATTCAGGGAGAGGTGAAGAGATTGGGGAACAGTCAGGAAAAAGAATAAGCATTAGCAACTGTACCAAGAACAAACATCAGTTATGACCCTGGAGAAACCCTGGCAGATATTTTTGAAATCTGATGGATGCCCTGCTTAGACACAGCGTCCATCCACTAATGACATACATCACTTCATGTTTATACTGAGCCCATCCTCCCAGCCATTTACTTTTAATGGCTTTGTGCTGAATATTGAGTAAATTCAAAGTATTTCAAATGCAACCATTAAAAATCATATTAAGAAACGTCCAAAGGCAGAACTTCCTTGACAAAAGAATATGCAGGTCATTCCCAGGGGATAAGAAACCCTCACTGATGACAGTGAGCTTCAGGCTGGGCCTCAGGAGAGGACAATGGGCAGAATAAGAAAGAGCTGAGTTACAGCTGGGACTGAGAAAGGCTCACAGTAGGAGGAAGGCACTTACCTCTTCCATTCAGCCATGGAAGGACTGGCTCACTGCTCCTTCTTTGCTGCATCTCCTGCATTTGGGCACCTTCATCAGAGTGGATGGTTCTCCAGGAAAAGAGTGTGGTACAGTGAGGAGAACAGGAGCCCTGGAGCCAGATGAAGTGAGTGCCATCCGGCCTCTTCCTCTGTCCAGCTCCATGACCTTGGGCAGTTCCCCCATGAAATGGGGATAACAATGCCTGTCTCCTGAATTTACTGTGAGGAAGAAAAGTGGTCATGAATGCATCTCTTAGAAAGCAGCTAAAAAAAGGCAGGGTGGGGTGGGGGGGAGTAGAAGGTAGTTACTCTTTTATTCTGGAAGACCCTGTAGGAAAGAACAAGGAGCTGGGGGTGAGTAGCCTTGGTTCTAGGCTTCTAGACTTCAACTCTGTGAGGAACCACTTGAGTGTCTTTTGGCAGGACACGTGACCTCTCAGGTCCACAATTTCTCATCCGTTAAGTGGGAGTACAAGATCAGATGATCTGTTATTTCAGTTAGCCGGATTGTCTGTTATATGCCCTGATCGCCTCGTTGCCTTTGGCAAAATCAATAGTCAGGGTGTATTGCCCACATTAGGTAATTTATAAAGTTTTTATTTACTTGACACTGGGGAGAGAGCACAGAAGTGGGGGAGGGGAAAGGTAACAAATATACCCATGCCACCAAATGCCCCCATTCATGGCCAGCTATTGATACAATTCTTCTGAATATAATAATAATTCAAAGAAGCTAATGTAACCTTCCAGTCTACTCCACCACAAGACTTCCTTTTCTAGGCTGAAATGAGTAGATTCTATTAGAATAATTCTGTTTCTAGATGTCATAATTACAGCTTTTTTGGCTAAAAAAGCGTTATTTCCAAATGTTCAACTTTTTCAGTTTTCTAAAAATGAATTACCTAATGAACAAAAAATGATTAGCATCTAGACTATAAATTTATTAGTTAAACTCCCTAGGGAGCATGACCATCTGTGTTTAGTACAAAATCATCCTTCCGAGTGCAGAAAGGAAGGCTTTTTGGGGTTTGGTAAATTGATTTAAAATCTGGTGACTAGCTTTGTGTGCTTAAAAATAGAGATTCAAAGCAGACTGTGCTGAAATTGGTTTCCTATCACCCCATCCAAACATTCCATTCAGATTTACACACATTAATGAGGACATGGAGAAGGCAATGGCAGCCCACTCCAGTACTCTCGCCTGGAAAATCCCATGGACGGAGGAGCCTGGTAGGCTGCAGTCCATGGGGTTGCTACGAGTCAGACATGACTGAGCAGCTTCACTTTCACTTCTCACTTTCATGCATTGGAGAAGGAAATGGCAACCCACTCCAGTGTCCTTGCCTGGAAAATCCCAGGGACGGCAGAGCCTGGTGGGCTGCTGTTTATGGGGTCGCACAGAGTCAAACACAACTGAGGCAACTTAGCAGCAGCAGCAGCAGGTGTAAAATTATTTGAGAAGTAAAATTATTTCTCAAAGTCCCTTTGAGAAAGGTAAGATATGAGACAGGGACACCCATGAAATTTATCTCTGGTTAAACAGCAAGTACAAAGGGCCCATGCATGACCACACTCCCTCTAAACTTGTCTGACAGGGAGTTAGACACAGATGAGTGGATTTACATATTAACTCTCTAGGGGAAAGTAGGAAAGAGGCTCCTGTCCACCCAACTGGAAAGGGGAGGAGCAGATGTAGAGCCCTTTATCATGCCATGTTTGGCTAGAAGGTCCCTGAGTTTCTACTTGCCCATCATTCTGTCTGCCTCATTTGCAACTCTGCTGCTTGGTTAGTCCAATAGAGATATATACAAATGTGGATTTCTGGGAATTTTGACCACAGAAGAACTGAGAAGCAGTAAATCATGGGAGATACACCATGCTGCGTCCATGTCCTGCCTCCCTGCCTGCTAGCCGGTTAGCCTTGGGCAACCTAATAAATCTCTCTGTGCTTCTCTTTCCTCATCTGTCAAGTGAAGACATCAGTTTCTACATCAAATTGTTTCGAGAGTTAAATAAAATCAGGCATGCATAGCGCTTAGTCCAGTACTCAGCACATTGTCAAACATTCATTAATGATATTTAGTATTTTAATTTATAGTTACTCAGAATATACATTCTTATTTTTTGATTTTTAAAGATTTTTTTTTGGATGTGGACTATTTTTAAAGTCTTTATTGAATTAGTTACAATACTGTTTCTGTTTTATGTTTTGTTTTTTTGGCCACGAGGCATGTGGGATCTTAGCTCCTCAACCAGGGATTGAACTTGCATTGGAAGTCTTAACCACTGGACCACCAGGGAAGTCCCTAGAATATAGGTTTTTAAACATAGGCCATGGACTGCGTAGTGACTGTCACATATCTGCTTCACTCTGTCCTGCACTCACTGTGGAGTGTGAAAGGCTTTTGTCCACAGTCCTTTATGATAAATTTGCCTTCTATCTGTGTTCCCTGGGCTTCTCAAGAGAGTTAAGATGAAATCTCAGAAGCTGCCTACATTTGAGCCATTTGCTTCGTGAGACTCTACAGGCTCAGAACTGCCTCCTATTTTCCTTCCTTTTCAGAGATTAGGGTTTTTCAGAATCACTTGCATTGAATAGTCTTGATTAGAGCCCAGGGCTACACATTGGAGTGTCATTTTCAAGAAATCATAGCATGAAATTTCTACTTCTCTTTGAAGACAGTGCCCATTTTGTTGACCAGCATCCCTTCTCTAAGCATTAACTTGACAAATCTAACTTGAAACGCAGGGATGAACAAAACGTTCACCCAGAGGAGTTGGCGTGCACCTGCACTTCAGCCGCAGTTGCTGTACCTGCCCTGCCCTTTCATTTCACTCCAGAGACCTGCAGTCAAGTGGTACATTCAGCCCATTTGGGGGCACCGGT
This sequence comes from Bubalus bubalis, assembly GCF_019923935.1. Taxonomy (NCBI): domain Eukaryota; kingdom Metazoa; phylum Chordata; class Mammalia; order Artiodactyla; family Bovidae; genus Bubalus; species Bubalus bubalis. The sequence goes on from NC_059164.1 coordinate 60,072,764, forward strand.
TGTTTCTTCCTCTTGGACTTTTCTTTTAATATTCCATTAAACCTTGTTATCAATGGCACCCCACTCCAGCACTCTTGCCTGGAAAATCCTATGGACGGAGGAGCCTGGTGGGCTGCAGTCCATGGGGTCGCGAAAAGTCGGACAGAACTGAGAGACTTCCCTTTCACTTTTCACTTTCCTGCATTGGAGAAGGAAATGGCAACCCACTCCAGTGTTCTTGCCTGGAGAATCCCAGGGACGGTGGAGCCTGGTGGGCTGCCGTCTATGGGGTCACACAGAGTCGGACACGACTGAAGCGACTTAGCAGCAGCAGCAGCAAACCTTATCATAACTCATTTTTACAAAAAAGGCAAATATATATAAAATGTACATTGTCAAAAGAATAAAAGCCAGATTATTTTCAGGAAAAAAGGCACTTTCCAATAGATCAGAATAACAGATAATCATCCAGTAGTGTGGATGAGAGGGGTTATTGTTAACTAAAAGGTACCAAGGTACTGATATTTGAGAGCTGGCTCTGTGAAAGATGAGTGACAGGTACTCTATATATGTTTTACTCATATAACTTTTAGTGTTATCTAACAAAGGAACCATAGGAGTCCATAAGGATTTTTATAATTTGGCCAAGACTCCATAGCTGATGTGTCAAGGCCAGGTGTGTAACTAAGGTCTGTGGACTCCAAAGCATCAGTTAAGCTAAACCATCTTGAAGATGTCTTCAGGGCTCTGGAGTTATCTTTTGCTGTGAAACAAGAGTCTCTGGGGAGGCAGAATTCTGACTCAAAACAGGAGTCTCTATTCTGAAAAATGTTCAGTGTAGTGAGGAAGATTTGAAAGGCAAAATGACCTTCAGTCTGTATCTGTGGTTGTTGTCTTCCTTCACTGAACTCAAGAATATTTCCCTTTAAACACATCGCTAGGATCGCTTATGTTTTTGTAACGTGGGAAGGTTTGAAGCGGACCTTCGCCTGAGCACACTGAAGACATTGCACATTTTAGGTTAACCTAGGAAAGACTCAAAATCTTAGTGGAAGTGCCATAAGAATTCGCTTTAGTAAAGGTCACTTGTCTCCCAAACACAGGATTCTTAGGGCCCCCTGGGCCAGCAGCCAGCTGCCAGCTGTAGGCTTTGCACACAATACAAGGATGTCCCTGAGTCCATGATAGAGTCAATCAGGACTCAGTTCTTGCTGTGGCCTGTGCCTCACTTTACAAACCACATTTCCTACTCAACAATGGTAGCTATTATTCAGCTTGCCCATCTGCCCTAAAGACCTGCTGGCCAACTCTACACTCATCTGCACTTTGGATACAAAGACAGGCAGTGAACTGTACTGTTCCGTATGGCTACCTATGGCTATTTGAGTTAATTAAAATTAAAGAAAACTCAAAATTTCTTTCCTTACTATTAAATAAAGCGGGTACAGAGTATTTGCAGTGGTGCAGAAACTTCTATCAAATATTACTGCAAGAATTACAGTTGTCAGGGGTGATTAGCTCCATAATGATCTATGTGACATTGGGAATAACTTTAATCAGCCCTGGAGACCTTCTTACCAGGCTGTGAGCTTTGAAACCAGCTTTTCTCTCTGTCCTTCAGATACACACACATGCACACACACACACACATACATACATACACAGGGAAAAAAGTGAAGCACAAAATTATCTCCATATTTTCAGTTTTTTAGTTTGGGGAATTAAAAATGGCTATTAATGTAGTAACATTTGTAATTGACTGAAAGACCTCCATATTAACTCCTGCTTTCTCTTTAAAGGCTAGTAAACAATCTTTGCTAATGTTCTCACTGCTTCTTGCTAATTGCTTTTAGTGACACAATCCACTCATTCATTGCCCAAAGGGATTGGGGAACTAGTAACATCATGCTGGGTTTTGAAAAGAAAATACATGTTTTGCTTACCATAAAAGAAACTGCAAATCAAGCTGCCACCAGTGGCTAACACTGAAACTGTCTCACCCAACAAGTCAGTGTGCTATGCTGGCTGGAGCCGGCCTCTCTGCTTCCTTTATAGCTGCTCTGCCTTCAAGACAGACACACAAGTTACGATGCCTCTAAACCTTCCCGGAGCTAATGACTCCAGCCTTTATCCCGAGGGAGAGACTGGCTCAGTATCCACCCATTTGTCTATGAATCAAAACAACCTTCCCAAGCCCTTCAGCCCGTCTCCCAATATGCTGTCATCTATCCAAAACGTCTTATTTGATGGGAGGAGCAGAACACATCACTCACATTGATGATGCACAGATCTTTTGCTCTCTACCATTTTAGTGGTAGACAGAGAAAGAGGAACTTCTGTGGGATAAGAGAAGAGGTAGTCAGAGGTAGAAGGAAAACCAAAAGACAGTGGTGTCTTAAAAGTCCAGAGATTCCAGGGCAGAAGAAGAGGGTGGAACAAATTGGGAAAATTTTTTGACATATACACACTACCATGTGGAATATAGACAGCTAAAGGGAATGGCTGTATAACACAGGAAACTCAGCTCAGCGCTCTGTGATAACCTAGAGGGGTGGGATGGAGTGGGGCGGCAGGGAGGTGTGGGGGTCGGAGGGAGATTCAACAGGGAAGGGATGTATATATACATATAGTTGATTAACTTGATTGTACAGCAAAGACTAAAGCAACATTGTAAAGAAATTATACTCCAATAATAATAAATAAATATATAAATAAATACATACACACCAGGGATTTCCAGTGCCCATGCATGCTCAGTTAAGTCCAACTTTTTTGCAACCGCATGGACTGTAGCCTGCCAGGATCCTCTGTCCATGGAATTTTCCAGGCAAGAATACTGGAGTGGGTTGCCATTTTCTTCTCCAGGAATCTTCCCAATGCAGGGATCTAACCCACGTCTCCTATGTTGGCAGGCAGATTCTTTACCACTGAGCTACCTGGGAAGCCCAGGGATTTCAGATCTGAAAACAAAGAAAAAAAAGGAGTCAAGAGAATTTAGTCCCCTGGAAGGAGGATCTGTCAGCTCTACACTGTAGTGTAATGGTAGATTTCCAGGTTTCCAGGTAGCCTTTTGTGTTTCTTTAAACAAACAGCGACTACAACATTGCAAAGATGATTGTCTTCAACCATCATAAGTAGCCACTGATTTCAGTAGTCTCTAAATGTTGTTGCACAAGAGATCTCTCCTTTTCCTGTTTTTCCTTGTAGTACAGGCAGAGTTGCTGAGTCACTGTCCATATTTCCCAGACCTGAGACACAAGTGTTTCCACCGTCTTTCTTTAAGTTGCCACTAAGAACTGAGGGAGCTCCTCCTCCTTGAGCTTTTCGGCTTTGTCCCTCATGCTTGCCTTTCATCCTGATGACTTTTGCTATATCCAGTAGAGTCCTGTGAGCACTGTAGGCACTCTGCAAATAGTCATTGGAGAAACAGACTTAACCTATTAAATAGACAAGCTATGGAAGTATATGCAGCAAATTTTTGAAGTGTTGCAAATGAATGTAAATTGTGCATTTAGCTCCACAATATATGTTTGTACCACTTAAATTTCCTAATGCTCCCCCAAATCTGTTGAGGATGACAGTCGTCTTTGATTCTGCCATATTGACTCCTGGGCTTCATGTTAGCACTGCTAGTCTCTTGAGTATACCTCAGCTTGAGAAGTGAGGAATTTCTAGAAAGAACAGGCTTACTCAAAATAAGACCAGCATGTCTAAGTGCTACTGCTCACCAACTTCCCTCCCAGCTTTCTGTTACCCTATTACAGTTGCTCACTTAGCCGAAGTCCCACTTCAGAGGTAGCAGGGGAAGGAAAGCACTAGAGAAAGTTTTTCCAGCTGTGGTCATCACAGTTTATTTAGACAAAGTGGAAGGTCCTTTGGGTTGAAGAGATCTCTATAGTCCATCATGCCAGGCCCCCAAGAGCACTATTGGTACTCATGGCTGAAGCTTAGCCCACTCCTATCAAATTGCAGTTTTCCTATTGTGAATTACAAGTCAAATTCTCAAATATGTTCTCCTCATGGAAAGCTGCCTAATTGAAGTGGTTATGAATTATTCAGGGAATGATTTTATTTTCTCCCTTTGAAATGCCCTCCCTGTGTTGAGTGTATACATATAACAGAATTTTGAAAATTTAGCAATTCCAGATGTTTTCCTAGCCTTCAAATAACTTTTTCTTTCCTCTCAAATTTTTCCACTGGAGTTTAGATTTTTTTAAATCTATGGATTGCTGTATACAGACTACATTCAGGAATTCTCAAACCCTATTTATACTTGAGAAAGGAATCACAGAGGCATTTTGCTTTTGTGGATCAAGTTGGGTGTTTCCTTTGTTCACTGTGTGACTTTTGCCTCCATCTTTAAAACTTGGTTTTCTACTAAAAGAATTGTAGTTAAGACATACTTTTTGGTGAAAGCAATTTTAGATAAAAGAACATTTTTGTTAAATGTTATAGAGAGCTTTCTGGTCAGGTTGGCGATTTGTATTGGTAGACACAGTAATGGGGTGATTTGACCCAGGCCACTATGTTTGCCAACTACGTAATTGCACAAAGGGTGTACAGGTCATGGATGTTTTGTGACTTACACATCTTGACTGGTCCTTTTGGGTCCTCATTTATCAATTTAGCCAATAGCAACTGTGCAGCTTCTACATGGCAGGCATTGTGCCAAGGGATTGGTGCCGTGCAATCATGAAGACCATGGCTGTCATCGGAGAGCCTTGGCTTTCTACACTGTCGGGACTGTTAAGTGTCCTGGAGTCTTCTTCTTTTGTTAATAACTGTTCATCATGTCCCCACTGGGCAAGCTGCTTGCCTAAGCTCTATGGCAGATAATGGGAATACTAAGAGATTTAACATGAGGGCACCAACCATCAAAGGAGATGCTGGAGCAGCTAAGAGGGTGGGGAGAGTACCCTTGGCTGCAGTAATCACAGAGGGCTTCCCAGAGAAGGCAGCATCTACCCCCGCCCTGAGAGCTGCACAAAGATCACTATCACAATTTAAGTTTCTTATCTAGAAAAAGCACTCTTTACCTCCTTCTCACTACCTCACAAGCTCATTTAAAAATCGTTATTACATTTTGAGGGAGCAGATGAAGTTAAGCTGAGGGAGTTATTTATAAGGATGATCCTAAGGTACTGGTCAAGCCTATTCAAGGGAACTAAACTCTACGAATTAGAGAGGAGATGAATGTGACATCCTCATTCTTGGATACATTTCTGACTTGGGGTGGTTCCTCATGAATCCCACCCCTTGTGTATGGATTACTAGCATCCTAATAATAGATTCATGATTAGTTTGTGTGTACAGGCCTCAGGGGTGAAGGCCTTACTATGCCAGCTGAGATATGGCACAAACATCTCAATAGTCTTAGAATCTCACAGAAGGAAGTGGAAGCAGAAAAGTTCTGAGAAAGCTCTTTTTTCTTCATCTCTCTCCCTACTTTGTCAGACCCAACTGAATAATTAATCGTGCCCTCATCATTATTGATGAAATACTCCTCTGGAAGTCACCACCTCAGACTTGTTGCCATTGTCCTCAAAGGATCTGGTAACTTTCCCAGTGGCACCAAATGTCTATGTGGAAGGACAGGAGCTAACTGCATACGAAAATTGAGAAGAGACTGACTGCCAGGGCTCTTAGAATTCATTCCTTTCTGAGGATTTAAAATCAAAGAAACTGCCTGTTCTCTCAGGAAAGGCTCTGAGGAAATAAGGATGTCAATATTTTTTGAAAATCAGAATCACTTACCTGGTAAATCTGCGTTTTCTTTTTTTTTTTTTTCTTCCCTCAGACAAGTTTTGGTATTGTCGGCTTTCACCAAACCACAAGGTCCTGCACTATGGAGATCTGGAAGAAAGTCCCCAGGGAGAAGTGCCCCATGATTCCTTGCAGGACAAACGTAAGTGTCTCTTCTGTGTAGGAGGCCTGAGTTTTGGTTGTTGGTTTGTTTCCTGGTCACAGAATATCATACAGAAAGACTATTAACCTAAGTAAACCCATTGGACATGGCCCACCTTGCTGTGAGTCCTGGCCTGAGCCATCTCATCAAGCACAAGACCTTGGTAGATTTGTGGTTAGGGAAAGGAATACTCACCCATCTGTCCTCAAAGATACAAATCTAGAGTTCTAACATCCACTTTTATATTACTTATCCACGTGCTGTTCTAAGAAACAAAACCAGCATAAACCTGATTGTCAGCTGTCTTTTTCTGATGATCCAAAATAATCTCACCTGAATTGTGTGTTTGATACCCTACCACTTTTATTCATTATAGTTGACTGAATGGTGGCTCAGTGGTAAAGAACTCGCCTGCCAATGCAGGAGACAAGGGTTCGATCCCTTGGTCAGGAAGATCCCCTGGAGAAGGGAATGGCTACCCACTCCAGTATTCTTGCCTGGGAAACTCCATGGACAGAGAAGCCTGGCAGGCTACAGTCCATGGGGTCACAAAAGAGTCAGACACGACTTAACAACTAAACAACAACAAGGTATATAAATTAAACACAGTATTATGGAAACATTAAAATACACAAAGGTAGGGACTTCCCTGGCAGCCCAGTGGCTAACACTCCATGCTTCCAATGCAGGGGGTGTATATTTGATCCCTGGCTGGGGAACTAAGATCCCATGTACCGCATGGCCCAAAAAAAAAATTTTTTTTTAATACACAAAGGTAATGAATTAATTTGGAAGAGAAATGAGAGAAAGTTAGACATAGTGTCAGAGGATATCTCAGGTAGAGAAATCAAACATTGAGGAAAAAGTAAAGACACTTTAAAATAACTTTTTAAAGTCACCTTGACCCTGCCATGAATCATATAATTCACAGCTAAAATCCTTACCCCTAGATCCTGGTACCTCCCCAAAATCGCCCCAGGGCCCATGGAAGTCCAATCTGTACTGTCTTCCTTGCAGCTCTTAGCCATCACAGGGGAAAATAAACCACGAGTGGCAAATTCCTGACACACTCAGACTCTAGGCTGACGTATCAGACAGACAACCTGGCATATTCTCTCTTCCTCCAGCTTAAAACTGGGACAGTCTGGTCCTTGTAGTGTCATTTAGTTCAGAAAGCAATCTTATTTCCCTTCATGGGAGCACTGCCTTCTCAGTCCATGTTATTAGCGCTGTTAATAGGAAAGGAAAGAAATCTGAAACCCATTACTGCAGAGTCTGGGATAATGTCTATACATACATTCCTGTTGTGGGATCATTCCAGGCCTCTCTTTTTGTGATAAGGACCCTCCCTTTAAGTCTCAGAAAACCTCCATCCCACCATGGACAAGCTAGAACAGTGGTTCTCAGACTGTGGTCCTTGGACCATCCTCAGCAGCAGCATCACCTGGGAACTTACAGAAATGCAGATTCCAAGATCCTCCCTCCCAGACTTGATGAATCAGAAATTCTGGGAATGGAGCAGCAGTCTCTGGGTTCATGGGGCCTCCAGGTGATTCTGATGCACATTTAAAGTGAGAACTACAGGGCTAGATATTATTGGATATGCTTCCCAGCGGGTCCCTAAATTTGGCTTTCACCAATACATAAACATTTTAAAAGAATAAAAAACTGAGTGGATAGTGGGTTGCCAACTTCAGGTTTTGGCAGGGAAAAAAAGAAAAGCTATTAAAAAAGAAAATCTAACTAAAATTTAATATCACATTCCTTTCGTTGTAAAAAGAACTCAATCACAAAAAAAAAAAGAAAGACCAGAAAGGCCTAACCTTGGAATAAAGGACAGTCTCTTGCACTGAATTAGCTGTATGAAAATCTCATGGTATCTCTAAAAATGAGTGTCTTCATTTTCCTGTCTTTGCTATTAACTGGTGAAAAATTCACTGAGAATCCTCTCTCATGAGCTCAAAAGAACTGTGCAAAGGCCAGCCACTTGGAATCAGAGCTTTAAGTGGGTAAAATGAAGAGTTTGAGGTTACTGTTGGCCATAGCAATCAGAAGCTCTCTACAAACTCTCCCACTGCCTCTCTCTTAACTTGGCCAGGAAATAGAGAAAGTGGTCTGGGCCGGAAAAAATAACACACATCTGGGTTCATTCTTGACCCACATGGCCCAGTGAGTCGGCTCTCCCACGCACTGAATGTATTCTTTATCCCCATATTTATAGGGATCTAATCCATTTCTCAACCCATAGATTGTCATGGGTTGTAGTTTAAATGGAGCACTCTCATTCTAGCTGGCTCTGCTGCTTAGGAAGTCAGTAGCTCTCCCCCTAGAGAAGGTCAGGGCGTGGACAGCACCTAAGCCTTGTATAGGGGCTGTCTCTAGACTTGTCCACAAGCTGATGACCCCAAGCTCTACCAAGGCCTGCATCCCCAAGGACTGGAAACTGGAGTGCCAATGCCAGGGAGAGCCAGCTTGTCAGGGTGGTTGCAGAAGAGGCAGGACAGAGCTGCAAATCTCTGGAGAGCTTTTGGTCATGGCCATGATGCTCATTCAGAGAAAGCATTGCAACAGTCCCTTCTGACTGTGGCTCTGAAACTCTTGTCCGCCCCTTTCCTCTGTGGCCTTAGAAATCTAGGAATTCAGAGTTCCAGAAGAGGTGCTCTACAAACAGTTTACCCATTGTAAGATAAACCAAGAATGCATACCTGTGCAGGTGTTCATGTGTAGATGTGTGTGTATTAAAGAGATTATATCTGTGTGCCAGGTGGGCCAGTGAGGGGGAATATTCATGTAATGAAATCAGATGAAGCTGTTTTGTGCAGGAAATGAGACGGCCCCAGCCCAGGAAACCAAAGTTTGCTGCTTCAGGCCCCCCACCTGGTTTGCATTTAATTCCAATTCTGCATTCTGCCTGGAACAAAATAATCCATCCTCTTGGAGCCCTTCAAAGTCAAAAACCTCATTCCACTAGAAAAACGAGCTGTTCCTTTAATTAATTTCAAGTGCCATTGCTCTTGCCATGTACGATTGCCCTCTCTTGAGACCAACGGGAAAATTGTCTTCCACCCCTTAAGTTAACCAGCTGAATATTGAGATATTGATGAGTCAAATAGTGTAATTGAACCCTCTTAATCCAGAGAATGCAAGTGGAGATTGAGGGCTACTCAGCTGTCTTCGTGCCTAAAAGTTTAGCAAATCTCTTCTCTCGTATTCCTTTTGTTTGACAGGAAACATGGCCCTTGAAAAGTCCATATCTCCTTACCTCCCTTTGCCCCACATTCCTCCCACCAGGTATGCAGACTGTCATCACCCCACTGAAACCAGACTCCACTGCTTTCCAGCAGTGCCCTCACCTCCCAGAACCTCCCTTTGAGAGAATCTAGGCCAGCACTCTTCACTCCTGCATCAAAGGGGCCGGGAGGAGAGGGCTCAGTCCCTCACACAAGACCATTAAGCCTCTTACCACAGAAGAGAGGAGCGGCGGCCAGAGCAAAGCAGAGTGGGGCGATTTGGGTCGTTGAAGCATGCTAAGTAATTTAGGTCCCTCAATCTACAAAGAGAATTAACTCTGATTATTGATAATAAGAATAATTGCAAATATATTTGGAGTGCTTACTCTATAACCAGGCACTGTGCTAAGAGCTCTACATATTAACAAATTGTCCTCCCCATGACTTGAAGCAGTACATACCATTGCCCTTCTTTTACAGATTAGGAAACAGAGGTACACAAAAGTTAAGTAACCTACTGAAGGCCACTTGTCTAGTAAATAACAGAGCAAAGACCTGAATGCAGCTGTCCAACCCCTGGTCCAGATTTTTACCCACAAGGAAGCTTATGCTCCAAGAACTTAAGCCCAAAGTGGTATAGCCGGTAGGTGCATCTAGAACTCAAATCCAGGCTCTGTGATTCTTCCAGCCACTCCAGACTGCCCAATTAGAGGCCAGATCCTCTACTGAACTATCCTGGGATCAGCTTGCCCCTCCTCTGAATCTCTGCCCAAAGGAGTTTCCACAGCGGAGCTATATATACGACAAGTGATCATGCTTACTGGCTACTTCCTGGAGTGATTTCGGCCTCAACTTACTGGCTTCCTGGGGTGATTTCTGCCTCAACTTTTTGGTTCCCAAGGGTGAAAGCTAGAATAATTTTTATCATGATGGCCACATTTACCTTTTTAATTTAAAAAACACATTTCTGTTTTAAATCACAATTAAAATTTCTCCCACAGATATTAGCCATTAAAAAGCTTCCTGAACATATCTGAAGTGATAACCACCTCCAGGGCTGTGTCTGACCTGTGTTTAGCATGATCTGGGGAGCTGACACCTTCCAAACATAGGAGAAAATCATGGCCTAGCAAGAGACTATGGAACAGAAGAAAAAGCGGCTGTCTCAGCTCTGTCCCTCACTAGCTGTGTGACATATTTCTTCTCTTTAGGCCTCAGTCTTCCCATCTATAAAATGGAAATGTTGGATTAGATTGTCTCAATCCAGCTCAAACTGAAAATATCATTGAAAGAAATGAGGGCAGGCCCCAAGGAGTTAAGAGTGGGGGCTAGGGAACCAATGGTGACCTTTCTGGTTCTCGTATCTCTGAACCCCACTTTGTTATGCTGCTCCCACATGAAAAAAAGACCTGATGGAAACGCTGGCCCTATTTTGAAGTAATCAAGAGCCCTCTGTCACCTCCTAGAGTATAGATTCCAAATGTGTGAGTCTAACTCTGCTGGTGGGTTTAGAGAAGATGACATTTTGGCCCTTCCAATGCCTAATTTTCCAGTGCATCCAACAACAAACTATGCAAAGAACAATCTTTAAAAGCCACGCTGTATTTTTAGAATTTTGTGTTTTCCTTTTAGCCACAATCCTGTGAGAAATACAGCAGCTTTTCTCCTTGACAGGGGGTGATGCATATGAAACACATAAAATAAGTACTGCCAGGAGCATGGTAGAAGCATGCCTTCTCTCCCCTGCCACCCGCTTGTTAGAGATTCTGAAGACTGCTCCCACAGCAGACCTTAGTATGACCCTTGTCCTGCTCCGCATGATGGGTTTTCAGAGCCAAGGGGTAACTTACTATTTACCAGTCATAGACACGCTCTCTCATTCACTGAGCATGTTACATATTTGAACAGCAGAAGACTTTCTAGGAGGTGCTTGCTACTCAAACTCCATCTGAAGCTTGAGAAGGGTTTTGGAGTTTGTACATTAATTATATCACAAATTCAGTTCAGTGGTACGTTTTCCACTGAAAAGTAAACACTAAGTAAACCCAACTTCCCAAAGTGCCCAAGTATCTCCTCCCAGAGAAGCAAGTAGGTAGCCAGGTTGGCCACTGAGAACAGGGTTGATTGTTGGTTATGAAAATGGATTTGAGAAGAGCTGAAGTCAATGGCTGTGATCAAAGGAAAGTTCAGAAATCAACAAGGATTGTCTACAAGAGGATGCCGATCCCAAGAAGCCAGGTAGGGGAGGAAGGGGGTCCAAGGTCAAGGGTCAGGCCACTCAGAAGAAGCTGCATTGCTACATTAAGTTTCAGGAATAAATAACCCCCCAAACCTCACTGACTCACAACAGTTTATTTCTCGCTCCTCAATTATATAACTGACACGTGCTTTCAAAGGACTGCTCTGCATGATCACAGGGACACAGGCTGATGGCTGCTCTGACATCCCAGAGCTGTACCATCTGGAGGGACCACGTGGCCTGATGGAATCAGTCCCTGCGGCTGGGGAAGAGAGGCTGATGGAAGTGGGCTTCTCACTGCCTCAGCCAGGAAAAGAGCCAGGCCATCTCCTCTCATGTTTCATTACCAGAGCTAATCATTATTCCGCCCCACCTAAATGCAAAAGTTGCTGAGAAGCATGGTCTTCCATGTGCCCAGAACGTTATTAGTGAGAACAAGTCCTATCTACCAAGGAATCTAGAACCAGGAGTCCAAGCTAGAGGAGCAGATGTGGTGGGACAGAGAGCAGGGGCTGCCGTCAGAGAATCCTAGAAGATTTCATCACAGCACCACTCTTCGCTAGGATTCGAGAGAGCTCTGGAGGTATCATGGATTTGGACAGAGTTCTTAGCAACTTTAGGGTACCCAGAAAATGTTAGCTTTTAAAGAGCCTTCCTGTTATATCATGTTGATATTCTACATATTTTATAATTTTATCTTCATCTAAATGAGGAGGGAGGAGGGTTCAGGATGGGGAACACATGTATACCTGTGGCGGATTCATTTTGATATTTGGCAAAACTAATACAATTATGTAAAGTTTAAAAATGAAATAAAATTTAAAAAAATAAATAAATAAATGTCACCCCCAGAACCCAATGCCCCAATAAAAGTAGGTGAACTTTAATTGTCAAATCTCTCATTATCTTCGTCATTGGAGGAGTCCAAGGAATTAATGAATCAAAGCTTCTGCACATCCTAACTGAGCCCCTAGAGTCCCTTGAGGGACTGAAAGATTAGGAGTTGGAAAGGGACAGATAACTCTGCAGTTTTTAAAATTAAGTTTCCAAACCATCCTGCAGCCTTCTCTCCATCAGATGATCTTAACAAAAGCATTAAGGGCAAAAGTCTTTCCATATCTTTTATCTTCCTGCAAGTCCTGAATAAGACGATAGATAACATCATTTTATCTAACTGCATTATTCTCAGGATTTCCAAGATAAGTGCCAGCTACCATTTCCCTAACAGAAAGGAACGTTCCCTTTATTTAATAGAGTTTAATTTTGTTGTCCATAAACTAGGAATAACAAAACCTGCCTCACAGAATGGTTGTGAGAATTAATGAGATGGCAAGAGGGAGAATTTGGAGAGTGAGAGTTCAGAATGGTTTATGTTCAGATAGATTTTTTTGTAATAGGGTTACTTCCCCTGATTATCCAAAACTCAGAAACTAAAGTGATGCCACTACTATAGTAAGAGATATCAGTCTATAGGAAGCACTTGGCATTTGCTCCTGGCACATAGATGTTTTCCATAAAATCAGTATCAGGACCCCTATTACTTATTATCATTATTGGTTCTTCTAATGCCATCACCTTTAACATAACTATGGTGGGTTTTTTATTGTGTGCAACCTTTTTTTTTTAGGTATTTCTTTTCGTGAAACAAATTCTACTTATGAACATAGATTTTTCTCCCCAGGAATGCTTTCTACCAGAATATTAAGAGTGTATTTTAGTTCCTTGTCCTGGAGCCTGCCTGACTTCTCCCTCTTTTCATCTCTTGTCTCTTCCTGCTGTAGTGTCTGGGAATGGCAGCTGTACCAACAGACTCGATGATGCTTAGTCTTGCTATTTTATGGACACTTACACTGTCACGTGATGTAGTTACTTTCATTTTCTCTTATGAATTTCAGTGCCGGTGGCAGATATCAAAGCTGTGGTGACGGGAAAGGACTGCCCTCATATGAAAGAGAAAGGTGCCCTTAAACAAAATAAGGTATGATTTCCAAATTATTCTAAGTAGTTCTGTCTGCACAATGCAGTTAGTGACTACAATGGGCCCTTCTTTGGTAGCTATGCCTGTGTGGTTGGGGAGAGTGTGTGTGTGTGTGTGTGTGTGTGTGTGTGTGCAGATGTGTCACGCAATTACGCATCTCTTAAACTCAGTTCCTTTTCCTTCCCTGATTCCTTTTACATTTCTCAGTCTTACTCTTTCTCTCACTGATCACTTGCTGAATCCCTACCATGTCCTGTATTCTCCCACTTCCTGTCCATATACAGCCCTAGGAATTGCCCTCACTGATGTTACCAGTCTTCTCTCAAGTCTTTCCACTCATCTCCATCCTCTGGGCCCCTCCTACCCTCCTATTTATGTTCATAGTCTCCCTTCTGCATTTCCTCCCCCATCTCTTCCATTTTCTTCTTCTTAGTTACCCCTATGGGGTCTCAGAGAAGTCTGGGAAATGGAAGAGAGACCAGATGACTCCCAAAAATCTGAGAAAAATTTTCAAAGCCTAATATTCTTCAGCATCATGGGAAATATTGTGAAACAGTTCAAATTCAGCTTAAGGGAGAAAATGTTCCCAAAGGTGTATATTGCTTGAATACTCTTCACATTGCAATATTTTTCACCCTTCCCACCATGTTGTCCACCATGACAGCCTACATTCCATAACAGAAGGTGTCGGGGGCAGCATTATCTGAAAAGGTAGAGGAATTTCCTTTGTCCCCAGTTTGAAGGCATTTGCCCTTGGAGGCGCCATCAGGGAGCAATTTTTGTTACCTTTTGGCATTTTGTGATCCATAGTATCCACATATGAACAAGATTAATCAGATTGATCTGGAGGCTTCAGACACCTTGGTACCAAAAATATCACATTGATCAGTAGGCTGCTTCTTTATTGTCCTGTGCCAGTATCTAAGAAGAGGATAAACATTATACATATCCTATTTATCAATCAGGGTTGACATGAATAATGCCTGCCCTGTAGTTTCAATCATTGTAAGATGAAGGTGAATCTATGTCTACATAAGATGACCCTATCCATGGTTAAGGAAAATCAAAAGTACTACAAAAGTACTATTTAGGAGGAAAATAAAGGAAAGGATACAGCCAAAGAGACTGATAATAAGAGTTTTGCTTCTTAAGTTACATTAAGTATAATTCACCTCTAGTCCATATGAATTCCTTCCATGTCAAGCCTGTCACAGTACCATCATATAAAGCACTGGGCCACATAAGGGCATACCTTAGGGTCTATAGGTTATTCGTTACACAGCATTTATTTCTTCTCCACGATGTGGGGAAACGGATCCAACAGCTCATCAGATTCCAGAAGAGCATCCTTAACAGCAGCAAGTCCCCAGCCTTCATGATTTGCCTTCCTTCAAGACCGCCTGATGTCAGAGTATAGTCTTGGGAAGTACCAGCTCTGCTCAGCTCCAGCTGAGGTCTCTGTGGTTATATAACACTTGGAACTGACCAGGACACAATTTGGGGAACTTGGCAGCAATAAGAGTCTGCAACTTAAAGAAGGCTAGGGGTGGTATAGTTGGCAGCAAAGCAACTTGCCAGGACTCAAGCGCTCTAAGTAGGCACAGAGAATTATTTAAAACAGGTGTGAAGGAACTTCTCATTCAACTCAAACACATAAAGAGCCTAGGAGTTGTCACTCCTATCCTACAGTAAGAAGAAACTGCATAAAGCAAAAATCAACAATTTTCTTGGAACTACCAAGAGAATTGATGGTGCAGGGGAAGACCACCACCATGGAATCTGGATACATCGAGTCACATACATCCAGAGTTCACAACCAGATCTACTCAGAAACAAAGTCAAGAGAATTCATTACCAGCAGACATACTCTGCAAGAAGTTCTTCAGCCAGAAGGGAAATTCTACAGGATAGGAACTTGAATCTACGTAAAGAATGGAAGAGTATTAGGGAAGGAATATGTGAAGGTAAAAGAAAAGTATATTTTTTTCTGATTAATTAATCTAAAAGGTAACTCTTTGCTTAAAATAATAATTTTTAAATGTCATATCTATAGCATATGGATAAGTGAAATGAATGACAGAAAAGTCAAAACGTACAGGAGGAAGAAGTAAGGATACTCAAAATAGGATAAAGTTTAAAAAAAAAAGGAGAAAATAAAAAACAAATGCAACAAATGAAAAAAGTTACAAACTTGGCAGACATAATCTAACTATGTCAATAGTCATTTTAAATGTCGATGGTCTAAATACACCAATTAAAAGACAGGGATTATTTGAGTAGATAAGAAGCAAGACTAAACATATGTTTTCCTCCAAGAAACCCACTTAAATATAAAGACTAAGAGAGGTGAAAGTAATGGGATGAACAAAGATCAAAATGCACGAGGCAAACTGAGAGAACTGAAAGAAGAAATTCACAAATTCATTATTATCCTGGAGACTTCAGTAACCCTCTGTCAGTAATTGATAGATCAAGTGAGCAGAAAATCAATAAGGATATTGATGACCTGAACAGCACCATCAATCAACTTGATCCAATTAACATTAATAGAAAATCTACTCAACAGCAGAATATACATTTTTCTCAAGCTCACAAGAAACATTCACCAAGATTGACCACATTCTGGGTCATCAAATAGATCTTAACAAATGTAGAAGTAACAATCATACAAACTATATTCTAATTCACGATGGAATTAGACTAGAAATCAATAACAGAAAGATAGATGGAAAATCCCCAAAATGTTTGGAAATTTCAGAACACACTTCCAAATAACCCGTAGTCCAAAGAGGTAGTCTAAACAGAAATAACAAAATGTTTTAAACTAAGTAAAATGAAAATATAACTTACTAAAATGGGTGGGTTGTGATGAAAGGGAAATGTATAGCATTAAATGCATATATTAGGAAAGAGGAAAAGTCTAAAATCAGGAAAGTTTCCACCTTAGGGAACTAGAGAAAGAAGAGCAATTTAGGCCTAAAGAAAACAGAAGAAAAGAACTAATAAATATTAGAGATCAATGAAATTGAAAACAGGAAAATAGTAGAGAAAATCAACAAATGCAAAACTTGGTCCTTGGAAAATATAAATGAAATTGAAATTTCTAGCTTGACTAACCAAAAGAAAATGAAAGAAGATACAAGCTGTCGATATCGAAACAGGTATGGAGATGAGCTCATTTGAGCCTAGGATGTATGTGGCTGAGTTGGGCCTTCTTGTTTCAGATTCCTCTCCCTTTAGAGGAGACCAACAAAACAAACTGAGTGAATGACTTTTCCAACCTTATTTTTAAAAACTGTGGTGACACTTATAGAAAACTGGGCAAGTGGGCAGATGAATGAGTGATAGATGAATGGCTGGAGGGAGAGGCGGTGGATGATGGAAGAATGGACTGATAAATGGGGCACACTGCTGTAAGCACATGATGAGACTCACATGAAGGCTACTTTCTGGGATTTGTAGCCTAGAGGGCTAAGAGAGGTAGTAGTAGCTCTGCTAGCCTGGCTCTTTCATTTGTATACACATGAAAATAATTTGTCTTGTAATATTAATAGTGTTCATATATTTGATGCATCAGGAAAAAATGTCAGAAAGCAGAAAGGAAACCCGAAATTCTAATAATTTGTTTCCTAACCCACTCACACCCCTTCCCCAGTGATCTAGAGGCCTGCTCCTCCCTACCTCTGGGACTTCTGGATAGGAAAGGGGAGTTGTTGTCATTCAGTCACTAAGTCCTGGACTCCACTGTCTCTCAGAGTTTGCTCAGATTCCTGTCCATTGAGTCAGTGATGCTATCCAACCATATCTTCTGATGCTGGGAAAGACTGAAGGCAAAAGGAGAAGGGGGCAGTGGAGGATGAGATGGGATGAGATGGAAAGAAGAGGCCTGCAACTTAAAAGGAGGGCTGGCCAAAGTGTGTCCACAGGAGGCCTGTCAGGGCATGGCAGTGGGCAGCAACCAAGGCCTGCTGCTGGCTCTTCAGCTTTTCCAGCTAGACGGTAGATTCTGACATTTTATGCCCCAGGACTCTTCATTAGCTTAATTATGAGCAGGGCAAACTGGACATTCGGATCTGTTGGTAACTGGTAGTACTTCTTGTTCATTCAACAGCTGACATGCCAGGCACAGTCTAAGGTCCTAGAAATAGATAAAGGAAAGGGACTGATCCTTTCGCTTGAGGCAGAGGTCTTTTTTCATAGAGTCCTTCACTCAGTCAGCATTAGAGCACTTGAGATAGGATGGGCTATAGGCACAGAGTGATGCACAGGCAGACACAGCCCTGTCCTCCTGGAGCTGAGTCTAACTTGTTTAAAAGAAGTTGGTGCAACAAATTTCTGTGGACACAAAAAGTATTGGCTTCTTCACAGAGAGAGTAGGAAATTCCTGATACTTGAAAAGAATTTTCATGGGTGAATGGAAATTGAATTGGAAGAATTTGACTTTTAAGGATTAAGGATTCTAAATTCAAACTCTGTGATTCATGAAATAAAGTTGATTTGTTACTGTATTTTTGAAAGTAGGCAGTCCTGGTACTTATCCCACTGCCTTGGGCTTTAAAAGTTAAATAGCATGCAATCACCAGAGGAAAACTCTAACCAGATATCAGTGAAAGGGATAGGAATATGTTTGACCTGAGAGATGCTTCCATTTCACCATGCCCAGAGCCCAGATTTATTTTTCCAGTATGATTAATGTACCTGAAATTAGAAGCAGATTATATTAAAAGATGATGTTCTAGTATTGACTTGAAAATCCTGATCTTAAGCAAAAAGCCTTTTGTTCAGAGTTACTTCATTCATCATTCATACTCACACTATATTGAGTATTTTCTTTATACCAGACCTGTGCCAGGTGCTGGGAATCCAAAGATAAATACAACCTGGCCCCTGATATTTTGTGTCTAGAGCAGATACAAGATTTAATGATCCACATGCTATTATAATCCAATGGTGCCTATGCCCCAGTAAATTTAAAAACAAGGGGAGCCTGGAATTTTGAGAAGGTTCATGGAGGAAGTGATGTCTGAGCTGGGTTTTGAAAAGAAGAGAGGGAAAGACCTTCTAGGAGAAGGAAACAATATATGAAAGGCGCATGGGGCCTTTTGACATCTGATGAACATCCTCTGACTGAGAAACATTGAATTCACAGGATTGGTGGGGACAGAGATGAAAATGGGTTGGAGAACTATTGGCTCAGATAGATGGGGCCCAAACATAAAGCTATTTCACAGAAGGCAAGATCCTCTCACTATATAATATATGAATGACTGATTTTGCCTTCTAAAATAGAAAGTCAAACTCATAGGTATACAGATGAGCCGCAGTGTTAATAGCTATGAAATCTACTATTTCTCTGGCCACGTTTAGCACACACACATGCCAAGTTATGTCCACATCCGTAATCAAAATGCTTTGCCCTCAAGTTAACATGGATAGATGCTGGAGAACCAACGTGATTAAAGTGAATGCCAGGTGAGATGGCCAAATTAGACAAGTCACCCCAGAGCAATGTAAGGAGTGGCAGCCACCACTTTACAGTGAAATTATGTTGTATAAAACTCTACTCTCATATTCCATCAGCCCATCACGTGACCCTGGAAGGTGGAAATCCCCAAACCAAGACACCATCATGCCCAGAATTTCTCTGAGCATCCCCTGACCCTGTATGCCTTGTCATTAGACCCAGGGCCAGAAGGTTGAGTGGGGTCAGAGGTCATAGGGTGAGTTCCTCCTGTATCCTCCAACCACAGAACTCACTTATCCCAGGCCTTCCTCCACATGTGAGGGGAGGACATATGAATTAGTGAGACGGAGGATGGAAATAAGCTACTCCTGGACATGATTTTTCACTGACTTAGATCCAGAGTGAATAAAAGACCTTAGGTAGTGAGTAGCAAAACCGCAGAGCATCAGATATCTAAGAGAGTGTTGTGGTGTGTGACAAGAGGCCCCTGAGGGGGATGCTGCCCCAGATCCACAACCACTTACTCCGCCGCCTCCGGGCACCTCTCTCCCTCACAGACAGTTTGGACAGGTGGCCGCTTCTAGAGTGTTAGCCCGAGAGGCCGTGGCTGCCAGCTCTGCAGCCTGCCTGCTCAAAGTGCTAGAGAGCTGACCTCCACCAAAGCCTCAATGACAGCCAAGTGGAGACGTCAATGAAACGCATTATGAGTGATAGCAGCCTTTAACGCAGGCGTGCGACTCAGAGAAGTAATTCCTCCAACCCCTCCCAGGCGGCTTTGCTGAAATTAAAGTGGGGATTGACATGCTCACGAATTTCCTATTCCCTGCCTGTGTTTATCAGAAATCTAGGTCATGACAGTTCCTCTCATTCACGTCCTCGCTGGTAAATGCCTCAGAAGGGCAAAACCTAAAGTTGGCAGCCCCACCCCCCTCCTTTTTCTTCCTACTCCATGCCCTGTGGAAGAGAAAGTGTCACAAAGGACAGCCACACTGACACTCTGGTCTCAAGTGACTTCAGCACCTAGTCAAGAGGCCACGTCTGGGCTCTGGTGATGCTCACACCTGCTGTCGTAAGCAAGGGGATGATTAGCTATGTGCCTGCCCTAAGCAGAGCAGCAGACATGGTCTAGCATCAGTCAGAAATCCGTTGTCAGTTTCACCTTTTCCTGTTGACTTCTGAAGGTCACCTGGTGCTGCTGTGATGTACTGACTGGGTGTCCAGAAGCAAAGCCCCTCCTCTCCTTTCTGTCCAATCTCCTAAGTACGAGTCAGAATTTTTCCAGGGGATGACACTAAGATTAGTAAAGAAATCATCATCTATATCAATGTTTCTCATCTAAGAACAGTTTTTCTGAATTTAGGAGATTAGAGCTTAACATTTTATTGAAAAATGTTTTCAGTTTTTTAAAAGAAAATAATCACCTATGATCCCAGCACCTTAACATAATTATTTTCATTTCACATATTCGGTTCCAGACTCCAACCACAGCTAGACATTGTTCCTAGTTGTGATCAGTATGTAAATAATGTTCATTTCTCTTGTTTGTTTTTCCACTTAAAATCGAATGTTTGTAATTATACTTAATGCCCGCTGCTGCTGCTGCTAAGTCGCTTCAGTCGTGCCCGACTCTGTGCGACCCCGTAGACGGCAGCGCACCAGGCTCCCCCATCCTTGGGATTCTCCAGGCAAGAACACTGGAGTGGGTTGCCATTTCCCATTAGCAACCCTGCGAAATATATGCTGCTGCTGCTACTTAATGCCTAGCAGCATTTATTTCGCAGGGTTGCTAATTTGTGATTTCTTTATTTAATGTTTTACCCAAAGAAGGGAGGACATTTATTTAGTTCCTTGTATTACATTCTTATGGCTTCCTCGGTGGCTCAGTTGGTAAAGAATACACCTGCAATGCGGGAGACCACCTGCAACCCAGGAGACCCAGGTTCAATTCCCAGGATGGAGCTATCCTCTGGAGAAGGAAGTGGCAACCCACTCCAGTATTCTTGCCTGAAAAATCCCACGGAGGGAGGAGCTTAGCAGGCTACAGCGCATGGGGTCTCAGAGTCAGGCACAACTGAGTGCAGTGCTGTGTTTTTCTGTTCTATTACGTTCTTACAGATAATAGTATATACAGTTTTGCTTCCTTTTGAGTTTTTTTAGGAGTAACTCCAAAAGTGGGACGGCTTGTTCTTGATATGGACTGCCTTACAGGCTTTTTAAAAAGGATGACACCAATTCTGGTACCACTGTTAGGACCCATGACCATTTTCATTATGCACTAAAAGACCTGAAAGAGATGCTAAACTTATGGGGAAATTGTTTTTGTTTGTTGGTGAACACTTTTCCAATTTTATTGATCTTTCCTGGGCAGGCTTGAATAGAATCCTAAGGAAAAAAAGAATGAAAAATTCACAGTGGGTAGTCTTGCAGAATAGATCCTGGTCTGTGATTCAGCAGTTTTTCCTTCACCTGTTTCTATTTCTGGTAGGGTGAGGATACCCTAAGAGGATGAGATACTGTTAGGTCTGGGTTCAGAACAAAAGCTGTTTTCCCTTAATGAGGGGACAGCTAAAGTCGAGCCAAACACAGAATTCATGAGAGCCACAAATAGCCTGATGGCTGACTGTGTCAGGAGAGGCATCCACCTAATGCTGAGCCTTTGGAGTCCGCTTGGGAGAATTCTTTCTCATCTGGAATTCTTAAATCTAGAGGCAGTGACCTCATCTTTCTCCCTTCTGTCTTCTTTCTGGAGCATTCTTGCTGTGAGTTACTGGCCAAAGACAAATCCTCTGACAGATGTTGAGGTAGAGATTGATGTGGAGAGGTCTACCTCCCTAAGAAAGAACGCCTGTGGGTGGTTACTGAGAATGCAGCTCCCAGATCATACCGTGAGGGAAAGGGGCAGTCCTCAGTGGTGCCTAATAGACACAGAGACAGAAGGTAGGCTAGCACATGAGTTTTGTAGTGATGCAGAGCATCGATGTGGACTCACTTGGCTCTTCCCTCCAAATTAGGAGTTGTTAGGGTGTTGAGAGGGGCTGCCTTGGTGGCTCAGATGGTAAAGAATCTGCTTACAATGGAGAAGACACAGGAGATGCAAGTTTGATCCCTGGATCAGGATGATCCCCTGGAGAAGGAAATGGCTACCCACTCCAGTATTCTTGCCAGGAGAATTCCATGGATAGAACCTGGTGGGCTATAGTACATGGGGTCACAAAGAGTTGGATGTGACTGAGCAACTAATTGGAGAAGGCGATGGCACCCCACTCCAGTACACTTGCCTGGAAAATCCTATGGACAGAGGAGCCTGGTGGGCTGCAGTCCATGGGGTTGCAAAGAGTCGGACACGACTGAGCGACTTCACTTTCACTTTTCACTTTCGTGCACTGGAGAAGGAAATGGCAGCCCACTCCAGTGTTCTTGCCTGGAGAATCCCAGGGACGGGGGAGCCTGGCGGGCTGCCGTCTATGGGGTCGCATAGAGTCGGACATGACTGAAGCGACTTAGCAGCCATCTTCCAGAGATTGTATCTGCTGACTGCTCAATCCAGTAGAATAATCATTATATCTATTAGTGCATAGCGTGTACAATTTGAGAAGCATATTTTAACGTACATGTTAGGAACAACACTAAGTGTCTCAGCCAAGGTCATTCAGCTACAATGGAATGACTGCAACACTTAGTCCTTGGCCCTTTGGGTCTGTCTCATAGTCTGTACTATGAATGAACCCAGGCACTCGAATGAAGAAACATTCACCAATGAATGAATCCAGCTATTCTGCCACTTGGGCCCATACTCTCCTTTATACCCTGCAGCCACTATAGGATAAAACTAGGTTTCATATAGCCTTCGCTCTACAGTAGTTCAGAGATCAAAGGGCAGACATACTACCTAAAGATAATGGATTCACCCCAAAGCCTCATTACCTCCTATGTAGCTTCCATGTTTTAGGAAGTTTATACCCACTATGAACATCTGTCTTTTTGGAAATGATAAAAGATAGAGCAGCCCATAATGTTGCTGATAGCGGAAGAGTTTACTACTTTCCATGGTCTCCCTGGGAGGGAGATGCTGAAGATAGGAAAGTAGCATAGCTTTGGGGCTGTGTGGCCTCGGACAACTCACTTAACCTGTCTGAGCTCCTTCCTATAAAAGGGGAATGATAACACTTGCTCCATGCACTGTCTTGAGAATTAAACGAATTGGTTCATGCAGACCTCCCATGAACAGAGAGAAGGAAATGAATCTTGAAAACTATCGTCCTTCTTCCCATCAGCCTCACTACCGCTCCGCTTGCCTGGACCCACTACAGGCACTA
Source organism: Bubalus bubalis (assembly GCF_019923935.1). Classification (NCBI taxonomy): domain Eukaryota; kingdom Metazoa; phylum Chordata; class Mammalia; order Artiodactyla; family Bovidae; genus Bubalus; species Bubalus bubalis. The sequence continues at coordinate 60,095,875 of NC_059164.1, forward strand.
TTCCATGTGCAATCTGCAGCCATTTGTAACTGAAAAGCAAAACGTGCAAATTGTCCTCAGTGTGGTGTTTTCTCTTATCTCTTGCAGGAGGTGCTTGAACTTGCTTTCTCGATCTTGTATGACTCAAACTGCCAACTGAACTTCATAGCTCCTGACAAGCATGAGGTAAAGGTCTCCAGGGGTTAATTTATTTGAGAATGTCATATTTTCTTGAGAAAAACAGCAGATAAAAAAATACTGGAAAGAATTTTTTTTAAGTCTACCTAAAAAAAATTATGAGCAAAGGCACATTTTGTTGACTTAGAATAGAATGAAAACCTCTCAAAAAACTGCAAATTAAACAGATTCAGCTTCTTCTTAATCAAGAGTTTATGGTAAAGAAGAAGGCACAAGTGCTTCATAGTAAGGACATAACTGTTACAGAAAAAATATCATCCTTAGCTATTGCTTGGTTTTTTATTGACTATTTAGGTTTTGGTCAAAATCTTCCCATAATAAATTTGTCTCAATTCTTTAAAACATTTGAGAACTAGATTTTTTATCATGTTTAAGTTATTTTAAGAGGTTTAGGACTGTCTCTGCTGTTGGAATTTTATTTTTGAGATGCTTTTATTCCTTTTTGACATCTTGTTATATGTATAATTTGTTTCTCTTCTCGAAGCACACTGTCAGCTATATTTAAAATATTTAGCATAAATCTAGGAAAAAGCATTTGTAAGATGAAGTAGCAGCTATGGCTGATTTAACTTTTTTTCTTGTAAGCTAGAACCCAACATCATGCTTGAAACTCTTATTTTTAGATGATACCATTCAAATTTTTGTTGTGCATGTGGTAACATAAAAAGCTTTTAGAAAGGAAGGAACATTTTAATAGAACTTGAATTTTGTTCCCCGTTTCCCCAGGGAGACTTAACTCATTTAGAAGTTATTCTGTATTTGTTTTGTTTTTTACTGGCTTGAAGCTTTTGAATAAAATTGTACATCCCCCAAAGAGAAGAAAGATTAGATGCAAATCCTGCATTTAAAGTGGTGCTTAAATATAATTCTGTGTTCTTGACATTTAGTTCATGGAAGGGAATGACTTTGTCTTCATCTTCTTGAAAATAGATACCGTGTCCTACCATTTCTCTTTTTAAATAAAACTGTGGTTGTACGCAGGCCACCATATTCAAGATATATACAGATATATAGGAAACCACTTAAAATAGTAGAACTGAGGATGCTATTTAAATCTATACAAGGCTGTTTTGCCCAGTGTACATTAATTCCAGATAAGGATAAATGCTCTGAGACTGCCAAATTTTTATTCATATCTGCCACTTTTTATTGATGCAGTGAGGAGAAAAATGCCATGCACTTGTGAATACTTTTAATTTCTTCAGACCACTTTCATATCTATTGCCTCATTTTATTTGCATAATTGCTCCATAAAGCAGAAAGTTCTATTACAGATATCCTCACTGATCAAAGGAGGAGAGAGAAGCCTCCCAAATTGACTACCTCAACAATAGTAAAGACAATAGTAATTATAACTGGAATACTCTGAACCAGGCACCATTCACTGCTTTGTGTGCCTCACATCCCTCAATCTTCATTCTGTAACTGTAAAAGAAACAAGCTAATGTTATTCCCATTTTATAAAAAAAAAAAAAAAAGTAATGCGCCACAGAGAACTTAAGAAACTTTTTCCAGATCAAACAAGTAGTAAGTGATAGAACCTGGATTTAAACAATGGGGGTCTTGTTCCAGAAACACCTTCTATCTGAGCCCTGTACTGGGTGGCTTGGAAGGAAGAAAGCAGGACCTGGACTCAGGCCTTCCTGCCAGTGCCCATCCCCCAGCTTCAGCAATTATCAACTCATAGCCAATTAGGTTTAACCTGTACCCCCGCCCACACCCAGCTGCCATACCCCAGATTATTTTCAAAGCCCATCCAGATGTCATCATTTTATTTGTAAATATTCCCCTTGTGCACCTCTAAAGACCCGATGGACCGTAACTCGCCAGGCTTCTCTGTCCATGGTATTCTCCAGGTGAGAATACTGATGTAGGTTGCCATGCCTTCCTCCAGAGGATCTTCCCAACCCAGGTATCGAACCCATGTCTTTTATGTCTCCTGCATTGGCAGACAAGTTCTTTACCACTAGCGCCACCTGGGAAGTCCTACATTTCAATAGGTTGCCATTATTGTCGTTATCAGTGTCCAAATTATCTTGTCTAGAAAAAGTAGATCTGGTCCCATCACTTCATGGCAAATAGATGGGACAAAAAAATGGAAACAGTGACAGACTTTATTTTCTTGGGCTCCAAAATCACTGTGGATGGTGACTGCAGCCATGAAATTAAAAGACACTTGCTCCTTGGAAGAAAATCTGTGACAAAGCTAGACAGTGTATTAAAAGGCAGAGACATCACTTTACCAACAAAGGTCTGTATAGTCAAAGCTATGGTTTTTCCAGTAGTCATGTATGAATGTGAGAGTTGAACTGTAAAGAAGGTTGAGTGACAAAGAACTGATGCTTTTGAACTGTGGTGTTGGAAAAGACCCTTGAGAGTCCCTTGGACTGCAAGGAGATTAAATCAGTCAATCCTAAAGGAAGTCATCCCTGAATATTCATTGGAAGGACTGACACTGAAGCTTCAATACTTTGGTCACCTGATGTGAAGAGCTAACTCATTGGACAAGATTGCAGGCAGGAGGAGAAAGGGGGCAACGGGATGAGATGGTTGGATGGCATCATTGACTCAATGGACGTGAGTTTTCGCAAACTCCAAGAGACAATGAAGGACATGGAAGCCTAGCATGCTGCAGTCCATGGGGTGGCACACAGTTGGACATGACTGAGTGGCTGAACAACTACAGAGAAAGTAGGAATACCTTCTGGTTGGCTTCTGAGTCCTATTGACAGATGACGCTGGCAGTTTTCAGGCATTCTGGCATGACAAGATACTCCAGGTTCTTCTTGAGCATTCCCTGCCTTTTCTCTATGGAGTTTTGACTCCTTTTGGTATTTAGCAACCAGAATCTGGACATTCAGTGTGCCTATTACTACTGGGTTGGTGATTATTTTTAGGCATTTTTGTAGACAGAGCTTGGAGTTATGTTTTTAAAAGACAAAATACATCATACATTTATACCGATATTTCCAACTCAGATTCAGTCCTACAGTTTTTATTTATTGATCATGATGCTTTTTAAAAAAGTTTTCTGTGCTTGCTGCTTCTCAAAAGAAAAGCACCACAGAAGTGTTCCTGTGGGTTAAATTAATCTGTACTAGGAAGCTAGCCAGGACTGGGAAGGCTGTGTACAAAGAGTGACGACCCCAGCACTTAGGGATTTACAGTGAAACAGTGTCTGAACTGGAAGGGGCCTCAAAGAGCATGGGGTTCAGTGGTGCTTCTAAATGGAGATACATCAGAATTAGCTGGAAGCTTTTCTAAATAAAATTTCCTGACCTAAGATTTGTAAGATCAAGATCTACAGAGTAGGACCTGGGTTCTATTTTTATCAAGATTATTTATGAAGAAACAAACGTTTAGATGTGTTTAGAATCTATCTAAGGCATTCACAAGATCACTAATACTTCCAGAAACCTCTTAGCCCTCAGTTGATACTTAGATGGGTTAAGTGCTCTGGCTGAGATCCCATAGTCGAGGCCGAACCGAAGCTCTACAGTTCAGGACTGCCCTACTCAGACAGACTTAATAACACACCTCCTTGGCTTAACAAGTGGAGCCCCCAGTGTGCGTCAGGGTAGATTTCTAAGCCATCACTGTGACTTAAGATCTGCATAGAGCTTGCCATCTTGTGGTGCTTTTTCGTTGAGATCTGCTGTCATATTCTGGAACATAGCCCAGGTAACCACAGTGCAAAGGACAAGCTAAGTAGGGTCTGGAATTGCAACTTGACCCAGTAAGGACAAGAGAGGGGGTAATCTAGAGCACATTCTAGAAGGAAGACCAGTCCCACAGGAAGAGCAGTGAAATTAGTATCAAAGAAGCCCTGTATAGGACTAGGACATCCTAAAAGGTGAGCTGAGCACAACATCTAGAATGCAGGCAGTTTTCTGATGTTGGCAGCAAAGGCTAGTTCTTCACCAAGTATTATGGCTTTAATACCAGGTCAGGGCAGGATTGCAGCCTCTGGAGGGATGCTGACAAGAGCAAGGCAGGTACTCAGATAAATGAAGCATAGTTCATAGCCTACTGGAGAAGCAAAGGGCATGATTAATTTTTAATGAGAGGGGAAGAACCAAATCCTTAGTTGGTTACTGTGGAGTGCTTTCCAAAACAGGTGATGTCCCCAGGGATCAGACTCAAAAGACCTGGAGGAGAAAACCCTTAGAAACCAGAAACCCAGGCAGAAGAGGTCCGTAGACTGGCAGCTAAGCCACCTTCCATTAAGATCACCCAATAATTTTAGCCATTTTGTCCACCAGACCTTGGGCAGCACTGAGCTATTCCTAAATCTTTTGCTAAGAAATACAAAGGTAGGACCACCATTAGCCCCAGGGTGGAGTTCGACTGTCCTTTTGAGTGCAGGAATCAAACAGGATAGTCAGATATTAGCTCTAGATTAGAACTTTGCTCAGAGTCAGGAGAGTAGCAAGTATGATCTGATGTTGAGTCCAGGAGTGTTAGGGTATATTCTACCAATATCTTTAACTCTTTGATTCACTGGTGGCATGTTAGAGATATTCTGTTGCACAGGCAGAAAAAATTCAAATCCTCCTGCTGCTATGTAGGGAGACATTATTTGTACAGAAGAGTGCAAACAATGGAGGCAGATTGCATAAGTTCAAATCCCACCTACTCCACATACTGCCAAGTGACAATTTCTCATTGTCTCAGTTCCCTCATCTGTAAAACAGAGATGCTAACAGAAGTGTCAATTTTATAGAGGTGCTGACTATCAAATGATGAAGTAGGCAAAGCCCTTAGCACAGAGCCCAGTCCTTGCTGAGTGATCCGTTGGTGTTAGCTATTGTTATTCCTCTTGTAATTGTCATCAGTCGTTCTCATTGTCACCTTCTTTCTCCCCAGTACTGTATCTGGACAGATGGGCTGAATGCGCTGCTGGGGAAAGACATGATGAGTGACCTAACACGGAATGACCTGGACACGCTGCTCAGCATGGAAATCAAGCTCCGCCTCCTAGACCTGGAAAACATTCAGATCCCCGACGCGCCTCCACCCATCCCCAAGGAGCCCAGCAACTATGACTTCGTCTATGACTGTAATTGAAGCACCCTGGGCCCAGATGCACCCCCTCCAAAACTGGAAGATTTAGCTAATAGGAGAGAAGAATGAAAAGGCGCCCACACCGTGGAATCCGCTGTGGTCAAGGGACGCTGTGGGTCCACCCTTCCTTTGGCCTCGCCTCCTCTAACTCTGGCATTTTTCTGCCCCTCCCTGGCATCCTGCTCACCACCCCGATTCTGTTTCTAGACTCCATTGCTTTAGGTCACCTCCCGTCGCTGCAATCAAAGGTGGGAGAAAAGCAAAATCCACCGCCAATGAGAGAGCCAAAGGGCCCTTCTATCTTCATTCCAGCAGGCAAGTCCTCCCCTCCTAGTGGCTCCAAGCCAGCAGCCCAGACCTCCTCCCAATCTGCAGCCAGACACAGGGGTGTGCCTCAAGCTCTGGGTCTGGAAGAACCGGAAACGATCTAGCTTCTTGAGAAGACAAACACCACTCCTCGTTCCCCTTCTCTCTAGGGTCTGCTCACACCACCAGTTCCATGTGAATTGAAATCTGCTTCTAAATGCCCTCCCTCCCCCATTCTGGCCTCTGCCTGCCCAGTTCCTCTCTGGTCCCAAGAGCAGCAGCAGTTGCCTCACCCTAGTTCTCGCAAGCATTGGGTCAGCAGACACAGTCTGAGGGTCCCGTGGCCACATCACATCTGCCCTGTGGCTGTGACCACCCTTTCTGTCTCTCAGCTAGTCTTGGGTTTCTTCTCCCTGCCCCATCCCTGACCCGCCTTCTTCATTGCCACACACTCCTCCAGCCCCTTAGCTGAAAGCACAATGCTGAAATCAGTCATCCTGCTTCATCTCTAATGTACTAAATCTAAAAGCCTCGATGACAGGCAGTTGCTATCTAAGGGTCTGGGGGGTTCTGCTGCAACACAGGTTCCACAAGATGGTTAAGCTGTCAGACATTCAAGTTTACATCATTGTAGTTATTACAGGTATTGACAATTTGCAAAGGGTTTGGGTTGTTGGTTTTGGGGGTTGGTTTTTGTTTTTGTTTTTGTTTTTTGCTTTGTTTTTGTATAAAAGAGTCTAACATTTTTTGCCAAACAGATATATATTTAATGAAAAGAAGAGATACATAAATGTGTGTACTTTCCAGGTTTTTTTGTTTAATTATTTGAGTCCTAAACATCTTCCTGAGAATAACATTCCCCTAAACATGCTGTGGAATAAAATTAATTGTGATGAGTTGGAGAGCTGGTGTTTTGATTTGGTAATTTAGGTTCTTGCTGTTCAGTCATCAACATCACTGAGAGCTTGTTGAAACTGCAGAATCTAAACCTCACCCCAACCTTGAAGAATCAGGTGATGCTCATGCATATTAAAGTTTGAGAGGCACTGGCTTTGGGGACTCTTGACCTTTGCTGGATCACCATAGGCTCTGCGCATCAGTAAAGAATGATCCTTCTAAGAAGACCATCTCAAGTCAGCTAGAAAATCAGACCTACTTCATAAAAATATAATGTAGGGACTTCCCTGGTGGCCTAGTGGTCAAGACTGCACTTCCACTGCAGGGGCATGGGTTTGATCCCTGGTCAGGGAACTAAGATCCCACATGCTATATAGTGATCATATTAATTACTTTTTAAAAAACAGATATTTTAAAAAATTAAAAATATGTATTTATAATCTATTCATTTTACACTATTACCTCATGACTGTGACTTTATCTTTTATTTTTTCTTCCTTACCATTATATAATTTATAAAAATGACCAAATGAAACACACCACACTTTGAAGGCACAAATTTAGCAATAGAAAAGAATGCAGACTCACAGACCAGAAATAAATCAAGCCAGAACTAGATAAATCTAACCATGAATTAATGAAATATGGGTCAGAGCCCAGCAAAGGATTTTTCTGAGGTTATATCCATTGGAGGCATATCTGGATCATAAACTCCAACAGCTGGAAGAAATGTCAGGAAGTGCCAAATGATGTGGAATTCACAGCACAAGCCACTCTTGACCCATGGCAGAAGTGTTAGATGCCTTCAGGTCACTGCTCTTTATTGTCACCAAGATATGCAATTACAGGCTAACCTGGGTTGAGATGACATGAACCCTCCATAAATTACAGGAAAAAAATTTCCTTTATGATCCATAGTAATTCCCAAGTAATTATGCTTCCCATCAATGCACACATGCCTGAGTGTCAGGTCGAAGCTTCCTTTACATTAAGTTTTGATGATATTAACATGTATGTCCTTCACATAAGGAGCATTTATAGATTTACCCATCAGCCTGATAAAATGATAAATGGTAGGTAAAACAAAAGAGACAGAGTCAGACCATTTGTCACTTAGGAGTTACCAGACTTCATCTATGAAAAAGGGAATTTTTTGGACCAAGTACCCGAGATCCAGGGACTCTTGCTGGGAGGAACGAGCCCTTCTGTCTTCTGTTTCTCTTGCTTTGGTGCATTAAATAGAAACTAACCCTTTCATGGCTATTAAAAAGAGTATTCTGCCACCTTGTAAACCCTCCTCTCAAGGACTAGTGAGATTCTGGGAGTGTGACCTCATTCCTTCATTTTGTGGCAACGTGGGGCTGGGTTACTGTCCACATTTGGCCACCCCATCTTCTCAGCCTACACTGCCCAAGGCTTTCCCAGCCAGTGAGCCTCCCACCCCCAGCTCAGCCCCCATCCCCACAGGATACTAAGCCTGGACAAATTAGCCAAGCCAAAGCAACATTGAAGGAAAAGCCCAGTTTTGTCCTTATGGCTAAGCCGCATCCTCCAATTCAGCTTTACCTGAAATAAAATTGATCATTGAATTTTAATCTATTGATACTTTAGTTCCTCTCTTGCTCTTATTCAGAAGCTATAGGGGGAAGGGTAATTAGTTGGCATTCTCAAACTCAAAAGTGACTACTAAGGATAGGAAAATCTGATGACTATTGCAGAAGAAAAAGTGCATGGCTGAATGTTTCTGGAGTCTATTTGCAAATCCACTCTAAACCACTTTTGAACTACCAGCTAAACTTCTTCCTACCTGCCTGTTCTATAATGAACTGAGTACTTGACATATATACCTTTGTTTCATCTTGTCATAGTTATGAAATATTTGGCTTCCCCAGTGGCTCAGTGTGTAGAGAATTCACCTGCAATGCAGGAGACATGAAAGACATGGGTTCAATCCCTGTCTTAAACATAAACCTTTAACTTAAAGGAAATAAATATTCATACAATAATCAAAAAATATTTAGAGCTAGACACTAGGAATGCAACAAGAATAAAATTTGTAAAATCAGAAAATTATAATCAAGTAATTTAATTGAAAAACCAAATACCTGATGGGAGATTTTAGGAAATGATAGCAAGGGGGGATCATGAGACAGTGAGTTTGCTGAACTTCTCCAATTAAAGAAATGAGAGCCGTTTACCTCATTCTAAAATGGAAATTTCATGACTTGAGAAGCCTGTGGATGATAGGGCTGGAAATTGTCATCACTCAGTAAATAAATCCCCTCCCATCCCTTTGGTCCTCTATCCATGCCCTCTCCTTCTCTCACGTCCTCTCCTTTCCTTTTTGATACACAGTGGTTGAATGATCTCTAGTATAGTTAAACTACATGGCACATTTCAACCAATTCAGCCTGTTTTATGAAAAAGGAAAATAATAAAGGAGGAAAGAAGAAAATTTTTAATTTGAACTTACTCTTGAATTAAATATTTGAGGTAACTTGCAATAAAACCACAATTTAAAATAAATTTGGGTGTAGGTGGGTGGAGCAAATATGGTATAATTCTATATGAAAATGTAGTAATACTCTATATTTTTATTTTAATGGAATTAAATTTTTTCTGACCTTAAAATAGAAAATGAATACTTCGAGTGTTTTTTTTTTTTCTTTTAATTCAGAAAACTAATCAAAACACACCCAAATGAAGGAAGAAGATAATTCTACCAGAAACATGATGCGAATAGAGTTGATACACTTGAACGTTAAATCTAAATCTGGGCTTCCTGGAAGTCAGTGTAAACAAGGAAGCAGGTTGGGATATATAGATCTCATTTTTTAAATTAAATTTCTATCACTTCATAAGAAAATATCCTTTCCCAGGCACCAAATCTCAGAGAAGACATGCTATTAAAAGCACTTATCACCTTCAATAGGCTTCTCTGGTGGCTGAGAAGGTAAAGAATCTTCCTGCAATGCAGGAGATCCGGGTTTGATCCCTGAGTTGGGAAAATCCCCTGGAGAAGGGCATGGCAACCCACTCCAGTATTCTTGCCTGGAGAATCCCATGGACAGAGGAGCCTGGTGGGCTACATTCAGGGGGTCGCGAAGCATTGAACATGACTGAGCAACTAAGCACCGTCGATAAATACTTCTTAGTAGATGCTATTTGTCTGTCATTCTGTATTTTGTGGAATGAAAAGAGTTACCCTTGCAGCCTCTTGAGGGGTGAAAGCAATGGGGTACCAGAGAAGGAGCCTTCTGAATGCTGGAGTCAGTAACAGAAGAATCAGAAGAGGATTCTGGGAGTCGAGCAACCAAGGAAAGTCTGGCCAGAAAATGGTTGAGGAATGTATGGAGTGGGTCCAGGACTAGGAGATGTGCTGGGCAGAGAAGCACAGGATCCAGGAGCCAAATCTCATGCACTTTCATCAGGCATTCACTGTGCACCATGCACAGGGTACAGGGATACGAAAGCATAAGAAACGACTCTGCCTTCCAGAGGCTCATGGCCTAGAACACGAAGGACAGACAAACAAGTGCAACCCATGGCTAAAGGGCCATAACGTAGAGAACACTGAGCTAGTACACAGAGCAGGGGGCAACTGCGTCCACTTAGAGGGAGTGAGGCCTGAGAGAGGCTTGGAAGGATGAGCAGGAAGCCGCCAGGTGAACAGGGAAAGAAGGCCAGGCTTATTCCCTACTCATCCTTTGGGTTCCCAGTTTGGTCGTCACTTTCCCTGGCTGTCAAAGTTAAGGTTGTGGGCTCCTGCTCTGTGCTCCCACAACCACCTCTGCCTATCCTGTGGTGATCATATGCGTTTTCACTGTCTTCCTCACTTGCTGGGAGCCCCATAAAAGAAGACATCTGGCCAGTGGTTATCACCACTCTCATGCCCCAGCTTGAACCCAGTGCTGGGCACCTAACTGCATTCCTTCAGCACTTTCTAAGAGAATTGATCAAGGGCATGAGCCATTAGAAAGAGGAAATGGTAAGCCAGAAAGAAAAACACCAATACACTATACTAATGCATATATACGGAATTTAGAAAGACAGTAACGATAACCCTGTATGCAAGACAGCAAAAGAGACACAGATGTATAGAACAGTCTTTTGGACTCTGTGGGAGATGGAGAGGGTGGGATGATTTGGGAGAATGGCATTGAAACGTGTATAATATCATATAAGAAACGAATCGCCAGTCCAGGTTCGATGCAGGATACAGGATGCTTGGGGCTGGTGCACTGGGATGACCCAGAGGGATGGTACGGGGAGGGAGGTGGGAGGGGGGTTCAGGATTGGGAACACGTGTACACCCGTGGCAGATTCATGTTGATGTATGGCAAAACCAATACAATACTGTAAAGTAATTAGCCTCCAATTGAAATAAATAAACTTAAATTAAAAAAAAAAAAGAGGAAATGGATTATAGCTGGAACAGACATGAGTGTGGGAGAGAGAACAGTAAGAGATGAGCTTGGAAAAGAGGTCAAGGACCTTGAATGGCAGGCCCAGAAGTTGGAACTATATTCTTTATGTGGCTAAAGCCACTGACATAGATACTTCGGTAAATGGCCATGAACTGATTTACATTTTAAGATCACCACTTTCGATCTGGCCACAGCACAAGAGACAAGTTGAGGAAGAGTGGCTCTAGAAGCAACAAGACCAGGTTAAACGTGTGTCCAAGGTGAGTCATTCTTTTTTTAAAACTTTTTATAATTTTGTTTATATAAGTTCAATGTCATTACAACATCCTGCCAATGCAGCAATAACATGTTACTGCAAGAAGTCCCTTAGCAGAAACGTAAGTGACAAAACTAGGATTTGAATCCAGATTTTCTGGATCCAGCTTTTCCTTCTTTGTTTTTCCAAGCCCTTTTATTTAGTTAGTTATTTACTATTGAATTGTCATCAGCATGCAATTTTATATTAATTTTAGGTGTGTAACGTAGTGATTTAATACTTTTCTACGTTAAGGAACAATCACCAGGATAAACCTAGTTACCATCTGTCACATACAGAGTTATTGCAATATCATTGACTCTATTCCCTATGCTGCACATTAGATCCCATGACTTATTTTACAGTTGGAAGTAAGGATGCCTCACTTTTAAGAAAGCTTAGCTTATTAATCAAATTACTAGGATCAACCTGAGTTCAGAAAAGAATATATATGTGTGTGCTGTGATAGAGGTGAAATTGATTGTCATTGCAAGGACAGAAAAAGGAAAATGATATATTTTTGAAGTATAATATGTAAAAACAAAAATAGAAACCAGGCCAAATCTTTCTCAGATTGGCTGGAGAAGCAAAATCTGGACAAATACAGGTTATAAGATATCTGCTTAAAATAAAATGACATGGAATAGTTGAAAATATAGAGATGGGCAAATACCAGGAAATACAAAGCCACTGTGGTACCCATGGGCAGGTAAATATCAGGCAAGTAAAACTGTGGGAAAAGAAAGTGATTTTGCAATACTCCTTAACATTAATACAATTTACCATTTGGATACGACTGATGAGAATAATACCTGATGTCTCTGCAAACTGGTTAAGGACTTTTCACCGGAATCTGACCAGCCGGCACCCTGACTCTAGACTTCCAGGCTCCAGACTGTGAGAAATAAAGTTCTCATAAGCCACCCAATCAGTGGAATTTTGTTATAGCAACCTGAACAGACTAACACACATGGTTTTTAGCCCACTTTCAATAAATAAACTCTGGTTTGATGGTGCTCCATTTAAAATGTCACTTGAAGCCAATCACAGTTTTCTAAAACTGTGACAGTCTAGCAAGTAAGATCTTACTGAACTTGCAGAGGATTCTTACAGAATTAAATCTTAAGAACATAATCAATTTTTATTTTATTTTCATTTTACTTCATTTCATTTCACTTCATTTCATTTTTGGAACCAAGTAATGCTATTGACCAAAAATTCTAAGAGATTTAGCAACATCTGATGCTACTAAATATAATCTTTAAAAACAAAAGCACAAAATATGATACCAGGAAAAAACATACATGAGAGAGAGAGAGAAAATGAGAATGTACATGTGTGTTGAGGAAAAGTCCAACTTTGGAGCAATGTCACGGTTATGCAGTTGTTAAGAATATATAAGCTGTGAAAATTCATCAACTTCCAGTTCCAAAGCTTCCTAGCCATGTGACCTAGTTATTTCCTGGTTTGTAACACTTTGTCTATACAATTCCTTTATAGCAACTATTGAAGGATTATTTCAAATCATGTTCATAAGCTTCACAGGACAATATCTTCAGTATAGTAAATACTCAAAAAATACTAAGTAGTAAATACTCATAGCTAGACCTTTCTGATACCAAAAAAATGAAACACATGTCCATTTGAATCCTTTCAAGCTTGAGTTTGAATCAAGCCACACTCTACTCCTCTTTCTAGGCTAGCTGATGACCATGTGGATCTTTCTACTGTATCATTCGCACTTTTCCCTCATGAATCGCTACTGTCTTATTTCCACTGTTTGGATCTTACCTCCACTTTCCTGTGTGGTAGTGGTGATGTTGAACAAATGGACCATACCCTGGATGTTACCTAGACAACTAGGATCAGTGGCCCAACCAGCAGAAAGAAAGCTAAAAATGGAAACTAAGTCAGCATACTTAGAAGTCAGGCAGAACCAACGAGAGCAAGGTCAGAAGTGAGACCATTCCTTCTCAAGACTGGATTTTGCATTTTTCTGTTTACATTTGGAAAAGAGAAATCTTCTATCACCGCAGAATGCAAAATGGAAGACGGAATAAGAGAAGGATGGGAGTGGCGTTTTGTATCCCAGCAGAGCCTGCTGTGGGGCAGTATCGCTGCGTTGGTGCATAATTTTGCCAGCTTCATGCAGCTCTCCAAGAGCAAGCGCCTAAGGCTGACGCTGCCTCTGGAGAGGAAGGCCAGGTCACACCATCCCTTCTGCCCTGTAATGGGCTATCTGTTTCCCACACCCACTGTGAGAGGAGTGAGGAGAAATGAACAGGCGTACGTGCAATTTCGTTGGCCCAAGTCATTTCAACATCTGTAAAGCAACCAAGAATTCATCCATCACAAAATAAAGTCATTATCAAAGCAGCTGTTACCCAGACATGACTCTCAGCTGGGGCGGTGGGAGAGCAATTTATCTCTTAGCAGCAGCTTGCCAACATCTAACTTGAAATTTACAGAGGAGAAATCCTCAGCATACAAGGTTCGGGAAGACACGTTGAAAACAACTCTTCAAATTCTTCTGAAACTATGTCTATTATTTTTCAATTTATCAAATACTCATTAAAAATCTGGAATATTCGGGAGCATGTATATAGGGGAAAAAATGAGTTCTAATCAAGATAACCAGCATTAATATTTTAATATATGCCCCTTCCAGGCTTTTATCCATATATTAGATAGATAAATGATAGTTAATAGATAAATAAACAGATACTGTGTAATTCCACACATCTGTAAGTGTTTGTATAGTCAACTGAATGGAGTCAGCTAGGGAAAATAAGTCTATCCATACAAGTGTCCTTAGTGTAGCCAGGTTTCCTTGAGGTCTCATCTAGTGATTCTACTTAGCTTCTTTTAATGTTTGGTATCTCATTTCATATGGTCACTCCCCTGGTCGGTCTGGGCATCCTCAACTTCACACACCAGGATACGTTTCCTATACATATGCTTCTACGCTTCTCAGCATCCAGTATGAACAGAGGAGAAGGATAATAAATTCAAGTAAATCCTATATATCAAATGGGGAAAAGTCGAAGGAGGTACTGCAAATCAAAAGGAAATGAGACAATGTAGGATGTTAGAGAAGTGCTAACAGAGCCCAACTTCACCAAAGAGGAAAGAAATACAGGCAAAGTCATGCTGAATTGAAATCTTCCCCTGACATTCAACAATAAGAGCAATCCCATTGGAGTATTTTTCCCAACTGTCTTTCAAACCTTCTCTATGAGAAAGAAAGATGTATAAGGCACATGCCTTACATTCAGGGAACTCTCAAATGAGAGTATATACCATCCTCTAGGTTCAAGTTTTCAACCTGGGCGCTACTGATTTTTAGGGCAAGATGGAGGAGCCTGGTAGGCTGTAGTCCATGGGGTCACTAAGAGTCAGACACGACTGAACGACTTCCCTTTCACTTTTCACTTTCATGCATTGGAGAAGGAAATGGCAACCCACTCCAGTGTTCTTGCCTCGAGAATCCCAGGGACGGGGGAGCCTGGTGGGCTGCCGTCTATGGGGTCGGGTCGCACAGAGTCGGACACGACTGAAGCGACTTAGCAGCAGCAGCAGCAGCAGCAGCAGCAGCAGCAGCAATCCTTTGTTATGTGGGGCTGCCCCATACTTTGTAGGATGTTTAGCAGCTTCCCTGGACTCATTAAATTCTAGTAGTACCTGTCCCTCTCCCCGGCAAGTTGCAAAAACCAAAAATGTCTCCAGATATTACCAAATGTCCCTTGGGTGGGCCAAAAATTGAGATTCTCCCCAGTTGAGAATCACTAAACTAGATATAGGGGTTGAGGACAGGGGGATATTCTGCTGCTGCTGACATCAAACTAATTCTATTTTCAAATGATTTAAAAATTCCAGCAGCAATGTCCCTAGGGACAGTAAGCTGAGCACACCCAGAGCCATTTGGGTTTGGGAAAGAGAAAGGAAATAAAGATGGGTTTACACACTTTATTTATTTTAAACCTCTCGACAGTCTTTCAGGTGAGCATTGTTCCCTCACTTTACAGGTGAGAAAACCGAGACTCAAAGAGGATAAGTAACTTGCCCAGGACCACAGAGCAGGTATATAGAGTGCTCCCTACACCAGAATGCTGTATCCAGCCAAAAAATAAGAATTCCTAGAGGTGGAGAAAGGAAAACATGCAAATTCTGAATTTGTACATTTAAAATAAAAAAAACCTGGTGCATGAGATGGGCCTGAAGGAAGTCTTGAGTGACTTCAAAAACTAAGTGATTCCAAAGAGATTTTGCTCATTCTGAAATGGTTTGTTTAGAATTACTTTGTCAGCAAAATTGTCGTGGCAGTTATTTTGTCTACTGATTGGGCCCTGCAATTAAGCCTCCTTGATGAAGGCATGTTAAGGCTAATTTTAAATCTGATTATTGTCAGCATGACATCCACTTGGAGCTGCTTTTCAAACAAGAGACAGTGTTTTCCTAAAGATGTCAGTGTCAGAATTTGTTGCCAGAAGTTTCTGCAACCACATATTCATCTCCCACCCCTGTAACCCTCTCCAGATACTATCAGTTCACAGCATCTTTAACTCAAAGTGCTTTGATGTGAGCTAAGTCCAGAGCTTCTCTTGGGAGCCCAGAAACACAGTGGTGTATAAGCATTGGCCTGATTCAGAGAACATCGGAAGATTGAGAATCTAATCAGGTTAGTAAGAGAAAAGGCTCTGGGCCATGTTCTGCAGTCCCTTGACTTGAAGCCTCTTTCATTAAAAGCAGTAATATGTGATTTGTGCTGCCTCTGCTCTATTGTGGGAGGATAAAGATAAGAGGGATTGACTATTGTTGTTGTTTAGTTGCTAAGTTGTGTCCAACTCTTTGTGACCCCAAGGATGGTAGTTCACCAGGCTCCTTCTGTCCATAGGATTACCCAAGCAAGAACACTGGAGTGAGTTGCCATTTCCTTCTCCAGGGGATATTCCCAACCCAGAGCTCAAACCCACATCTCCTGCATTGGCAGGTGGATTCTTTACTGCTGAGCCACCACACCAGGAAAGCCAGAGGGATTGATAATGATTACTAAAAAGTCTCTTGGCTCCAAGCATTCTGTTATCTCTCAGAGCTTTTTGTCTTCCTTTGAATAAAACACATGTTAAGCAAGAGAGGAACTCTGAAGACTGTCTTTCTAGACTGTATTCAATAATGGAGAGGCTGACTGTCCACCTCTGCTACTTAAGATGACAGCACATCAGAAAAGCATGCCAAGTAGGGTGGCACTGAGCACAGCTAGTGCTGTGGAATTAATTCTGGCATCTGCACATCTGCCTGGGTCCAGTGCTAACCAATCTTTTCTCTGATGCTCAGTTTTCCCAGTTCCTCTTTACCCTCGCCTTTGAGATTGTATACATCTCTGCAAGCTACTGTTTTCATGAATTCCCAGCTCCAAAGCAAAAAACAGAAAACCCTTGCTTATCTCTTCACACCAATTTCACTTACAATGAAGGTTTGTAAAGTGCAGACAGGATGAAGATAGAACAGAGATGCGGGAGATAAAAGAGGCAGCACTCGGTAACCCGTTGGTTGTAGGGGTGAACACGAGGAAGCAGTCCAGAGTGACTGAAGTGGCTTGCTTTACTGATCAGGGCAATGGTTACACATTAAACAGCAGAGTGAACTTGGACTGGGAGGAACACATTCGGGGGAAGATGGGTGACTCAATCTCAATTTAGGTCCTGGAGGTTTGAAAACCCAGGGCCACCCCAGGACCTGTGCCAGGAGAGAAGATTGCCACAATCCCAATTGCTTGAACAAGCTGGACCCCTGCTCCATTGTCTACACAAATCAGAGAAGGTGACCTGAAAGAAAATGACAAGCCATGGTCTTAAAGAAAGATTTTTAGTGGTGGGGGGAAATAAGAGAGGAAGGAGGCTACTGGTTTCTTCCTTGAAGGTACAGACCCACCAAAACTTGACCTTGACAAAAGGGACCTGGTCTTCAAGTTCTGAAACAGTGTCTGGACTGCAGATCTAGTCTCCAAAGCTCAGTGATGCAGACCCTCACTCTCACTGCTGAAAGATTCCTACCTGGCTTCCCTCAGCTCAGTTGGTAAAGAATCGCCTGCAATGTGGGAGACCTGGGTTTGATCCCTGGGTTGAGAAGACCCCCTGGAGAAGGGAAAGACCACCCACTCCGACATTCTGGCCTGGACAGTTCCTTGGACTGTATAGTCCATGGGGTCGCAAGGAATGGTACACAGCTGAGTGACTTTCACTTTCACTTTGAGGCCCGGAAGAGTCCACAGTCGGCCCTAGCAGCAAATTACTTGTTTGCTTATGCTTTTTGCTTTTCATATTATTATTGTTATTTTTAATATCTCAACTTTAAAATGGCTTTTTCTTATGTCATTTTGGGGATGTCATCTCCAGGGAAGATGCCCTGGAGAAGGAAATGGCAACCCAGTATTCTTGCCTGGGAAATCCCATGAGCAGAGGAGCCTGGAAGGCTACAGTCAGTCCACAGGGTCCCAAAAGACTCAGACACAACTCAGCAAGTAAATAACAGCAAGTCTTATTTAATTGCTTTCCCATTCAACATTTAACCTTCTGAGCTCAGAGTGTCCCCTTTTATTATTTTTCCTTGTTTTTAATTTTAACATTCTACCTTACATTACATTATATAAACTTGGTTTTGTTTTGATTTTCATTTCAGCTTTTGAGCAGAAGATTTTATTTCAATTGTTTAAATTTCTATCTCCAAACCTTCCCTTTGCATGTTTGAATTTTTACTTTAATCATTTTATTGATTCATAAAGAAATGTTTTCTTTTATTCATTTTCAAATTTTCTACCTTAAATTTTTAGCCCATCTCTAACAGTCATTTTCTTACAAGGTTTTCTCTTTTTCATTTATTCTTAACATTGTCTGTCGTTGCTCCTGCTGTTTGTTGTTGTTTTCCTCGTTGTTGCATTAAGGTCTTGGAAAAAATTCCCCTATTTCCTGTGAAAAACAGATTAGACATCTTTTCCCTTCTAACTGTATACCTTACCTCCTTTCTTTCTGCCCTTGCAAAATTTTGCCATATAGGTTTTTCAAAGTGAATTCTAAAACAATTCTAAAGTAAGTTAGATGTGCAAATGCACCCATGCGTGTACACACACACACACACACACACACACACCCTCTTACCTTATAAAATGAAATCCCTTCCCAGTCAAGAAAGCTGCTTTTGCAGATACACATCTGAACAGTTGGAATGATGTGTCACTTCAACACATTACAAGGAGGCATGGGATTGATAATCTTTGACTCCAAAGAATTCAAAGGATAATAGAGTAGAGAGATTTCAATGGTCTGCTCTGCAGACCACTTGCATCAATATCTTTGAGATTTTTGTAAAACAATCTAGGCCCCATTTCCATTTTTAACAGGTTTCTCAGATGATCACTTATATTAAAATTTGAGAACAAGTGCTTTGTTGTACTAAAATTTATCCATCTGTATCTGCATAATAGACATATACAAAGCCACTGAAGTTATTATGAATAATGGTTACTTCTGAGAAGTGAGACAGAATGGTGGGGCAAAATAATTTTTTAAATAATAAATATTTGCTACATTTATAACAATAGTTTTAATTAAATAATTTTTAAAGTTATTACACGCTCCTTTGGATGTTTTCCTATGCTGTCTGAATCTCTTTTGACTTTAAGATAGAAAGTAGAACAAGTTACAAGTACATAGCCTCTAAAATACTGACACTGTCTCCTGCTACATTAAGACAGATGTTGGAAATTCACTTTAGGAAATTCACCTGCTCTGGCCCTGTGGTGTTCCTCTTCAAAGAACTGGAATCTAAACAAGGAGGGGTGAGGTTGCTAGTTTCTCTTCCTTCCACTCCTTTCACTTAGCTTCTATGTGTCTACAGCATGGAGATCAAACATTTGGCAGAGAATTCATTGGTGCAAATGAGTGAAGATGTCCTTGTTTTAACACTCCAGTACTTTCATTGTCCTGTTTCCAAATATTTATTTACACAGCTCCATGCCACTTCAAGAGGGATTTCCGGATCAGAGCTAGCCAGCTGACTTTAATCAGTCAAGGCCAAAAGCTTGTCAATGTTGTCTTTAGGGATGTTAGCCAGGGTCAGGCCCTGAGCAACTGGGATAAGAATAGCTAGAAGACTGAGGAGGGCAAGAGAAAAGGGAAGAGACAGGACATGCTGTCACATACTTGGTGGACTACTTGGATTAGTGACTTTGGCATGTCTCCGTCAGTATCTATGAAATTCTATTATCAACATTCCTCTAACTCCAGGGAACATGTGTGGGGATGGGGAAGAGGGGAGCAGGTTGACTCCCTCAGACTCTGTGCCCAGAATTGTTCTTGGGTGTTGGAAGGCCCTGCCTCCACCCCTCTTTGCTCTTTCCTTATTGTTTGGGCATTTAATATGAATAAACATCTCTAATTATCTCTTTAGGATAGACTCCTAGAAGTAGGATTACTAGGTCAAAGAGTATGAACAAATTTGAGAATCTTAATGTATGTCTATTCAATTAGACAAGTGTTAGCTTTTTCCCACTGGATAATCTATTATAGAAAAACATTCTATAACGCGGGCTTTCCCGATGGCTTAGTGGTAAAGAACCTGCCTGCCAATGCAGGAGCCTCAGGAGATGAGGGTTTGATCCCTGGCTCTGGAGGATCCCCTGGAGAAGGAAATGGCAACCCATTCCAGTATTCTTGCCTGCAGAATCCCATGGACAGAGGAGCCTGGAGGGCTGTAGTCCATAGGGTCACAAAGAGTCGGACACGACTGAAGCAACTTAGCACACACACACACATTCTGTAACACATATGTTTATGGGCATATTAATATAAATTTTTAGAAAGAGCAAGGACTTCCCTGACAATCCAGTGGTTAAGAATCTGACTTCCAATGCAGGGGATGTGGGTTCAATCCCTGGTTCGGGAACTAAGATCCCACATGCCATGGAGGAAATAAGCCCATGTGCTTCAGCTACTGAGCCCACACACTCCTGAGCCACAATGAAGACCCAGCACAGCCAAAGAAAAAAGAGCAGAGCAGAGCTTTAGTGCTTGTCACTGTACATAACACTTAACTCCCCTCAATCTACTGGTTTAGCTTTGAATATTTAAAACAGTTTGGTGATCCACAAAGCTTTCAATGATAATGCCACACTCTATGTAAAATAAAAATTTAAGATTCCTGACCCAGAATAGTCAAACTAATGTGGAATCTACAGTTTGAATGAGTTGGACAGATTGTGTCAGATAATCAATAACTTAAAGGACCCATGTGTCTTGATGGTTGTAGAAAAGCCAATACTCCAGAGGATTTTAAAAAATTGAGATGTATTTCACACATGATAAGATTCTTAAAAAAAATTTTTTTAATTTATATTTGGCTGCCCTGGGTCTTCACTGCTGCAAGTGGGCCATCTTTAGCAGTGGGGGCTACTCTCTGGTTGCAGTGTGCCAGCTTCTCATTGTGAGGGCTTCTCTTGTTGCGGAGCACAGGCTCTAGGAACAGGGGTTTCAGTAGTTGCAGTAGGTGGGCTCAGTATGGACCATGGGCTTAGTTGCTCTGCAGTGTGTGGGATCTTCCTGGATCGGGGATTGAACTGGTGTCTGCTGCATTACAAGGTGGATTCTCAGCCAGTGGACCACCAGGAAAGCCCAGATTCTTCTTCTTTTCTTTTTTTTTTTTTAGGTGTACAATTCAGTGATTTTTAGTATATTCACAAAGTTGTGCAATACCATTATCTAAGTCTAGAATATTTTCAGTGCTCCACAAAAAGATTCCGTACCCATATCATAAGTCACTCTCCACTTGTCCTGCCTCCAGCCCATAGCAACCACTAATCTGCTTCCAGTCTGTATGGATTTGGTCATTCTGGACATTTGATATGAATAGAAATATGCATATTTTGTGACTGGCCTTTTGTGACTGGCTTCTTTCACTTAGCAGAGTATTTTCAAGGTTCATCCCTGTTGCAGCATGTGTCAGAATTTCATTTCTTTTTATGACTGAATAGTATTCCATTGCATGAATCCACCACATTTTGGTTTTCCATTCATCTATGGAGGGTTTTTAATGTTAACTTTTAATTTATTATGGAATACACCTGGGAAAGATTATACTAATGTTTATTGTACACATCGATCAATCTTTATCAAGTGAGCAACCAGCACTCAGATTGTGAAACAGAACATTACCAGAACTTCAAAAGCCCCATGAACCCCTTTCCAGTCCCTTGTCACCTCAAAATACAGCCATTATCTTTATTTCTAACTCTGCAGATTAGTTTTGCCTGTTTTTGAAATTTGTACAAGTGAAATCCTACACTACGTTGTCTTTTGTGTCTGGTTTCTTTCACTCAACTCTATTTTTGTGAGATTCATTTGTGTTGTGGCATATAATTATAGGCAATCATTTCTCAATACTGTATGGTTTTCCATTGTGCAGATACTATAGTTGATGGATATTTGGGTTTCAGTTTTTGGTATTGCTGGGAATACCAGAGCACCTGATCTGCCTCTTGAGAAATTTGTATGCAGGTCAGGAAGCAACAGTTAGAACTGGACATGGAACAACAGACTGGTTCCAAATAGGAAAAGGAGTTCGTCAAGGCTGTATATTGTCACCCTGTTTAGTTAACTTATATGCAGAGTACATCATGAGAAACGCTGGGCTGGAAGATGTGCAAGCTGGAATCAAGATTGCTGGGAGAAATATCAGTAACCTCAGATATGCAGATGACACCACCGTTATGGCAGAAAGTGAAGACAAACTAAAAAGCCTCTTGATGAAAGTGAAAGAGGAGAGTGAAAAAGTTGGCTTAAAGCTCAACTTTCAGAAAACGAAGATCATGGCATCCGGTCCCACCACTTCATGGGAAATAGATGGGGAAACAGTGGAAACAGTGTCAGACTTTATTTTTCTGGGCTCCAATATCACTACAGATGGTGACTGCAGCCATGAAATTAAAAGACGCTTACTCCTTGGAAGGAAAGTTATGACCAACTTAGATAGCATATTCAAAAGCAGAGACATTACTTTGCCAACAAATGTCCGTCTAGTCAAGGCTATGGTTTTTCCTATGGTCATGTATGGATGTGAGAGTTGGACTGTGAAGAAGGCTGAGCACCGAAGAATTGATGCTTTTGAACTGTGGTGTTGGAGAAGACTCTTGAGAGTCCCTTGGACTGCAAGGAGATCCAACCAGTCCATTCTGAAGGAGATCAGCCCTGAGATTTCTTTGGAAGGAATGATGCTAAAGCTGAAACTCCAGTACTTTGGCCACCTCATGGGAAGAGTTGACTCATTGGAAAAGACTCTGATGCTGGGAGGGATTGTGGGCAGGAGGAGAAGGGGACGACAGAGGATGAGATGGCTGGATGGCATCACTGACTCGATGGACGTGAGTGTGGGTGAACTCCGGGAGTTGGTGATGGACAGGGAGGCCTGGCGTGCTGCGATTCATGGGGTCGCAAAGAGTCGGACACGACTGAGCGACTGATCTGATCTGATAGTGCTTACTGTCTCTTGGTGAATATATGTGCACATTTCTGTTGGTTATATGTCTAGGAGTGGAATTGCTGGCTCATAGGTGTATATACGTTCACTTTAATAGATGCTATGGAATACTTTTCCAAAATTATTATACCAAATTACAGTCTCACCCTCAGTTTATGGGTGTTACCGTGGCTTCACATCCGTGCCAACAGGGCCCATTACCAGTCTTTCTCATTTTCGCCATGCTGGTGGAGGTATACTAGTGTCACACTGTGGTTTTAAACTATTTCCCTAATGACCAATGAAGTTCAGCATCTTTTCATATGGTTATTATCCATTAGAAGCCTTCTGTTTTTGAAGTATCTGTTCAATGTTTAATTTTAATATAGTCCAGATTACAAATGTTTTCCTTTATGGTTTTAATTTATATATGTATCACATTTAAGAAAGTTTTTCCTACACTAAGGTCATGAGATTGTGTTTTAATATACTTGACATTGAAAAGTTACTAATTATCAACATCATACCAAATGGTGAATACATCTCAGTTATGGCCCCATCAGGAAAGGCATATAATGTTTTAAAGATGTCTGAATGGAAAAACGAACAAATCATAATATGCATTTTGCCAATAACAACCTACTTATTTCTGTTAGCCTTTAAAAGAACCCGATCCAGGGTTGTCTCTCAACTTAGTGTTTGTGATTTTATTTCTAATTTCTTTCTAACTTGTCTATCATCCTTATTTGTAGAAACAATTTGTTTTGACTTATTTATCTCTGCATTTGTGTCTAAATATAAACCATATTAGATCATATTTCATGATTCATATAAACCATATCATGATTCTATTGGTCAGTTTGTAACCATCCTGGCAGGAGGAAGAAATTTTCTGGGAAGAACAGCTCAACAATGTTCCAATAGATTTATTTCTCCATCTGAATCCTTCTCAAACATGCCAAGTGTCCTTTCAATTACCAATCTGATGACACTTGGACCATCACTGTAATTTATGTCACAGGGAGTTTAGGGGGCAAGAAAGAGAAATTAGCCAGAATTTCAATGGCAACACACTGTCACATGAAGCAGAAGGACTGCACAGAGGCCAGCTCCTCTCCAAGGGTCATGGTGACTTCACGGCTCACCCTGATATACACAGTATTTGCATCAAGCTAAGAACGATGACTGATTCTGAAACTGCAGCACATGGCAAATGCAAATCTCACTCTTCCCTCCAAATTATCTGCTGCTAAATAATATGACCAGGCAGAGCTGCACACCAGATTGTTGAAAAAGTAATGATTCGTTGGGTGCTCGGAATAGCTGGCCAGCATATCAGAGGGTCTCGCACCCTCACAGAGCACAGCAGCTGTGTCTCCTAAAGATGGGAAGCTTCGTTAAGAAGCATGGAAAGACTCACAGAATGGGACCGAGGGGAGCGTTAGCAACAGCAAGGGAATGAGAGGCAGGGCTCAGAGTGATATGCGCCTGCCCCAGTGGCACTCCTTAATTCACATGGCAGGTGTGGAGTGCTAAGACTGAGGGGCATGAGATTGCTTCCCCAGAGACTTCGGTATGAGAATGACTTGCTCTTGTCTCCAAAACTCTCATTCTTTCAGAGTTGGGAGACACAGATAGATAATGAGCTAAGAGTATAAAAAATGCTTAATAAAAACTACCATGTGTGAAGAGCAGGGAGTTCCACTGTCTAGTGAAGTGAGTAATAGCCTCTCTTTTCTGGGGTGTGAAACAATATTCCAGTAAATCTATCTACAAGAGTATTTCTTCTCGCTCTTCAGAAAGGACACCAAGGATGTTGGAGGGAAGAAAAATGATTAGCAATGTGCCAAGGCAAGCACCTGGATGCTGTGAATTAGCAACCTGCTGAAGGGAAATCTGCTCACCTGGGTACCAACATCTGGGACCTTCCTGACCCAGGAATCGAACCCAGGTCTCCCGCATTGCAGGCAGATGCTTTACCATCTGAGCCACCAGGGACACCCCTAGGAATCCTTAGCAGGTAGGAAAGACACTGTAAGGATAGTATTCCTTTACAGTCACATTTGCCACTGTAGGGCCCTGCTCTTACTCTTTTCTGCCTGGTTTTCTCTTCTCAGGCCCTTCCTAACTCACTCTTTTTCATCCTTAGACTTCTGTTCAAATTCCATTCCTTAGAGAGACCTTCCCCAACCACCTGATCAAGAGATGTTGTCTCACCGCGGCTCTGCATCTAGTCTCATTCAGCTCACATGTTTATTTCTTTGTTTAAATTTTAATTTATTTTTTAATTGAAGCACAGTTGATTTATAATTTTGTAATTTCAAGTGTGCAGCAAAGTGATTCAGATACATTGATAGATAGATATAGATATAGGGCTTTCCTGATGGCTCAGACAGTAAAGAATCTGCCTGCAGTGCAGGAGAACTGAGTTTCATCCCTGGGTCAGGAAGATCCCCTGGAGAAGGGAATGGCAACCCACTCCAGAATCCTTGACTGGAGAACTCCATGGACAGAGCAGCCTGGCGAACATGATTCAGTGATTAAACAACAGCAACAACTATATACATATATAGTTTTTTCATTTGTGTGTATATATATATATAGTAAGTGGTAGTCACTCAAGTCATGTTTGACTCTTTGTGACTCCATGGACTGTAGCCCACCAGGCTCCTCTGTCCATGGGATT
Organism: Bubalus bubalis; assembly: GCF_019923935.1. NCBI lineage: Eukaryota > Metazoa > Chordata > Mammalia > Artiodactyla > Bovidae > Bubalus > Bubalus bubalis. The sequence continues at coordinate 60,121,232 of NC_059164.1, forward strand.
TCCCAGGCAACAGTGGTTGCCATTTCCTTCTCTAGGGGATCTTCTCAACTCAGAAATCGAACCCATGTCTTCTACATTGGCAGATGGATTCTTTACTGTGTGAGCCACCAAGAACCTACATATGTGTGTGTGTGTTTATTTCTTCATGAAAATTATCACTACATGAAAATACTTTTTAAGTTATGTGTTTACTTTTTATGGTCATCAATAACATAAACTGTGTGAGGGTAAGGTCTTTGTCAGTCTTGTTCATGTTTTATTCATGGAGCCTAAAATAAGATCTGGTATTGTAGGTGATTAAATGTTTACCGAGTAAGTGAATCATAGTGACAAAAAGATTAGTCAAGAATTACTGGCCAACATTCTAGAATATAAATTATGTACTTTAAATTGACTAAAGAATCAGCAAATTACAAGTTTCAAAAATAGAGTGTTTTCTGACAATAAGTTTACAGACCCTTCTCATTGTGGAGCTGGCTTGGTTATCAGTTATCTATTGCTTTGAAACAGTTTCAGTATCTTATAGTTTCTAAGGGTCAGGAATTGAAGAGTGGCTTAGCTAGGTGGTTCCTGTTCAAGGTCTCACATGAGGTTACATTACATCCCAGGTGTCATATGGGGCTACAGTCTTTGAAGAACTGACTGAGGCTCAAGGATGCACTTCCAAGACCAGTCACACAGTTCTTAGCAGAAGGTATCAGTTCCTCCCCATAAGGGTCTCCAGGGAACTGCCCACAACCTGGCTCCCCTTGGAGCAAATAGTCCAGGAGAGAGAAAGAGCACAGGCAGAGGAGAGAGTGCCCAAGATAGAAGCTGCAACCTTTCACAACCTAGACTCATAAAAAATAAACCCTGTACAATGTGAGAGGGACTCCCCCAGGGTATAAATATCAGAAAACAGGTGTCATTGAAAACCATCTTGGAAGCTAGATACCCATATGGCAAAGAGTTTTCTCCATTCTGGTCTGGGTCCCTCTTCTGTCCGGATAGTCTAAGATCTGCTGGCCATCTGTGGTAGGTCTTGTTCTATTCTTACTCCAGGATCATTTGCCTTGAGATCAGATGCCTGCTTTGAAGCAAAGTCCTACATCCTCAATTTACGAACTAGTTCACTGTTTACCTTAATTATGCACACTTTCAATGATAGAGATTTTACTTTTCTCCAATACAGCCTGGAAAGCATTAGCCACTAATGTTGGAATTCACTGACCTGCATAAGCAGTGTCATCCATTAATTAAATGACTTTTATTCTAAACTACATTCTGTTGGAAGATGTAGCCTCTCTGCTCAGTTTGTCCTAGGTTTAGCCTCCTCCATAGAGTGGGAAGTGGAATTTATTCTGCTCTCCCTGATACGAGCTGAAGACAGGCCCTGCGGCAGGCACACACATGGATGCTGTAAAATGTCACATCATCCTGTCAGCTTTCTGCAGCGATCAGAAATTTGGTCATTTAATTCATGGTTTAATTAATGGATGACACTGCTTATGCAGGTCAGTGAATTCCAAAGTTGGCTCCTGCTAAGAAACCCCTGGGCAGCTTCTGAAAAATACTCATTGCCTAGATCTCTTTGCAGAAGATTTGGATTCATTTTGTTCATCTTCTTCACTTGAAAGTTCTTCAGATGAGCCTGATCATCAAACAAGTTTGGAAACAGGGCAGGCAAAAATAATAATAGAGAGTAATAAAGAGTCATTAAAACAGTCATATCAGAATTCACATGTGCTAAGACCAAGGTCTTGGAAGCAAATGAGATGCTGCCTGTCCCTGTAACTTCTTACTTGGGTGAAGTCCTGAAGATGGAATTTCCTACTGCACTGGCTTTCCCTCTCTTTCTACTCCCTAAATGCATAATATACATCTTTTCCCTTTCCCTGTAGGGGCAGTAAGACAGAGAAATCAGTTTCATAAATCTCATGAAATGGGTTCTCAACTGTAAAGGGAGTTTTGTTATCAGAATATGGGGACAGGAGAATTAATAAAAACCAATGTGAATGCATACCTTGGAGAAACTGGCAACTACTGACATTGTACAATCATCTCTCCAGCTTGGAAAGAGGAAAAGAGAACAAGTTAAATATTCTACTGCAAGTTGGATGATACCAAGTTTGGAACAATTGAGCAGTGTCACATTGAATCTCTGCTCCTGGGAGGGTGTAATTGTCTTGCATAGAAAATATCTCGGTGCCTGTGGTTCTTTAAAAAAAGGAATGATTTCATCTCCACCTCTAAGCCAGAAATGATTTTTCCCTCCTAAAGGAATTTAAAGCATCCTTCATCTTGTTACAGTATGCCAAGCACGTGGTCATCAGAGCTGAGAGCATGGGGTGTAACAGCCAGAACAGATAATCACAGAATCTACACCCACAGCATCAGCCAAGTGAGTTAAAGCAAGCAATCCCCATTCTAGAAATCAGTGATGAAGATTCAGAATGTAACCATGGTATTAATATCTGTAGGAAACACAGTCAAATGCTAAGACTCTAACTAAGTACTATGACAAAGGAGAACAATTGGTCATCTCCTTTATGAGTCAAGTACGATGTGTAACACCCAGGAAAAGAACTGGCCAAGGATGACTGTATTACTTTCTCAGAGAGAAAAGTAGCCAGGGATTAACATCAGAGTTCTGTGTGTACTTTTGGATAATTAATTATATATACATATGTGTACATGTATGTCAACTATATGTGGTTTCCATTAATGGGGTGGGTTCATCTTTGATCTTCTCCATGCCACCTGAGCTAGAAAGTTCTAGGGCTGCGTGGTGCCTAGCAGACAGTGAGAGTTAGAATTCCAGGGTTCAAACCAAGTGCACACTTTCCCTTCCAGAATTCTATCTTGACAAATCTTATTTCTTTCTGGGAGAGTGCAGCAGTCTCCAACACTACACTACTGCACAAGTCTTTGTAAGACTTCTGTTAATTTTTAATCAGCCAAATTTATACATTTTGAATACAAATTTTCTCTTTAAAAATATCAGATGGCATTTAAATATTTATTTCCTTCAGTGCTTTTTTCTTTGATTTGTTCTAGAAACTGACAAGAACTTGTTAATTCTGTTTATAGGTTTTATAATGAATAATAGATCATTTTTAACAGTGATAATCATTAGATCTATTTATAGAAAATAAATGCAAAGTAAACCATTATTTGTTTCCATAACCTCAATTATTTAATCTAAGCAATGCTGTTACATTCTAAAGAATTGTTCAGTTAGAATTTTTTAAATTTAATCTCTGCTTATGGCTGCTTTTATGAATTCCATTATTTTAGATTGCTTCTTATCTTTTTTAATAAGCATCACATTATTTGCTCTCTTGCTTCTTACAAGCCAGTCTGCATTAATATGTATGAATGTATATCTCTTCATTTCAGCAAATGTAAGTGAACAAGCATGTTATATGCCCATGAACACACATATGCACATGTGTGTGCACATGCACATATGCACACACAAACACACACAATATACTTGTATGGTCACATGCAGAAAAAATATGTCTCCCTTACTCAGTCTTGGAATCCATACAGAACAATAAATTACCAAGGGAAAGAAGAATATTGTCATTGATTTTCTCCAGATCAAATACCATAATTTTTATAACTTAGTTTTTATTTTTTATCAAGGTTAAATATGTATACATATGGAGTTAAATAGTGCAAAATCAAACCAAACAAAAACAATCCCATAGTCATTGCCCACAATCTCAAATTTTTATTTCTAGGAGACTACCTTCTGCAACTTTTTAAACTCCTACTCTTTTTTTTTTTTTACTCATTTATCAATAAATTGGACTTCCTTTGTGGCTCAGCAGTAAATAATCTTCCTGCAATGCAGGAGATGTGAGTTTGTTCCCTGGGTTGGATAGATACCTTGGAGAAGGAAATGGCAACTCACTCCAGTTTTCTTGCCTGGAAAATCCCATGGACAGAGAAGCCTGGTGGGCGATAGTCCATGGAGTCACAGGAGTTGGATGTGACTTAGTGACTAACCACAACTACCACCATGAATAAATTACATACTTTTTTTTTTTTGGAGGCTAATTACTTTACAATATTGTATTGGTTTTGCCATACATTGACATGAATCCGCCACAGTGCATATGTGTTCCTCATCCTGAACTCCCCTCCCACCTACCTCCCCATCCCATCCCTCTGGGTCATCCCAGTGCACCAGCCCCGAGCACCCTGTGTCATGCATCGAACCTGGACTGGTGATTTGTTTCACATATGATAATATACATGTTTCAATGCCATTCTCCCAAACCATCCCACCCTTACCCTCTCCCACAGAGTCCAAAAGACTATTCTATACATCTGTGTCTCTTTCGCTGTCCCCCATACAGGGTTATTGTTACCATCTTTCGGTTTTTCCTGTGGTCATGTATGGATGTGAGAGTTGGACTGTGAAGAAAGCTGAGCGCCGAAGAATTGATGCTTTTGAACTGTGGTGTTGGAGAAGACTCTTGAGAGTCCCTTGGACTGCAAGGGGATCCAACCAGTCCATTCTGAAGGAGATCAGCCCTGGGATTTCTTTGGAAGGAATGATGCTAAAGCTGAAACTCCAGTACTTTGGCCACCTCATGTGAAGAGTTGACTCATTGGAAAAGACTCTGATGCTGGGAGGGATTGTGGGCAGGAGGAGAAGGGGATGACAGAGGATGAGATGGCTGGATGGCATCACTGACTCAATGGACGTGAGTCTCAGTGAACGCCGGGAGTTGGTGATGGACAAGGAGGCCTGGCATGCTACGATTCATGGGGTCGCAGAATCGGACTCAACTGAGCGACTGATCTGATCTGATACTGTATTGGTGTTTTTCTTTCTGGCTTACTTCACTCTGTATAATAGGCTCCAGTTTCATCCACCTCATTAGAACTGATTCAAATGTATTCTTTTTAATGGCTGAGTAATATTCCATTGTGTATATGTACCACAGCTTTCTGATCCATTCATCTGCTGATGGACATCTAGGTTGCTTCCATGTCCTGGCTATTATAAACAGTGCTGCGATGAACATTGGGGGTACACATGTCTCTTTCAATTCTGGTTTCTCTCGGTGTGTATGCCCAGCAGTGGGATTGCTGGGTCGTATGGCAGTTCTATTTCCAGTTTTTTAAGGAATCTCCACACTGTTCTCCATAGTGGCTGTACTAGTTTGCATTCCCACCAACAGTGTGAGAGGGTTCCCTTTTTTCCACGCCCTCTACAGCATTTATTGCTTCTAGACTTTTGGATAGCATCCATTCTGACTGGCATGAAATGGCACCTCATTGTGGTTTTGATTTGCATTTGTCTGATAATGAGTGATGTTGAGCATCTTTTCATGTGTTTGTTAGCCATCTGTATGTCTTCTTTGGAGAAATGTCTGTTTAGTTCTTTGGCCCATTTTTTGATTAGGTCGTTTATTTTTCTGGAATTGAGCTTCAGGAGTTACTTGTATATTTTTGAGATTAATTATTTGTCAGTTGCTTCATTTGCTATTATTTTCTCCCATTCTGAAGGCTGGTCTTTTCACCTTGCTTATAGTTTCCATTGTTGTGCAAAAGCTTTTAATTTAATTAGGTCCGATTGTTTATTTTTGCTTTTATTTCCAATATTCTGGGAGGTGGGTCATAGAGGATCCTGCTGTGAATTATGTCAGAGAGTGTTTTGCCTATGTCTTCCTCTAGGAGTTTTATAGTTTCTGGCCTTACATTTAGATCTTTAATACATTTTGAGTTTATTTTTGTGTATGGTGTTAGAAAGTGTTCTAGTTTCATTTTTTTACAAGTCGTTGACCAGTTTTCCCAGCACCACTTGTTAAAGAGATTGTCTTTTCTCCACTGTATATTTTTGCCTACTTTGTTGAAGATAAGGTGACCATAGGTGCATGGATTTATCTCTGGGCTTTCTATTTTGTTCCATTGATCTATATTTCTGTCTTTGTGCCAGTACCATACTGTCTTGATGACTGTGGCTTTGTACTATAGTCTGAAGTCAGGCAGGTTGATTCCTCCAGTTACATTCTTCTTTCTCAAGATTGCTTTGGCTATTCGAGGTTTTTTTGTATTTCCATACAAATTGTGAATTTATTTGATATAGTTCTGTGAAAAATATCATTGGTAGCTTGATAGGGGGAGAAGGCAATGGCACCCCACTCCAGTACTCTTGCCTGGAAAATCCCATGGATGAATAAACCTGGTGGGCTGCAGTCCATAGGGTTGCTAAGAGTTGGACACTACTGAGCAACTTCACTTTCACTTTTCACTTTCATGTATTGGAGAAGGAAATGGCACCCCACTCCAGTACTCTTGCCTGGAGAATCCCAGGGACAGGGGAGCCTGGTGGGCTGCCATCTATGGGGTCACACAGAGTCAGACATGACTGAAGCAACTTAGCAGCAGCAGCAGAAGCAGCAGCTTGATAGGAATTGCATTGAATTGATAGATTGCTTTGGATAGTATACTCATTTTCACTATATTGATTCTTCCAATCCATGAACATGGTATATTTCTCCATCTATTTGTGTCCTCTTTGATTTCTTTCACCAGTGTTTTATAGTTTTCTATATATAGGTCTTTTGTTTCTTTAGGTAGATATATTCCTAAGTATTTTATTCTTTTCATTGCAATAGTGAATGGAATTGTTTACTTAATTTCTCTTTCTGTTTTCTCATTGTTAGTGTATAGGAATGCAAGGGATTTCTGTGTGTTGATTTTGTATCCTGCAACATTGCTATATTCATTAATTAGCTCTAGTAATTTTCTGGTGGAGTCCTTAGGGTTTTCTATGTAGAGGATCATGTCGTCTGCAAACAGTGAGAGTTTTACTTTTTCTTTTCCAATCTGGATTCCTTTTATTTCTTTTTCTGCTCTGATTGCTGTGGCCAAAACTTCCAAAACTATGTTGAATAGTAGTGGTGAGAGTGGGCACCCTTATCTTGTTCCTGACTTTAGGGGAAATGCTTTCAATTTTTCACCATTGAGGATAATGTTTGCTGTGGGTTTGTCATATATAACTTTTATTATGTTGAGGTATGTTCCTCCTATTCCTGCTTTCTGGAGGGTTTTTATTATAAATGGATGTTGGATTTTGTCAAAGGCTTTCTCTGCATCTATTGAGATAATTGTATGGTTTTTATTTTTCAATTTGTTAATGTGGTGTATTACATTGATTGATTTGAGGATATTGAAGAATCCTTGCATCCCTGGGATAAAGCCCACTTGGTCATGGTGTATGATCTTTTTAATGTGTTGTTGGATTCTGTTTGCTAGAATTTTGTTAAGGATTTTTGCATCTATGTTCATTAGTGATATTAGCCTGTAGTTTTCTTTTTTTTGTGGCATTTTTGTCAGGTTTTGGTTTTAGGATGATGGTGGCCTCATAGAATGAGTTTGGAAGTTTACCTTCCTCTGCAATTTTCTGGAAGAGTTTGAGTAGGATAGGTGTTAGCTCTTCTCTAAATTTTTGGTAGAATTCAGCTGTGAAGCCATCTGGTCCTGGGCTTTTGTTTGCTGGAAGATTTTTTATTACAGTTTCAATTTCCGTGCTTGTGATGGGTCTGTTAAGATTTTCCATTTCTTCATGGTTCAGTTTTGGAAAGTTGTACTTTTCTAAGAATTTGTCTATTTCTTCGCAGTTGTCCATTTTATTGGCATATATTTGCTGATAGTAGTCTCTGATGATCCTTTGTATTTCTGGTTGTCTGTTGTGATCTCTCCATTTTCATTTCTAATTTTGTTGATTTGATTTTTCTCCCTTTGTTTCTTGATGAGTCTGGCTAATGGTTTGTCAATTTTATTTAACTTCTCAAAGAACCAGCTTTTGGCTTTGTTGATTTTTGCTATGGTCTCTTTTGTTTCTTTTGCATTTATTTCTGCCTCAATTTTTAATATTTCTTTCCTTCTACTAACCTTGGGGTTCTTCATTTCTTCCTTTTCTAGTTGCTTTAGGTGTAGAGTTAGGTTATTTATTTGACTTTTCTGTTTCTTGAGGTAAGCCTGTATTGCTATGAACCTTCCCCTTAGCACTGCTTTAACAGTGTCCCATAGGTTTTGGGTTGTTGTGTTTTCATTTTCATTCATTTCTATGCATATTTTGACTTCTTTTTTTATTTCTTCTGTGATTTGTTGGTTATTCAGCAGCGTGTTGTTCAGCCTCCATATGTTGGAATTTTTAATAATTTTTCTCCTGTAATTGAGATCTAATCTTACTGCATAGTGGTCAGAAAAGATGCTTGGAATGATTTTTGAATTTACCAAGGCTAGATATATGGCCCAGAATGTCATCTATCCTGGAGAAGTTTCCATGTACACTTGAGAAAAAGGTGAAATTCATTGTTTTGGGGTGAAATGTCCTATAGATATCAATTAGGTCTAACTGGTCTGTTGTATCATTTAAAGTTTGTACTTCCTTGTTAATTTTCTGTTTACTTGATCTATCCATAGGTGTGAGTGGGGTATTAAAGTCTCTTACTATTATTGTTTTATTATTAATTTCCACTTTCATACTTGTTCAGTTCAGTTCAGTCGTGTCCGACTCTTTGCGACCCCATGAATAGCAGCACGCCAGGCCTCCCTGTCCATCACCAACTCCCGAAGTTCACCCAGTCTCACATCCATCGAGTCAGTGATGCCATCCAGCCATCTCATCCTCTGTCGTCCCCTTCTCCTCTTGCCCACAATCCCTCCCAGCATCAGAGTCTTTTCCAATGAGTCAGCTCTTCGCATGAGGTGGCCAAAGTACTGGAGTTTCAGCTTTAGCATCATTCCCTCCAAAGAAATCCCAGGGCTGATCTCCTTCAGAATGGACTGGTTGGATCTCCTTGCAGTCCAAGGGACTCTCAAGAGTCTTCTCCAATACCACAGTTCAAAAGCATCAATTCTTCAGCGCTCAGCTTTCTTCACAGTCCAACTCTCACATCCATACATGACCACAGGAAAAACCATAGCCTTGACTAGATGAACCTTTGTTGGCAAAGTAATGTCTCTGCTTTTGAATATGCTATCTAGGTTAGTCATAACTTTCCTTCCAAGGAGTAAGCGTCTTTTAATTTCATGGCTGCAGTCATCATCTGCAGTGATTTTGGAGCCCAAAAAAATAAAGTCTGACACTGTTTCCACTGTTTCCCCATCTATTTCCCATGAAGTGATGGGACCAGATGCCATGATCTTCGTTTTCTGAATGTTGAGCTTTAAGCCAACTTTTTCACTCTCCTCTTTCACTTTCATCAAGAGGCTTTTTACTTCCTCTTCACTTTCTGCCATACGGGTGGTTTCATCTGCATATCTGAGGTTATTGATATTTCTCCCGGCAATCTTGATTCCAGCTTGTGTTTCTTCCAGTCCAGCATTTCTCATGATGTACTCTGCATAGAAGTTAAATAAGCAGGGTGACAATATACAGCCTTGACGTACTCCTTTTCCTATTTGGAACCAGTCTGTTGTTCCATGTCCAATTCTAACTGTTGCTTCCTGACCTGTATATGGATTTCTCAAGAGGCAAGTCAGGTGGTCTGGTATTCCCATCTCTTTCAGAATTTTCCACAGTTTATTGTAATCCACACAGTCAAAGGCTTTGGCATAGTCAATAAAGCAGAAATAGATGTTTTTCTGGAAATCTCTTGCTTTTTCCATGATCCAGCAGATGTTGGCAATTTGATCCCTGGTTCCTCTGCCTTTTCAAAAACCAGCTTGAACATCAAGAAGTTAACGGTTCACATATTGCTGAAGCCTGGCTTGGAGAATTTTGAGCATTACTTTACTAGCATGTGAGATGAGTGCAATTGTGCAGTAGTATGAGCATTCTTTGGCACTGCCTTTCTTTGGGATTGGAATGGAAACTGACCTTTTCCAGTCCTGTGGCCACTGCTGAGTTTTCCAAATTTGCTGGCATATTGAGTGCAGCACTTTCACAGCATCATCTTTCAGGATTTGAAATAGCTCCACTGGAATTCCATCACCTCCACTAGCTTTGTTCGTAGTGATGCTTTCTAAGGCCCACTTGACTTCACATTCCAGGATGTGTGGCTCTAGGTCAGTAATCACACCATCATGATTATCTGGGTCATGAATATCTTTTTTGTACAGTTCTTCTATGTATTCTTGCCATCTCTTCTTAATATCGTCTGCTTCTGTTAGGTCCATACCATTTCTGTCCTTTATCGAGCTCATCTTTGCATGAAATGTTCTCTTGGTATCTCTAATTTTCTTGAAGACATCTCTAGTCTTTCCCATTCTGTTGTTTTCCTCTATTTCTTTGCACTGATTGCTGAAGAAGGCTTTCTTATCTCTTCTTGCTATTCTTTGGAACTCTGCATTCAGATGCTTATATCTTTCCTTTTCTCCTTTGCTTTTCGCTTCTCTTCTTTTGTGTTACATATTGCTTCTGTGTTAGGTGCATATATATTTATAATTGTTATATCTTCTTCTTGGTTTGATCCTTTGATCATTAGTAGTGTCCTTGTGTCTTTTCACAGCCTTTGTTTTAAAGTCTATTTTGTCTGATATGAGTATTGCTACTCCCGTTATCTTTTGGTCTCTATTTGTGTGGAATATCTTTTTCTAGCCCTTCACTTTCAGTCTGTATGTGTCCCTTGTTTTGAGGTGGTCTCTTGCAGACAACATATAAAGGGGTCTTCTTTTTGTATCCATTCAGCCAGTCTTTGTCTTTTGTTTGGGGCATTCAGCCCATTTACATTTAAGGTAATTATTGATAAGTATGATCCCTTTGCCATTTACTTTATTGTTTTGGGTTCGAGTTTATACACCCTTTCTGTGTTTCCTGTCTAGAGAAGATCCTTTAGCATTTGTTGGAGAGCTGGTTTGGTGGTGCTGAATTCTCTCAGCTTTTGCTTGTCTGTAAAGCTTTTGATTTCTCCTTCATATTTGAATGAGATCCTTGCTGGGCACAGTAATCTGGGCTGTAGGTTTTTTCTCTTATCACTTCAAATATGTCTTGCCATTCCCTTCTGGTCTGAAGAGTTTCTATTGAAAGATCAGCTGTTATCTTTATGGGAATCCCCTTGTGTGGTATTTGTTGTTTTCCCTCGCTGCTTTTAATATCTGTTCTTTGTGTTTGATCTTTGTTAATTTGATTAATATGCGTCTTGGGGTGTTTTGCCTTGGGTTTATCCTGTTTGGGACTCTCTGGGTTTCTTGGACTTGGGTGACTATTTCCTTCCTTATTTTAGGGAAGTTTTCAACTATTATCTCCCCAAGTATTTTCTCATGGCCTTTCTTTTTGTCTTCTTCTTCTGGGACTCCTATGATTCAAATGTTGGGGCATTTAACATTGTCCCAGAGGTCTCTGAAGTTGTCCTCATTTCTTTTAATTCTTTTTTCTTTTTTCCTCTCTATTTCATTTATTTCTACCATTCTATCTTCTACCTCACTAATCCTATCTTCTGCCCCCTTTACCCTACTGTTGTTTCCCTCCAGAGTGTTTTTTTATCACATTTATTGCATTATTCATTATATATTGACTCTTTTTTATTTCTTCTAGGTCCTTGTTAAACATTTCTTGCATCTTCTCGATCTTTGTCTCCAGGCTATTCATCTGTAACTCCATTTTGTTTTCAAGATTTTGGATCATTTTCATTATCATTATTTGGAATTCTTTATCAGGTCGACTCCCTATCTCTTCCTCTTTTGTTTGGTTTGGTGGGTATTTACCCTGTTCCTTTACCTGCTGGGTATTTCTCTGCCTTTTCATCTTGTTTATATTGCTATGTTTGGGGTGGCCTTTCCGTATTCTGACAGTTTGTGGTTCTTCTTTATTGTGGAGGTTCCTCACTGTGGGTGGGGTTGGACGTGTGGCTTGTCAAGGTTTCCTGGTTAGGGGAGCTTGTGTTGGTGTTCTGGTGGGTGGGGCTGGATTTCTTCTCTCTGGAGTGCACTGAAGTGTCCAGTAATGAGTTTTGAGATGTCAATGGGTTTGGTGTGACTTTGGGCAGCCTGTATATTGAAGCTCAGGGCTATATTCCTGTGTTGCTGGAGAATTTGTGTGGTATGTCTTTCTCTGGAGCTTGTTGGCCCTTGGGTGGTGCTTGGTTTCAGTGTAGGTATGGAGGCATTTGATGAGCTCCTATTGATTAATGTTCCCTGGAGTCAGGAGTTCTCTGGTGTTCTCAGGATTTGGACTTAAGCCTCCTGCCTCTGTTTTTCAGTCATATTCTTACAGCAGCCTCAAGACTTTTCCATCTATACAGCACCGATGATGAAACATTTAGGTTAATGATGTAAAGTTTCTCCACAGTGAGGGACACCTGGAGAGGTACACAGAGTTACATGGAGAAGAGAAGAGGGAGGAAGGAGATAGAGGTGACCAGGAGGAGAAGAGGGGGAATAGAAAGAGGAGAGAGCAAGCTAGCCAGTAATCACTTTCCTATGTGCTCTCCACAGTCTGGATCCCTCAGAGATGTTCACAGAGTTACACAGAGAAGAGAAGATGGAGGAAGGAGAGAGAGAGGTGGCTGGAGGATAAAAGGGGGAATCAAAAGGAGAGAGACAGATCCAGCCAGTAATCAGCTCCCTAAGTGTTCTCCACAGCTTGGAACACACAAAGAGATTCACAGAGTTGAGTAGAGAAGAGAAGGGGGAGGGAGGAAATAGAGGCGACCTGCTGGAGAAAAAAGAGATTCCAAAGGGGAAGAGAGCAATCCAGCCAGTAATCTCGCTCCCAAGTAAAAATGGATACTGAAGATTGGGTTCTTAAAGGTACAAAATTGATAACAAATACCAAAAAGCAAAGATTAAAAATCTAGAGTAGAAGTTAGATTCTCAAAAAACCAGTATTAAAGAAAAAAACAAAGTCACAAAAATTATAAAATATATATATATGAAGTTTGCTTTAAAAATAGGGTCTTTTTTTTTTTTTTTTTGCAAAGTAGCCATGAAATTAAAAGATGCTTACTCCTTGGAAGGAAAGTTATGACCAACCTAGACAGCATATTCAAAAGCAGAGACATTACTTTGTCAACAAAGGTCCATCTAGTCAAGGCTATGGTTTTTCCAGTAGTCATGTATGAATGTGAGAGTTGGACTGTGAAGAAAGCTGAGTGCTGAAGAATTGATGCTTTTGAACTGTGGTGTTGGAGAAGACTCTTGAGAGTCCCTTGGACTGCAAGGAGATCCAACTAGTCCATTCTGAAGGAGATCAGTCCTGGGTGTTCTTTGGAAGGAATGATGCTAAAGCTGAAACTCCAGTACTTTGGCCACCTCATGCACAGAGCTGACTCATTGGAAAAGACTCTGATCCTGGGAGGGATTGGGGGCAGGAAGAAAAGGGGGTGACAGAGGATAAGATGGCTGGATGGGATCACCAACTTGATGGACGTGAGTTTGAGTGAACTCCAGGAGTTGGTGATGGACAGGGAGGCCTGGTGTGCTGCAGTTCATGGGGTCGCAAAGAGTCAGACACGACTGAGCGACTGAACTGAACTGAAGAGTAGGTTATAAAAATGAAAATTAAAGGAGTAATAGAGGACTTAAATTTTTTTTTTAATTTAAAAAATGATAATAGTAAAATATCTATGACTTTCTCTGGTGTTGTTGTGGATGGTGCAGGGTCAGTTCATTTTCAGTTAGTTCCTTGATCCGGCTTACACTTCTCAAGAAATATCTATAGGCCCATTCCTATGTAGTCGGTGCTAACTGCAGGGTTTTAATCTATTGCAACTGTCACTTCCAAAGCGGTCCCCTCTGTTTATTTTACCTTCTGTTTGCTGGCCTCTTCAGTGTCTAATTTCCACCCTGACACAAAGGGGCAGCGGTGGTCATTTTTTTTAGGCTCACTTGTTCAATTGTGCTGTGGGGAGGGAGGAACACTGCAAACAAATATCACTGGCATCTGTGGGGAGTGCTGCCAGTGTCTCGGCCACACTGGGTTTGCCCCTGCTCACGGCTTGTGTGCTTTCCCGGTCAACACTGCTCAGGCTCCAGGTTTCTCTGCCAGGAACTGTCTGAGGCTGGTCCTGGGTTGAGTGCATGTCCCAGGTCAAAGCCTCTCAGGTTCAGGTTCTCAGGTACTCCACAGAAGCGCAGACTTGATTGGGCCTGTGTTTTGTGCCCTTCCCCAGTCCAAGCAGCTCAGGTGACCAGGTGCTTGGGAAGCTGTGACTTCTCACCTCCCCTGTCCCAGCTGTTCGGCTTTTTGGGTGTACAATGGGCACGCCTTCTCAGGCGTGCCGTGTGTCTCCTCTGGGAAGCTGATCTCTGGCTGCGACCCTCCCAGAGGATGTGGACCGTCCAGAATCCCAAGGAATCTTGGTTAGCAATGAAGCCCGCTTGTAGTTCGGTAGATGATGCCTCTCTGGGGCCGCGATGGCCCCCTTCCGGCTCTGGCTGCCCTTGCCTGCCTGTCTCTGGCAGGGGATGGGCCAGTCTGCAGTCGGCTAGCTCAGCTCCATCCTTTTTTCTGTGAGCGGGCCTGGCAGTGTCTTAGGTTAGGGCTTTTTCAGTTCAGTTCAGTTCAGTTCAGTTCAGTTGCCCAGTCGTGTCCAACTCTTTGCAACCCCATGAATCGCAACACACCAGGCCTCCCTGTCCATCACCAACTCCCGGAGTTCACTCAGACTCATGTCCATTGAGTCAGTGATGCCATCCAGCCATCTCATCCTCTGTCGTCCCCTTCTCCTCTTGCCCCCAATCCCTCCCATCATCAGAGTCTTTTCCAATGAGTCAACTCTTCGCATGAGGTGGCCAAAGTACTGGAGTTTCAGCTTTAGCATCATTCTTTCCAAAGAAATCCCAGGGCTGATCTCCTTCAGAATGGACTGGTTGGATCTCCTTGCAGTCCAAGGGACTCTCAAGAGTTTTCTCCAACACCACAGTTCAAAAGCATCAATTCTTCAGCGCTCAGCTTTCTTCACAGTCCAACTCTCACATTCATACATGACCACAGGAAAAACCATAGCCTTGACTAGACGGACCTTTGTTGGCAAAGTAATGTCTCTGCTTTTGAATATGCTATCTAGGTTAGTCATAACTTTCCTTCCAAGGAGTAAGTGTCTTTTAATTTCATGGCTGCAATCACCATCTGCAGTGATTCTGAAGTGCAAAAAAATAAAGTCTGACACTGTTTCCACTGTTTCCCCATCTATTTCCCATGAAGTGATGGGACCAGATGCCATGATCTTAGTTTCCTGAATGTTGAGCTTTAAGCCAACTTTTTCACTCTCCTCTTTCACTTTCATCAAGAGGCTTTTTACTTCCTCTTCACTTTTTGCCATAAGGGTGGTTTCATCTGCATATCTGAGGTTATTGATATTTCTCCCGGCAACCTTGATTCCAGCTTGTGCTTCTCTCAGCCCAGCGTTTCTCATGATGTACTCTGCATATAAGCTAAGTAAGCAGGCTGACAACATACAGCTTTGATGTACTACTTTTCCTATTTGTAACCAGTCTGTTGTTCCATGTCCAGTTCTAACTGTTGCTTCCTGACCTGCATATAGGTTTCTCAAGAGGCAGGTCAGGTGGTCTGGTATTCCCATCTCTTTCAGAATTTTCCACAGTTTATTGTAATCCACACAGTCAAAGGCTTTGGCATAGTCAATAAAGCAGAAATAGATGTTTTTCTGGAAATCTCTTGCTTTTTCCATGATCCAGCAGATGTTGGCAATTTGATCCCTGGTTCCTCTGCCTTTTCAAAAACCAGCTTGAACATCTGGAAGTTCACGATTCACATATTGCTGAAGCCTGGCTTGGAGAATTTTGAGCATTACTTTACTAGCATGTGAGATGAGTGCAATTGTGCAGTAGTATGAGCATTCTTTGGCACTGCCTTTCTTTGGGATTGGAATGGAAACTGACCTTTTCCAGTCCTGTGGCCACTGCTGAGTTTTCCAAATTTGCTGGCATATTGAGTGCAGCACTTTCACAGCATCATCTTTCAGGATTTGAAATAGCTCCACTGGAATTCCATCACCTCCACTAGCTTTGTTCGTAGTGATGCTTTCTAAGGCCCACTTGACTTCACATTCCAGGATGTGTGGCTCTAGGTCAGTGATCACACCATCGTGATTATCTAGGTCGTGAAGATCTTTTTTGTACAGTTCTTCTGTATATTCCTGCCACCTCTTCTTAATATCTTCTACTTCTGTTAGGTCCATACCATTTCTGTCCTTTATCGAGCTCATCTTTGCATGAAATGTTCCCTTGGTATCTCTAATTTTCTTGAAGACATCTCTAGTCTTTCCCATTCTGTTGTTTTCCTCTATTTCTTTGCACTGATTGCTGAAGAAGGCTTTCTTATCTCTTCTTGCTATTCTTTGGAACTCTGCATTCAGATGCTTATATCTTTCCTTTTCTCCTTTGCTTTTCACTTCTCTTCTTTTCACAGCTATTTGTAAGGCCTCTCCAGACAGCCATTCTGCTTTTTGGCATTTCTTTTCCATGGGGATGGTCTTGATCCCTGTCTCCTGTACAGTGTCACAAACCTCCGTCCATAGTTCATCAGGCACTGCGTCTATCAGATCTAGTTCCTTAAATCTATTTCTCACTTCCACTGTATAATCATAAGGGATTTGATTTAAGTCATACCTGAATGGTCTAGTGGTTTTCCCTACTTTCTTCAATTTAAGTCTGAATTTGGCAATAAGGAGCTCATGATCTGAGCCACAGTCAGCTCCTGGTCTTGTTTTTGCTGACTGTATAGAGCTTCTCCATCTTTGGCTACAAAGAATATAATCAATCTGATTTCGGTGTTGACCGTCTGGTGATGCCCATGTGTAGTCTTCTCTTTTGTTGTTGGAAGAGGGTGTTTGCTATGACCAGTGCATTCTCCCGATAAAACCCTTGCTAGCCTTTGCCCTGCTTCATTCCGTATCCCAAGGCCACATTTGCCTGTTACTCTAGGGTTTCTTGACTTCCTACTTTTGCATTCCAGTCCCCTATAATGAAAAGGATATCTTTTTTTTTTTTTTTTTTTTTTTTTTTGCAGGGCTTTTTGCATGATAGCTCTTCCACAGTCTGGTTTGCTATCTCAAGTTAGTTCCCTCAGATTGCCCTTGGGGCATTCAGGCCCGGTTCTTACCCTAAGCAATGCAGCCTGAGCCTCCCCGCCTAGCCCCCATTTGCTAGTGGCAGATGCAAGCGTCTGCGCAGCTTTTCCACTGGGAGTTGCCTTAGGCATGAAATCTGTGGGTTTAAATTATTTATTTATTTTTCCCCACAGTTATATTGCCCTCTGAGGTTCCAAGGCTCGCCACAGATTCGCCTGTAAGAGTGTTTCCTGGTGTTTGGAAACTTCTCTTTTTTAAGACTCCCTTCCCAGGATGGATCTCTGTCCCTCCCTCTTTTGTCTCTCTTTTTATCTTTTATATTTTTTTCCCTACTTCCTTTTGAAGACAATGGCTGCCTTTCTGGGTGCCTGATGTCCTCTGTCAGCATTCAGAAGTTGTTTTGTGGAATTTGTTCAGCGTCCAAATGTTCCTTCGATGAATTTGTGGGGGAGAAAGTGGTCTCCCCATCCTATTCCTCTGCCATCTTAGGACCGCCCCTCAATTACATACCTTTTAAACACTACTTGTGATTTTTTAGTGCTAGGCAGCATAAATTGACTTCTTTCTATGGAAATAAGGATTTAGTTCTTTTTCACTCTTCCTCTCATCTCTCTCTCTGTGCGTGTATGTATGTCGCTCTCTCATACACACACACATTTCTCCTCAAATCCCGATTATACTTGAATGAAAGTTTTATTAATTCAATATTTAATATTAGCATTATAATCACACAAACTGTATTCTAAATGAGTCATATAGGAATATGCACAACTATTGGTTTATAAAATGAATAGCAGGCTTGTTTTTAAATGTAGTTTTCTTTGTGTTTGCCCAGACTGTCAGTTCTCTAAATCTCCTCCCAATACGTCAGACCGCATCAGGAATAATGTCAGTCTCTTCTCCTCCCAAATACCCTCTCAGAGCCCTCATCCTGGCTACTCTTTATTGCCCATTCACAGTGGGCATCTGGACCCAGCTTAAAAAAGACCTAGTTTAAAGAACTTTTCTTTTCCAGAAAAATCAAAGGGTCTTCTGACAACATGTGTGCTGTGCTAAGTCACTTTAGTCATGTCTGACTCTTTGGGACACTATGGACCATAGCCTGCTAGGCTCCTCTGTCCATGGGGTTCACCAGGCATGAATACTGGAGTGAGTTACTGTGCCCTCCTCCAGGGGATCTTCTTGACCTAGGAATCAAACTCATATCTCCTACATTGGCAGGCCAGTTCTTTGCCACTAGCACCACGTGGGAAGCCCTCTTCTGACTGTAAGTTTAGCCAAATCTATGCCTATGATTGTGAATTTCGCTGGTGAATCACCCTGTCGAATCTCGGTACTATTTGGTCAGACAGCTGTTGGAAAATAGCATGCTACCCCTGGAGTGTGTGGAGTTTATTATGGCACATTGTATCTATTATTCCATTTAAACATCATAGCAACCCAGGGAGGTGAGTGCTGTTTTCAAGAAGATTATGATCCACTCAGGTTACACAGAGAGTGTGCAGAGCCACAGGTAGGTTTCTTCTGTAAATAACTCATTAAGTCTCATCCAACCTTTATTCCCCTGTGCTTTCTGTCCCTGTGAGCTCAGTACTATTTGCTTTCAAATACCAAGGTTTCTGCATTTTGATTCTCCAAGGTTCTCAGAGGCTTTGATTTGAGCTATTCATTCCCCAAAGAAGCTCAGGCAGCCCCTTGGGTAATCAGCAATGTGGCTGGGCAAATTACTGTTCTCTGGACCTGAAATAAGCCAACTATGAAGACCAAATGCTTTAAATTAGAGTATGAAAAGTGAAAGCGTTAGCCACTCAGTCCTGTCTGATTCTTTACCACCCCGTGGACTGTAGCCCGTCAGGCTCCTCTGTCCATGGGATTCTCCAGGCAAGAATACTAGAGTGGGTAGCCATTCCCATCTCCAGGGAATCTTCCTGACCCAGGTATCAGACCCGCACCTCATACACTGCAGGCAGATTTCTTTAGCATCTGAACCACCAAGAAAGCTTGGGGGATATGAACTAGTTATTGAGAGTATGAAGAGTCACTGTTGTGTTGGGGAGGGCATCCTACTCTGGTAATTTCTAATTAATCAGACCAGCTCATAGTCTCTGGGTTTAGTTCTGTAAATAGAAAGCAGATGCTTCTGTGGGGACTGCCAGAGTAAGGAAAATAGCATAAATGACTTTAAACTGTGACAATTTCCATGGAAAGGATTTGCAGAAATGCTGGGTAAGTTTTTAGACAATTTATTAAATTAGTAGTGGGGGTGTAGAGCCATAAAGCTTACTCCTTTCAGAGTAAAGCAGCCTGAAATGTTTCAAATAAACTCTCCAAATCTCCTTGTCAAAAACAAACAAAAAAATTGGGGAATGTAAGTAATGATCTATCTTATTTGCAAACCAATCTATGTTTACAAAGTTCATTCTTGTTCTCTCAGAAGTAAGACACGTATTCCCAATATCTGTCATACACCGGGTATTTTACAACTGTTAGCTCCTTGAATTCTCACAAAACCCTGCAAGGAAATTGGCTTGTTTTTTGTTTGTTTGTTTGTTTTTTCATTAAATGAGGAAAGAGAGGCAAGGAGAATGAAGCAAATTGCTCTGGATCACACTGGCAAGGAGAGGGACTGGGATAGGTGGCAGGCAGAGGTGGGGTACAGCCTGGTGACCTGAGCCCTGGCTTTGCACCAAATCCCAAATCTGCCTTTATTGGCTACAACACCTTGGCCAAGTTCTCTGTGCCTCGGTTTCCTCACCTGCAATGTAGGAATGAGACAATATGCAAATGAATGATGGTCAAACTATCTGTGACAGTAGAACCCTGGCCTGTTACCTCTATAGCAACCAGCCCAGGAAGCCCAACCATCACCTGTACAGTAATTGGCCCAGAACTGTCAGGATATGGCCAAGGCTGCCAGCTTCCCTAGATTTTTGTCCTTCCTTTCAACTCACAACCAACCTGAGAAAGCTGAATATACTCCTCAAACAAATCACAAAAGATGCCCCACTTCTAGTTAACCTACCTCCTGCATCTCCATGCCAACAGCCTCTAATCAGAGCAGACATGAAGCCTGTCCCTTTTTATAGCTTTCCCACTCCCCTGACTGCCCAGAGTCTCTGCCAGGTGCAAGTGATGGGGGCCAACTCCCTTCCTACAGCAAGCGCTGAAGGTTTGTTTTCATTTGGTTGGTCTTCATTTATTTACACAGGGGTAATAATGGCACCCCAATTTCTTAGGATTGTGGGGAGGATAAATGTAAGCAACACAGGTATAGTGCTTAGAGCAGAACCAGACACACATTAAAAGTGCTCATAAAGACAGGTTTTTTTATATATATAATTTCACAGTGAAAAGTAGTAAGGCAGATTCCAGTAAATTATTTGCACAAGATAAAAAACTGAGAACTACTGAAGGATGGGGATTTGGGCAGATACTTAGCTGAGACTCTTCTCTGGCCTATGCTTCCCACGTGGCTCAGTGGTGAAGCATCTGCCTGACAATGCAGGAGACAGAGTTTCAATACAGGGTCAGGAAGATCCCTAGAAGAAGAAAATGGCTACTGGCTCCAGTATTCTTGCCTGGAGAATCCTATGGACAGAGGAGCCTGGCGGGTTATAGTCCATGGGGTCACAAAGAGTCAGACATGACTGAGCGAGCAGGTACACATGTTGTACCTGTACTGGGTGATATCATTTTCTCTACTCCATAGATGAAGAAACTGAGACTCGGCATGACTGCACTTTGAGGAAGAAACCGCACTACAATTCCAATTTATTTCCACTTCTCATGCTCACTTTTCTATGATTTTTTTTTTTTAAGTTTCCCTTGGAGATGTCTACCTCTTGGAGGTTTCTGTAATCCTGACCTTTGTATAGGAAGAGAGCAAGTAGGTCCCATGATTCCCTGATTTGTGAGTCCACCAACCATATTTATATCAGGCAGTAATACCATGGTGGGACTTCCTGAAAAACTAAAGATATCGCTGGGCTGAGATTGAATGGAATAGCTTAGGGTTAATCTCTTAGAAAGCAAGACTCGGCGTAAAAAATTTCTCAGCCCATGGCACAGTAATGGATGGATGGTACTTAACTACTGGCATCTATGTTTTATTTTCATGAATATTTTCAAAATAATAAAATAGATAGATAGTACCAGAACCTTAGATAGATATATAGGTCTGGATTTTCTTATTGACAGATTATATCAATTATTTAGATGAAATGAGAACCCAAATTAGGAGCAGTAGGAGATAGACATCATACATCACCGTATTAAAGACTATTTAGAAACAGCAGAGGAAAAAACAGGAGCGTCTCTAGAGAGACAAGCTGTAGGCAATGCTCCACTCTACAGAGAGAAAAAGTAAAAACCATTATACACTTTGGAGTTTAATGGGGAATTAAAATGGGTAAGGGAAATAATGAACATCTCTATTCCACAGTAAAAGTTCATCTTGCTGTAAAAGACCAAGAACTGTGAAATAGCCCTGAGAAGCCCATACATGGGAGAAAGATGAGGAAGCAAATACATTAACAGAAAATCTTCAACAGCTAAGTTAGCAATGGAACTTACAATACACAGGAGTTATTTATACTTCTTTGGTACATGTTCTAACTGTAGCATTGTATAGCCTTTAAGCAAAAGTTATGCCTCACTGATCCACTTGTCTTTGTATAAATATTCATAAATAATGGTTCCTTGTTTAAGCTGATAAATTTGATGTGATCTGTGGGAGACCCCATGTTTAACTCCCATTCCTCCCTAATTTCCATGACAAAGGTTAAAAAACTAAGAAAGAGTCTAGAAGGTGGAGAGGACAGGCTCAGAGCCCCTAGCACCCACAATCTCAACAGAGAAGAGCCCCCCATGCAAGGGGACTCCCTGGGCTTCAGGAGCAGTGGCAGACCTCAGCCCCCTAGCATGTGGAACCACCAGGAGTGTGGTTCATTCACCTCCAGACCGTAGCCCTTCCTCCTACCACCTTTGGAATGCCTGTCTCTTTTTGCAGGGACTGAAATCACAACAATTATCTGTACTTCAGAAAGAGAGACATCTCTCGCTAAAGAAAAATCGCCAGATATTTGACAAGTTTCAGCAGTTCGAATAAGAGAGGTTTTATATGAGAAATTGAGGAAAATACACGACAAACTGAAAACAGCCACATACAAATAAATGTTTGAAAAAATGTATTTTCAGTATCTTGACAAGATGCAAGAGAATGTTGTCCCATTGAAAGAGGATCAAGATGATGAGAGAAAATATTAATTGGATACAAGAAACTTGGTTAGTGGATTTTAAATGCATGGACTGATTTAGACAATATGGCTTCACGAGAGCAAAGGTTGCTTGGAACTTTATAAAGGGAGTACTCAAGCTGAAATGAGGACTAACAGTGCCAGTGATCACATTTGTTGTTCAGTCTCTCAGTCGTGTCCAACTCTTTGTGACCCTGTGGATGGTAACACGCCAGGCCTCCCTGTCCTTCACCATCTCCTGGAGCTTGCTCAAACTCATCTCCATTGAGCTGGTGATGCCATCCAACCATCTTATCCTTTGTCATCCCCTTCTCCTCCTGCCTTCAATCTTTCCCAGCATCGGGGTCTTTTCTAATGAGTCAGCTCTTCACAACAGGTGGCCAAAATATTGGAGTTTCAGGATCAGTCCTTCCAATGACTATTCAGGATTGATTTCCTTTCAGATTGACTGGTTTGATCCCCTTGCTGTCCAAGGGACACTCAAAAGCCTTCTCCAACACCACAGTTCAGAAGCATCAATTCTTTGGCGCTTAGCCTTCTTTATGGTCCAACTCTTATATCCATACATGACTATTGGAAAAACCATAGCTTTGACTATATGGACATTTGTCAGCAAAGTAATGTCTCTGCTTTTTAATATGCAATTTAAGTTGGTCATAACTTTTCTTCCAAGGAGCAAGCGTCTTTTACTTTTATGGTTGTAGTCATCATCTGCAGTGATTTTGGAGCCCAAATAAATAAAGTCTGTCACTGTTTCTGCATCTATTTGCCATGAATTGATGGGACCAGATGCCATGATCTTACTTTTTTGAATGTTGAGTTTTAAGCCAGGCTTTTCACTCTCCTCTTTCACCTTCATCAAGAGGCTCTTTAGTGCCTTAAGGTTTCTGCCTTAAGGGTGGTTTCATCTGCGTATCTGAGGTTATTGATATTTCTCTTGCAAATCTTGATTCCAGCTTGTGCTTCATCCAGCCCAGAATTTTGTATGATGTACTCTATATATAAGTTAAATAAGCTGGGTGACAATATACAACCTTGACGTACTCCTTTCCCAATTTGGAACCAGTCCCTTGTTCCACATCCGGTTCTAACTGTTGCTTCTTGACTTGCACACAGGTTTCTCAGGAAGCAGGTGAGGTGGTCTGATATTCCCATCTCTTTAAGAATCTTCCACAGTTTGTTGTGATCCACACAGTCAATCACCTTAGCATCACCTGAAGCTGTTCTTGTGGGCAATCTGTGCCTCCAAATATGATGCCATGGGAAGCATGCAACACCACCTCTGAAGGACTCTGGCCAAAAAAGAGGAGAAACAGAATCTAATAGAATATTTTAAAGGTTAGCTATGTGTAGAAAATGTAGGTGTAGAGAGAAAGGACAAGTCAGTTGATACCACAAGGCTGCAGGACATTTTAGAAGACAACTTCCCAGCATAAAACAAGCCAGGAGAGAAAGGGCTGTTTAGACTAGAAGAGACTTAGGAGAAAAGACAAACAAATGGTGTGCACAGACCCTGTTGGGATCCTTATTTGAACAGACCAATGGCAAAAGGACTTTTAAAAAATTCTGAGAATCTTGATAGGAAATTGGATATTGTATGATACTAAGGAATTTTTTTCAGTTTTATTAGATGTAATTGTGGCATGGTGGTTATATCTAAGGAAGTGTTAATCTTATTTTAGACTTGGTGTTCAGGGATAAAACAACATGATGACTGGAATAGTTTTTATTTAAAATTTTTTTCCAACTTTATTGAGATTTTATATTATGAATATAGTATACATAAGTCTAAGGTGTATAAAATGATATTATGAAATGATGACCACAATAAGGTTAATTAACATCTCTATTCTCATACATAATTACCATTTTTTGGGGGGTGATAGGTTTTAAGGTCTATTCTCTTAGCAACTCTCAAGTGTACAATATAGTATTATTAATCACAGTCACTATGCTGGATATTAGGTGGGACTATTTTTAAATCTTACAACAATAACAATAAAAATAAAGAAAGAAAATGCTGCAGTATATTGATAATTTTTGAATCCAGGTGCTAGTTAATGAGGGTTATTGTTCTTTTCTCTCTACCTTTTGGTGTCTGAAAATATTCATGTTAAATATTTTTATTGTATCAGTGACATCTTAGTGTTTGCCATCTGATCTATTATCACAGTGACCAGCTACCGAAACAGAGTATTCTTTTTCGGATGATCTACTTACTCCTAAAGTTATCATACACGAATTCAGTGGTATTAGATCTGTAAGTATTGGTGTGTGCAGTGGGTGCTGTAATGCTTTGTCTGTTTCCTCAGCTGCCCAGAGGGTTTCCTGCTAATGTCTCAAAGCCAAGTCCCTCCCCAGGAGCAGTCCTTGGCCAAGTGGGAGATAACCTGTACAGGTCACGGCCCCTTCAGGAGCAGTTCACATCCAATTTCCCATCCATGTGGGTCTCCATAGCCCCACACGAGATGGCTGTGAGCTTCATTGTGGCTGCTTAGCAGTTGACCTTCTTCTGGTCAGTCATGCTCCCTTTACTCTCCCCCAGGTGTTATTCTCAAGAGCAGCAGCTAATCAGCCTCCTACACACAGATTTCCTCTTAGCTTCTGTTTCCCAGGAAACCTGATCTAAGCTGGTGTGGAAAGACCTCCATTACCTGTAGTTGACTGAAAAGAGCAAGATGCAAAACACTATGAATAGAAATTTTCCATGCAAATAATAGTGGGGAAAGCCATACATTTTGATAAGAGGATAAATTCACAGAAAAAGATACAGAAACATATGTATGTCTTTTTAATTTGAGGAAGGGAAGTAAGTTGGGGAAATGTTAAGGGCAGTTTTCATTTTATTTGACTCGCTTTAACTTTTATTAATGAGATGATTTAGTTTGCTATTTGCATTATTAAATATGAAACGTAAGTCTACCGTGTGTTCTTTTTAAACATACAATAGAAGTTTCCCTTGGAAGATGGGATACCATAGACAGGTGAATTTATAAGAAGATGAGATAAAGATGAGATTCAGCACAAAAAGTGTTTTTAATATCAGGCAAAAGAAATGCATGTTTATATAGTAGAATTTTTAAACTTGAATAAAAAAAAGAGAAGTCTTATAGGTGCACCCAGGGCTTGAGAACAGGTGGTAGTTCAAATACAAAAATATTTCAGTTGGTGCCAGACTTCTTTAAAAATCTCAAATGCCAGAAGTCAAAGGAGAATAACCAGAGCATGTGAGAGGGAAATGTTGTGACCTATGGGTTTTTCATCCAGTGAAGTGATATTTAACATGCACAAGAACATCAGAAAAGAGTCTCATACATGCGAGAACTAAGAAGGATAGAATCCATGTATTTTCCTTAATAAAAATTACTTGAAGTACTGATGCACAAATTCTCCAAGCCAAGAAATTGAGTCTGGAGGTTGGATAAGAAATTAATGGTGATGAGCAATAAAATAAGTAAAATTTTGAATTAAATAATTAATACTAGCTTGGAGTGGAACTTAATGCAAACCTCAAGAATAATTCTTTAAAGCATGATTGGACCTAGAGAATATTACACTTAATGAAGGAAGTCAGAGAAAGACAAATATATGATATCGCTTATACATGGAATCTGAAAAATTATGCAAATGAATCGATATACAATACAGAAACAGATACACAGGCATAGAAAAAAAACATGTTTACCAAAGGGGGAAGGGATAGATTAGAAGTTTGGAATTAACAAATACAAATTACTATACATACAACAGAAAAACAAGGATTTACTATATAACACAGGAAACAATATTCAATATCTTGTAATAAGCTATAATGGAATAGAATCTGAAAATACATATATATATATAACTGAATCATTTTGCTATCCACCTGACACTAACACAATATTGTAAGTCAACTATACTTCAATTTTAAAAAAGAATAGATCTTTAAATTTAATGTTCATAACATTTGAAAAATTATCATTATTAATCTGGATGGAAATTCCACTATCTATTGGCAAAATTAAGGACAGATGGTAGGCAAGAAGGGAGGAAGTAAGAAGAAAGTGTGAGCGTGTTTATCTCCCACAGCTTATACAGGTATCCGAAAGATACATTGTTTTATTCTTGATATTAATTGGGAAATTCTGAAAGAGATGGGAATACCAGACCACCTGATCTGCCTCTTGAGAAATTTGTATGCAGGTCAGGAAGCAACAGTTAAAACTGGACATGGAACAACAGACTGGTTCCAAATAGGAAAAGGAGTACGTCAAGGCTGTATATTGTCACCCTGTTTATTTAACTTATATGCAGAGTACATCATGAGAAACGCTGAACTGGAAGAAACACAAGCTGGAATCAAGATTGCCGGGAGAAATATCAATCATCTCATATATGCAGATGACACCACACTTATGGCAGAAAGTGAAGAGGAACTAAAAAGCCTCTTGATGAAAGTGAAAGAGGAGAGTGAAAAAGTTGGCTTAAAGCTCAACATTCAGAAAACGAAGATCATGGCATGTGGTCCCACCACTTCATGGGAAATAGATGGGGAAACAGTGGAAACAGTGTCAGACTTTATTTTTCTGGGCTCCAAAATCACTACAAATGGTGACTGCAGCCATGAAATTGAAAGACGCTTACTCCTTGGAAGGAAAGTTATGACCAACCTAGATAGCATATTCAAAAGCAGAGACATTACTTTGCCAACAAAGGTTCGTCTAGTCAAGGCTATGGTTTTTCCAGTGGTCATGTATGGATGTGAGGGTTGGACTATGAAGAAGGCTGAGCGCCGAAGAATTGATGCTTTTGAACTGTGGTGTTGGAGAAGACTCTTGAGAGTCCCTTGGACTGCAAGGAGATCCAACCAGCTCATTCTGAAGGAGATCAGCCCTGGGATTTCTTTGGAAAGAATGATGCTAAAGCTGAAACTCCAGTACTTTGGCCACCTCATGCGAAGAGTTGACTCATTGGAAAAGACTCTGATGCTGGGAGGGATTTGGGGGCAGGAGGAGAAGGGGACGACAGAGGATGAGATGGCTGGATGGCATCACTGACTCGATGGACGTGAGTCTGAGTGAACTCCGGGAGTTGGTGATGGACAGGGAGGCCTGGCATGCTGCGATTCATGGGGTCGCAAAGAGTCAGACACGACTGAGCGACTGATCTGATCTGATCTGATCTGAATTGGGAAATACATTTTTTTCAATTTAAAGACTGTCACTGGTAGACTGAAGTTACAAATTTCAGTTTTTAAAGAAAAAAAATTAGGGAAGTTTGACCAGTGTGGAAAAAAAAGAAAAAGTAGAAAAAGAAAAAAAGTGGAAAATGAGGAAAAATGTTTTAAAGTACAAAATAAGATGACAAAGTCAAGGTGATAGAAATTAATTATTAAAATGAACATGAATATATTAAATTATTTATTGTTCTTGTTCAGTCACTAAGTGATGTCTGACTCTTTGTGACCCCATGAACTGTAGCATGCCAGGCTCCTCTGTCCTCCACTATTTCCCAGAGTTTGCTCAAATTCTTATCCATTGAATTAGTGATGCTATCTAACCATCTCATCCTTTGCTGCCCCCTTCTTCTTTTGCCTCAGTCTTTCCCAGCATCAGGGTCTTTTCCAACAAATCGGTTCTTTGTATCAGGTAGCCAAAGTATTGGAGTTCAGCAACCGTCCTTCCAATGCATATTTAATAGAAGTTTTAAAAACAAGAAAAAATCAATTTAAATATAAAAATTGAAGTATATGGGATTTTCCAGAGATTCAACTAAAATTAATTAAGAAAAGTTAAAAATAATGATTTGGATAAAAACACACTGGACCAAAAAAGCATATACGGATGGCAATAATAATACCAAATAAAGTTGAAATAAAGAGAAACAATAGCTGAAAGAAACAAAGGAGGTTGTTTCATATTTTTGAATAGCATTTCCAATAAAGATAAAATATTCATAAATAATGATTGAATCTATTCAATGAATGACTTGCATTAAAACATCATAATTATATTAGGAGGAGAAATTGGCAAAAATGTGTCTAATAGGAAATTTTAGTATGCCTGGCTTAGAATTTGGAGTAATAAAGAAAATTACTAAAGATATAAAAAATTAATATAATTTATAAGCTTGGACCTCTACTATCTATCTATTTACCATTCTATCTACCATGAGTAGCACTTATTACTATTCATAGTTTATTTATAAAAACTGGCATCTAGGGCCACAAAACAAATCTCAATAGTTCCAAAGAAACATTATATTAGTCAATTTTTCATGACTGCAAAAAAACAGCAAATTAATAGCAAATGACTTTTTAAAATTCTACTTGGAAACTGAAAAAACACAGCCCAGTAACACTGAAGTCAAAGAGGAAATGAAGGGCTTCCCTGATGGTTCAGTGGTAAAGCATCTGCCTGCCAATTCAGGAAACACAGATTTGATTCCTGATGTGGGAAGATCCCACATGCCTTGAAGCAACTAAGCCCGTGCGCCACAACTATTGAGCCCGTGCTCTAGAGCCTGGGAGCCACAACTAATGAACCCATGCGCTGCAACTACGGAAGCCTGTGCACCCCGGAGCCCACACGCTGCAACAAGAGAAGCTACTGCAATGAGAAGCCTGTGCACTGTAACTGGAGAGTAGCTCCCGCTGCACAGTCAGAGTCCAAGAGCAGCAACAAAAACCAGGTCAGCCAAAAATAAATAAGAAAGAAAAAATTAAAAGTGCAATTAAGGATGATTTAGAAAATGATAGCAGCTATAATAAATCTCAAATTTTAATGCAATATAGCCAAAGCTGGGAACTTCCCAGGTGGCTCAGTGATAAAGAATCTGCCTGCCATGCAGGAGACGCTAGATCGACCCCTGGGTTGGGAAGATTCCCTGGAGAAGGAAATGGCAACCCACTCCAGTATTCTTGCCTGGGAAATCCCATGGACAGAGGAGCCTGGAGGGCTACAGTCCATGGGGCAGCAACAGAGTCGGGCACGTCTTAGTGATTTAACAACAACAACAATAGCCAAAGTTATATCAAATACATTTTTAAAAGAATAAGAATACATGACCTATGCTTCTGTTAATATTGACCTAAGAAAAATAAACATATAAATTGAAATTTATAAATTTGAAAGAGAGCAATTGATAAGTAAAAGATGGAGATATAATTCTGAGTAGACTAAGGACATAAAGGAGAGAGAACAGAAATATACATTAGAAATTAAAAAGTATATAATATTGTAGAAATATGAAAAAATTAAATTCTTAGAGATGACAAGAACGAGATCAAACACTGAATATGGATGACTTTCCCTGTTATAAGACAATAGCCCTCACTTTATAAGATTTTTTAAGAGATGCATCTAATAGCAAATAACCAGAATGTTTTAAAAGAAAGAGGGAGGTAGAGATCTACCAAGTGAATGCAAACACTTAAAAAGGTAGGAGTGATACTATTATCTGACAGAGTAGAATCCAGGGCAAAAGGATTAAATAAAACAAAAAAAAAACTATTTTTAAAAGATAAAAGTACAAGTCACAGTGGAAATACAGCAGGTGAGCAGGTGTGCACCTTTCTATGTCGAATAACATAGCCCAGAGAGAGACAAACAAAAAGACGAGCAAAACAAGAGATCATGACTAAGACGTGCTGTAGGAAAACTCTTTGGGAAAAAAAAAAAATCTCTTTTTATAGCTTGGGGCTCTTCAGCATTTCCATGTGAAAAACTATTCTTCTCTTTGAAAACAAATGGGAATAATAAACTGTGGCAGTTTTTCGAAGCTCCATATTCTTTTCCAGAGAGACCATATAATGTTTACAAAATTCCTTAGAACACTCTACCTCTGTCTGGAAATGAAGCTTGCTTGCTGTTTAATGTATCTATTAGAGAAAAAGAAAAACAAACAAATAAAGGTGGTCCCTTAGCATTTCAAATCTGATAGCATTATGATTCTGTCATCCTTAGGCCCCCTAATTTCATGCCAGGAGAAATAGTAAAAGGGGACAGAATTCCAACCTCTTTGAACTAGCTACCTAGTAAAGCCTGTCAAGGGTGACTCCTGTGTCAAGGCAAACTCCTTGTGCCCCTCTTTGATTTAAGGGAACTAGACTTCCCTGGTCTGAGAAGGCAATGGCATCCCACTCTAGTACTCTTGCCTGGAGAATACCATGGACGAAGGAGTCTGGTAGGCTACAGTCCATGGGGTCTCAGAGTCGGACACGACTGAGCGACTTCACTTTGACTTTTCACTTTCATGCATTGGAGAAGGAAATGGCAACCCACTCCAGTATTCTTGCCTGGAGAATCCCAGGGACAGAGGAGCCTGTTGGGCTGCCGTCTATGGGGTCGCACAGAGTCGGACACGACTGACGTGACTTAGCAGCAGCAGCAGCAGCTGACTTCCCTGGTAGCTCAGCTGGTCAAGAATCTCCCTGCAATTCAGGAGATCCTGGTTTCATTCCTGGGTCAGAAAGATCCACTGGAGAAGGGATAGGCTACCCACTCCAGTATTCTTGGGCTTCCCTGGTAGCTCAGATGGTAAAGAATCCTCTTGCAAGGTGGGAGACCTGGGTTCAATCCCTGGGTTGGGAAGATTCCCTGGAGGCATGGCAACCCACTCCAGTATTCTTGCCTGGAGAATCCCCAAGGACAGAGGAATCTGGTCGGCTCCAGTCCATGGGGTAGCAAAGAGTCGGACATGACTGAGTGACTTTCACACTAGACTAATATGGGATTTTGCAACTGCACAGAAGTAGAGAAAAGCAGTTCTTTTTCCTTCCTAGCAGAGAGATTAAAGCCATTTTGCACACTATCTGCTGAACCTCATCTTGCTTTGTTTTTTGGACTCTGGTTTTTGAGGCCATCATCTCTATACCATTGCTTTTAAAAGATTCTCACAGTCAGTCATGCTCATCACTAGTTTTGACACATTAAAACATGGGAATGTTTTAAACCTTTTTCTCATAAACTGAGAAATGAAAGATACATAAGGATTTAGAAGTTTTGAAACATACACCAAAGTTGTTTAATAAATACAGAACTTTTTAATCCTACCAAAAGAATGCATTATCCTTAAAGTGTTTATAAAAGTTCATCAAAATTGGATTAAAATACATCAACAGGACTTCCCTGGTGGCTCAGTGGGTAAGAATCTGCCTGCCAGTGCAGGGACGGGTATTCGATTCCTGGTCTAGGAAGACTGCACATGCCGCCAAGCAACAAAGGCTATGCTCCACAACTTCTGAAGCCCGGGCACCTAGAGTCTGTGCTCTGTAACAAGAGAAGCCGCAACAATAAGCCCGTGCACCACAATGAAGAGTAGCCCTTACTTATCATAACTACAAAAAGTCCATTGAAAACAACGAAGACCCAGCACAGCCAAAAATACATTAAAAAAATTTTAACATACATCAACAAATTCAAGAATGGAAAAATCCACAGGCTTCATTTTCTGATTTATTCATTTGTTCATTCATTCATCCACTATTTAATGGGCATTACCATTTTGACAAGCAATATGCTAGATACTGGTGAGAAAGCCAGAAAATTAAGAAATTTAAACAAAAAAAAAAAAAGAAAAAATCATCAAGCTTTTGCGTCTTGGGGAACTCAAAACATATTTCTCCCAAATAGCTCTAGAATCAAAGAGTAAATCGAAAGTGCAGTTATAAACTACTTAGGAAATACTAATGCTGACTATACCACATTCTAGTGAAAACTGTATGCAGGGGAAATTCATAGTCTTTATGCTAATACTATTAAGGGAGAAAGATTCAAAATAAATAAGTGAAGTGTTTCTGTTAAGTTTAAAGAAACTTAAGAGTTACAAAAAGTAAAAAGCTAATTCTTGAATATACTCAAAGATTTCCCAGTTCTCCAGGAGCTGCCCATTGGGAGATTCCTATTTTTCTACTAGAATAAATCACAGAATCAAAAGAAAAAAGCACAGTCAGAACTCAGCATCAGGAATTTACGGACCTTTCTTCAAAATACTGGAACTGGGGTGAGTTAACCTCTGTCCCAGAAGGGGTCGTAAGATTACAGAGGGAGTTCAGTGCCGTCATTCAGTCATGTCGGACTCTTTGCAACCCCATGGACTGCAGCATGCCAGTCTTCCCTGTCCATCACTAACTCCCGGAGTGCATCCAAACTCATGCCCATTGAGTCGGTGATACCATCCAACCATCTCATCCTCTGCTGTCCCCTTCTCTTCCTGCCCTCAGTCTTTCCCAGCATCAGTCTCTTTCAAATGAGTCAGCTCTTCACATCAGGTGGCCAAATATTGGAGTTTCAGCTTCAACATCAGTCCTTCCAATGAATACCCAGGACTCTCCTTTAGGATGGACTGGTTGGATCTCCTTGTAGTCCAAGGGACTGTCAGGAATCTTCTCCAATACCACAGTTCAAAAGCATCAATTCTTCAGCGCTCTGCTTTCTTCATAATCCAACTCTCACATCCATACATGACCACAGGAAAAACTATAGCCTTGACTAGACAGACCTTTGTCGGCAAAGTAATGTCTCTGCTTTTGAATATGCTATCTAGGTTGGTCATAATTTCCTTCCAAGGAGTAAGTGTCTTTTAATTTCATGGCTGCAATCAAAATCTGCAGTGATTTTGGAGCCCCAAAAAATAAAGTCAGTCACTCTTTCCACTGTTTCTCCATCTATTTGCCATGAGGTGATGGGACCAGATGCCATGATCTTCATTTTCTGAATGTTGAGCTTTAAGCCAACTTTTTCACTCTCTTCTTTCAAGTTCATCAAGAAGCTCTTTAGTTTTTCTTCACTTTCTGCCATAAGGGTGGTTTCATCTGCATATCTGAGGTTACTGATATTTCTCCCGGCAATCCTGATTCCAGCTTGTGCTTCCTCCAGCCGTGTTTCTCATGATGTACTCTGCATGTAAGTTAAATAAGCAGGGTGACAATATACAGCCTCAAAGTACTCCTTTTCCTATTTGGAACCAGTCTGTTGTTCCATGTCCAATTCTAACTGTTGCTTCCTGACCTGCATATGGATTTCTCAAGAGGCAGGTCAGGTGGTCTGGTATTCCCATCTCTTTCAGAATTTTCCACAGTTTATTGTGATCCACACAGTCAAAGGCTTTGCCATAGTCAATAAAGCAGAAATAGATGTTTTTCTGGAACTCTCTTGTTTTTTCCATGATCCAGCAGATGTTGGCAATTTGATCTCTGGTTCCTCTGCCTTTTCTAAAACTAGCTTGAACATCTGGTAGTTCACAATTCACATATTGCTGAAGCCTGGCTTGGAGAATTTTGAGCATTACTTTACTAGCATGTGAGATGATTGCAATTGTGCGGTAGTTTGAGCATTCTTTGGCATTGCCTTTCTTTGGGATTGGAATGAAAACAGACCTTTTCCAGTCCTGTGGCCACTGCTGAGTTTTCCAAATTTGCTGGCATATTGAGTGCAGCACTTTCACAGCATCAGATGAGTGTGAAAGTGCTGCACTCAGTATGCCAGCAAATTTGGAAAACTCAGCAGTGGCCACAGGACTGGAAAAGGTCAAAGTGCTGCACTCAATATGCCAGCAAATTTGGAAAAGTCAGCAGTGGCCACAGGACTGGAAAAGGTCAGTTTTCATTCCAATCCCAAAGAAAGGCAATGCCAAAGAATGCTCAAACTACCACACAGTTGCACTCATCTCACATGCTAATAAACTAATGCTCAAAATTCTCCAAGCCAGGCTTCAGCAATACGTGAATCGTGAACTACCAGATGTTCAAGCTAGTTTTAGAAAAGGCAGAGGAACCAGAGAGGAGAAGGCGATGGCACCCCACTCCAGTACTCTTGCCTAGAAAATCCCATGGACGGAGGAGCCTGGTAGGCTGCAGTCCATGTGGTCGTGAAGAGTCGGACACGAGTGAGCGACTTCACTTTCACTTTTCACTTTCATGCATTGGAGAAGGAAATGGCAACCACTCCAGTGTTCTTGCCTGGAGAACCCCAGGGACAGGGGAGCCTGGTGGGCTGCCGTCTATGGGGTCGCACAGAGTCGGACCACGACTGAAGCGACTTAGCAGTAGCAGCAGAGTTGCTATATTTAGCAGAAAAAAACACAGGTCCCACAGCTAATTTTAAATTTCCGCTGAACATCAAATAATTATTTTAGTATAAGTATGCTCCATATGTATTCGTGTATGTAATATTTTGGGCTTATTTATACTAAAATAAGAACTCATTGTTTACTTGAAATTCAAGTGAAACCCACGTGTTTGTGTGTGTTTGTGTGGGCCTCTGTGTTTATAGCCGTTTGGGGGTTGTTTGCATACCTGTGTATATGTATGTATATGTTTTGTGTGTATATGTGTACCTGGGTTCTAGCATTCCTAATAAGAGTTTTGTTTTAACCATCCAGGCCATGGGGAAAGCAGAAATAGAACTCTCCATTTGGAAGAAAAAAAAGCAGGCAGATTTTTTTCTTTATTTTTAGTTTTGACTCTGAACAAGTTACTACAAAGTGAAAAGGTTGAACAGATTCAACCATTTAAATATTTATCAGCCGTCCTAGGAGCAGAGGCTACAAAGGCAAATAATTCACAGAGGGTTCACATTCTAGAGAAAGGACATCTATACAACCGATGAGGTTATGATGTAGTTAATGCCACAATAAACGTGCCAGCCAAGAACCCAACGACTGTGGCTGTACCTTCCAGCTCTTCATGTCTGTAAAGGCAACAGATATTTCAGTGTGATGCTTGTATCACTTGCAATCTTTAAATTATGATTATTGGTAAAAGTATGCATGCGGCTTGGCTAAGCACAGATGATCACCCAGGCATCAGCCAAGGGAAGCATTGCTCTATCGAGCAAGTTTGTTTTTGTTTTTTGTTTTTTTTTTTTAACACCGTAAGTATTCATGAAAGCCAGAAAAATAACGCTGACTTGTGCATTTAAAGCATTTCTTATCCTGTCCTCCTGGACAGCACTGCTGCTAAGTCGCTTCAGTCGTGTCCGACTCTGTGCGACCCCAAAGATGGCAGCCCACCAGGCTCCCCCGTCCCTGGGCTTCTCCAGGCAAGAGTACTGGAGTGGGGTGCCCTTGCCTTCTCCGCCTGGACAACACACCTTGCTGCTTTAAAGGGCACTGCTTCCCCTGGAGGGCATCCAGGCTGTGTTCATACCTCTCCCTATTTTTGCACTTCTTTTGCTCATCTACCATTTTCAGGATCTGTCTTCAAAATGCAATTAGCTGGCTAAGTGAGACATTGGCCATTCTGGCTTGAAATCTGTCTCAAGTGAGCATTCACACCCCTACACAACGCTGCCTTAATATCATAATTGAGGGATTATGTAGGAGCATCTGAATCCAACAATATATAGTTAGAAGACAGGCTACAGCAAAGAAATCTCAGTGGTGGCAATTAGACAGAAGTTTATTTCTTACTCATCGAGTAGTCTGAACCTAAGCTGTCTTGTTGGACCCTGCAGTCCCAGAAGTATAAGGAGCCTAGTTCTTTCTTCTTGATCCTCTGTTGCCTTCAATCCATAGCTGTGAACTCACACACGGTCTAAACTGCTGTCTGGCTCTCATCAACATGGCTGCATCCCAAGCAGCAGAAAAAGGGAGAGAAGGGGGGTGCAGGTCCAATTCCTTTCAAAGGCCATACCTGGCATTTGCATGGATCATTCCTCACCCATATCCACAGGTGAACTGTGGCCAGTGAAGTGAAGTGAAAGTCGCTCAGTCATGTCTGACTCTTTGCGACCCCATGGACTATACAGTCCATGGAATTTGCCAGGCCAGAATACTGGA
Organism: Bubalus bubalis; assembly: GCF_019923935.1. Lineage (NCBI taxonomy): Eukaryota > Metazoa > Chordata > Mammalia > Artiodactyla > Bovidae > Bubalus > Bubalus bubalis. Next base: position 60,157,233 of record NC_059164.1, read on the forward strand.
GTAGGTAACCTTTCCCTTCTCCAGGGGATCTGCCCTCCCCAGGGATCGAACCCAGGTCTCTCTCATTGCAGACAGATTCTTTACCAGCTGAGTCACAAGGGAAGCCCAATTGTGGCCAGACTTGACTTCAAGAGTCCAGAAATGTGATTTTCATCTGAAGATATCCCAGGGCCTCTATCATTATGGAGGAAGGAAGAGAGGATATTGGAGTCCTCTCTGCCCAAAGAGTATTTGCCTTGAAGTATTTAAGAGGACTAAGGGCAAATAGCTCATAGAAGACACTAGTCTGTTTATAGCCGGCAGGACCAAGAACCAATACTGAGCATCCACTGTGTTCCAGACTCTGTGAGAATCATTTAGTTGATGTTGTTTTCCATAATCCTGATAGGCAAAGAGCCTGAGAGGTGAAGTAGCTTGGCCCTCATGACTGTGGTGCTGAAGGGGGCATTTGGATTCAGGAACTTTCCCACAGATCATCCTGACTTCTATAACCTACTGTGACTAAATGAATCCCTTGACTGTGTTCTGAATTGTTGATTGTCAACTCAGTATTGTTGCCATCCCCATTTAGATCTGCTCTGCACTGCAGAAGCAAAGCAAGAACTACATTTCCCAGAATGCCATTCCCTACAGGAGCTAGGTTAGAGCAGCTGAAGAGACCTTTGGCTGGAAGAAGAGAAGCAGAGTGATGCAGTGATGGTTATATCTAGACACCAAGGCAGATGGAGAATTTCTGGCTTCAGTATTTCAAGCTTTGATCTTTGGCTAGTGGTTTCTCTGACCTTTGCACCCTGGCCCTTCCAAAGTTTACATAAATCCCTGATTAGTATGTAAAACTTTTCATATCTAGAGCACATAGACTGATCCCTCACAGGCAAAGAATGTAAGATCATGAGATCAGGCAGAGTCCTTTCTTTATGGCAGAAAGAACAGTAAAAATAGTACCAAATGAACTGGATTTATTTTTTATTTTTATTGAGGTTACATTGACTTCCTACATTTTAATAATTTTCATGTGTATAACATTCTATTTCTATTCTATATATCCCATAATTTGCTCACCACCCAAAATTTATTTTCCGTCTGTCACCATACAGTTGATCCATCTACCCATTTCAACCTCCCTCTCCACCCCTTCCCCTTTGGTAAGCACTACTCTGTTCTATGTATCTATGTGTTTGTTTGGTTTGTTCATTTACTTTTTTGTTTGTTTGTTTTAACATTTTTTATATTCCACATATGAGTGGATGAACTGGATTTAAATCCTAGCTTTCTTAGCAAGCATGCCCTTAGGCATATCTCTTAAACTATGTGAGCCTCAACACTTTTTATTTATCAAATAGAAATAACAAAATCACTGGAAGGATTACATGTGATAAAATATTAAACAGCTATTAACACAACAGGAGAGCAAAATGGTATCACTGTTATTACGGGTAGTAATAATAACCAAACATATAATAAACATGATTTTATTTAATCCAAAACTACCCTTGTTACTATTATTCTTATTTTACAGATGGGAAAACTGAAAAATAGAGAACTGAATTAACTTGGAATTATCACCCAGTTAGTTCCTGATAAGGCATAAATTGGACCCAATCTCTCTAGTTCTAGGGCTCACACTCTTAACACTATGCATTGTGTTTCCTGTTAATACACATTTCAACTAGCTTGTTCACTTTGCTCCTCAACAAACAGCTTACCAGGGTTGCCAACAAGTGCAAAGATGAGAGAGAAAAACTTATGGGCAGCCGTATGTATGGAATAACCTCCTAATAATTTCAAGAACTCAAGACAAAATTTGTCTAGCTGGTGAGGTGCCTGCTCCTTGGGTATTTAAAAAAAAAAAAAAAAAGAAATCTCAAAGACAACTAACTCAAAGGCAGTGTTTCTCAACCTGGGGTGACTATACCTTCCAAGTAACATTTGGCAATATCTGAAATCATTGTCACAACTGGGGATTGGGTTCTAATGATACCTAGAGTGATTGCAGCCATGAAATTAAAAGACACTTACTCCTTGGAAGGAAAGTTATGACCAACCTAGACAGCATATTAAAAAACAGAGACATTACTTTGTCAACAAAGGTCTGTCTAGTCAAGGCTATGGTTTTTCCAGTGGTGATGTATGGATATGAGAGTTGGACTATGAAGAAAGCTGAGCGCCGAAGAATTGATGCTTTTGAACTGTGGTGTTGGAGAAGACTCTTGAGAGTCCCTTGGACTGCAAGGAGATCCAACCAGTCCATCCTAAAGGAGATCAGTCCTGGGTGTTCATTGGAGGGTCTGATGTTGAAGCTGAAACTCCAATACTTTGGCCACCTGATACAAAGAGCTGACTCATTTGAAAAGACCCTGATGCTGGGGAAGATTGAGGTCAGGAGGAGAAGGGGACAATAGAGGATGAGATGGTTGGATGAGATGAGATCACCAACTCAATGGACATGGGTTTGGGTGGACTCTGGGAGTTGGTGATGGACAGGGAGGCCTGGAGTGCTGCAGTTCATGGGGCTGCAAAGAGTCGGACATGACTGAGTGACTGAACTGAACTGAACTGAGAGGGTAAAGACCAGGGACGACGATAAGCACTTTACAATGCACAGGACAGCCCTCCTCCTCATGCACCACAAAGAATTATCTGACCTTGCTCAATAGTGTTACTGTTGAAAACCACTGCTTTAGGAGGTACTGAGACTTTCAGCTCCTGAAATGGGTTATATGGAACATTCTCTACTACTATGTTGGTTAATAAGGAGGTCACTTGCTGTGTGTGTCTAAAGTAAAGTAAAATTAAATTAAATTAAAATTTTGATTCCTCAGTTGTACTAGCCACATTTCAAATGCTCAAATTTATGACTGATGGTCATTATACCAGACAGTGTCAGTTTATAGAAAATTTCCATCATCTCAGAAAGTTCTTTTGAATAATGCTGCTGCAAGATCTTCTTTTACTCTGAAATTCTATTAAATATCTCAAGCTGTAGTTCCTTGCATGTTATGAGAAACAAAACATTCAAATGGTGATTTTAATAACAGATAAAACAGGACATGTATATTCACATCATAAAAATAATCTTTTAAATGTGAATGTTTCAAATATATTTGATGGCTTATGTCCTTGTTAAGAATCTGATTTACATGTTTATAAGATCATTAAAACAGGGAAGAAAGTATAAACAGAATTAGCAAAGCCACTACCAATTGAAGCTCAAGGGAAGGTCTTGAGGCAGCTCTGAAATTACAACCTAAACCAAAGATGTTTATGAAGTTGTAGAATTTTTTCTAGTTTAAATTTTTTTGGTTTGGAATTACATAATAGTTTTTAGAGACCACAAAGTTCTTAAAGAATCTAGTGAAATACACTGACCCTCTCTTCCCAAGGGGGACCGTGAACACACAGATGCTTACAGATACAGTTGCCTATACAATTCATGCAATCAGTGACTTTCCAAAGCCCAGGGAAACCCTCTGTTTCCCAGCTAATCCTCGCCCATCACCCTTATTTCACAGATGAGGACAATGAGGTTCTGAGAAATTAAGTGACTTGCCCAAGTTTACACAGTGCAAGAAGATGGACACTTCCTGAATCAGAAGATGGACGTTCTAATTCCCAAGCTTCACACATTAATTAAGAAAGACCAGTTTACATTAAGTATCAAAGTAACTAACTGACTGTGTGATATAAGATACACTTTTTACTATCTAAATTCTTTTGCTTGGCTTCTATGAAGGAAAGGGAGGAAGACCATGTTTAAAATATAAAGGAATGGACTCTAAAACTGCCAGAGGGTTCAGCTCAGTTCAGTCGCTCAGTCGAGTCTGACTCTTTGCAACCCCATGGCCTGCAGCACACCAGGCTTCCCTGTCCATCACCAACTCCCCAGAGTTTGCTCAAACTCACGTCCATCGAGTCAGTGATGCCATCCAACCATTTCATCCTCTGTCGTCCCATTCTCCTCCTGCAAGAGAGTAGAAGAGAGAAATGCAAGTCCATTTACTATTCCACAGACTGGGTTGTGTGGGCATCCCTGATAGCTCAGTTGGTTAAGAATCCGCCTGCAATGCAGGAGACCCCGAGTTTGATTCCTGGATTGGGAAGATCCGCTGGAGAAGGGATAGGCTACCCACTCCAGTATTCTTGGGCTTCCCTAATGGCTCAGCTGATAAAGAATCTGCCTGCAATGAGGGAGACCTGGGTTCAACCCCTGGGCTGGGAAGATCCCCTGGAGAAGGGAAAGGCTACCCACCCCAGTATTCTGCCTGGAGAATTCCATGGACTGTATAATCCATGGGGTTACAGAGTCCGACATGACTAAGCAACTTTCCCTTTCATGTACTGGATTGTGTAGCTCTGGATGAAGAAGCATATTCCTTAATTTCTGATTTTGAATTTTATCAGCAGCTTTCTCCTTTGAGAATCCATTGCCTTTCTCCATACAACACATTCCTAGTAGTAATATGAACTCCCACCCAAATGCCTCCATCTTTCTCATCTAGTCTTCAGGAAGCAGAGTTTGTGAATTCCCTTTTGAATAGCTCATTAAGTTATTTGCTTTTGTTCCTGCATCCAGTCTCCTGTGTTCTGTGTCCTTATTTGTGCTTTTTCTTTAAAGCCAACAAAGAGCCTAGAAAACTCCCTTATGTAAAATTCCAAAATTCAATTGTGTATTTTGTTTCTCAGCTTAATTATAAGAACCTGTGCCTGCTCTATACTTACAGCTTTTCAAAGTGTGCTATTATGTGGAATGGCAAACAGAAGCAAAAGGTAGCAAGCCTCATTGAGGTCTAATCCACACAGAGCTGTCCCTATTGAAATACTGTAAATAGAAATAATATTCAAGCGAAAAGAAATTGCCTCTAGATCTATGCCCAATAGATCTACTTACAAATCCCAAACAAAGCTTAATGTGTCAAGTACACTTAGCCCAATGTCTGGAACATAATAATCAGTTAAAAAAATATTTGTTGAGTGAGTACACTATTTCCATTTCCCCCTTGCCATTCACATTCTGCTCTCCATCCTCTTCCGCCTGTCTCTGTCCTGACGCCCGTGGAATGCATTATCCAGGCATTTTTGCTGCATGCCCAGTGGCTACAGGCAACAGGAGATTGGCAGATGGAAGAGAGACACTAAGAACCTCTTCTCACTCCCCTCTCCTTCTGCACTTTGCCCCCGGTGTTGCTCTTTTCCCCTTACAAGTACAGCTCCCATGAGGTGGTTCTTCTTCCATGGTACCAGCTCTCACTGGGCTTCAGAAACATTATTCCCTCCTTGTGACCCTTTAGATCTAAGGCTAATAACAGTTTCTTATGTTATTATTTCCTGGCTGTCTCCACATCCGTTTTGGTTTCTTCAGCTCTGCCCACATCTTAGTAAACCATTTTGTGTTTGTCAGTTTGGGCTACTATATAACAAAACATCATAAACTGGGTGGCTTAGTGAGAACTTTATTTCTCTCTAGATTTCTGGAGGCTAGGAAGTCTAAGATCAAAGCATCAGCAGATTCTATGGTGAGAGCCCACTTCCTAGATAGCCATTTTGGTTTTGTTGTAACTTTATATTGTGGAAGGGATGAGGAAATCTCTCTTAGTTGTAAGAGCCCTAATCTCATTCATGATCTTCTTACCTCCAAAGGCCTCCTCCTCCTAATACCATCACCTTGAGGGTTAGGATTTCAACATCTATTTAAAGTGATTCAAACATTCAGCCCATAGTACCATCTCTTCATTAAACTGCTCAGTTGAACCAGGCAAGTTAAATTTTGTTTTTCATTACCTTGACAAATGAAACAGCTAGATAAATGAAAACAATTAGAAAACCAACTTAAAGTAATTTTGAATGTATAATTTTTAACATTAAGTAATAAATCTATAAAGATAAAAATCACTTCCCCAAATATGAAAATCTCAGCAATTGAGATCTGACTTAAATATAAGTTTCAATATACAAAAATTTGCATTCATGTTTATATAATATATGTCAGGGGCAGTTAAAGTAATTGAGAAAATTGATCTAGGTGTCAAAAAAAAGAGCATTAATAAATGATAATGGGCAATTAGCTTGTACCTCTGTTATAGAAGGGAAGTTTGCTACATGTTCGTATGTATTTGCACTATAATCAGTCCTTGTTGTTGTTTAGTCGCTAAGTCATGTTCGACTCTTTTGTGACCCCATGGACTGTAGCCCACCAGATTCCCCTGTCCACGGGATTTCCCAGGCAAGAATACTGGAGTGAGCTGCCATTTCCTTGTCCAGGGGATATTTCCCACTCAGGGATCGAACCCACATCTCCTGCATCGGCAGGTGGATTCTTTAGCACTGAGCCACCAGAGAAGCCCATAAGCAGTCCTGCTGCTACTGCTGCTGCTAAGTTGCTTCAGTCGTGTCCGCCTCTGTGTGACCCCACGGATGGCAGCCCACCGGGCCCCACCGTCCCTGGGATTCTCCAGGCAAGAACACTGGAGTGGGTTGCCATTTCCTCCTCCAATGCATGAAAGTGAAAAGTGAGAGTGAAGTCGCCCAGTCGTGTCCGACTCTTAGCGACCCCATGGACTGCAGCCTACCAGGCTCCTCCATCCATGGGATTTTCCAGGCAAGAGTACTGGAGTGGGTTGCCATTGCCTTCTCCGATAAGCAGTCCTAACCAATCACAAAATTTATGCAGCCTGATACAGCATCTACAGTCCAATTTCTGACTTATTATAGAACAGAATCTTATCACTACATGGACTGAGAGAGGTAGAGTCCAAGTGGAGCTCAACATAGATAGGCATGAGTTGATTTCAGGTTACAGGTATGAGCAATTGGGAAACACCTCATAAACAAAAGGTCTAGTCATCCTAAGTCATCAGGAACATGGTGTGAATTGCTTTAGTGAAAGAGGCAGGTTGAAAGCCGATGTCATGTTCCAAGTTAGGGTGGGTAGGTGGCAGCCTGGAGACACCAGTCCATCTCTGAATGAATGCATTCTTTCTTTTCTCCCATACACACTGTCTAGCATGCTGGCACTTGCTCTGTTTCACTGTTACTCTCTCTTATTATAATACATTCCAATTATGTTACTTCTTTTAAGAAGTAATAAATAGTCAGTAAAGAAAAAATACCACAGAAATAAGATAAACGAAAGGAAAATAAAACATAAGATGACCCAGAATATTTCCATCTTAAGATAACCAGTTTATACACTTAAAGACTAAATCCTTCAGTAGATGCTGATTGATGGCTAACTAAGTGAATAGGTAGATATTTCCTAGCAAAAACTAATCAAATGTAGATGGCTTATACCTTGCTGTTTTCACTTAATAATATGTTTTAATATCTTTCCAAGTTTATTGCCCACGCTTTCACAGCAGTGTTTTTGTAGCTGAAAAATATTCTGTAGTATGAATTTGCCCTTATTGGCTTACCCAGTTCCCAATTGTTGGACATTTAGATTCTTTCCAATACTCCCCCATTTTAAACAATACTGTAAAAGATAATCCTTGTAATTGCTTGCTACTGTTATTATCTGAAATTTTTAGTGTAAGGGCAATTGGTTAACCTTCTTACCTCTGAGATATGGTTGTGATTACAGCAAGATGCAATAATCATAGACTAAGCTCAGTTTTGAAAGGAAAGAATCTATATATTCAATCTAGTGTCACTTCTGGAACCTAGGTCCTGTCAGCTACCAAAACTTTTTCCCCACACATTGCAATATTAACAGGGTAATCTTGAGGCACCAGTTAATATTTTATTTAACATTTCTTTTTTCTAATGAATACACAGCAGTAAAATTAAAGGAGACATGCATTCTTTTCTAATTCTCCCCATATCCACATCTAGGAACTACGTGTAAGACACTTCACAAACTGGCATGCGAATGCATATGTATATACCTGAATGTCTCCATTGGGTGGCCCATGCTGTCCTTACTGTTTCCATCAAAAGATTCATAGGTCACCACGTGTTTTGCACTACTTACCCCACTATGCTGATTACTACCTAGCAAGTCATCGATTCACTATAGATGGTGCAAAGGCCCCATCTAAAGCTGGCCTAAGGCTCAAAGAGCATCCTGACTAACATTTCTGCTGGCGGGGAGCCTACCTTTTACAGAATGATTATCAGACTGGCTGGAACTTTTCTTCTACAAAATAACTAGAGGCTCAGGCATTAAAAAAAAAAAAAACTTCTTAGCACCCTTTGTATACCTTACACCATGGTAAGTGCTCAGGTTTAAGTAGTAAGCAAAAATGAAAGGTTCCCCCAGGCCTCACACAGACTCATACCCAAATGCAGACTGTCGGGGAGGTAGCAGGTACTCAATAAATTAAATGAATTAACACATGTCAAGCACTTAGGACAGAGCTTGGCACATAGTAGGTGCTGTATAAGTGGTATTAAGAGTGCTAGATAAGTCGTAGTAGCAGCAGTAGCATCAATAGCAATAGTAATATTATTTGTGGAATAAATGAGTGAAGAAAGACAGGAAACCCAGAGAAGCAGGTAGTGAGCAAAAGCTACAAAGCTGAAGATATTATGAGGCAGACAGATCTGTAGAGAAGTTAAATGGAAGCAGCAGAAATGTAGACAGAGAATTAAAAAGGACAGAAGTTGAACCATGAAGATAGAAAATAAGCAATAAATATAAGAAAACCAAAGCAACAATATTGATATCAGGGGGAAGAAATTGAAAAACAGAAATGATTACTGGAGCTAAAAAGAAGAACTTCAAAATGATAACAGTGCAATTCATTAGGAAGACAAAGCAATCATAATTGTTTATGTCTAATAAGAGAGCCTCAAAATACATGAAACAAAAATTTACAGACATTTATACTGCAGATGGTGACTGCAGCCATGAAATTAAAAGACGCTTACTCCTTGGAAGGAAAGTTATGACCAACCTAGATAGCATATTCAAAAGCAGAGACATTACTTTGCCAACAAAGGTTCGTCTAGTCAAGGCTATGGTTTTTCCTGTGGTCATGTATGGATGTGAGAGTTGGACTGTGAAGAAAGCTGAGCACCGAAGAATTGATGCTTTTGAACTGTGGTGTTGGAGAAGACTCTTGAGAGTCCCTTGGACTGCAAGGAGATCCAACCAGTCCATTCTGAAGGAGATCAGCCCTGGGATTTCTTTGGAAGGAATGATGCTGAAGCTGAAACTCCAGTACTTTGGCCACCTCATGCGAAGAGTTGATTCATTGGAAAAGACTCTGATGCTGGGAGGGATTGGGGGCAGGAGGAGAAGGGGACGACAGAGGATGAGATGGCTGGATGGCATCACTGACTTGATGGATGTGAGTCTGAGTGAACTCCGGGAGTTGGTGATGAACAGAGAGGCCTGGCGTGCTGCTATTCATGGGGTCGCAAATAGTCGGACACGACTGAGAGACTGATCTGATCTGATCTGATCCTGCTGACATTATCTGATATGAATCATTCAAGAAATATAAAAACCCAAATAACTGAAGCCCACTTCCAGCTCTGTGGGAATGAGGAAACTGAGGAAGGGAGATTTTGTAATTTGACTAGGATCACAAGGCTAGCAGGTAATAGGTGTCATATACCAGAGCATATTTAGCAAATGCTATCAACAAGTTTGAGGCTTCCCTGGTAGCTCAAACAGTAAAGAATCCACCTGCAATGCAGAAGAACTGGGTTTGATCCCTGGGTCGGGAAGATAACCTGGAAAAGAAAATGGCTACTCTCTCCAGTATTTTTCCCTGCAGAATTCCACGGACAGAGGAGCCTGGTGGGCTACAGTCCAAGGGGTTGCAAAAAGTCTGACATGATTGACCGACTAACACTTTTTCACTAACAAGTTTGCCACCAAGGAATATTGAGGAATGAAATCTAGACTATACGGCCAAAAAAAATCCTCTGCCACAAAATTTAATAGCCTAGATCCTCATTTGGTGATCTCGTGAAGCAAAGAAATTTAATCCAGGTGCCCCACCCCACCCAAAAAAATAAACATTAGTAAAAGTGATTTCCCCAAATCCAAGTGTGGTTGTTAACAAGGCTCTGGAAAACACTGTAGCATGGACTTGTTTCTACTCACTCTTCTTTCCATGCAAAGTGCTTTTTCACACCTCAGTTCATTCTCAAAAGGAATTCCATCTCTCTAAAATTCCCGTCCACTCCTTTTATAAGTATTTATTTAGGCTTGTCTCCTCCATTTGATAGCGAACTCTGTGAGGGAGTGGAAGAAGAAAGAAAACCAGCATTTGAATATGTACCTGTGATGAACTCGGCACTCTTGTGGGAAATTAACAAACATCATTTGGGTAGGCAGGAACCAAGTCCAAATTCATCTTTATAGACTCAATGCTTTATAGACTCAGTACAATGCTGTACTGCATGGTTTTGCAGTCTGTAGGCAAACACAAGTTGCTTCTTTGTTTTTTGGACTCTGATGCACTTTGTTGCATGCAAGCATATTTGTATTTTTAAAATCATATATTAATCAGCTTGGTACCATAAGGCAAAGTCCAAAAGTAACAGATGATTGATATAATGCAAAAGACACAGATACTAAAATGAAATTAGGATGTAGAAACCTAAAAGCTCCCCAGAGAAATGCTTAGACGGCAAAGTGAAACTTGGTGAGTTAGGAAAGCAGAAAAGGATACCACTGGCAGAAAAACAACCAAGTCAGAGAGGGAGCATCATTAAGATGATTTAGTACAGAATTCACTTTAGGAGAAAACACTTGCAGGGAGGGAAAGAATGGAAAAAGGCAAACTGACATTCCAATTCATCTCTTTGCTGTTAAGATAATTCTGTACCTGCAGGGAATTAATTACATCTCAGAGTAACACTTAGACTCAACTCATATTGTAGCCTTGCTTTGTGGTTGAATTGACTAGTCCATGAAGACTCCCTAATTATACAAGTTTAGGTTATGTCTTGCAACTAGTCCTAACCTTCAAAACCAGAAATAAATCCTTAGATCATGGATGGGATCTCACCATTCTTGGTTTACTATTTTCCACCTTTATACTGACAGTTGATTGCCACTCTAGCATTTTCTCTAAAGGGTCTCAATTGAAGGGGAAAATGGATTGGTTTATTGCTCTGGGTCTGTCTTTTCTTGCTGAATTGATTTCTTCCATTTTGATTTCTCTCTGTCCTTCTAATCATTTTGATTAATTAATTACTTTTTGGTCATATTTATCTTCAATTTTTACCTCTCCTGGATCTTTCATATTAAAAAAAAAAAAGGTTCCCTCCCTATATGTTTTCATCCATTCAAAGCCAAATGTCTTGGAGAATCATCTATATCTGTATCCCCCATATCTGTATCCTCCTCTTCTGTGTTGACATTCCACTGAACCCCTTCTCACCAAACTGATCAATGACCTCCCAATGCCAAATCCACCTGATGTGTCTTCCACCCTTATTTTGTTTGACTTCTTTGCAGAATTAAACAATTTAGCACATCTTCAGTTTTTAAGCTCTCCTATATTTGCTTCCACAAACTGCTGTCTCCAGGTTTTCCTGCTGCTATTCTTGAAGCACAGTCTCAGTTTTCCTACCAGAGTGCTTTTCCTCCATGTTGCCTCCTTAAACGTATCTGTTCTGCAAAGTTCCATCTCTGGGTCTTTGCCTACTTAATCCTCTCTCCTTGAGAAATCTTGTCCCATGATTTGGATGACCACTCATACACTGGGCACAGTAACATCAGTATCTTCAGGGCAAATCATTCTCTTGAGTTTCAAAAAACAAATCTAACTGCCTCATTTTATTTCTTTTCTTCCCAAATTTATTTCTTCATTTAGTTATATATCTGGGTGAACACCACATCCATTCACTCAGACAGAAATTTTAGAATGGTCTTTAATTCCCTGTTCTCACTCAATTTTCACAGTAAGGCAATCACCAAGCCTAGTCAATTCCCCCAGGTAGCTCTCAAGTCCATCTCTTATTTTCTTTCCTTATCGCTTCTGCCCTAGGTAACTGCTAAATACATCCTAAATGGAATTCCTATATCTTTCTCTTGTCTTTGTCCAGGTTACTGTCCTTGCTTGTGCAGGAATTTGCATTTTTGAAATTAAATCTGCCATTCATTAATGCAGGGGTACCCAACCTCCAGAAACTAATGCCTGATATCTGAGGTGAAGCTGACATAATAATAATAGAAATAAAGTACGCAATAAATGTAATACACTCAAATCATTCCAAAACCAGCCCCCTCCATTTCCATGGAAAATTGTCTTCTACAAAACTGGTCCCTGGTGTCAAAAAGTTTGGGGACTGCTATTAATGATACCCCACTGGTTTCAGGGTAAAGTTTAAGTGCTTTCACACGGCCATCAGTGTCCTCCTAGCCTAGCCCTGTCTTCCTTTCATGCTGCAGCAGATAGTTTGTTGTCTCCCACAGCCAATCTCCTCTTGATTCCTGGCACTCTCCAGCTAACAACTACATTTCCCATGAGGATAGGTGTAGCCATGGGATGAAGTTTGTGTCTTACTTGTTTAAAAGAATATTGCTTGCCCCAGACATCCTTGCTTTCTGTCTCCTTAAGCTAGAACCAGACATGTCTGTGACCCATCTTCAACTGTACAAAGGCAAAGGGATGAGATGGTTTCCATAGAGCAAAGCTGCCCATCAACCTCAGCCAGCAAGACAGCCATGTGAGAAGTAAATAAAAATCCATATTATTTGGGGTGCTGTATTGTGGGGGATGCCCTGGCGGCTTAGCAATAAAGAACCCGCCTGCCAATGCTCGCCAATTCAAGAGATGGGGGTTTGACCCCCTGAGTCAGGAAGATCCCCTGGAGAAGGAAATGGCGACACACTCCAGAACTCTTACCTGGGAAATCCCATGAACAGAGGAGCCTGGCTGGCTACACTCCATGGGGTTGCAAAGAGTTGAACATGACTTAGTGACTAAACAACAACAACAATTGTGAGGTCTTTTACTGCTTTATCTTAGCCTTTTCCCTAACTAGCTGAATGCCTTCTCCTCACGCAGTACATGTGTTGTTTCAAGTCACTAAAGTTGTGGTAATCTGTGCAGAAGAAATTGGAAACTAATAGAAGTAGTATTATCAGCTGAATGAACTTGGACAAAATATTTAATCTACCTATACCTTGGTCTCCTCTTGTAAAGTAGGGATAACATTCTTTCTGTGATTTTGAGGACTGAATTAGATATTATATCAAAAGATTTTGGCAGAGTGCTTGGCACATGGTAAGCACTCTGTAAACAGTAGTAATCACTGTTAATAATATCCTCATCATTATTATTGTTCACTGATTTGCCTAATACTTCTGATTGGAGAAGAAGGAAGAGACAGAGGGAAAAAAGACAAAACAATAAACATCTTTCTCAGAAATCTTCAGGCGTATTTGGTTTAGCTCTGTTGTAAACTGTCTTTTAAACTCACAGAATGTACTTCATTTCGTTCTGCTTTCTCTCTCTCGCTTTAGGTATTAAGATCTATTTTAAATTTAGTCAAAGTCCCCTTGGCATCGTGTAAATGTCACACCGTTAAATATATATGCAAGGAGTGCTCAAGCAGCCTGGCTTCCCTGCCAAGAAATGGAGTCCCCGAGGTGGGCAGGTGGAGGAATGGCAGACACACCCTGCCGTGGACCCCACTGTCCTTACTCACCAAGACCATGTGTACTGAGCTCCAAATCTGGATGTGTGGTCTGACAAATGTATTTTCTCCCTAGTTTCAATTTATTTTTATGAAAGGCTTACACTGGTATTAAATCACATGAAATTTAGTGGATAATCTTTGTTGCAAAGAATAAAACCTCAAGTGAAAATTCAAAGAAAATATATTTTTGACATTTGAATCATCTATGCCAATCTGGAATGCAGGGTTTGTTTGACATCTGTGGTTTTTTGTTTTTGTTTTGCTTTGCTCTTGAACATCCCCTTCCCTACTTTTTCTCTGCGAGCCGTGCTTCTCCTGTTCTAATCAACTGACTCCAATGAGCTGCCAGACACAAAACCTCAGCTTCTGGTTGGTTGAATAGACACATGATGCTGACCTGACCAGTCACAATACCCCACTCCCTGGCCAGTGATTGGTCCCATGAATAAGCACATGACTTTAATGGAGCTAATCTCATACAGACAGATGGAGAGCACAACTCTCTCTTTACTCTTGAGTAGCACGTGGTGGCAACACACAGAGATGCTGTTGCCTGCTATACTTGCTACCACAAAAAGGAAACATCTGCAGGAAGTGGATGAGGCCAAAGACCAGAAAGAGGCAGGATGAGAAACAGGAAGGAGAAAAAAACTCTAATGATATTTGTGAGCCCTCAGACCCTGCACTGCCTGTCACCAGTTACTCCCCATTCTTCCCTGTACACGAATCAATACATCTTTTTCGAGTAGGTTTTCTGTCACTTGAAATGGAAGGAACCCTGACTAATACAGAGTCATGGCAAAGAAATGTTGTCAAAAAGAGACCTCAGAAAATCCAGCCCAAAGGTAGGCGAAACACAAAAAAGAAGAGAAAAGAGTGGATACAACAAACAGCAAGACAAAGTGAGAAGAGAACCAGACTCAGAGTCAGAGCACCAGGGTTTATGTTCCAACTCTGCCATTTACCAATGACCTTGGTAAGCTGTGATCTTGGCTGACAGCATAACATTTCCATTTGATGATCTGCAGAGTGGACGACTCTGATCTCGCTGTCATATAAAACATGATGCACTAAGGGACGCTCACCTGAGATGATAAACGTGAGTGTTCTTTGTAAATGTTAAGTGCTTGCAAATGGCATTTATTACACAGAAAGCAGCACATTTAGAAGACTATGGATGGAAACTGAGACTAGAAAGGTAATGTTAAGCCCAAAGTAGCTGAACTCATGAGAGAGGACTAGGAAACCCAGTAAATAGTTGACTCTTCTATGAACTATCAAAAGAGCTGACAATATTGAATGTCACTGATTAAGTAGAAACATATGAAAACTCTATGCAAAAACTAGAAAATAACTCTAAGGCTGTGTGTAAGTTAAGAGTCACAAGAGAGAAGAGAGAACCATTGTTTGTGAGTTGCCCACAATATCTCACCTGTGTACCGACAAGCCCTCCCTTGACCCAGGCAGCTACACTGCAAGTCAGGTATTATTGTCCCAGTTACATATTTGAGGAAAATAAGCTCAAAGCTTACATTCAAGCCCAAGTCTTATGATTCTACAACCAAATCAGTAGATTATACATTGGTAGTACATTTGAAGGTAGACTTTGGGGTTTAGATAAAGATACGCATAGTTTTCGTTCCAGATTAGAAGAACCAATCAATTAATATTTTAAGAATCAAGGAAGTCATTTATTTAAAAACTTAAAAGTTAATTATGAATGGTTTTCTGTCAGATTTAAAGACTTATTAGTGCTTTCAGTCATAAATAGGAATATTTGTCTCCTCCTCTGCTTATCAAGAATTGTAAAGGGTCTGGGATTTTACCCTACTTACAAGTAAATAATTTAGACTGCTACAATTCTATGGATGCTGGCAGAGGATACAAGACTCCCAGTTGGAGACCAAGAATGTTATTACTCATAGTCGAAGCAATAGCCAGAGGTTTGCATTGGTTTGTATTGGTTGGTTCTCAACGCTGAATTTCTCCCCACCAAGTCCCAAAGGGTGGCAAAGAAAGTTCATGGTGGGTGCCCACACGTGCCATGGGTTGCATTATGGGAGAGGGACAAGTGGAAGCAAACCTACTCTTTGTCTGGAGGGGATGTTACCTCATTCCTCAAAACTGCCTACGGCAAACACTACTCAGAGAAACAGCCTAGATAAAGAGCAACCAGGGCCTTTCACTTTGGGCATACCCAGCAGGAATGTGTAGGGAGGCCCATGGTCCATGGTGGATTGCCCTCCCTAGCACTGAGATCCTCCTTTGACAATACTGAAGTCTTATTCCTACTTATCCTCTCCAACCACAGTTTCATTCCCTTGCTCTGCATTGAAATCTTCCTTTGCACATATTTCTTCAGGCTCTTTTCTCTCTTTTGTTGTGAATATCTCCCACTTTCTCCCCAAAGTTCTTAGAAACACTGTCTTTGCACCCCCACCACTCAGCCACCACATAATGCCTTGTGATGTGTGTCAACTAGTCTAGGCTAAATCACCAGGGAAGTCTCCTTCTGGTATTTCCCATCAGAGCAGGTTGCAAAAGACACTGCTTCATGCAAACTGGAGGACTGAGAGAGGAAGTAGCTGTTTTCCCATGTTGTCCCAGTTACCTCAGCAAATAAACATGAATCTAGATGCTATGGTGAAGGGATCCTACAGATGTAAGCTACCTCATCAATTGACTCTAAGTTCATCAAAAGGGAGACTATCATGGGTTGGACTGAGTTAATCAGCTGTAAGACCTCTGAAAGAGGACCTAGGCCCTTCCTGAGCTAGAGTTGCAAACAGCAGTTGGCCCTGCAATTGCTCTCTTTTCCCATTGGATCTTTTTTCCCAACTCCCTGACTGTGAACAAGTTTCAGCTTGGCCCCACAGGATGTCAGCCTGCTGGAGGTCTTTTCTGCCAGACTGCCTGCCCTATGGACTTTGGGTTAGCTGAGCCAATCAGCACAGTTGTATAATCCAACTCCATACAAAAAATACTGAAATATATTAATGAGAATTAACATAATAACAATATCATATAATCATAAACATTAATATTTATTCTCAATAATGTATTGATCATTGACATAATCAATAAAGAACACATTCATATTAACATCTATACTTGACAGATAATTTATAAACAACATATGTATCCTACCAGTTTTGCCGCTCTTATTGAACCCTGACTGATATATGTGCCACTTCCTGGAAACTGTTCATTTGTTGAGACTAAGACCTCCTTCCTGTCTAATTCAACAGCTTTCTCAGTCCTCATTTGGCATGACCCCTCTACTAGTCATCACCTCTTTAATGATGATTTCTCCTTTAATGATTTCTCATCACTTCTCCTTTGGCTTTGGAAATATCATTTAGGCTCTCTTCCCAGTCTCTCTCTCTCTTTCCCTGTTTTTCTGATTCCTCTGGTTCTTTTAACTTTGGTCATTTTCCTAAGATAATTCATGTTATGTATTGTATCTCTTCCTTTTCTCGTACAGGCAGTCTTCAGTCCTCAGAGTCTTGACTATATTCAATGCCAGTGACTCAAATATGTATCTCTCATTTTCATCATCTTGGAGTCCTGTTAGTGTAACTCTTGCCTGACCTAGTTCATGAAAGATTCATTGAAATGAAGACCATCCCCAGGGCCATTTGAATCTTCTGCTCTTCTGGACTCTGGAGAAACCATCTTCATTATGATGGTGATACTGACTGGTACCACTATCTTTTATTGAGCCTCAATATGGATGCTGTTGAAGGTGCTTTACAAACATGATCTCATTGAATTCTTACAACATCCTTGTGAAGTAGATATTATGATTCCCATTTTTCTTATGAGAATCTGGGATTTGGGGAAATTCCATGCAATTGGCCTTGGGAACAACAGCTGGTAGATGTCAGAGTTAGGATTTTTGCCCTTAACTCAAGCCCCAACTAACTGGCAATAGTGCCTTTGGAGAAGACATGAACAACAAGGGCATAGTCATCAAAGACCATTTAAATCTGTAGGATCTGGCCAAGCATGGCAGGGCTGGGCAGGTAGCTCTATCTTAAAAGCTGGCAGTAGCACTTAGGCGACTACTGAAACCATTATAGCCTTGGGTCTAGTCTAGCTGCTATAATCACAGGTTTCCTTTGCCCTTGGTTCCTATTGCAGCTTTGTAGATTCCCTGGATGAGATTGTGTACTCTCAGCCAAAGAACAGCCAAATCATTCTCTTGCCAAGCTGTCTGTCTCCAATGATGGACAATAACCCAGCCTCCAGACAATATTGTTGTCTCACTGATACTGCTTTACCACTCCTGATCCATGACCTTGACACCACTGAGTCTCAGTCACACTGTGTCTGGCAGACCAGTACCCAGCAGGCCAAGGGATTTAGTGATTATTCCTGCTGATGTCAAGTCAGTGCAGTGTTTTCTGCAGAATCATGGTGCTTAAAGCCTCCTGTGCAGCAAAGAGCAGCAGAAGACTGATGCTGATAGAAAAAAAAAAAATTGCCTTCTTCCCCAAACAAGAATTTTGGGCAATTTCTTCTCTTGGCTAAAGCCTTTATGTTTCTGGCATGATGTTTACTTTATGGTCCAATCATCAAACTCTGATGTAGCTATGAATAAAGATTATGTTGAATATGAAGAACAAATTACAAAGATGGCTGTGGAAACCTTGCATATTTCAAAGGAATATATGCCAGGATGTGAGAAAATCTTGGCAGATGCTTCTCTTGGAGAAAAAGAATAGTGTAATTACCTACTGACTCTGGGGACCATACCTTCTGCTTCTCTAAAGAAGAAGTCCTTGTTAATATATTTTACATAAACCATTTCCTTTTGTGATACTTTGTGGCTTTAGTTTGCTTAAACATTTATTTCAGTTGGTTGTGAATTTATTCTAGTTTTTTCAGAAATTAGTTTTACAAGATCCCTGTATCAATTCCCCCAGCCAGTACTATGCATTCCACACCTTCTTTGTTAGTTCACTGGTAAGAGGAGCCTAAAAATGGCTGGGGAATAGGCTCAGCTCCCAATTTAATTGAACTAGAACTCTCTTTTCTGGCAGAACATCCCTTCATAGAATACAGATATCAAGATAGTGATAACATCAGACTTCACTCAAGCCACTCTCATTTCTCTTGGTTCTCAGGTCCATGCACACTGAAGAAGATGGTACCTGCTTGTAAGGAACTATCTTCATCAGACCATTCCAGCAATCTATCAAGTCATCTGCTTTGGGGTAACAGGAGCAAGAGCCCTTTGCCACACCTCCTTCACCACCAAATAAGTGCGTTAGATGGATACAACATTTTGTGAGAAACCATGTCAATGGATAAGGCATTTGTAGACCCATGGGTGGGAATGCCAGCAGAAGAGTTCTGGGAAAGGAAGGCAAATGTGTATTTGGGATATATATTTATTCCTGCGAGGACAAATCATTGCTTACTTCAGGGAATGGTGTTTTATTAGGACTCAGTTGCCTCTGCACTTGAAAAGTTGGGCAGTCCGTATTGACTGTCACCAAGTCAACCCTGGGAATGAGAAGTCCATGTTAAACCTCCATCTTAGTCTCTGTTGCCATGGTCTACATGGGCTCATTGAAGAAGTACTAATGTAGCCAAGGAAGGAGAATGACTGACAGCTACCTTTCCCACTATCCATCGAGAGCATTTTCATGTTGGTAGCTAAAAACCAGGTGCTAGGAGTAATTATTAATTTGCTCCAGTAATCATACCACATCCAAAATCTCAACTGTGATTTCCATAACCACCTGATTTAGTCTGGGACAATCTACAATTATTCTCTAAGACCCATCTGGCTTGTGCACCTGCCAAATAGACTAGTTAAATGGAAATATGGTAGAATTAATCACCCTGCACCTTCTAAGTCTCTGATGATGGCATTAATCTCTGCAGTTCCTCCAGGGATACCACATTGCATTAAGGTGATTATTTGGGGGCTTCTACTTGGCTCTTCCTGTCAATGTAATCTTCATTTCACACCATAGGGAGCTAATGTGTATATTCTGCCAGTTGAATACATTAGTTCCCACCGTCCTTTTAGGAATGGAAAAATAACTAGAGTATGAGAATCGGTTAAGAGGAGACAGTTGTGCGTGCCAAGGATGATCAGTGTCTTATCCCTTTCCCTCTCCTCCCGTCATGGAGATTGTCTCTATACTTCTCAGATATAGGCAACGCAATCACAAAATCTCATTTTAAGAGGCTGTGTCCCAGGGGCACTTCTCTCACTACTAATTATTATATAAGTCAAGATTCTGGCAGGAAACAAGTAGTACATTCAAATGGGGATAATGGGAGAGTACAATAAAGGGCCATTTTACAAAGATGTGGACAGATTTAATAGAAACCAATAAGGAATAGAGGAGGCACCAGGGCGTTAGCAACAATGGGAGCACCCCTTGGAACTCAAGAGAGGCAACCTGGAAAGAGCTTAAACTTCAGTAAGGATTATAGCTGCTGCCAATCTGTAACCTAGAAATGCAGTGGCCAGGGGAATAAAAACTTTGACTTCAATGCACTCCTGCCCTCTAATGCCCTGCCAGTGTCCTCCATTGGCCCAACTCAATGAGAAGTCACACAGAGAGAGGCCCATTGGTACAGCCCATATAGATCATCCTCCCTGGGCACAGAGCAGGATGAAAGTTGAAAAGTAGATCTGGAAGGGCTAATGAAGACTGTCCAGCACATCATCTTCAGCAGGAGACCCACTCTGAGTACTCTAATATATCAATATGTCCCCAAGCCCTGGAACTCCCCATTCTGCTTATCTTACTCTATCTTTTCACTTCCCATGGCATTGTCAGCACCTACAATATGTGATCTATCCATTTATTATACTTATGGAGCATTCTCTACCTCTCTAGTAGAAAGTAAGCTCTCCTAGCATAGACATCTTCATCTGGTTTTGCTCCCTGATGCTTCCAAATTACCCAGAACAATTGCTGGTACAAAGTAGGTGTTCAATAAATATATGTTGCTGAATACACATAATAATGAGTTGCGGATAATGAGAAACCACTAGGCAGAGAAGAAGGCAGACCTAAGAGCTGATATACTAGTGATAAATCTCTAATCCTCCATAGATCTTAAAGAGAGGATTTGGGACAAATTTGAGGTATGGAAAGAGGAAAGAAAACAGGGAGGCACCAGGAAAGATTTAATTTATATCAAGAAAAGTGAAGAATTTGTTTGATTGTTGTTCTAGAAAATCTCACAGAAGTATCAGTGTATAGTTTACCTTAAGGATTAAGGAATAAAAGTGACCAACACTTGAAATGGGCCCTCGTGGTCCAGTTAATAAACCTGAGTCTCTCCCGCCTTACTCAGAATCTATTTCTCTTCTCTCAGCCTATACTATTACAGCAGACATGGGGGTGAATGGAAGAAGGAAATGGCAACCTACTCCAGTATTCTTGCCTAGAGAATTCCGTGGACAGAGGAGCCTGGTAGGCTGCTGTCCATGGGGTCGCACAGTCGGACACGACTGAAGCGACTTAGCATGCATGCATACATTGGAGAAAGAAATGGCAACCCACTCCAGTATTCTTGCCAGGAGAATCCCAGGACAGAGGATCCTGGAGGGCTGCCGTCTATGTGTCGCACAGAGTTGGACATGACTGAAGCAACTTAGCAGCAGCAGCAGCAGGGGGTTAATGGGGCTGAGATTAACTGAGAATTAACCAGCACTCCTTCAGGCTCTTAAATCTCCTCCTTTGACCCTAATACATTTATACCATTAAAAAACAAAATTGTACTAGTATGAAAAGAAAGTTGGGGCTGGGTAAACACATTTGTGCTACAATGAGGGTACAGATGAGCAAGGTTGGAACCCTCTGTTGCTCTTGCTTGCCTGACAGCTTCTTCCCCTTCATTTGGGGACAACATCACATTTTACTTTGGGGAGTGTTATGGATGAAACAGTGTCCTCCCGAATTCATATGGTGAAGCCCTGTCCCCCAGAGTATCAGCATTTGACTGTAATTAGAGACAGGGCCTTTAAAGAAGTGTGTGTGCATGTGTGTGTGCACGCGTGTATGTGTGTGTCAGTTGCTCAGGCGTGCCTTTGCGGCCCCCGTGGGCTCTGTGTGTGACATTTTCCAGGCAAGAATACTGGGGTGTGTTGCTATTCCCTTCTCCAGGGGAATCTTCCCCACCCAGGGATCGAACCCGGGTTTCCCTCGTTGCAGACAATTCTTTACTGTATAAGCCACCAAGGAAGCCCTTAAAAAAGTGTAATTAAGGTTAAGTGAGGTCCTAGGATGGCGCCCTAATCCAACAGGAGTGATGATCTTATAAGAAGAGGAATAGACTCAGAGAAGAGGCCATGTGAGGGATTAGAAAGAAGGTGGCCATCTCTAGGTTAAGCAGAGAGGCCTCAGGGGAAACCAAACCTTCCAGCAGCTTGATGTTGGACTTCAAGCCACCAAAATGGTGAGAAAATACATTTCTGATATTTAAGGCACCAGTCTGTGGCATCTTGTTATAGCAGCCCTAGCAAAGTAAAACAGGAGAACGAAACCTCTCCCATTACTCATGGCATGACAAAATCAACATATGGTTCTTTTTTTCCTGCTTTTTCAACAAGGCATCCACATTTTCATTTTGCACAGGGACCTGCAAATTATATAGCCAAGCTTGTCCATCATTGCATGGATGATCTCAAGTGGCTCTGGGATGTTTTTCTTGTGACTTAATGGAGGCAGGAGAGGAGACTGAGAAAAAAGGTGCATGAACATCACTGAAGGGAATGCGGGGAGAGAGAAAAGGGTCTCAAAGGGAGATGGTGGCATCAGTCAGTGACCTTTAGTGATGTAACCGTGCAGCCTGTGAGGAGCAACAGGGACAGCATCACTAAAGGAAGGATGCTTAGTGGATAAAGGCAGTTTCCTCCTTTTAAGTTGTGCTGATAAGAGCAATTTAGTGCTGAGAATGATGGTAGAGAAAGGTTCTCTTCTCATATGATTGCTGATAACCTCCTGTCTATTACTCGAGCTCAGTACTGGGATGTATTTGTACAGAAAAGCTGAAAGCTTGCTCCCAGGAAACTCGGGAAACAGAGTGATAGATTGATTGATTTGTCAAGCCCGGGCAGACAGAAACAATTTTCTTGACTAGACTTAGAAGTTAATGCAGATGGCAGTTTCCTTCACTCTTTAATACCTCTCACCCTGGGTTTGGAGCTTGTTCCCAGGAGGATGTCACAGCCTCCCTGGAAGGCTCTGGACTTTTCCTAGAGGCATTTGAAAGAAAGAGGAGATAAAACAGCACAGCAGGAACCTGAGAAAGATTTTAGCACAAGGTGGGTGTGCCTGCTGTTTGCTGCTGCTGCTGCTGCTAAGTCGCTTCAGTCGTGTTCGACTCTGTGTGACCCCATAGACAGCAGCCCACCAGGCTCCCCTGTTCCTGGGATTCTCCAGGCAAGAACACTGGAGTGGGTTGCCATTTCCTTCTGGTAGTCATGTTAAAACCTGATTCTGCCTCTGTTTTCTGTGTCCAGTCATCTACTGGTGCATCAGAAGCTCTTGTGGGGATAGAAGGCAAAAAATACGCCAACCAAATGCTGATTCTTTATACCTGGAATGTGGGCTCCCAGTCTCTGTCTGATGGACTGAGACACTAGATTGTCAGGAAGCGCATGACCATGCAGAGCCCAGTGGCTTGGAACCTAAGCAAACACAAGCCTGATCACCCTGCTCCTGGCCTCTTCTTGCCTGCACCCACTCTGAGATCATTGATGTTTGTTGTCAAGGGGGAAGGGAAAATGAGAGAGCAGCGCCCCCACCCCCTACATCCTGCACAAATACTCATTTCAGTCTTCACATTAAATGCACAACCTTTTCTACCTCTTGCACGGTGGGGTTTGTGGGTGGGGGAGGTGGGTAGTGTTGAGCTCTATACCACAGACATCCCATCTCTAACGTCTCCTTCCCACAAACACTCCTGGCGACCCCAAATGGCATGTAGCTCCCTGTTTTGCCTCAGTCTTTCCCCTCTCTGTGCCTTTATTTATGCTGCCCCCTCTATTGGAATGCCTTCCCTACTTCTTTATTAACTGCTGCTGCTGCTGCTAAGTCACTTCAGTCGTATCTGACTCTGTGCAACCCCATGGACTGCAGCCTACCAGTCCCCTCTGTCCATGGGATTTTCCAGGCAAGAGTACTGGAGTGGGTTGCCATTGCCTTCTCCAATGCGTGAAAGTGAAAAGTGAAAAGTGAAAGTGAAGTCGCTCAGTCGTGTCCGACTCCTAGCGACCCCAAGGACTGCAGCCTACCAGGCCCCTCCGTCCATGGGATTTTCCAGGCAAGAGTACTGGAGTGGGGTGCCATTGCCTTCTCCGTCTTTATTAACTAGTGTGCATCAAATCCATTTCCTCTTCTTCCTGGCCACACAGGTTAAGACTATATTTGCCAGACTGTCTTGCTGTCATTTGTAGCCATGTAACTGGGTTCTGGCCAAGGGTATGTGAGCAGAAGTGAGGTGTGCCAGTTCTAAGCCTGATCCATAAGAACCTCTCATGTAAGATCCTTCAAGCTCTTTCCCATCTATAGACTAATGCGAGGGACCACAGTGCATGGAGAACTGAGGGATAAAGGGGATGAGGCCACAAGAAGGAAGCAACCTAGGTCTTTTAATAAACACTTGGAGGAAAACCACTGCTGATCATCAGAAACATATATTTTGGAAAGTGAGAAATAGACTTTATTATCTTTAGGGATTGTTTAAGCAGCCAGTGTTACCATAACTAATACAACTGACTTCTAATAATATTATCCCTCTTCCTGAGGGTTATAACACAGTTGTAACCCAGAAATTAGCTCCTCAAATGTCCTCCAACCAACTTTTCTAGAGTGCTGTGGCTGCTGCTAAGTCTCTCCAGTCGTGTCCGACTCTGTGCAACCCCATAGACGGCAGCCCACCAGGCTCCCCTGTTCCTAGGATTCTCCAGGCAAGAACACTGGAGTGGGTTGCCATTTCCTTCTCCAATGCATGAAAGTGAAAAGTGAAAGTGAAGTCGCTCAGTTGTGTCCGCGTCTTCATGACGCCATGGACAGCAGCCCACCAGGCTCCTCCGTCCATGGGATTTTCCAGGCAAGAGTACTGGAGTGGGTTAGGGTGGGCTCCCCCAAATTCCAGCCTCTTGGCCTCCTTATGCCCTAACTTGGACTCTTGGTCTCTCCTTTGAGTTGTAAAGATGCAAAACCTAAAGATTTAGACCAGTGACTGGCAAACTATGACCCACACACAAGATCTAGCACAGATTTTGCATAACCCATAAACTAAGAATGGTGTTTACATTTTTTAATGCTTAGGAAAAGCATAAGAAGAATAAGATTTCTTGATGTAGGAAAATCATATGACATTTAAATTTCAGTGTCCATAAGTAAAGTTGAACAGAAACACAGCCTACTCACTCCCTTATGTATTGTCTATGGCTGCTTGCACAGTAGAATGGCAGAGCTGAGTAATTGCAACAAAAATAAAGCCTACAATATTGTTATTTACTTACTTACTTGTGGGATCTTAGTTCCCTGATCCAAGACTGAACCAGGGCCTATGGCAGTGAAAGCACCAAGTCCTTACCACTGGACCGCCAAGGAATTCCCAAAGCCTACAGTCTTGACTACCTGGCTCTTTACAGAAGACATTTTCCTGGCTTAGACCCTTTATTAGTAAAAAGACCACCATGGATGCAAACAGTCTACCATTTGACTTTGCACTCTCAGCTTTGTCTTCTGCAATGATGCCCGTTTATATCTGCATTTCCCAAATGGTCTGCAAGATGATAATGTGACAGAACACAAATGGTTCTTTAATCAATTAAATCTTGGGCTTTTTATTGTGAATAATATTTTATTTAATCATTTTTGTTTACAACCAAAACTCTGGGAATTCAAAATTAACATCCTTGCCCATGAGCTTCTTATAGAGACAAGAAAATGTTTCAACCTTGTGTTCCACGTTGTTCTGCTGTGCTTTATCCAAACGGACCATTATGAGTCAGCTGCCGTCCAGCTTCATGGGGATTCTCTTACCCACAATCTCACTTGGGAAAACCAAGTTCTCCAGGATGGTGTCATGCATGGCAGTCAGAGTGAGGCTCCTGGGATGTTTTTGCTTATTTTTCGTACAACTTTTTTGAGTTGGATTAAGCAGAATTCTCCTCTGAGCGATGAAGATGATGTGTTTCCCTCTGAACTTCTCCAACTTGTGCAGCAGCTGCACCTGGATTTTCAGGAAAGATTTCAATTGCCGAACGGGAACAAAGATGATGATAGCTTCAGTTTCCTTGGCGTCTGTTATGTTCAGCTCCCACAGCTGGGCCTTGAGGTCCGAGTTCATCTCCAGTTCCAAGAGGGCCTGAGAGATGCCCAATTCAGACTCCTCCAACTTCTCTATGTTGGGCTTCATGATCCTCATGCTGGAAATGAACATGGCCTGCACCTGGCAGATGTGGCCAACACTTGTTGCTGCCACTGACACCAGTAGGCCTAGGAAGAGCAAATCTTGGATTTTTAAAAAAGGATAAAATTTATTTCGTTACCAGAAGTATTTTCAGCTCTTGAAATATGCTTATAAATATGGAAGGATATTTAATGGATAAATATCCATTGGATAAAAATGGATAAATAAGCTATCCAAATTGGGTATATAAATTTTAACGTTCCTCAAACTTATTTCATCACTCATCAGATTTTTTAAAGAATGTCCATGATTATCTCAGAATGCTCCGCACCACATAGTTTTATCCACACTACTCTATACCTTTACCAGATATCAAAAGATTATCTTCTAATTTGGAGAAATAAAGCCCTCTTCCTAGTGAAGCCCCCTCAGTCATTCACTCCCCTCTTAAGGCACAGAAAGCCTGCTCACGTTTTCTCTCCCCTATCTGTGGTATCATTCCTCTTCCCTACATACTCATCACCCCTTCGAAGACATGAGAAGACAGGAATTTTCAAGCTGCAAGTTATAACTCAGCAGTGGGTCATGAAATCAATTTAGAGGGTCAGTGATCAGCATTTTTTTTAAATAATAAAATACAAGAGGATATAAAACATTAGAGTGCATCTCAATAGTACTTGATGAAATTTTCTTACGGGTTCTGGGTCACAGTATAAAATGAATTTCTTTGGGTCATGGTTAAAAATCTTTGAAAGCCACTGTGCTAAGGAGCAAACAAAATAAAAGAACCTAGCAAAACCTTATAGCTAACATTTGATTAACAAAAATGTTATATATCTGTCCTACTATTAATTCTTCTCATGCATTTCTATTTTAAATTTCAAACATAAAGACTTAAGGACTGTATCTTTTGATTAACCTCTGTATCTCCTACCCCTCACTGACTGAGGGACTCACTTCCCTACAGAAGCTGCATAAATATTTGATGTTGATAATGAAATGGAATTAAAAGCTAATAGAAAAAACCTTTCAGTTTCTACTGTCTCTTTAAAGGATGGGAAGTAACCTCTATGCCATAACCACTTCTGCAAGGTCTTTCAGCACCACCTCAACATATACCCTAAGATAACCCAAGGGGTGACACCTCCCCTTTCTTCAGCCGAAAATGCACACTCTTAGTCCTAAATTCTTCCCACGCTGCAGCCTTCCTACATTCCCACTCACTTCTTCCCTCTCTTGCTCCAGCCACTGTCTTCAAGAACCCTCCATACATCTGCATACAAAGCTCACTCCTCCTTCACAGCTTCTCCCTCCACACTTTTCTCTTGCTGAAATTCTTTTTACCTGCACAAGTCTGCATTGCATAGACCTCTGTGAAGCCCCAACACACTGAGTTACTTTCATTCTTTCTGGTGATCCCATAGAACTTTGTTCATGCCTCTGTACAGCAACAGTGGCGCTGGATTCTAAACTCTGCTGCGCCTCTGGTCTCCTACTGCCCATTGGCTCCTCTGAGACAAAGTGTGCTTTATTCATCTCTGAGATGTCCATGACTGGCATGGCGTGGCAGAAGTAGGTACTCGATAATATTTTAAGTGTGAATGAAAAAGAAGCAATAGCATGAAATATCAAAGGGATGAAAAGTTTACATATGGGGTAGATCATGTTGCTTCCTCCCACCTCCAAACCCTCTCTAGCACCTAAGAGGAAGCTTGCTTGCCCATAATTTGCATACTTTTGTGAGTGGATGAAGGAGAGCATGATATTTGAATGTGTGTTAGTCCCTTAGTCATGTCGACTTTTTGTGGGCCCATGGACTGCAGCCTGCCAGGCTCTTTTGGGATTTCCCAGGCAAGAATACTGGAGTGGGTTGCCATTCCCTTCTCCAGAGGATCTTTCTGACCCAGGGATCAAACCCGGGTTTCCCACATTGCAAAGCAGATTCTTTACCATCTGAGCTACCAGGGAAGCTCTTTGCATGGAACTTAGTTAGGAGACAATTCTCTTCTGCAGCTGAGCTGGAGGAAGGAGAGAGGGAGCCGAATGGTGCTGGGGTCCCCTGAGGAGGAGGCCACCCCAGAGAAGCAGAACCAGAGGTAGAAGGGTGCACTGAGCCTGACGACATCCCTGAGCGCCCAGATCTGAACGCGGTCAACCCACCCCTTGGCTTTTTATATGCAAAGCCCATCACTGGTGATTGTCCTTGCCACCTCAACAGCCAACGGGGCTCCAGGCACCCCGACTTTGGCGGTGTCCAGACCCGGGGCTGCAGCCCGCATGGGGTCATGAATATCTGCGGACGTGGGAGGTGAGCAGGCTGCCCGGAGGGTCTTGCCCGGACTACCTGGAGACCAGGAAGCTGCTGTGGGAGGAGGAGGAGGAGGAGGGGAAAGTGGCGGCCCCGGTCACCCTGTGCTGTACAGTAGATTCCTATTAGTTATCTATTTTACACATAGTAGTCAATAGCGTATATATGTCAATCCCAATCTCCCAATTTTCCCCACTCTTTTCTCTGTGGTATCCATGTGTTTTTTCTCTGTCTGTATCTCTTTCTGCTTCCAAATATGATCATCTATACCATTTTTCTAGATGGACCAACTCTTCTGAGATTTATAGTCGGGCCATTCTACGCACAAAGGGGAAGTTTTAATTGCTCATGGACCTCTAATGTGATCAAAAATATCGTACAGCTAGTAATAGATGATTAATGACTTGTAGAATTTGTCCAAATGTGAGCTTTATAATTGCAATGAATTTTGAAAACTACAGAATTAAGTGACTTTTGTTTTGAATGTCCTGCAAGCTTTTCTGTTTAGATCCCTCCCTCTAATACTCTCCCCTCCATCCACTCACCTAACAGCCCCCTACCTTTGTTCCCCCAGAGCTAGTACACTGCTTCTCTCACCCATGAGCACCCACGGGATGCTCTGCAGCTCCCTGCACTTGCTGGGTAGTAGCAGCATTTCACGCCATTGCTAATCAGAGCACAGGGACCATCTAACTCCTCTGAGGCTGAAAGACAGTTCAAATGAGTTGCTCCACCTGAGCCAAAGCAGTTGCTGAAGATTAGAAAGGGGTGAAAGCCACTTTTTGAATTCTACCAGGAAATCCATGCATATTCATGCAAATATTTACCTTAGTTGGGAAAGCCATACAAACCCCAGAGTAGAAAAAGAAAAGAAACAAAGCCCCTAGGACGGTCCTGGCCCTCGGTCAGAAGTAAAGTGATTGTCACCTGTGTGTGACCTTTATTCTCTTTGGGATCTGTGGGTTCCAAAGAAGCAGAACTGAGATTATTGAAACTAGTTGGGAGGGGATGGCACCAAGAACTGAGAGATCAAAAGGCACCAAGGAGAACATCCTACTATATGCAGGCTGACAATGAATTCATTTCAGGTAAATCTGACCCACTGAGCAATCCACTATGTGCCAGAGACTGAACTCATCTGTGGGTCTCTGAAGGTCCATTATACCTGGGTGTTGCAGACAATCCAAAGATGATAACTCCATGTAATAATCTTCATCATCTTCCTCCCATGCATGCTTCCTCCTGATGGCCCTCATCTAGTTCAAGGCATTGCTCTCTGCCTCATTGTTTGGGCCAGAAGTCCCTCACTCTCACATCTCTCATCTAGTCAGCAAAATTCACTCCCTAGATAATGTTTAAATCCCTCCCTCTTCAGTAGAACCTCCAAGATCCTTTGTGTGAGTGGCCAGCTCTTAGGTGAGCTGCTGCACTCCATGCTTAGGATTCTGCAGGGTTGACCTGTAATTCTTCACCAGAACTGCAACAGGAAACATAATCAGAAGGCAAATGACAAGCAGGGAACAGTGTCTGCAACATATATGAAAGTGCAACGGTTTCCATATATTATATACAAACAGCTGTTACAGATCAGTGGCTTCCTTGATGGCTCAATGATAAAGAATCGCCTGCTGATGCAGGAGACATGGGTTCAATCCCTGGAGAAGATTGAGAAGATCCTCTGGAGAAGGAAATGGCAACCCACTCTAGTATTCCTGCCTGGGAAATCCCATGAACAAAGATGCCCGGTGGGCTACTTTGAGATCCATGGGAGCGCAAAACACACAATGCGGCAACTAAACAGCAACAATAAGAAAAACATGAGCCATCCAAAAAGACAAAGAAGACATAAATGAGCATTTTTAAAAATAAAAATACAGGGACTTTCCTGGTGGTCCAGTGGTTAACAATCCGCTTGAAAATGCAGGGGTCATGGTTTCGATCCCTGGTCCCAGAAGATCCCTCATGCTGCGGGGCAACTAAACCTGCATTCCACAACTACCCTGTGCTCCAGAGCCCGAGAGCTGCAACTACTGAAGTCCATGCTCCAAAACAAGGGAGGCCATTGCAGCGAGAAGCCCGTGTACCACTAGAGACTAGTCCCCACTCACCACAACTAGAGGAGGCCTGTGCACAGCAGTGAAGACCCAGCACAGCCAAAAACAAATACAAATTAAGACTTGTTTACATTTCTAAAAATAAAATAAGAAAATATATATGTAGAGAGAATAAACCTAAGGGGGAAAGGCCCAACCTAAATAGTAACAAAAGAAATACAAATTAAAGGAATGACGTATTTTCTTCCTTTGTTAGTGAAGTAAGGGGAGACTATAAACCTTTTCTATGCATCTGATGAAGCCCAAATTGGCGAAGAATTTCTCATGGGAAACCTTGCTATATGAAAAACAGCCTTTAAAAAAAAAGAAGTGTATAACATTGACTAAGCAATTGCAGTGGTATAATTAATTTTATCCTAAGGAAATAATTAGTGGACTGGAAAATGTTTTTACTTTGGGGATGTATAACATCATGTGGGTTTTAATGGCAAATATATGGAAATACTCCAAGGTTTCAAGAATAGGTTATTTTTTTAAGCAAATTCCATGCTCTAGTATTCATTTATTTAAAATGGAAGTATAGAAGTATAATTGTTGACATGAGACAAATGTTTATTGGTAAATGTAAAGGTAAATATAAAACAGTTTATAAAAATGTATGACAGTATTTTTTTACTTTAAAAATTAATATGCATAAAATGCCAGGGAGCATGTATCCCAAGCTATAACTATTGGTTGTATCTAGAATAGACTTACTAGTGAGGAAATGTGGGGGGAAGCCTTTCTACATTTTTTTCACCTTTGAACAATAAAAATGATTTAGCTTTATAATAAAGAGTGGTTAAAAATAACTCAAACAAAATTGCCAAACTAAGAGTTATTTATTACCAGAGACAAAGACTTGAGCAACTTAATTTTATGAATAAAGCAAACAATTTACTTCAAACTAGAAGAAATTTATTTACATTCTATGAGCCAAACGTGGTTGTGAGCTTGGTGTGGGGAGCATGGCATTAAAATGGTAATTCACATAGTTGCTTCAATAAGCCTCATGAAATTCAAAATTACAAAAATTCATTTGATTTATGAATCTTGACTATTATGCTAAAGCTATTTGAGGGTTGATTAAGTCAGGTCATACAAAGAAAATACATTTAAAAATAAAATGATACACATATATATGTGTCAAAACTAACTGAACTGCATGTTTAATCTGCACATTTTTCTGTGTGCATACTTCAAAATGTTAAGGCAGAAAAATTAAAACATCCATAGAAATAACAGAAAATATTTTACATTTTTCATCTTGAATTTTGAATGGATCTCTAATATTAATAAATTAAAAAACCAAACACAGGAGTACTTCCAGCTCTGGCTATGATGGAGTAGAGAGAAAGCCCCTCTTTCTGGCACCTCTCACTGTCTCCTCACACTTATTTTCTCCATTCTCTTCCTCTAAACTCCCAGACACCCCAGTACTTATACTTTTATCTATGAAAGTTTCTTATAAAAAAAGAATAATTTAGCATCATAAAAAACTTCTCAGGTTGACCTGAGAATAAAGCAATCAAAATCACATTAAAATTATACCATGATTTTTTTCCCTGAAATTCATTAAGGAGCCATGAGAAAATTAGTACACCAACCTGTTGTGAAATTCCAATGTTAATCTAATTTTCTGATTTGGTTTGTTTCCCCACAATTAATTTTGTTTTTCTCATAGATAGTTCCACTTTTTTTTTAGGTGACAAAAAAAAAGTGAGAGAAAATGTCAGCGCCTACAGCTGTGTTTCCTGAGGGTGCTGACTCTGTTTCCTGAGTCTACGGGTAATAGGCTCTCTTCTGCCCACTGCCAGTCCCCTCCTGTAAGCTGCACTGCTTTGGGAGCGGTTTTGCACTTGATCGCCCATTCTCCCAGCCAGAGTTGATGTGGTGGCAAATGAGTCACAATTTCAACTGAGACGGAGAAAAACTTGACCCTGCAACATGTAAACTCATGTGCTCCTGGTGGCCGTCCCAGCTGAACATGGGTAGGGGAAGATAGACCAAGCCAAAAGGAAGAGTGAAGAGGAGGCTCAGAGAAAAACAGAGAGGACGTCCATTCTGGATTCCTTATAGTTCCCAGGTCCTGTGCCTTTCGAAAGTCCTGCAGCTTCTCTGCCCTTGGTAGCCATGACTTTCTGTATTACCCAGCCATTGAAATGTAGACTTTGCTCAAACTGGCTCCCACAGATTCCTGTAACTTACAACTAGAAATGCCTGAGGAATGTGCCAGGCTTCTGCAGTTCAGTGTCATGGCCTTGCGAGCCTCACTCCTGTAAGAGGTGAGCACATTCCCTGTCTCCAGTAATCAGACGGCCCCCTCGATGGAGCCCCCCTGCTCCCTGAGCTGAGTTAGCCACCTTTTGGCTCAGTGGTCCCTGGCTCTCCAGTTATGGCCTTTCGTCCTTCAGCCTTTGGTCACTCATAAGCCTGAACTAATGGATCTTATTCCAGGGCAAGGGCTGGGTCACCCCACGACAAGCTCCTCCATTCTTGGTATCATTGCCAGGTTAACTGGGGTCAAAAATTGTACACAATGCCAGCTTATGTGACTAAGATACTGCTTCCTTATTTTCTCCTAATGATAGAATCTCCCTTTCATCCTGTGGATAATGTGCATGGAGGTTACACTTTAAAACAGTCAGTGAGTAAAATCTCAGTCTCCATGAGATTGAATAATCTCTCTGAGGTGATCAGGTCTGCTAGAGAAACACTCAACCTTCCAGACCTCCTTACCACTTCCTTTGTTTAAAAAAAATTATTTTATGTGGACCATTTTTTCTTTATGTATTGAATTTGTTATACTAGTGCTTCTGTTTTATGTTTTGGTTTTTTTTCACCCCGAGGCATGTGGGATCTTAGCTTCCCAACCAGGGATCAAACCCACACTCCCTACTTTGGAAGGCGAATTCTTAACTACTGGACTGCCAGGGAAGTACCCCACCTCCTGTTCCAGATGGCAAGTGGATGAAGGGAAACAAGGAGATTTCAGGGTGGTAGGAGAGAAACTGGGAATTCTAACTCAGACTTCCTCCCTGCCAGACCTGCCTCACAACACCTCTTACTCAGCCACAGGCTCCTCACTCAACTGAGAGATTCCTTCTGTAGGATGGTGTCCCCTCACAGTCCCAAAGCAGGGTGAAACCTTTCTGCTTCTGACTCCCCCACCCCCCAATCTTTCTGACATATAGGA
Organism: Bubalus bubalis; assembly: GCF_019923935.1. NCBI lineage: Eukaryota > Metazoa > Chordata > Mammalia > Artiodactyla > Bovidae > Bubalus > Bubalus bubalis. Next base: position 60,190,837 of record NC_059164.1, read on the forward strand.
CCCTCAGTTTGGCTGATGAAAAGAAGTTGTGTATATATTTATGACTGCTTGGTCACTCACCTCTATGTCCTTCTCCTCTATTTGCTGGCACAGAAGGGGCAGGCTTCCCTCTCTCTTTTTTGTTTGATCTGAAATCCTCTTATGTCATTTTCTTCCACTTACTTAGGCCAGTAAATCTCAAGGCCTGGCTGCCCTAGGACAAAGGTCACTGGAAGGAGATACGTTCTAAATTCTCTAGGTTTCAGTCAATATGAAAGCTGCAGGCAGTTGAGTTAGGGATTACAAAATAAAAATATAAACCTGCTCAGCTAGTATTATATAAATAAAAGAATGATGAAAGAATGGCTGAATGAATTTCTACCAAATGGCATAAAGAAAACCTTGATATATCCAAACACTGGTTGAAATAAATAAAATTTTCACTGCGACTTTTGCTATCAAGTATTACTCTATCACATTTTTGCAGCTAAAAAGCATTTCATAAAGTATTTCATCTGACAGTTGTAAGAATCAAGTAAGGAAAAAGAGAGAGCAGGTGCTATGAAGCCCATTTTATAGTTGGAGAAACAGGGTCAGATTGCTTCAAGATGCTTCAAGTCAACACAAAGGCAAGCAGGCTTCCAATTAACTTCCTCTTAACCTCTGTATAGCATGGCACCATAGTAATTATTCATCGATATAAAATTACTTGTGAGATTTATATCTAATAATACAGAGCTAACTCTCTTTTATTTGGAGAATGCTTATCCAGAATATCAAACTATTCTAAGCAAAGATGACAAGCTATGGAACCTCTAGGGTCAAAATACATGCCACAGTAAAACCTTTAAAGGTCATATGGCCCTTTGATAGATTCTGTGAGCTCTCATTCAAAGCCTATTTTCTTTTGTTTTTAAAGTGAATCATAATTTGTTTCGTTTTCAGCCCACAAGAAAATGGAGACATTAAATGAGAGCAGGGAAGTATCTGCCCTGTAAGAAGATAGAGAGGAGACAGAAAGGCAGGAGCACAAACAAGGACTATGAAGGCATAACCATCTAGAGACAGTTGGTGAGGAGAAATAACCTCAGACAACCACACAAACTCCAGACACCTTGTATTCCAGATGTTTTAGCAGACAGAGCACAGGTAGGTTCCTCTGGAAGGTTGGTCTTGCTTCTACTTTGCTCTTTTGTTCTTTTTGAATGAAATAGACAGTGATGGTATTAGCTCCCCATTGCTGCTGTAACAAACTACAACAAACTTAGGAGCTTAAATTTTGGACTTCCCTGGTGGTGCAGTGGTTTAGAATCCTCCTGGCAAAGCAGGGGATGCAGGTTCGATCCTTGATCAGGTAACTAAGGACACACATACCACTGAGCAGCTAAGCCTGAATGACAGAACTATTGAGCCCTCACACCACAACTAGAGAGTCCATGCTCCACAGTGAAAGATTCCAGATGATGCAACCAAGACCTGATGCAGTCAAATAAAGAAATAAATGTTTTAAAATGCACACACACAAATTTATCACCTTACAGTTCTGGAGCTCAGAATTCCAAACTGGGTTTTGCATGCTAAACTCAAAGTGTTGGCACAGCTGCATTTTTTCTGAAGGGTTTAAGTAAGAATTTGTTTCCTTTCCTTGTCAGCTTTGAAAGGCTAAAAGCATTATATTTCTTGGTTTTTGGTCCCTTCTTTGCATCACTCCAACTTTGCCCTTTGCACCTTCTACTCTTACTTTGCCCCTTCGGCCTCTCTCTTATGAGGACCCTCATAATATGTTGGGCCTACTCAGGTAGTCTAGAGTAATCTCCCTAGCTCAAGATTTCTAACTTAATCACATCTGCAAAATCTCTTGCCTTGTGAGGTAACATATTCCCAGATTAGGACATGAATATCTTTGGAGGGCCATTATCTAGGCTACCACACTGAAAAATGAATTTCACAAACAATTCTAAATTAAAGTCACCACTTCATCCTCTGCAAACATTCCCTCATGGCAGGGAAAAGGGAGACTGCCTCTTCTCTGAATGACCATGATAAGGTATTCAGCAGATTTTAGAAAGGTGAAAAGAGGAATACAAACTGAAATAACAGAGCTTGCTCAAATATGCAAAGAAAAGTTGCAAAAGAACTCTGATGTTACTGGTACAAACTGGAGGGAAGAAATGAAAGCCAGTATATGACATTTGGTGTGGGGAAAGATCGGCCCTTGGGCTGGAGTTTCCTGAACATTGCTTAATGACAGCAGCCAGACACAGGGCTGATGTTCATTTTGACTGCCTTGCCTAGCAGGAAGAGCTTCTATCACAATGTTAATACGGAAATAGCTGTGCCCCAGATGGTAAAAAATCTGCCTGCAATGCAGGAGACCCAAGTTCAATCCGTGGGTTAAGAAGATGCCCTGGAGAAGGGAATGGCAAACCACTGTGGTATTCTTGCTTGGAGAATCCCACAGAGCTGCCTGGCAGGCTACAGTCCATGGGGTAGCAAACAGTTGGACACAACTGAGTGGCTAACACTTTCACTTCACTTTCAAACTTTACAAAATTTCTCAACCCAAGGGGATAAGTTTAAAGAGGAAAACACCAGTTTGTAGGAATTTCACATTTGTGAAATACAGAATAAGAAGTTGAGAAAAGTAAGATCTTCCAAATTATGGGTTCTTGACCTAGGACCCATGAACTTCCAGAAAATAAATAAGTGGGTTTCAAGGGTCTATGATGCTTTAAAATTCACATGTAAAATTTGTTTTTTTAGTATGTTTGTATATGTGCTTTTTTCCCAGGAAAAAGATCCATAGTTTTTCATCAGATTTCCAAAAGGGTCTATGACTATAAAATAGAAGATATTTTATATCAGGTGATCAGAGAAAAGGCCTCATATCATTAACTTACTGATACAAGAAGTTGTTTCATTTTATCTATGAAATGTACTTAAAAATCAACATATGAACCAATCTATGTGAACTCTAGAGCTCAGCGTCAGGACCACTCAAGGGCAGAGTAGTATAAAGGATGCCAGCTTCCTGCCCTGTGGAAGTGGTAGGTTTGTGAGTTTCCCAAGGAGGTGTTCTCCCTACAGCTTCTGTTCTGATCATGTGAATGAATAATGACAAAAAAGCAAAAGTGACTCAGTCAAGTTCAGTTAGTTTCAGTAGCTCAGTCATATCCAACTCTTTGCAACTCCATGGACCTCAGCACACCAGGCCTCCCTGTCCATCACCAACTACCAGACTTTACCCAAACTCATGTCCATAGAGTCGGTGATGCCATCCAGCCATCTCATCCTCTGTCATCCCCTTCTCTTCCAGCCCTCAATCTTTCCAGGCATCAGGGTCTGTGCAAATGAATCAGTTCTTCGCATCAGGTGGCCAGAGTATTGGAGGTTAAGCTTCAACATCAGTCCTTCAAATGAACACCCAGGACTGATCTTCTTTAGGATGGACTGGCTGGATCTCCTTGAAATCCAAGGGACTCTCAAGAGTCTTCTCCAACACCACAGTTCAAAAGAATCAATTCTTCAGTGCTCAGCTATCTTTAGTTAGTTGTGTCCGACTCTTTGCGACCCCATGAACAGCAGCACGCCAGGCCTCCCTGTCCATCACAAACTCCGGGAGTTCACCCAAACCCATGTCCATTGTGTCGGTGATGCCATCCCACCATTTCATCCTCTGTCGTCCCCTTCTCCTCCTGCTCTCAATCTTTCCTAGCATCAGGGTCTTTTCAAATGAGTCAGCTCTCTGCATCAGGTGGCCAAAGTATTGGAATTTCGGCTTCAACATCAGTTCCCCCAGTGAACACCCAGGACTGATCTGCCTTAGGATAGAGTGGTTGGATGTCCTTGCAGTCCAAGGGACTCTTAAGAGTCTTCTCCAGCACCACAGTTCAAAAGCATCAATTCTTCTGCGCTCAGCTTTCTTCACAGTCCAACTCTCACATCCATACATGACTACTGGAAAAACCATAGGCTTGACTAGATGGACTTTGTTGGCAAAGTAATGTCTCTGCTTTTTAATATGCTGTCTAGGTTGGTCATGGCAAACCATTTCAGTATTCTTGCCTCGAGAACCCCATGAACAGTATGAAAATATGCTGAGTTGGTCATAACTTTCCTTCCAAGGAGTAAGTGTCTTTTTACTTCATGGCTGCAATCACCATCTGCAGTGATTTTGGAGCCCAAAAAAATAAAGTCAGCCACTGTTTCCATGTTTACCCATCTAGTTGCCATGAAGTGATGGGACCAGATGCCATGATCTTAGTTTTCTGAATGTTGAGCTTTAAGCCACTTTTTCACTCTCCTCTTTCACTTTCATCAAGAGACTCATTATTCTTATTCACTTTCTGCCATAAGTGTGGTGTCATCTGCATATATGAAGTTATTGATATTTCTCCCGGCAATCTTGATTCCAGCTTGTGCTTCTTCCAGCCTAGCATTTCTCACAATGTACTCTGCATATAAGTTAAATAAGCAGGGTGACAATATACAGCCTCAAAGTACTCCTTTTCCTATTTGGAACCAGTCTGTTGTTCCATGTCCAGTTCTAACTGTTGCTTCCTGACCTGCATACAGGTTTCTCAAGAGGCAGGTCAGGTGGTCTGGTATTCCCATCTCTTTCAGAATTTTCCAGAGTTTACTGTTATCCACACAGTCAAAGGCTTTGGCATAGTCAATAAAGCATAAATAGATGTTTTTCTGGAACTCTCTTCCTTTTTTGATGATCCAGCGTATGTTAGCAATTTGATCTCTGATTCTTCTGCCTTTTCTAAAACCAGCTTGAACATCAGGAAGTTCACGGTTCACATATTGCTGAAGCCTGGCTTGGAGAATTTTGAGCATTACTTTACTAGCGTGTGAGATGAGTGCAATTGTGCGGTAGTTTGAGCATTCTTTGGCATTGCCTTTCTTTGGGATTGGAATGAAAACTGACTTTTTCCAGTCCTGTGGCCACTGCTGTTTTCCAAATTTGCTGGCATATTGAGTGCAGCACTTTCACAGCATCATCTTTCAGGATTTGGAATGGCTCAACTGGAATTCCATCACCTCCACTAGCTTTGTTCATAGTGATGTTTCCTAAGGCCCACTTGACTTCACATTCCAGGATGTCTGGCTCTAGGTGATTGATCACACCATCGTGATTATCTGGGTCATGAAGATCTTTTTTGTATAGTTCTTCTGTGTATTCTTGCCACCTCTTCTTAATATCTTCTGCTTCTGTTAGGTCCCTACCATTTCTGTCCTTTATTGAGCCCATCTTTGCATGAAATGTTTCCTTGGTATCTCTAATTTTCTTGAAGAGATCTCTAGTCTTTCCCATTCTATTGTTTTCCTCTATTTCTTTGCACTGATCACTGAGGAAAGCTTTCTTATGTCTCCTTGCTATTCTTTGGAACTCTGCATTCAAATGGGTATATCTTTCCTTTTCTCCTTTGCTTTTTCCCTTCTCTTCTTTTCACAGCTATTTGTAAGACCTCCTCAGACAACCATTTTGCTTTTTTGCATTTCTTTTTCTTGGGGATGGTCTTGATCCCTGTTTCCTATACAATGTCACAAACCTCCATCCATAGTTCATCAGGCACTCTGTCTATCAGATCTAGTCCCTTAAATCTATTTCTCACTTCCACTGTATAATCATAAGGGATTTGATTTAGGTCATACCTGAATGGTCTAGTGTTTTCCCCCACTTTCTTCTATTTAAGTCTAAATTTGGCAATAAGGAGCTCATGATCTGAGCCACAGTCAGCTCCTGGTCTTGTTTTTGCTGACTGTATAGAGCTTCTCCATCTTTGGCTGCCAAGAATATAATCAATCTGATTTCGGTGTTGACCATCTGGTGATGTCCATGTGTAGAGTCTTCTCTTGTGTTGTTGGAAGAGGGTGTTTGCTATGACCAGTGCATTCTCTTGGCAAAACTCTATTAGCCTTTGCCCTGCTTCATTCTGTACTCCAAGGCCAAATTTGCCTGTTACTCCAGGTGTTTCTTGACTTCCTACTTTTGCATTCCAGTCCCCTATAATGAAAAGGACATCTTTTGGGGGTGTTCTAAAAGGTCTTGTAGGTCTTCATAGAACCATTAAACTTCAGCTTCTTCAGCGTTCCTGGTTGGGGCATAGACTTGGATTACTGTGATATTGAATGGTTTGCCTTGGAAATGAACAGAGATCATTCTGTCATTTTTGAGATTCCATCCAAGTACTCCATTTTGGACTCTTTGTTGACCATGATGGCTACTCCATTTTTTTCTAAGCGATTCTTGCCCACAGTAGTAGATATAATGGTCATCTGAGTTAAATTCACCCATTCCAGTCCATTTTAGTTTGCTGATTCCTAGAATGTCAACATTCAGTCTTGCCATCTCCTGTTTGAACACTTCCAGTTTGCCTTAACTCAACCATATTTAAATAAATTGATTTGTCATAAGGCACTTGGGGTCCACTGTGAGTCCACAGAATGTAAACTCAGTGAGGATGGGAATCTGTGAGTTTTCTTAACTTCCATGCCTGCAACAGCACCTGGCCATAAGGAAATCAGTAACAGATGATCAATAAATGTGTTGAATGACTCAATGAAGAGTTTTCTAGAACCCTATGAAGACTGTTAAGTTCAGTTCAGTTCAGTTCAATTGCTCATTCGTGTCCGACTCTTTGTGACCCCATGAATTGCAGCATGCCAGGCCTCCCTGTCCATCACCAACTCCTGGAGTTCACCCAAACTCACGTCCATCGAGCCAGTGATGCCATCCAGCCATCTCATCCTCTGTCGTCCCCTTTTCCTCCTGCCCCCAATCCCTCCCAGCATCAGAGTCTTTTCCAATGAGTCAACTCTTCGCATGAGGTGGCCAAAGTACTGGAGTTTCAGCTTTAGCATCATTCCTTCCAAAGAACAACCAGGACTGATCTCCTTTAGAATAGACTGGTTGGATCTCCTTGCAGTCCATGGATCCAGTCAAATCAGGCTGACTTTTTAATTTCCTTGACAATTAATAGGAAATTTTTTGGTTTTATTTAAAAGCCACATATGGGAACTAAATGAAACATTGTCATATTTTATTATAATTGTTTTCATGCTGAATGTCTGAAAGCTGTTTACTGAAAAATCTTGTCTTTCATCAATACAATATTTCCTTATATTTTTATTAAAATTTACATATGAAAGAAAATGCAGAGAAAGGACCACTACTTGATTCTTTCCATTAATAATCATGTAAGTTAGGACCTCTGACTCCATGAAAGTAAAAGATCTAAGTTTCAGAGCCAACAATGTGAGGATTAAAGTTTTCTGCTGTTGATGATTGAGAATGAACTATTTCCTGCATGGTGGAATTCAAGGACGTCGTTCATGGTGCTATGTGTTAATGGGATTGTCTTTAGTATAGCTGGTTGAAGCCTGGCACAGATCATTTCCACATGGGTATCTTGAGTCAGGCCCGCCTTCTAAACCCACAGGTCTGTTTTAAAGTCTGAGCACTTTCTCACATCAAAGAGTGGAAAAGAAATTTCTGAATCAAAAACTAAGTGGATTTCTTGTCTCATGGCCTGCAGCCATAAGGTATTCTAACCTCCTGGGAGAGATATCTCACCAGAGCTCTTAAAATGAGGTGCCAGATGGTTGCTTTACCTCCACTGGGCAGTTTGCAGGGAGATGCCTCAAAGGAGCCGGGTGTACAGGAAACACCCGGGTAGATGGATCCATTCTTTTTGACTTGAATCCTGGGAGGGTAGGGGTGTCGGTAAGACAGAACAGCAAGATGGTATCTCCCGAGAGGCTAAACCACTCCTGAAATGTATTCCAGCAAAGCAGAAAACACCAGGGGAAGCAGATGGTCTAATTAATGACTTCAGGAGAAGACAGAGGGATGATGGTCTGAAGAAGGGTCACCCTTGATCAGAGCAAACTGGGCAGGTTCATAGTTTGCAGGGAAATCAACTCTGCCATCTTATTAAAAAAAAGCATGACAAATAGGGAGGAAATTGCATGACTGTAGACTTCTCTCTCTGACAAGATAACACTCTCACTTCTTGTTTTTTTTGCTACACAGATATAGGACTGCCTTTCAAATCCTAACTCGGGTGCTCAGCCTCCTTTGCATCCTTTACTGATATGATTCCGCAGCATTTATACTAGGGTTTAGTTCTGAACACAAAATTGTATGCCTTTAATGCTTTTCCTTTTGCATAATACTCCTGAGAACATGCTAAAAAGTGTCATCTGTTCCACTGTATTGCCATAATATCTTTAAATCTTGCACAGCATTTTTTATAATATCTTTAAAGTTTTTCTTTTGGCTTGCTCCCCCCTTTCCCCCCATGATTCATTTATTGAATACCTGCCATGAGTAGGTGCATACTCCACAGTGGTAGAGCTAAACAACTTGCCCTCAGCATCCAGTGGTGGGGGTAGGGGGAAGAAGTAGCAGACGCCCACACTAATGTCCAGGCTACAGAGGCAAGGGCCAGTGGAGGCTTGCCTGAAGTGTCTTGGTAACACTGAGAATGGATCAAACACTTGTGCTTGGCAAGAGACACAGGAGGTTTTTGAGAAGAAGTAAACTTGAACAAAAAGGAGCAGTTGTTCTGGAAGATAAGGAAAAGGATATTTCAGACAAAGTGAAAGTTCTTGCAAAGGCACTGAGGCATGAACATGTCTAGGCACAACACTGGTAATTTGATGCCAGCAGAACACCTGGGAAAGTGATGAGAAATGTGACTGAATGCATGGAGTCTCAAAATGATGAGAAGACTTGTGAGCCCTTCCAAAGAATTCACTCTTTATTTGGTGGACCATAGGGAGCCATGACGGGTTTGTAAGCATCAGTATAATATGATCTACTGTGTTTTTTTAATAAGATTACTATTTTTCTTCAACTCTAATTTCATCTTAATAAAACTCCTTGTATCTTTCTTTTTCTCTAAAAGCCCATATTATCATAACATAAGGTCATTCATGGATATATTTATTCTGGTTATTTATTTTTTTTAAATCTATTAAGGTATATTCATCCCTCCCTTTGCTTCCCTTCCATCACCTTCCCTTTGGAAGCACTTGGCAGGAGTCTGGATGTGGATTTGGATGCAACATTGTAAGCATCTTGCTCTGTGCCGGATACTGTGTGAAGCAATTTCATGATCGTCTCTCCTTTTCCCTTACTCTCTGTCTACTAACTCTTGACACAGTGACTGGGGATATCAGGGAGAGACCTTTGAACCGAATGTAGAACTCCAAAGAAGCCTGTAATAGACTGCTCTGAACTCATTGTGTGCATCTGGGGCTCATGCAATAAAATAGTATACACTTAGCTCAAGATATGACAACCCACTCCAGTATTCTTGTCTGGAGAATCCCAGGGATGGAGGAGCCTGGTGGGCTGCCATCCCTGGGGTCGCACAGAGTCAGACACCACTGAAGCGACTTAACAGGAGCAGCAGCTCAAGACAAGTTCTCAAGGTCTCCTTATATTTAGCCACTTTGCCTCTGAGATCATTCTGCAGCTGCAATGTCCTACATCTTCCACATGTACCTTGAAGCTGCTTTTAGCATTTCGTTCATGGTTTGCTTGAAGCTTAGTGAATTTTATTTACACTTCTTCCATGAAAATATCCCCAGAAGAGATTTAACTAATCCATATTTTTCAAATGTAGTGGCAAACTCCCTAGTAAGTCAGGACCCTGGCTTACTCCCAACAGTCCCCTGACCATAGGTTAGCTTGTCCCATTTCAGTCTCAGCTGTGATTTTCATGAAAGTTTTTGCCAATATGTTTTTCCATGAGCTGTCCGGAACAAGAGTTAGAGAGAAAAGTGCCTTTAGGGAGCATCTGCTGTCCATATTTTAAAGAAAACACCACTGGGAAGAATAGGACGAGTCAGTGTGCCTCGTTCCATCTTCCAAACGCCCATAATGCAAGGTAATCAAATATATACAATTGAGAAAGAAAAATATTCACATATATTTATGTATAATACACATGGTAGACAGTTGCCTCCCAATAATTCTCTTTCTCCTTCTGCTTATAACTCTGGATTTTCACTGAGCATATTGCCATCAGAATAAAGACCACCTGCCCCAGATTCCTTAAGCTAGGAAGGCTTATATGACTATTTCCCAGCATCCCTGGTAGCCATGTGTGGCCAATGAGATGTATGCAAAAATGTTGGGAAGATTTGGAAAGAAGCTCTTTATAAAGAAAGGTATACGCTTCACTAGCCTTCTGCTTTCTTCTATTGCTTCTCTGGAACATAGACATGATGGCTGGAGCTCTAGCAGCCATATTAGGTCTAAAATTTTCTGCCCTACTAATTCTAAGATAGTCGAACAGAAAATTAGAAGCTTGGGTGCCTGAAGACACCATGGGACAACCTAACAGCCCTAAACTGCCCACTCTGAACTTCTTTTATCTAAAAAAATAAAAGAATGAATGAATGTGCTTCAAGCTTATTTCACCTGTTTATTTTATTCTGTTTTGTGCATTCAAACTCTACTTTATACTTTGCAGATCTAGGTAAAACTAGTTTAAGCCCATATCCCCCCCCCCCCCTCCCCAGTCTATAGCATACAGGAGTCTAAAGCATATGAGACTATTTATGTGAACATGTGAAAGTCCAAAGCCCTCCCCAAGATACCCGTGAATCCCTGAGCATATAAACTCCAGGTCCCTCTGCCTCTGGACCTGTTACTAAGTTCTTTGCTCTGCCCAGCTCTGATCCAAACATGAAACTCATTTCCTCATTGATTTCCACAAGAATCCATTCAGAATCTGGGCAAAGCATCATCTCTCACATGGCACAGCAAACAACTTCCTCTTCATATCACAACTTCCTATTAGCTCAGGGCTTTTTGTCACCCCCATGTCCCAGCACTTCTCTGTTGGCTCTTCAGTCAGCAAGACCCCAGTATCTCATCTGATTCTGCTTCTCCCTTCTCTGCTGCTGTTTCCTTCCTTCTATATTGTGTCCAAATTCTACTGCCTCACTGCTGAAAAGCAACTCGTGCCACAGTGCCTTTTCCCAAATTTACCATCAGCTGACCAGCAGACAAAAGAAGTTCATTTAAAAGAATTCACTCTCCTTAGAAGGCAGTTGTAGTTATAAATGGCATACCTCTGCCAGCAAGTGTGAATGTATCTCTAAAAGTCTTAAGAATGTCAGAGTGTGGGAATGGGGGATATGATTAATGGGGAGCAAGAAAGGAGTGTTGGAGTACAGAACTCATTGTGTGTCTGGGTCACAGTGTTGCTGCCATTGCTACACTGTTAACACATTGAGGATCACTGGCTTATTTTCTGGGGGGTGTCTTTTCCTGCTGGAAGTTACCAGTGTACCTCTTGGGGTGATTTTCCACATTCTCTCTTATCAGGTGGTTACTTCCTACAATACATCTGCAAGTTCTCTCCCTCCACTAATAATACCCATGGCTGGCCACTCCTCTAGTGTGTTCTGAATTTCTACTCTGTATCTACTTAAGTGCATAACTAAAATGGACATCCCTTTAAAGGTTCTGAGAAAATGTACAAAGTAAAACATGTTAAAATTCCAATACTGGAGAAGGATAGTGTTAATTCATTGTTAGCTTTAAATGTATCTAACACTGTTAGTTTATTTTAAATTCATGTTGTCTCTGTAATCCTCATAATTTTCCTATGATATTTGGCATCATATAACCCATTCTATAGTTAAATAAGCTGATACTCAGAGAGGTGGATCAGCTTGCCCAAGAACATACAGTAAAGTGCTAAAACCATGATGAAGATGAAAGCTCACCTGATCCTAAGCCCAGAATGCTTTTTTACAATAATTTTATTTATTTATTTATTTTTGGCTGTGCTGGGTCTTCATTGCTGTGCGAGTTTTCTCTCGGTGCAGCGAGTGGGGACTACTGTTTAGCTGCAGTGCTTCTCATTGCTGCAGCTTTCCTTGTTGCGGAGCACAGGCTCTAGGGCACGTGGACTTCAGTAGTTGCAACTCCTGGGCTCTTGAACACAGGCTCAATAGTTGTGGCACACGGGCTTAGTTTCTCTGCACATGAGGGATCATTCTGGATCAGGAATGTCTCCCGCATTGGTGGGTGGATTCTTTACCGCTGAGTCACCAGGGAACCCACCACCCCTCCACCAGAATGCTTTTAATCAGCCATGCATGCACCCTTCTCCTGAATTAATTTAGGATTTCCATAGCAAGGAACAGAAGAGACTGAATGAAAGTAGAATAAATAAACTCTGACTGTGGAGGAGGGGCCAGCAAAGGATCTGGGCTTGGTTTGAACAGACAGTCACTGCAGAAAGTCCTGGGAAGCCAGAAGCATGGAGACGGATCCTTGGTGTCAGAAAGAGGAGAGAGAAAGTCAGAGAAGAGGTGCTTTTGAGAGAGCGCCGGATTTTACAGTGTCTTCTGTCACCCAGGTCAGTTTTGTTTTGGGTTTTTGTTGTTTTTGTTTTTCTGATTAAGGAACTTGCTGTGAATGAGGTGATGGAGGCCAGTTCAGTTCGAAAACTAATCAGGAAGCATATTCAGACAGAACAAGCCACAACAAACCACCAGTGTTACATTCAAGAATTTACAAACCCTCAGCCTTCTGCCAGCAGGACAGACTGTGATTCGAATCCAAACGCTTCTGGTGAAGTAAGGAACAAAGTGCTTCAAGAAAGAAATCTCATTTTCTAAAAAAGAGATTTTGAGAAAATCAGAATTGGAGCCTCTGACAGCAGGAGGTCCTCAGGGGACATATACAGGGTCCAACAAGGGGTTTTTTTGTGAGAAACCACGCCATAGGTCCAGGGCCTTTCAGCAAGTTGTACAGAGATTCTAGGCCATGTGCACTCAGTGCCCAGTGAGATGGCCAGGGGAGAGGAGACCAGGAGTCTGAGAGAGCCTGTGCAAATGGTAGGGCCCACCGCCTCCACACCCACTTCCACCTCCACCTGGGCAGCTGGAGGGAGGGTTTGTTTAGCGGTGTATGGGCACATGCACTCCCTTCAGTATCAATTAGCAAGTCATTTCCTGATTTCTGTGTTCCTCTTTTGACCCTGCTAACTAAGAATTCACCCTTCAAGCATGAAAATCACCTCTGTTTAGGGAAAACCCACTATATGTTGACATTCCCCTGCAGCTGAGGAATTTCAGCCCTGGAAATGGCAAAGGACTGTCTCCACTGCAGAACTAAGCCCAGGATTCCCAGTACAGCCCACCCTGCTTGAAGCCTAAGCATCCAGTCTACCTCAGGACCACGATTCCAGGAGTGCTTGTGGGTGAAACTACCTGAGTTCGTGCACACGTGACCACAGGTCTAAAACTTGCCCACTGTCTTAACACTGAGAAATGTCCCTCACCCTGAGGTGGCCCAGTCTGGCTCACAGCTACATACCTAGACTAGGAGACCCTCAGGAGCTCCAGTTTGTTGTTGTTGTTGTTTAGTCACTAAGTAGTGTCCAACTCTTCACAACCCCATGGACTGTGGAACTCCAGGCTCCTCTGCCCATGGGATTTTGCAGGCAAGAATACTGAAACTGGTTGCCATTTCCTCATCCAGATCTTCCCAGCCCAGGGATCAAACCTGCGTCTCCTGCATTGCAGGCAGATTCTTTACTGCTGAATTACCAGGTAAGCCCCAGCAGGCCCAGAGCCTGTGCCGGTGGCTCTTTCTGAACCTATGCAAAGATTCCTCACCCACCTATTGTTAGCAAACTACCCTCTGTGTTCCTGGAGGGCTGTCTTGCACACAGATGGTGTTCAGTAAGTGCACCCTTTAATAAATGCAGGCAGTATCATTTTCCTATATCTTGGCCTGCAACTACTGTGAATGTCTTATAATAATTCTCTTGAAATCTGGCCTCGGGTGCAGATTTCCTCATACTCCTGCTGGGATAGCAGTAACCAAAACTTTGTTTTACCAAACACTTCTTGCAGGGCACACTGCTTTATAGCATGAATCCATTGTCTATTTTAGTCCTTCCTAGAATCCTGAGAAATATTATTATCCCAACATAAATGAGGAAACCAAAGTTTAGAAAGGTTCCACCACTGGTCTAATACTTGACCTAGAAGTGAACATCAGACAGGATAGCTGAACAAGTATCTTTTTGTCTTTGCAGGCAGTACTAGTAATAACTCTGATTCTGCCTCCTCAGGAATTCTCTAGAATTTCCCTAGGTCCTGACCCCCTCTGGTGGTCCTGGTGACCTCTAGAGCTTCCCTTGGCCACAGGGTCAGGGACCTTGCAAACCAGCAGATCAGCCTCAAAGGAAGTCAAGGGCCCCTGATGAGCAAGACATTTTTGGTAGTCATTGACCCAGCCAATGCTGGGGACTTAAGAAGGGAAACACTCTGGTGTTTGTCACAGATTCATAAATTTGACAAATTGGCATTTGTTAAACTGATGCTTTCTCAAGGAATCTTCAAACCATAAAAATTGGTATCTCCTACATCCTAGAAAGAATACAACTCTAAAATTCTACCTGCTATTTCAAATGTTACTCCTTAAGTAAAAGCAGGGGGAGGAGGAGAAGAAGAAATCTTTACCAATTTTGATTTCTAGTAAATGTTACTAGAAATATTATATTTAATTAAATATTTAAAGCAATTAATTAATTTTTAATATTTTTATGTATTTGGCTGCTCCTGGTCCTAGTCACTGCATGCAGAATCTTTAGTGACATGGAAACTCTTAGTTGCAGCATATGGGATCTAGTTCCCTGACCAGGGATAGAACCCTGGCTCCCTGCTTTGGGATAGTGGAATCTCAGCCACTGGACTGCCAGGGAAGTCCCTTGATAGCTTTTATAATATTTTATAAAGTTTATAACAAGCTTTCTTCAGAGCCTAATAAGGGAGAATGTTAATTGCTTGATCCCTAGGCCCATCAGATTGCAGCCCTTTGCCCCAGTCTTCTTATCTTATTGGATAAGAAACGGCTTGTGACTTTGCTCTATCCTATTTTAGAACAAAGCATTTAGATTATATGTCTTTATCTACAGTCTGGTTGAGTTTTCAGTTAGTTTTTTTTTTCTTGTAAAAATAGCATTCGGTTCTCATCTTCAAAGTAGAAAATCAGCCTCTCAAAAATGAATGAATCATTCTCAGGTGAGGGATCTGAACATACTTTGAAATTCTTCAGAAAAGAGATGTATCATACACAGCCAAGTAAAAATGAATTGACTAATTTCAGCTCATTTTTTTTCTTATTAGATTGAAAATCCACCAGTGCCAAGTGCCCAATGACTATCTCATTGTTCATTTTCTGAACACCAATGAAAGGCCCTGGGAAAACTTGACCCTTGAAGGAATAATCCAAAATCTCCAAAGGAAAGCAACTACTTGACCAGAACATTCTTTAACCACCAAAGGAGCCTGATCTCACCATATAAAACAGTTTAGAGCAAAACTATATAACTTCTGAATATAACAGATGGTAATTTTTACAGTCTGAACACTGCTATCAAATTGCTAAAGTGTTGTGTGTTTGTGGTTGAGGTTTTCTTCTTCAGTTTTACTTTTAGTTTAGCTTTGTTTTGCAAGAAAGAAAGAGGAAGAGCTGCCTAACCAGTCCACAGGATGATTCCGGGAGGCCTCAAGGTTCCTAGGGTTCACCGCCACTGACTTCAGCCAGCAAGTGCAAAAGCATTCTTGGCTGCCTCAGCTGCAACCTGTGGCAGCTTTTCCTTCAGTTTGCAGCTTAGAAGAATTGTGCACCAGGGGCTCCTCCAGCTCTTCCCAGACCCAAGATGTGCGGCTCCCTGTCTGGGTTCTGTGTAGTGAAAAATGTGTATGTGAGTGTGGTGAGCGTATGTTAAAGGACAGAAGAGAAATGGAGAGAGACTAATCAGTTCTTGGGCCTCAACTTCAGCATCCTTCAGTCTGCAGCTTCTGTCACCAGCCTGAAGTCTCCTGATATAATAGCTCCGAGATGAAGACTCCTCTGAAAATCATTATGGCTGCTCCTGTGTTTTTTCTCCTGACCCTTCATACCTTGGCCTCTTCAGGCTATGGCAACTGGCCTGACACCAGACACTCCAATGGCCATACCTGCATAGGTAAGTAATTATTCTGTGCTTTTTTTTAAAAAAACAAACTCAACTGTTTTTACTTTTTATTTACTTCTTTTTTAATATATAAATTTGTTTATCTTTGGCTGTACTGGGTCTTCATTACTGTGCTCAAACTTTCTTTAATTGCATTTAATGGGGGCTACTCTGTAGCTGTGGTGGTCTGGCTTCTCATTGCAGTGGCTTCCCTTGTTGCAGAGCATGGGCTCCTCAGGTTCAGTAGTTGTGGAATGCTTGCTTAGTTGCCACGAGACACGTGGGATCTTCCTCAGGTATCAAATCCGTGTCCCCTGCATTAACAAGCGGATTCTTAACCACTGAACCACCAGGGAAGTCCTATTCTGTGTATTTTTAATGTGAACCTCATGGGGTCAAATTCTTGGCTTTCATAGAAAACCACCAATTTAATGGCATCCATGGCCAAAAGAATCCAGTTAAAGTATCAATAACCTCACTAGCAGAGAAAAATTTTGAGTCTTAAAGTAAGCATTCACTCTGTGTGCAAATATGCATGTATAGAAGTGTGCTATATAGTTGCTAGCTTGAATTAAAAGTGTTCCACCTCATTGGTGATTGAAATCTTCTCCCCTTGGATGGCAACTATAAGAGCCTGAAATTCTCAACTGCCTTTCAGGACAACAGGCAGCATTATATATCAGAAAGAAGGTAGACTTTGACCTTTGAACTGCTGCCATCCCCATCCTCTGCTCCATCCTGTACAATCTGAAACTTTGAGCAACTTACTTAACACTTCCATGCCTCTGTGTTAGCACATAATACCCACTTCATGGGGATGCTGTGAGAATTGAGATCATACATGTAAATTTATGGTGTTTGCACACAGTAGGGATTCGGCAATCTTAGTTTTGTTCTTTCTGTCAGTGAGTCCAGAGTTGACAATAAACAGTCACCTGAAAACATTGAACACTGGCTGAGATAAGGCTCTTTCACTTAACTTTTATTAGAGTATTTTATTTCCAAGTTGTTGTTCGGTGTTTTTGTTTGTTTGGTGTTTTGTTTGTTTGTTGTTGTTGTTGTTTTGGAGAGGAGTAACAGTAGGGTAAGACCTTTGATATTCATATCATACCTGGAGATTCCCAACAGGCTTTCACAGGGTCAGTCCATGGAGCCAAAGTCTGAGTAGTAATTATTCAATGAGCAGATCCCAGGAAAAGAGCCAAGAAAAGAACTCAAGGGATAAGTATTGTGGCCATCTCTTACAAATGAAAAATTTGGATACAGAGTGTGACACATAAATTATTTCTGGAGACTGTAGAGAAAATATCTGATTTAGTCCTATTTCTTGAAAAAAAAAAAAAAATCATGATTTCCAGTCATTATACATGGTAATTTTAAACCATTATCCCTGGTTTAAAAGTCTTCTTTTAAATTAAAACCTTAAGGCCCAGATTCCATGCGAATCTATTCTTCACAGACCTGGAAACAGAGATCTGTGGTCCCACTGGAAACATGCCTAGGAGGTTGTGCCCACTCAATATTTGGTTCCATCCAATAATTATTTACCACCTTCTTTTTTCTCAAAACAAATACCTCAAGCTTATAAAATGAAATGCTCTTGAGAAAGGCTTAAGTGAAATCAGTTTTATTTTTAGGATGGTTGAACTGAGATACTTGGTCTTACACTTCCATAAAGTAGACATAATATACTCATTTCCTTTCCTGCCCCATTCCCAATGAGGCACAGAGAGTTAGCAAGAGGTGTTGAGGGGATCCTAGGATGTGGTTGTTTTGATTATATTTTACCACAAAACAAATTTTAAAATAGCCATTTTGTCATACCACAATTTTGTGGGTCAAGTGTGTGCCTTCAGCAGTTGTGGCGGTGGGAGGTATCTCCTGAAAGGGGACCTGGGGATGCCCTTAGTCACCGGCCAAATGTGGAAGTGTCTTAGAAAGCAACAAAGTAAGCTCACTCCACTCTCAGCTGGTGGTAAGAGGAAGAGCCTCTTGGAGAGGGTGGGAGTAAAGGAGGAGTTGCCGGTTGGACTTCTGTTAATCCCCAAAATTTTCAGATGAAAAAGCAAGACTATATGCCTTCCAACTCATTGGCTCCCATAATCCAGAGTTTGCACATAAGAGAGCAACTCACACAGAGAGGGACTCTCCTTCTGGCTGTCAATCTAACTTCCTAGAAGAAAGAATCTGGGCTAAGTCTTTAGATCAGTGAATAAGAGGCAGGTGGGAGTGAAGAGAGCTCACAGTGCAGATGTGGCTGCCAGTTTCGTGGAGGGAGGTGGCAATGCTCATGGAAGTGGGGACTGTCGTGACTGGAGAGATGCTCCACAAGGAGCCACTGTAGAAGTTACTGAGTGACTGAGCCAACATCCCCATCATAAACAAACAACCGCAGTGCCTATGCCAGGAAGAGCCTTTGCAGTGGGAACCAGCCAGCAGATCTGGAGGGCATGGCCTTGAACATATTCCAAAACCAGAACTAAGCCATGCAAAACCCTAATGGCCTCTTTCCCTAGTTTTACCATAATTTCTTTGCACTGAACTATACATTTCATTTGATCACCAAGCAAACTCTGATTTTACTGTGCTGGAATGGGCAGGGCCTCTTTCTGTTGCTTTTCAAGTGTTATGAAATCAATATTAAGTCATGGTTATTTTTGCAAAACATTATTTTCTTTACATGGATGATTTAGGGGCAAAATAATCCTTACATTTCGAAGTCATTGACATTTAAATGTATTCATTGACTTTTGAGGTTGTTTTTGTTTTTTGTTTTTATTTAAGCCCTATTTGGTGCTCAGGAAGCTTTTTAAAGAGTTTAAAAAAAAAAAAAAAAAACCTTTTTTCCATTATTCATGTTTGGTTAAGTATATAAAATGCCTTGGGAGTAAAGTTAAAACCAACCCCCACATCACACATACAATGGTCAGGGATGACTTTATGTTTGAATGATAAAGAGGAAATGATCCTAAGCATTCAGCCAGCAGGAATGGTAAAGTAACAATGTCACTGACAAAAATAGGAAAGATTTAGACAGAGCCAGCAGAGAAGGTTGAAAATCTATGATAACAATTTACATGGACAGAAATTTTATTTTCTCTATTTTTCTATATCTGAACACTTGTTCATAAACCATCACCGTCACTGCTGAGGACAGAAAACATTTCATCTTTCCACTCGTGGGTTTAGATTTAGTCTCTCCGGATAATTCAGGGCTCTTTTCCTGCTCCCCTCTCTGAGGGTTGCTCTCGGTTCTTGGGGAGAGACTGCGTGTCTCCCTGACACTTACAGTCCCCGGCCCTCAGAGCTCCCACACGGAAGTGTCATGGCTGGTGCAGCTCTTTGGCTGGTATTGGCAGTCCGCAGTCACTCCCTCCGATGCCTGCTCACCTTCACCCTCACAGGCCCTGCTAAGGCTCGAGGTGTAGCCATATGCCCTCTGGTTCCCAGCTGCAGCTTCATGCAACCCTCTGCACTTTGTCCCTCACTTTCCTGTTTCCCCTCTCCTAAATCCTCTACTTTTATTTTTAGATTATCATAGAATTTAACCCCAACCTTGGCGCAGATGGTAGGTTTACGATCACCTCGATTTTTCACTAAGCTCACATCTGCCTTTTGTTTTTCTGGCTTGTTCTGGGGTCACACCCCTGCAGAGAAGACCCACAAAGACACTCTAGAGAGAGGGGCACAATTCTGGGGAAAGATCCCAAAGTGTGCAAAATTGAAAAACAGTGGACAGTATGCTTTTCCTCAAGAAGAAAGTGAATAAATTCTTTTTTGGAGGGAAAGGGAGACACAGTAAACTAGATTATAGTTTAAATATATTATGAGAAAGAGGGAAAAAAAAAATGTCGCAAAACATTAAGTGGAGTGAAATCCCCCAGAAGTTATAATGTACCCACCTCTCTGTTTATATAGCTGTTGTCCCAGATAGGATGAACAGCGAAATGCCAATTGTGGTTGTGTGGTTATCTGTGAGTGATGAGGTTACAAATGATTTGTAATTTCTTTTCAGCGCTTTCTGAATATTCCACATTTTCTAGATGAGCTTGCATAAACAATAGTAAGACCTGGTGGTTAAGAGTAAGAGAGCTTGGAGTCTGGGCTCAGACAGTCTGGATTTGAGTCCTAGCTCTGCCTCTCTGTACATACGTGACATAAGGGCACAGCTTCACCCTCTGTACCTCGTGTCCCCTGTCTATAAGATGAAATTACATGGGACCTGCATCCTAGGACAGTGTGGAGGCTTAGGTATATGTTCATACCTCTGTTGTGTCTGACTCTTTGCAACCCCATGGACCTGTAGCCTGCCAGGCTCCTCTGTCCATAGGATTGTCCAGGCAAGAATACTGGAATGGGGTGCCATTTCCTCCTCTAGGGGATCTTCTTGACCCAGGAATGGAACCCTGGTATCTTACATCTCCTGCATTGGCAGACAGGGTTTTGTTTTTCTTTTCTTTTTTTTTTAACCACTGAGCCACCTGGGAAGCCAGGATGATGTGGAGTAAATACACATGAAGGACTTACAACTGTGCTCAGTACATAGTAAGCACCCAAAGGAGTTGTGATTATGTACTCTTTGAGAAATCAGTAAAAAACAATTGAAAATATGCTATAAAGGGCCTAAAATTCAACCTAATATAAAGCAAAGAGGCCCGAGCAAACTGAATAATTACTTGTCAATCTTTATCTGCGTAACTAAATTCTCAAATCTTGGCTCTCTTATTGAAAGATGCACTTACGGGAAAAAAAAAAAAAAGAGTTCATAGTCTATTAGCTTTCTATTGCTGTGTAATAAATTGCCATACATTCTTCAGTTTAAGACAATGTAAATTTACTGTCTCACAATTTCTGCACATGAGAAATCTGGACATAACATAACTGGGTTCTCTGCTCAGAATTTTACAAGGCTGAAATTGAGATGTCAGCTGGGGTTGCAATGTGAGTTGAGACTCAGGTCCTCCTGCAAGTTCACTGGTGGTTGGCAGAATTTAGTTTCTTGGATTTTCAGGACTGAGGTCCCATGTACTTACAAACTGTCAGCCAGGATCACTTTCAGCTCTTAGAGGCTGCTGCTGCTAAGTCACGTCAGTCGTGTCCGACTCTGTGCCACCCCATAGATGGCAGCCCACAGGCTCCCCTGTCCCTGGGATTCTCCAGGCAAGAACACTGGAGGGGGTTGCCATTTCCTTCTCCAATGCATGAAAGTGAAAAGTGAAAGGAAAGTCGCTCAGTCGTGTCCGACTCTTTGAGACCCCATGGACTGCAGCCTACCAGGCTCCTCCGTCCATGGGATTCGCCAGGCAAGAGTACTGGAGTGGGGTGCCATTGCCTTCTCCCTCTTAGAGGCTACTCCTTTACAAAGGAAGTTAACAACATACCTATTTCTTTAAGAACAGCTAGAGGGAAAAAAAAAATCCTCTGTTTACAGGGTTCACCTGATTATGTTGGGTCCAATAAATTTGACTAACTCAAAGTAGACTAACTAAAGTCCTTAACTGCATATGCAAAATCTCTCTTATCCTGTGTGCTAGGTCGCTTTAGTCATGTCCAACTCCGTGCGACCCCATGGACTGTAACCTACCAGGCTCCTCTGTCTATGGGATTGTCAAGGCAAGAATACTGGAGTGGGTTGCCATGCCCTCCTCCTGGGAATCTTCCCAACCCAAGTCTCTTATGTCTCCTGCATTGGCAGACAAGTTCTTCACCACTAGCAACAAATGGGAAGCCCCTCTCTTATCATAGAACATAACATAATCACAGAAGTGATATCCAATCACATTCTGAGGTTCTGCCCTCACTAATCTTGTCATTCTGCCAACCACTCATAGAAATGATTAAAAAAGAAAAGTCTCCAAACTAAATGCTAAGGAGTATTGCAAAAGAGAATGTATGTGACTGAATCCCAAAGTGATTCACCAAATAGGCATGACTATATAGTGGAAATTAATAGATGAAGAGAATGCTGTGGGTTGAGGGTTTTTTGTTTTGTTTTGTTTTGTTTCTGAGGGGGAAGAGGTTGATAGTCAAGATTTTTTCTCTGGCCTTCACACTCAGAATTTGAAAAGAAAAACAAATTACTCCACTATTATTCCCTTTCTCTCATAAACTAATTGTTATTCAATGTTAACAAAGAGGACAAATCTTCCGAATCTTTCCCTGGACAAAGTCCTTTTTTTAAAAGTATGATTCCCACAATTTAAAAATGTCAAATGTAAATTAAAACAGATTAGATTGCCCTTTAACATAAGCCCCAGATTCTTTCAGATATAAACAAGTGCAAGAGGGAATTCTGATTATTATGGTATGAGGGGCTCGTGAGCCCTCTGTGCAAAAGGCCAAGCATAACTGGAAAGACTGTCTTAAGCAACCATTTTGGGACACTAAAAATCAACCATTGGACCACAGTGAATTGAGGAATGTTTATTCTTGAAAAACTGCTTGCACTTCAAGAAGAACAGTAAAACTCTGACCTTTTTGCCTGAGGCTGCTCCATCTACCCTGGCCCTCAGCTTAGTTAGTGAGAACAGTAGTTTCATTACTGTGGAGCTGTCTGCAAAAACCAGCAGGTCTACTGCTAATGGGACAGGCTTGATTCAGCCAGGATTCAAAGATGGCTTTGTTGGCTAAAAGTGATGGACTCTGTTGGGAATTAACAAGGAGAACACGCAGTTTGCTAGCTTAAGGTTTTGGCCCTAGGTGAGACAATGACGATCAGCCAGAAATTTCACAGTGAAGCCCTAGTAATGTGAGCATCATAGAAGGCCAAGATAAGGTCTCCACACATCCCTGACTGATTTGGAAACTGTGCAAGTGTTGGGAAGACCTGAAAGAGCCTAAGAAAAGTGAAGCCAACTTAGCCGCAACTTTGAATGTATTCACCAACCCATTTAAATTCATTCCCTTTTTTTCACAAAATATAAGAGGAAAGAATACTTTCCAGATCATTCCATCTTTTACATTAATATCAAATCCAGACAAAGACATCACAAGAAAAGGAAATAAGAGACTGATATCCTGTATGAACATAGACACAAAAATCCTTAAAAAACATTAAAAAACTGCATCCAGCAACATATAAACTAGGTTATACCCCATGATAAAGTACCATTTATGCTAGGAATGCATGGTTGTTTTAAGATCTGAAAATTAATTAATAGGATATACCAGATTAGTAGAATAGAAGCTATAACTACATTATCATCCTGATAGAAACCGAAAAATAATTTGACAGAATCAATCACCCATCCATGTTAAAACCACTCAAGAAGTTATGAAAGAAAAAGGAACTTCCTTAACATGATAAAGAGCATCTATGAAAAGTTATTACTAATGTTATATTTAATGAGGGAAGACTGAATGCTTTTCTCTCAAAATCAGAAACATGGTAGATGTCCATCTCACCACTTATACTTAACATTGTTTTGAAGATTCTATTCAGCTTAATAAAGAAAGAAAAATAATTTAAGCAAGCAAATTGGAAAGAAATAAGTAAAACAATATTTTCAGACATGTTCCTGAATATATAAAATCCTAAGCTATTTACAATAAAAGTACTAGAATTAGCAAGTTTAGCAAGGTGGTAAGATTCAAGATTAATATAAAAATTTATATTTATTTATATTAACAGCAAATGTTTAAGAACTGAAATTAAGAAAACAATTTCCATTCATAATATGATAAAAATAGGAATAAATTTAACAAAAGAAATGTAATTACTCTATACTGAAAACTATAAAACATTGTAAAGAGAAATTAAAGGTGCTTTACAGAAAAGGAGAGATACTTCAGGCTAATGGATCAGAAGACTCAATAGTGTTAAGATGGCAATACTCTGCACATTGATCTAATAGACTAAATACAATTCCTTCAAAATCCTAACATCTTTTTTTTTGTAAAAATTGGCAAGCTGATCCTAAAATTTGTATGGAAAAGACAAGAAGCCAGAATAGCCAAAAATTTCAAAGAAACCAGTTAAAGAGCTGACACTATCTGATTCCTTACTCCAAATCATACATAATTATTTTTTTTTTTAATTTTATTTTATTTTTAAACTTTACATAACTGTATTAGATTTGCCAAATATCAAAATGAATCCACCACAGGTATACATGTGTTCCCCATCCTGAACCCTCCTCCCTCCTTCCTCCCCATTCCATCCCTCTGGGTCGTCCCAGTGCACCAGCCCCAAGCATCCAGTATCGTGCATCGAACCTGGACTGGCAACTCATTTCATACATGATATTTTACATGTTTCAATGCCATTCTCCCAAATCTTCCCACCCTCTCCCTCTCCCACAGAGTCCATAAGACTGTTCTATACATCAGTGTCTCTTTTGCTGTCTCGTACACAGGGTTATTGTTACCATCTTTCTAAATTCCATATATATGCGTTAGTATACTGTATTGGTGTTTTTCTTTCTGGCTTACTTCACTCTGTATAATAGGCTCCAGTTTCATCCACCTCATTAGAACTGATTCAAATGTATTCTTTTTAATGGCTGAGTAATACTCCATTGTGTATATGTACCACTGCTTTCTTATCCATTCATCTGCTGATGGACATCTAGGTTGCTTCCATGTCCTGGCTATTATAAACAGTGCTGCGATGAACATTGGGGTACTCGTGTCTCTTTCCCTTCTGGTTTTCTCAGTGTGTATGCCCAGCAGTGGGATTGCTGGATCATAAGGCATGTCT
Organism: Bubalus bubalis; assembly: GCF_019923935.1. Taxonomy (NCBI): domain Eukaryota; kingdom Metazoa; phylum Chordata; class Mammalia; order Artiodactyla; family Bovidae; genus Bubalus; species Bubalus bubalis. Next base: position 60,215,524 of record NC_059164.1, read on the forward strand.
ATTTCCAGTTTTTTAAGGAATCTCCACACTGTTCTCCATAGTGGCTGTACTAGTTTGCATTCCCACCAACAGTGTAAGAGGGTTCCCTTTTCTCCACACCCTCTCCAGCATTTATTACTAGTAGACTTTTGGATCGCAGCCATTCTGACTGGTGTGAAATGGTACCTCATAGTGGTTTTGATTTGCATTTCTCTGATAATGAGTGATGTTGAGCATCTTTTCATGTGTTTGTTAGCCATCTGTATGTCTTCTTTGGAGAAATGTCTATTTCGTTCTTTGGCCCATTTTTTGATTGGGTCATTTATTTTTCTGGAGTTGAGCTGTAGGAGTTGCTTGTATATTCTCGAGATTAGTTGTTTGTCAGTTGCTTCATTTGCTATTATCTTCTCCCATTCTGAAGGCTGTCTTTTCACCTTGCTAATAGTTTCCTTTGATGTGCAGAAGCTTTTAAGGTTAATTAGGTCCCATTTGTTTATTTTTGCTTTTATTTCCAATATTCTGGGAGGTGGGTCATAGAGGATCCTGCTGTGATGTATGTCAGAGAGTGTTTTGCCTATGTTCTCCTCTAGGAGTTTTATAGTTTCTGGTCTTACGTTGAGATCTTTAATCCATTTTGAGTTTATTTTTGTGTATGGTGTTAGAAAGTGTTCTAGTTTCATTCTTTTACAAGTGGTTGACCAGAGTTCCCAGCACCACTTGTTAAAGAGATTGTCTTTAATCCATTATATATTCTTGCCTCCTTTGTCGAAGATAAGGTGTCCATATGTGCGTGGATTTATCTCTGGGCTTTCTATTTTGTTCCATTGATCTATATTTCTGTCTTTGTGCCAGTACCATACTGTCTTGATAACTGTGGCTTTGTAGTAGAGCCTGAAGTCAGGTAGGTTGATTCCTCCAGTTCCATTCTTCTTTCTCAAGATCGCTTTGGCTATTCGAGGTTTTTTGTTTTTCCATACAAATTGTGAAATTATTTGTTCTAGCTCTGTGAAGAATGCTGTTGGTAGCCTGATAGGGATTGCATTGAATCTATAGATTGCTTTGGGTAGTATCAAATCATACATAATTATTAACTCAAAATAGATCTTAGACCTCAAGGTGAAAACTAAAACTAAAAACTTTCAGAAAAAGTACAGAAGAAAAATCTTTGTGATTTTGGACTGCATGAAGACTCTTAGATATGAAATCAAAAGAACTATACAAAAAGAAAATACAAGTTGTACTATATTAAACACTTTGTTCTCCAGAAAACATCATTAGAAAGTGAAAAGAATATTAAGAAACTATATTCACAAATCATATAGACATCACTATAGCAATTATTATTTTAGTTAACACAAATGATAATTTTCACTTTCAGAATCCAAAATTTTAATGTATGCACTGTGATAGTCAGCAGTGTATAAATTTCAAATTTCAATAGATCTGGGTAGGAATCACTAGCTAGCCCATGAGCAGTTGAATCACTACTTGTCTGAAAGGCCTCAGGTATATTGCTTAACCTCTCTGAGTCTCATATTTCTCATCTGTAAAATGGGAAGTACCAATCTCATGAGGTTGCTGTGAGAATTAAATGAGATATAGTTTGTGAAAACACCTAGTAGAGAGCTGAAAGAACAAAGGTATTTTCATAATTTCCTTAAGCTTATTGAAGTAGAAGGCAACTATTAAAAAGCTTATTCAATGAGATATTGTTTGATAAAATACAATTTATTGTTTTTTTTATAGCTATAAAAGAATATATGACTTCCATAGAGATTTTAGAAAATACAGATATTTTAAAAGAATGTAATGAACTGTAGTCCCCAAACTCAGATGATCACTATTGATATTCAGGTATATTTCCTTGCAAAACCATCTAGGTTTATATTTATAATGAGTTTAGATGTTGTTTTATTGTTTTATTTAATTTCTAAATTTGGATTGTTAAGTAGACAAGTAAAAGTAAACACCTTTTTCTTTCAACAAAATGTGAGAAATTTGGCAGTAGTAAGCTGTTGCTGGCAGGTGAGAACTTCTCAAGTTAGCAATTAAGTTTGTGGATAAAAATGATTGGGCATAGTCTAAGATTATTTTTCTATCTATCCATTTACTCATTATTTGTCTACCCTTCTTTCTATTCATCCATCTGTCCATCTATCCACCCACCCATTAATCCATCTTTTTCTATCCATCCATCCTCTATCTTAAAATTCAAATATAAAAGTAAATGGAAAAATAAAGTTATACTCTTCTGAAAGAAAATCTGATTGGTTAATTTCTTTGATAATAAGATCTGACTTCGCCATTTAGGTTTATCAGATCAGATCAGATCAGTCGCTCAGTTGTGTCCGACTCTTTGCAACCCCATGAATCACAGCATGCCAGGCCTCCCTGTCCATCACCAACTTCCGGAGTTCACTGAGACTCATGTCCATCGAGTCAGTGATGCCATCCCGCCATCTCATCCTCTGTCGTCCCCTTCTCCTCCTGCCCCCAATCCCTCCCAACATCAGAGTCTTTTCCAATGAGTCAACTCTTCCCATGAGGTGGCCAAAGTACTGGAGTTTCAGCTTTAGCATCATTCCTTCCAAAGAAATCCCAGGGTTGATCTCCTTCAGAATGGACTGGTTGGATCTCCTTGCAGTCCAAGGGACTCTCAAGAGTCTTCTCCAACACCACAGTTCAAAAGCATAAATTCTTCGGTGCTCAGCCTTCTTCACAGTCCAACTCTCACATCCATACATGACCACTGGAAAAACCATAGCCTTGACTAGACGAACCTTTGTTGGCAAAGTAATGTCTCTGCTTTTGAATATGCTATCTAGGTTGGTCATAACTTTCCTTCCAAGGAGCAAGCGTCTTTTAATTTCATGGCTGCAGTCACCATCTGTAGTGATTTTGGAGCCCAGAAATATAAAGTCTGACACTGTTTCCACTGTTTCCCCATCTATTTCCCATACAGAGGACATTTTTCATAGCTTGAATGAACTATATCTGCAGCTCCAACATTTGACAAAAATGTCTATGAGGTACACAATAAGATAAAGAATTTTACCTCAAATGTTGTATAGGTAAAAGTGTATTGAAAAAAACAATATTTCAACTTGCCAATTGTTTCTGAGCATATTAGTTTTTAACAAGATCTCTCTAAGTGAAATTGTAGTAGGTAGAATTAAAAGGTAAGTCCTTTTAAAATATTTCTCAGAAATTGAGAAAGTGAAAGGCTCCATTGATTGGGCAGCAAATGTTTTTGCAACTCAGTTTTATCAAGTTTTTTGCTTTCAACACAATTGAAGGGACACAATAATTTTCAGTGATTGATCACTTTCAGATTTTTGACATTTAACTCAGAGGAGTTAAAGAATTGAGTGATACCACCATATCAGAAGTCCTTGCAGTCTCTTTTACTTATTTAAGTAAGCATGTTTTCTCAGCTGTTACCTCTTTAAAAATGAAAAATAAGAACATTGGGGTTAGCAGATGTAAGCTTTTATATATAGAACGGATAAACAACAAGGTCTTACTGTATAGCATAGAGAACTATATTCAATATTCTATGATAAACCATAATGGAGAAGTGTATATTTAAAAAAGAATGTATACACATACATATATATATATCTGAATCACTTTGCTGTACAGCAGTGGTTAACACAAATTGTAATCAACTATACTTCAATTAAAAAAAAAGACATGATACTTTACATGAACCTTGTGTCTTTACAAGAGTAAGTAATATTTTTCAAAAGATACAGGTATTAATTGAAATAGTCCAACCATCTCATTAAAAGATGGAATTCCAAGAAAATTTTACCTTTATTATTTAGAAATTGTTTATCAAATTGACAATACGTATTGCTTAGATAAGTTAATTTTACTAATAAAGAAAACTCTATCCAGAAGAATTTTTAAAATACTTTCAGTGTTTTATTCACAAGAAAGTAAAGGTTTTATTTAAATTTTATACATATTTTTAGTGTGAAAAAATACCTTCAACCATAAAAATACATTATATTGGGATAAAACTCTAGTGGAAGTAAAATTCAGTGAAATAGACTTTTCACTGAAATATGAGTTCAAGGAAAGGGATTATCAATGCAAATTTTACACTGTGAAAGAAGAATTTGATTATATATTTTTAAAGTAGATGAGAGTAAGTAAAAGTCATTATAATATTTAGATTCTTTTGGATACATATGGAAGATTAATGTAATTTTTCTATTGTAATATTTACAATCTTCCTGGGATTGTACCCCTTGCAACTAATGGAACTTATATCCCTTAATAATACTTTAACATCCATTAAAATGTAGAAGGGTACATAGCTTTTCAAATTTCTTTTAGGGGTTCAGAGCAAAATGTTTGAAAACCATTAATCTATATTCTAGTGGAAAAGGAAATGGCAACCCACTCCAGTATTCTTGCCTGGAGAATCCCAGGGACAGAGGAGCCTGGTGGGCTGCCGTCTATGGGGTTGCACAGAGTCAGACACGACTGAAGCCGCTTAGCAGCAGCAGCAGCATGTTCTAGAGCATGAAGCTGGTGGTCTGTAATCTGAGCTTCAAGCCTCTTCATGATCTATCTCCTTCCTAACTTTCTTACTCTTCCTTTCCCATGGAGCCTGCGCTCTAGTCTTGGCCAGCTCTTCTCATTCTCACATTCAAATATTTAGAAATACGGCTACTCTCTTCCTGAAGTCCTTTCCTGCCTTTTTTCTGTCAAATAAGGTCCTCCCATCTTATAACACTGAACTCCTCCAGGAAAATGTCACTACTTACCAAAGGCAGTGTTAGTTTCTTCTTCTGATGTGTTCCCAAAGCACTAATAGGTCCCGCCACCAAACACTTGCAGGTTGCAATAACTAGATTATTTTTCTAATCTTCAGCATTTCCTAGTGTTCTGTGCTTTCTCTCATTCTTTGTATACTCAAGCCTCTGAGCACATAGTGGGCGCTAGTAAGTATGTGTTGAATAAGAACAGGATGGATTGACTCCCAGTGTCCTCATTGTCTTTTCCTTATCATTGTTTTTTATATATTTCTAAATTAGCCAAGCACACTATTCTGTATTTCTCAGCACAGTCTGCTAATTGCCTCTTGCTGCTTTGCTTGGACTCTGCCCCCACTTGGATGCCCTTAGCCTTGTTCTCACCAGTAATTGTCCAATATAGTGCCTCTTTCACTGCCAGTGTTTTTGGGAGAGATGGCAGTTTGAAACTCACTGAGCATTTTCTCATAAAAATAATATTCCAGGTGATGATTGGTTTAGGATACAGAGCCTAATCTGCCCAAATACATTGAAAATACAAAATATCTATAATAAAAGTAAATTCAACCATAGAAAAGGAAAAAGATTAGTGATGTTACATGTTTTTCTTTTTTTTTTAATTTTATTTTATTTTTAAACTTTACATAATTGTATTAGTTTTGCCAAACATCCAAATGAATCCGCCACAGGTATACATGTGTTCCCCATCCTGAACCCTCCTCCCCCCTCCCTCCCCATACCATCCCTCTGGGTCGTCCCAGTGCACCAGCCCCAAGCATCCAGTATCGTGCATCGAACCTGGACTGGCAACTCGTTTCATACATGATATTTTACATGTTTCAATGCCATTCTCCCAAATCTTCCCACCCTCTTCCTCTCCCACAGAGTCCATAAGACTGTTCTATACATCAGTGTCTCTTTTGCTGTCTCATACACAAGGTTATTGTTACCATCTTTCTAAATTCCATATATATGCATTAGTATACTGTATTGGTGTTTTTCTTTCTGGCTTACTTCACTCTGTATAATAGGCTCCAGTTTCATCCACCTCATTAGAACTGATTCAAATGTATTCTTTTTAATGGCTGAGTAATACTCCATTGTGTATATGTACCACAGCTTTCTTATCCATTCATCTGCTGATGGACATCTAGGTTGCTTCCATGTCCTGGCTATTATAAACAGTGCTGCGATGAACATTGGGGTACACGTGTCTCTTTCCCTTCTGGTTTCCTCAGTGTGTATGCCCAGCAGTGGGATTGCTGGATCATAAGGCAGTTCTATTTCCAGTTTTTTAAGGAATCTCCACACTGTTCTCCATAGTGGCTGTACTAGTTTGCATTCCCACCAACATGTTTTTCAAAAATAGGTTTCTGAGCTTCTATTTTTAAAAAAGAGTCATGGAAGATACGTTCTTTACCCTATGATGGTCCCAGCAGGTGGGGTAGAAACTAACATGAAACATCTACTCTGCGCCAGGCACCATGTACATTCTATGTGTTGTATCACTTAATCTTCACAAGACTTTTGCCAGGTTTTCAGATAGCGTTTGCCGAATTACAAACCTCTGTGTACTTACACAGCAATCATTTATTAGCTTGCAAGCCTGTGGGTTGGCATTTTTTGCCTGGGCATTTTTCAGTGGCCCTTGAGCTAGTCGTAGGTAGGCTCGCCACTGCTGCTGCACTCAGTTAGTAGATGGTGGAATGATGAGCTGGATATTTAGAATGGCCTCATAGCAACTAACACACACACACATTCACAAACCTGGTAGTTGGCAGACTATTACTGGACTTTCCCTTCATGTGGCCTCTCCAGCAGACTAGCTCAAGCTCATGGCTGTGAAATTCTAAATGGGAAAAATGGAAGATGCAAGGCCTCTTGGGGTCTAGAGTTGGATCTGAAAAGCTGTCACTTCTACATTCTACTGATCAAAGCAAGGTCACAAGGCCAGATTCAAAGGGCTGGAAAATAGACATCACCTCTTCATGGGAAGAAGTATAAAATGTCTGTGACCATTTTTAATGTATACCACACAAGGGCACTTTATTATTCTGTTCTGTGGGTACCAAAAATCTGGGTTCAGAGAGGTTAACAATCCCACCAAATATAACAACTCATAAGTGATAGAAGCAAGATTTGAATCCAGGTCTGTCTGAGCCCCAGATTCTTCACTCTCTACTGTACCCTGGTTTCTCCCTTCTCTTTCCTCCCCTCCTCTCTCTTTTCTTCTCCTACCCTCTTTCCCTATCCATGTCCAGACTGAGAGAAGAAAGCAGACAAAAAGGTAAAAATGTAGTATTCACAGCTGGGCTATGTACTACCATATCTGGCTTGGTAAATAATATCCTAGGGAAACTAGGCTGGCTGTAGGATCATTTTAGGTGATTGTTTTCCTACCTTTCTTTCTTATTTCCTTTTCACCAAAGTGAGAAAGTCTGGGTATAAAGGTTGTTGGTTAGAATTACAACATATAAAACTATAATCTCTGCTCCCGCCTGATTAGGAAAATCTGAGAACAGAATTTAGTCATTTGCAGAGGGGCACCAGGTTGGGGGAGATGGGTCATATGGGAAATGAACTTGAAAATGTCATGCTGGTCCAACAGGGATGCAAGGACAAAAATCCAGGTGGGCTGTGACCCTAACGCCTGTGTTCTACACTTCTCTGGTACCCAAACCAGAAATGAAAGAGTCATCCTTGATTCTGCCTTCCTCACATTTCTCATCAGTTCATTAATAAATCCCCTTGGGTCAACTTCCACAGTAGATCCCAGATTTGTCTATTTTCCTCCACTCCTACTGTCTCTCGTTACGCTATCCAATAAACTATCATCTCTCCCCAGGCCCAAAACAGCCTCCTTCTTCATCCCTCTGCCCCAATATTTACCATCTAAGATCCCTCCTCCTCAGGACAGCCAGCATGATATTTTCAAGACACAGATCAAATGGAAACAGTCTTCTCCTCAAAAACCTATTCACAGCTTCCCATTCCTCTCAAGTTGAATCCTTACCTCTTTGGCCATCTACAAAACTCTGAGAAGGCAGAAACCATATCAGCTTGTTCTCAGCATGTACTCACAGCTCAGCATGGTGCCTGGCATCCAGAAGGGACCCAGACTACATACTGGGTTCCAGTCTCAGTTCCTTTGCTCACTAGCTATATACTTGGCAAGGACCTAACTTCTCTGAACCTCTGACTTCTGGTCTGTACAAGAGCAATAATTCCTACAGTGATGAGTAAAGTTGTTGTGAAGTTTAAATGAGATGAAAATGTATGCAAAGCTCTTTGAAAATGGCAAAGAATACTCTAGTCATGTAATGAATTATTTATGCCCCAACCCAGGGCCAGAAAGGAAGTGTAGTCACGCCGACTCTGGTTCTGATAACTGCCAGGTGCTTTCAAGGCTTCTCGATGAAGTGCAGGCTTCAGACAAACGGGAAATCTAATAGACCTCTCTCTGCAGTTGGCCGCATCTCCAGCCAGCACAGATATGATTATAATTAGAGTTTTAAGAGTTTTGTTTCATTTCAAAAAGATTCCATGGTACAGTCTGCAGTCTACCTGAGATGTGTGTCTAGAAGCAGATTCCTGTAGCAGGTGTTTTTATTCTAGCCTATTTGCTTCTTTTCTTACAATGTCAGGGGTGTCTGTTTCTATTATACTCATTATTTTCAGATGCCAGGTGAGAAGAGATTTTCCTATGGAAGATTTCAGATGGTGACCACTGAGCAAAATACACAGTCTCATCCACTCTCATCACTTCTTGAATGAACAGTAGCTTTGGACAAACTTGCTTCAGCAAACCCAGTCCTTTTTATTAGCAGCCAGAGAATAGTCTATAATGGGAAGAATTACTCTGCTCATGCATTTCTCCAAGGGAAAACATTTTTTCAGCCTGTCAAGACAGTGAAACCTCTTATTAGAAACTATAGCAAAGTCAATTTCTCTATTCTTGTTACTAAAGGATTCAGGACACACCTCACTGCAGACCCTAAATTAACAACCCCAGGGGAGTTGAGCTTGGTGGAAATGGGCGGGGATGTCCAAGTGAGTGGGACTCAAATCAAAGCTGAGCCCAGCACGGGCGTTTACATATTTCAAGCCCCATTACCTGCTTTTCTGCAGAGTTCTTTTGATCATAACAACTCTTCACTAGGCAGAGTGGCGATAGTGGCAAGATATACCCAATCTTTAGAGACAGTTAAATTTTGGGGGGAAGGGGTTCCTTTTTATTTAGGACTTGCCAAGTGGCACTATCTAATGACTTCCTATTTAAGTAAGTAGTGCTAAGGAGCCATGAAAATCATCAGTCTTTGTTGGGACTGCTCTGAGTAAAAGAAAACCTCACCTTTGTAAGGACAAAGAAGCAGGTTGGTCTCAAGCAGCACAATTCTCCTTGCATTTGTCCTTCCATGCCAAGGATGAAAACAAACAGGTATGTACCTGTGTGTTTCAAGTCCACTCTGGGGGACAAATGCTGCAGCTCCTTGATGAGACTCTATGAAGTCACTGCTATGCAAGAGCTCAACCCAACCTCTACCGCGTTCGTCTTTGATCCTGAGCTGTGTGTCATGACTATTTGCTAGAGAATCTGCTGGTTAACTTAAGAGAGGGTGCTGGTTGTTGCACAGCAGGATGAGAAGTGGAGCCATGTCCTGCAATGAGATGGAACAAAGAGTAAGCAATGTCATCCGTGAGATGACTGAGCTAGAACCCAAAGTCGGTTGCATTCATTAACCCTTTTCTATGGAGGTCTCTACCAAGTGACAACTGAATTGTGCCTCGGGTGGCTCTCTAGTCAGTTTGCTTCGAGTCAGCCAACATCTCTTATCTCCTTCCTCCAAGCCAGATGCTCAAAGTTAGAAATAGGAAGACCCCAATCCTTCCCAAAAGGAACTTACACTCTAACTGTAAACTCTTTTCTTTTTTTTATTTTAATTAGAGGCTAATTACTTCACAATATTGTGGTGGTTTTTGCCGTACATTGACGTGAATCAGCCATGAGGGTACATGTATCCCCTTGTCCCAAACCTCCCCCCGACCTCCGTCCCCATCCCACCCCTCTGGGTTGTCCCAGTGCACCGGCTTTGAGTGTCCTGTCTCATGCATCGAACTTGGACTGGTCATCTGTTTCACATATAGTAATATGCATGTTTCAATGCTATTCTTTCAAATCATCCCACCTTCACCTTCTCCTATGGAGTCCAAAAGTCTTTTCTTTATATCTGTGTCTCTTTTGCTATCTTGCATATAGAGGTGTCATTACCATCTTTCTAAATTCCATAATTTAATAATATACTGTATTGGTTTTTTTTTTCTGACTTACTTCACTCTGTATAATAGGCTCCAGTTTCATCCACCTCATTAGAACTGACTCAAATGTGTTCTTTTTAATACCTGAGTAATACTCCATTGTGTATATGTACCACAACTTTCTTATCCATTCGTCTGCTGATGGACAGCTAGGTTGCTTCCATGTCCTAGCTGTTGCAGACAGTGCTGTGATGAACATTGGGGTACAGGTGTCTCTTTCAATTCTGGTTTCCTTGGTGTGTACACCCAGCAGTGGGATTGCTGGGTCATATGACAGTTCTATTTCCAGTTTTTTAAGGAATCTCCACATTGTTCTCCATAGCGCTATACTAGTTTGCATTCCCACCAACAGTGTAAGAGGGTTCCCTTTTTTCCACACCCTCTCCAGCATTTATTGTTTGTAGACTTTTTGATAGCAGCCATTCTGACTGGTGTGAGATGGTACCTCATTGTGGTTTTGATTTGCATTTCTCTGATAAGGAGTAATGTTGAGCATCTTTTCATTTGTTTGTTAGCCATCTGTATGTCTTCTTTGTAAACTCTTAATAAGAAGTTCCAGAAGGTTAGGTAACTTGTTCAAAGTTGCACCATTTTAAGTGACTAATCCAGTATTTGAACTTTGTTTTTTAAAAAGTTTATTTTTTATTTCAAAGCTTCTCCCTTTTTAACTATACCACACTGCATCCTCTTATAACATTGCAATATAATTACTTGTAATTATTTTAAATTGCAGTTATTAAAATGTATTTAGCTCCACCTAACTTAACAAGTGATTAGCAGAGACATAAATCAAGATTGAAAAGTGCATTATAAATGTTAAAAAATTCAAGTATATTATATATATTTTGTGTTTAAAAGTGAAATTTGTTTATCTCTTGATGATTTAAGTGACGTTTATCCTTTTAACACTGCTGTATATTTTTAAAATATTCTGAATGAGATTGCATTGCATCCATCTTTTGAAAAAGTGTTAGTTGCTCAGTTGTGTCTGACTCTTTGTGATCCCATGGGCTATCGCCCACCAGGCTCCTCTGTCCATGGCATTCTCCAAGCAAGAATACAGGAGTGGGTAGCCATTCCCAGGGGATCATCCCAGCCCAGAGATTGAACCCCAGTCTCCCACATTGCAGGCAGATTCTTTACCATCTGAGTCATCAGAGAAGCCCCCTTTCTTGAAAAGTTATTGGTAAAATAAAACAAAATATATATGAAAATGTTTTTAAGACTGCAAAGTGCTAATAAATATCAGCTACTGAATTCACTGCAATGTAATAAAGCCCTCAATGCATGGATTAGGTTAAAGTACACCTAATCCACCTTGGTAACTGAAGTTGAATGCCGCAGAGGAAGATGCTCCCAGAGCAGTAAGACTGTGGTTATCAAGGGTGAACTATCTCAGATTTGGTGAGCCCAGCTTTGCTGAAGAGTACAGGACAACCGAGACCAAAGCCTGATCAGGTGTTGCAATGTCTAGAAAGGTGGGAGTCTCTCCTTTGTTGGCAATCTCTCATTCTATGGGAGGTTTAATCTCTTTCTGTCTAGAGAAGCCCCGTTGTACTATTCACATCTGTTATCAGCCACTTTCCCTCAAGGATTCCTAGTGGAAATTTGGTTTTAATGACACTGCATGTGAACTTGGGTCCCCAGCTTCTTGAGCAGATGGATAATAGTGAGCTGATTTCTGGGCCAGCCACCCTGGAACTTTTTTATTTTAGATGTAGTCCTTCTTTTGCCTCCTTGGAAACCAGCCTCTGCTAATAAATTCCACTCCTCTTATCTCAATGAAGCTGAACAGTTTCTTCTCAGAGTAACTGATCTTTGAACAACTAACCCCTTGTGTATAGAAGAGAGTCCCCTCCCTTTGGACAAAGAAGGTTTGGTCTTCCCTGGCAGTTTAGGCTGGTGACAGAACGTTCTAGGGGTGTTAGCCTAGCAATTCTGTTCCTTAACCATTATCATACATCAAGGTAGCTTGAGAAATATATTCTTAATTTAATCCAAGGTTCCTTCTGGACACTTATTGTATTGGTACATGCTTTCAAGCAGAGTACTTTATAGCTGAGAGGTAAAATAATATTTTACAATAGTGTTTTGATTTCAAAGCCATCTTCATTTGTACTATCATCTCATTTAATCATCGCAGCAGCCCTACAGGAAACTTAACTACTTTGCAGTGAGGAAGCCAAGCTTAGAAAGGATACATGATAAGCCCAAGATTCAAGGGCAGGACTCAGTCCCAGGTCTTCTGACTCCAAATGTTGGGCAATTTCCACTGCTTTTCTGCAATTAAAAATCTGAGCCCGGGTCATAAGTTGAGCATGTGTAAGGTGGGGATGATCCTACTCACAGTGAAGCTGTCTACAGCAGAAGGGAGGGAGAGCCGACAGCAGAGGCCAGCATCCACGAGCTTGTCCTCAGCGCTGGCTGGCTGTCTTCTACACACTAACTCCTGTAAATGGCACCTCTTTCCCCCATATGATCAAAATGAAATGGACATAAAGCAAGATTCAATTACTTCCCTGAAGTCACATAGCTTAAAAGTGACAAAAGTCAGCTGATAACCTGTCTTTCTGACCCCCAAAGTCATAATTTTCTTATCATATTTCACTAAAAACTCAGCATACTCATTCATGTGGTCGATTATAAAAATCATGGCAAAGAAGAGTTCTCTGTTTTGGGAAGGTTTGTGTTCTTAAGGACACACACATATCCCCCTTTCTTCTTCCATTCCTCCAGAGAAGCTTTCCATGTGACATAGCTGACTTCTCTTCTGCTCCCTGCAGGGTGTGTGCTGGTGGTGTCTATGATTGAACAGCTCGCTCAAGTTCACAACTCGACGATCCAGATCTCAATGGAGAGACTGTGCAGCTACTTGCCTGGTAATGTAAAAAGGGTCACTTGGCTATGGGTCTGATTCTTTTCTCACTTGTGAGCCATCATGAGTGAATTTATACCCTACATGAGTTTACAGAGGAGAATCTGACTGTGTTCTTTCTGTGAGTTGATATTCTTGTGGGGATCATAGGAATTAAAAGAAACACACAAAAGAACACTCTAGGCATTTGCCCCCCAGACATTCATTTTCTATCATAGCAGAATGAGATTGCTGTGGACATTTAGGGAGTAAAATGTCAAATGGCCAATTTTTTTATGAATCATTTGTAATGATTTGCCCACCTAGTGATCATGACCTTAAGTACCAGGAAGGCAAAAAATTCAATAATAATTTTCAATGATTTATGTTAATTTAACCACATACACATTCTCAAATGCACATACATCCCTTCTAACACAGAGCTTTTATTTAGTCTGAAAAGACAATGGATCTTAAAATTCCAAACTGGAAAATAATCTGGGAACACTCCGTTGATATGAATTGGATCTCATTAAAATCCCTTACACATCCTGCCAAAGAAGGAAATGATCTGTGGTTTAAACAAATGGTATGCTGTTGTTGTTTAGTTGCTAAATTGTGTTTGGCTCTTTTGCGACCCCATGGACTGTAGCCCACCAGGCTCCTCTGTCCATGGGATTTCCCAGGCAAGAATACTGGAGTGGGTTGCCATTTCCTTCTCCAGGGGATCTTCCTGACCAGGGATTGAACCCGCATCTCCTGCATTAGCAAGTGGATTCTCTACCATTGAGCCACCTGGGAAGCCCTTAAGCAAATTGTATAGTTGTTTTAAATTTCATCAGAATGAAAATATTGATTCTATTTCCCTTATATTAGAATATTCTTAGGTGTACAATCACAATGAGTAAACTTCATTGAGAGTCAAATTTTCATTCACTTAATGTTAAGGAACTAATTCTCCAAAGATACCTACATTATTATTTTTAAGTAAGATAGTTGGACTCAAGACAGTTTTATCTTTGACTTAACAAATGCTGTGTCAATGGCATCAATGCACTTTTAGAAAATTTATTGCTTACAGTCACAATGTACACTCATAAGCTCATTTTTGTATTTAAAAATAAAAACTAAGAGAAGATTATACACAAATACATTTGCTTTCAATGTCCCAGTCTGACTACTGCTAACATTTTGACATAATTGCATCATCTTTCTTTCATGGAATTAGAATGTGACAAATAAACTAGAAGGCGCTTTGGCCTCCCCTGATCCCATTTTCATTGTCCTTCTGCCTCTCTAGAGAGAACCATTCATGTGAACTTGATGGATATTAGCTTTGTCAAATTTTATACTTTTACATTCACTTCATTGTCAATGAATCTATAGATGATGTGTAGTATTATCTATGGGTAATTTTTAAATCTTTTCCTGGTAAAAGGAAACAAATGCAGAAAACCACACAAAATAAATGTATAGTTTTATCAGCTATTGAAAGGTGAACATCTTTGTAAACAGAGTCCAGAAGAACAGGGCTATGTTCAAAAAGGAACAGATTGTTGGCTACTCCAAAAGTCCCATCCACATGCTCCATCTCATCAAAAACTCCTCCTTCTCCCTAAAAAAAGAAAGAAAAAAAAAAAACCTGCCTGTTACTATAATCATCCTCTTATATTGCTTTATAACTTTATCATCCAACTGGGTATCTCCAGACACCATTGTTTTGTTCAGTTTTTAAATGTTTGATGTGTCTTTTAAGTCTCATTTTAATCTACCAGTTTCTTTTCCATCCCTTCCTTTTCCTTGTAAGTGAGCTATGGAATCTGCCCTGTAGTTTCTGCATTTTGTTGGTGGCATCCCTGTGGTAGAATTGAATATGTTTCTCTGTGTCTGTATTTCCCGAAAATGGCAGCTAGATCTGAGGCTTGACCAGACTCCAGTTTGATTTCTTCGGCAAGGTTATAAATGGTGTTTTCTTTCATCAGGAGGCCATCCTAAGTGTTTTTCTCTTGTTTTATTTTTGTGATATTAGCACTGTTGATGCTCTATGACTAAGTCTGTTACTGCATTGGGATTACAAAATGGTGCTGTTCTAATATATCAATTATATTTCATTTAGTAGCTGAAATATATTAGAGTCAGTTTCCCTCATCATCATTATCGTTTAGATATATCTTTAGATAGTTGCTGCTGCTGCTGCTAAGTCACTTCAGTCATGTCTGACTCTTAGCGACCCCATGGACTGCAGCCCACCATGCTCCTCCGTCCATGGGATTTTCCAGGCAAGAGTACTGGAGTGGGGTGCCATTGCCTTCTCCATTAGATAGTTGAGTTACTGTCTAAAGTTCATTCCTTAGAAAGGACTCATGGGAACAATATTCCCTGAATTTTGCATGTATTTTTTCTCCATAGTTACTAATGGTACTATTTATTCTAAGAAAGGCAGGGTAAATGCTTGATTCTTTTTCTCTACTTGCCAGTTTTCAAATAATTCATTGCCCTTGTGGTATTATCCCAAACTAGTCATTTAGTCAGTTCAGTTCAGTCGCTCAGTCATGTCCAACTCTGCAACCCCGTGGACTGCAGCACGTCAGGCCTCCCTGTCCATCACCAACTCCCAGAGTTGACTCAAACTCGTGTCCATTGAGTCGCTGATGCCATCCATCTCATCCTTGGTCATCCCCTTCTCCTTCCACCTTCAATCTTTTCCAGCATCAGGGTCTTTCCAAATGAGTCAGTTCTTCACATCAGGTAGCCAAAGTATTGAAGTTTCAGTTTCAGCATCAGTCCTTCCAATGAATATTCAGGACTGATCTCTTTTAGAATGGACTAGTTTGATCTCCTTGAAGTCCAAGGGACTCTCAAGAGTCTTCTCCAACACCACAGTTCAAAAGCATCAATTCTTCAGCACTCAGCTTTCTTTAGAGTCCAACTCTCTCATCCATACATAACTACAGGAAAAACCATAGCCTTGACTAGACAGACCTTTGTTGGCAAAGTAATGTCCCTAGGTTTTCTTTACAGTATCATTATGAACTCATGAATTTATACACATTTGATGAGTTTTAGTCTACTTCAGTTATTATCCTTTTGAAGCTCAAATTTGTCTCGTCTTTAACCAGTGGGAACTTCTGTAAGCTGACTCCTATATCCTTTTGACATAAGTCTATATAATCATTGATAGCTTCCTCACTAACGGGTATGACAGTTGTACTAGCCTGTCTTGTACATTTCCAAGCTTGAAATCAGTTTCCAAGGCTTGAAATCAGTCATTGCTCTTAGATGCTCTGGTTTCTTTTAGTGGGAAATAGTATTAAGACCACAAGGTCTGAGTGCATAGGAATGGCATTGCTACTTAGTTGGTCATTCTTTCTAGACTTCTTCTGTTGACAGTGATAGAAAACATACATATATATATATATATATATATATTTATTTATATTATTTTAAGATAAAACATCGAATGAGTTCATCCTGTCACTTTAAATTCAAATTCAGGACTGCAGGATTTTTTCTTTGCATATCTGTCTCATATCTGTATCTTCTTTCCACAGTTGAAGTCCTAACTCTTATGGACAAGGGGATTGATTAAAATATCTCATGATTACTCATTTACCTATCCTCCTTTTCACATACAAGAGGCTCAGGATGCCAATCTTAATTCTACTATTATTAATATATTTTATAATCCTTGAGAGCAGTTAAATTGTTATTTGAATATGCTTTCCCCATATCTTACACTTTTTAATCATTGTACTGTATTATTTTAGCATACAGCCATTACATACAATATATACATTCCCTTTGCACCCTCATTTAGTTTTAGTTCCATCAGCAACTATAAGACTGATGTTCACCACCAGCCCTTATGCAGATGTCTCTCTAGTCGAGTTACTATCTAAAATTCATTACTCAGAAAGGACTCATGGGAACAATAGGCCCTGAATTCTTGCATGTTAATAACAAGTTGGCTTGTCCTTTATACATGAAAGTCAGTGTTTTTCCAGATATAAAACTCCTTGGCATGTAATTTCTTTCCCTAAGTATCATAAATCGGAGAAGGCAATGGCACCCCACTCCAGTACTCTTGCCTGGGAAATCCCATGGACAGAGGAGCCTGGTAGGCTGCAGTCCATGGGGTCGCCAAGAGTCGGATATGACTGAGTGACTTCACTTTCACTTTTCACTTTCATGCACTGGAGAAGGAAATGGCAATCCACTCCAGTGTTCTTGCCTGGAGAATCCCAGGGACGGGGGAGCCTGGTGGGCTGCCATCTATGGGGTCACACAGAGTCGGACACGACTGAAGCGACTTAGCAGCAGCAACAGCAAGTGTCATAAATATGCTGTTAAAAGTTTATTCATAATCTAATTTTCCTTTTCTTATAAGTCATTTACTGTTTTTGCCTAGTTCGAATGATTTTTTTTTTCATTTTTATAAAATTTAGTCATCTACCTAGACTATATCTTGGTGTCAGTTGTTGTATGTTGATGTTCTCAAGCAAACAGTATGCTCTCTCAATCTGTGGCTTCAAATACATTTTTTTTTAAATCTCACAAACTTTGTAGTATTTGCTCAGTTTTCTTGATTTGGTTTTCTTTTTCAGGGATTTACAGTATCCATATTTTAAATCTTCTTTGCCTGTATTAATGATTTTGCCTATCTCTTGAATGAATAATTTAACAATTTCTTTTCTTCAGCTAAGACAGCAAAAGAGATGATTTATTGTATACATGTTACATTCAGCCACAATTGAGAAGATAACTAGTCCAAAAATCACAGGCCCAGGGCAAAGGACCAAAAGGGACCCCTTTGATATAAGCAAGGTGGGTCTCTCAAAGGTGGTCAAGGTGATCAGAATAGCCATGGATGTTCCAGATCCACTGAGACAAGTTCTAGATAGTAAGCATGCCATCCAACAATTTGTACCAGCATCACTGGCCTCTACCTTCACTTATTTCTGCTTCTGTGCTTTCCATGGCTATACAGGTTTCCTTGGACCTCTGCCTCATCTTTCTTCTTTTGTGCTTCAGCTTGTGTGTTCACTTCTTCCTCCACTTCATTCTCATGGCATGGAGGTTTCTCAAAAGATGGCTTTAAGGCCGAGAAATTTATTTATTTTTAATTGGAGGATAATTGCTTTACAATATTGTGTTGGTTTCTGCCAAACATCAACATGAACCAGCCATGGGCATACATATGTCCTCTCCTTCTTGAACCTTCCACCCCATCTCACCCCTCTAGGTAATCAGAGCTCTGGGTTTGAGCTCCCTGTGTCATACAGCAGATTCCTACCAGCTACCTATTTTACACACAGTACTGTACGTGTTTCAATACTACTTTCTCTATTCATCCCACCCTCTCCTTTTCCACATGTCCACAAGTCTTTCTCTATGTCTGCGTCTCCACTGCTGCTCTGCAAATAGGTTCATCAGTACCATCTTCCTAGACTCCATATATATACATTAATATATGATGAATATGTCTTAATCACTTCATTTATTTTTTTATCTTGAAAGTTTTCCTCTTTTTCATCTTCTATTTCTTTTACACTGTGAGCTATTGTATGCCTTTCTTCTCACATTCATTCTAATATGGATGTCGTTTCTTTTATAATTTTGTGTTCTTTCCTGAATTCTTTTATTCCATTTCTGAGTTTTTTCAGTTCTGATTTCTGTTGTTCTTTCATGTCTTGTATCATTTTATTAATACTTCTCACTCATTTTAAAATACTGTTATGTTTTAATCCTTTTTTTTTGGCACGATTTTCTGGCATGCTTTTGCTATCTGCAAGGATGTGATTCTGTTCCTTATTCTTTTTTTTCTTCTTATAATAACTTTGTATGGGAGTTGACCTAGATACATTTCTGTTGCTTATTTTTATGTGAAATTATTTTTCCAAAACTCTTAGAAAGAGAAGTGGCTCAGGGCAGCCTCTCCAAATGCACAGAATTCCTTCCTCTGTTGTTTTTGTTGGTGTTAAAAAATAAACACATGGCTGCTTGCATTTTGAGATTTTCTGATTCTATCTTCCTGCCCACTTTTATCTGGATTTTCTCTTTGTTTTGCTTCTATCCAGCTAATTTCTCCTCAGTGTGAGCCTTATCCTGGAAGGGAGCTCTGGTAGACGAGTTTCTAGATTTCGGGGATGCCTCACCACTCAAATGCCTTTGTCCTTCTAACCCTGAGTCTTTTGTACTCATCTGCTACAGAAGTGGGCTAAACCTCATCCCTGCCTATCCCACTTTCAGCTGATATTCTTACTGGCCCACCATACTTTGTCATCAATACCCAGGCTGTTTTGGCAATTCATCTATTTACCCCTTGCATCCCTTTACCTTCTCCCACACTTGATAACCCCCAAGTCTCACAGTCGTGAGTGATTTCTTGTTGCCTTAATTGTATTTGGGGGCTCATGGAGATATCTAGTTTTGCTGTAACTAATGTTCATAGTGTTTTGGTTTTCCTATTCCGAAGCTTTATTATTATTATTTTTTTTTTAATCGAGATTCAGTGAAATATGAAAACTCTGCTGCCTCAGAATCCTCCCTTGTGGGGATCTCATTTTTACATAAATAGTTACTGTATATACCACTCTGCAACTTCTGGTTTTCACTCAACAGTATGTTTTTGGATCTATACATGTCAAGATATACATAGACTTAGGTCGAGCCTCTGTTATTCTACAGTCCTTCACCATATAAATGTCCCTTATTTTATTTATCCATCCCTTTATTATTGGACATTCAGCATATATTATAAACCTTACTTTTTATTCTCACATCTCTGAATTAGAGGAAGAAGAAGAAAATGTTATTATCATTTTACAAGGAAAAAAAATAAATAGTCATAATTATCATTAAGACTTGTTTTGACTAGTTTTCATTTCTGTGTAGCAGACCACACTGATAGATATCACCATTTGTGCCTTGAGTTTGATTTTCTCTTTTTAGGCAAAGTGTTGTTGTTCAAAGGTGAAAACGTGAGTAAAAATCCTGTTTCTCAGATGATCCTGTTCTAATGTACCAGCAAAACATAAAAATGCGTTAACCAAGATTGCTGGTATTCAAGGTTCCTTCTTGGCTCCTTCTGACTCTTAACAAAAAATTTTTGTTCAGGTAAAATGAGAGGCTGAAAGTCAGATTCCAGTAAAATAGTAGCTGGCACATCACCAAAGGGAAGCAAAGGAGGTATTTCTGTTTTCAGTAGTGGGCTACCTTTCAATTAGAGGAGATTTTCAAAGAATTCATAAGCCTACTTGGGGGTATTTTCATTTTATTAGTTAACATTTATGTCTGGATGGAAATAAAGCACTCAGTTCAGATTAAAGGCTCTTTCAGCTGACAGACACGAAGGCAGAGTGGACGTTACTGTTTCCATTTTGTGGAGGCGGAAGAACATATAGAACAGTCTCGCGAATTGCGTAGGGTGACAGTGACAGTCTGGTCGTTGGCTGAAGGTTTCTCCTTCTAGAAGGCAGCATAGGACTGCTTTGTTTATGAAATATGAAAACATCCACACTGCCTAAGTACACCCAGTGTTGCCTTCTATCTGGAGAGCCAGGAGTATGGGAGAGAGGGGAAGTCAAATTATGCACAGCAACAGTTATGATTTTTAAAATTACTTTTAAGTAATACTGCTTTTACCTCCAAAGCTAAATAAGTTTATAAAACATAACCTTAGCAGAAAAAAGCATGCAGCAACATTCTTGAGAATAATCACTCAGTAAATCATGTTGGCCTTTCCTGTGCCTGGGAAGACAGTTTTTTCGAATTGTGCAAAATATTTCTGACCTTCAGTTTCACCCACTGCTTTTGCCTCTGGCTCTCATTAGTAAACACCTTGGAAGAATCTCAGAATTGTTAATGGAAAAATGATTAATAGAATCATTCTCAGCAGGGGTCAGCAGACTCCTATGCCCTCAGTGTCTTGCTAGAACTTCACTTTCTTGGGTCACCTGTGCAGAAATCTTATCTCCGTGGAGTATGATAGTTAAAAACTGATGTCAACTTAAAATGAGAAAGGCAACTCTCTTCGCATTCTGTAGGCTCTGAAATCTACATGCACCCTTAGAACACACAGCCACAGAACTATCTTGGTGGTCAACTCATTGTGTTTTAAATTTCTAATTAGTAAGTTGGTATACACCTGCCATACCTGAGGTAGATGAGGCATCAAAAAATGCCCTAAGTACATTGAAATGCATACTACATATAACTTGGGCTTTTGGAATAAAAGATTTTAATCTCTTACTGAACCACTCTACCCTTGAGGAAGCCTTCAATTCTCAAAGTTTCTTCTCATAGAATGAGGGTGAAAAAACCACTCCCTCAAAAGTCTCTTATGAGAAAAGAAATGATGGTAAACCTAAAGGTGACTTACTACCTGAAATGTTCTAGGTTTTATTTACACCCATATATATGGATACACTTAACATGTGATGACTGTACAATTGTTTCTTTTTTAACCTTCCTTTGCCTTTGGAATTGGCCATATCTTTTTATCCCTATGCTGTTTCAAGTCCTTTTCATCCTGTAGAAATTAAATGCTCTTGTACCTTCCTGGTCGCAAGCACAATTTAACTGTAGACTTTTTACATCAGATAGGTTACTAGCACTATGTTGGTGTCAATCTTTTGTTCAGTTGTAGCAATAACAGGTTATCGCCTAATTATGGCTGACTGGGCCCGATCAGGCTTTTTCTAGAGACTTTGCCTATCTCTGCTCTGTAGTCTTCTAGGTCTATCTAGAGTTTAGCTCTCAGAAACCCAGCTCGTGTCCCACATTAGCCATTTCTGCAGTAGCCTCTCATTCTTAACCATCACGAAATTTGTGGAAACTGATTGTTGGCCCTGCACAGAGGATTAGGAAATGTTGCCACTTACTTCAACTTGAGCAAAACAAGATTCTAGAAAAAATACACATATACACACACACATGCACACGGAAGCATCTCTTATTTTACCAGAAAGAAAAAAATTGTTCCCTGCCTTTCAGGCAACACTGCAAGTGTATCAGAGAACACCTGGTGTCAATTTTTAAATTGCTCTGCTCTTGGCTAAACTAGTTCTCACGAACAACACTGGAAACTCATTCCAAAGTGCTTTACAAGTCCGTGTAAGTTTGAATGTCAGTTATATAATCCTCCAACTTCCAAGACAACATAGTGAAGAGGACTGAATCCTACTCCTACATTTTTCAGATGAGGAAACTGAAACCCAGAAGGGAAATCAACCTGACCAAGGTCAAAGCCAGTTACCCAGTGCTGAAACCCGAGTCTCTGAGTTCTGGAGCATCAAAGTTCCTTGCTGCTGCTGCTGCTAAGTCACTTCAGTTGTGTCCGACTCTGTGCGACCCCAGAGATGGCAGCCCAGCAGGCTCCCCCATCCCTGGGATTCTCCAGGCAAGAACATTGGAGTGGGTTGCCATTTCCTTCTCCAATGCATGAAAGTGACAAGTGAAAGTGAAGTCGCTCAGTCGTGTCCGACTCCAGCAACCCCATGGACTGCAGCCCACCAGACTCCTCCGTCCATGGGATTTTCCAGGCAAGAGTACTGGAGTGGGGTGCCATAGGACCCCTAAAAAGGAACACCCAAGGGGGTGCTGTTTTTATTTTATAGCAGTAGTATTGAGATTTAGTTCAATTATACATGCATTTAAAGTGTATACTTCAATTAATAATTAAGTCACTCAGTTGTGTCTGACTCTTTGCAACCCCATGAACTGTAGCCCACCAGGCTCCTCTGTCCATGGAATTTTCCAGGCAAGAATACTGGAGTGGATAGCCATTGTCTTCTCCAGGGGATCTTCCCAAGGATTGAACACATGTCTCCTGCACCACGGTGCATTCTTTACCATCTGAGCCCCCAGGAAAGCCCAGGAATACTGGAGTGGGTAGCCTATCCCTTCTCCAGGGGATCTTTCTGACCCAGGAATTGAAACAGGGCCTCATGCATTGCAGGCAGATTCTTTACCAGCTGAACGGAGTTGTACGTCCATCACCACCATATATTTAAGAATATTTTCATTATATCAATAAGGACCTCCACCCACCTCAGTTGCCCACTCCTAACCATCCATTCCTTCCAGCCCTAAGCAACCACAAGTTGACTTTCTGTCTCTATGAATTTGCCTATTGTGGTCATCTCATATAAATGCAATCACAGAAGCATGTTTCTTTCATTTAGCATAATTAATGTTCATCCATGTTGTACCATGTATCAGAAAGTCATTACTCTTTATAGCTGAATACTATTTTGTTATGCGTAGATAATTTTTTTCATCCATTCAGTCATTAATGGACATTTGGATTGAATTGTTTCCACTTATTTGATTTAGTGTAAAGATAATTCCACTATGAACATTCATGTGTAAGTTTTTGTGTGGAAATGTTTGTATTCTTTTGGGTATATGCCAGCAGTGGGCTTGTTGGCACACATAGTAACCCTATACTTAACCTTTTGAGGACCTGTCAGACTGTTTACCAAAGTGGCTGTACCATTTTATATTCCTGCCAGCAGAATATGAAGATTCTAATTTCTTCACGGCCTCATCATTTCTTGTGCTTATCTTTATTTTTATTCTAGCATATCATAGTGGGTGTGAAGTGGCATCTCATTGTGGTTTTTAACATTTTCCTCTAATAGCTAATGATGTTGACCATCTTTTCATGTGCTTATTAGCTATTTGTGTAACTTCTTTGGAGAATATCTAGTCAGACGCGTTTTGAAAATGTTTGGTACAATTCACCAGTGAAGCTACCTGGCCCTGGGCTTTCCTTTATGGGACATTTTTGATTACTAGTTAAATCTCTTGTTATATCTCTATTAAGATTGTCTATTTATTCTTAAGTCAGTTTCAGCAGTCTGTCTTTCTAGGAATTTGTCCATTTCTTCTAAATTATCTAATTTGCTGCCATGCAGATGTCATAGTATTTCCTTATCATTCTCTTTATTTCTGTAAGGTCCACAGTAATGTGCGATTGGTTTTAAGTTCCTATTTAAAAAGCATAATGAATTTGAAATCTTGTGCTTTATCACGAAAAAAGAAAGTCCCATGAAACTATTTTAATATGAAAGTAGTATTTACATTGGGCTTCCCTTATGGTTATTTACCATTAAGAATCTTCCTGCAATGCAGGAGACTCCGGTTCAATTCCTGGGTTGGGAAGATGCCCTGGAGAAGGGATAGGCTACCCACTCCAGTATTCTTGCCTGGAAAATTCCATGGACAGAGGAGCCTGGCAGGCTACAGTAAATGGGGTCGTAAGGAGTCAGACACAATTGAGTGACTTTCACTTTTCAAGAGTATTGGCACTCATACTAGTACTCCCACTCCAGTATTCTTGCTTGGAGAATTCCATAAGACAGAGGAGCCTGGTGGGCTATAGTCCATGCTGTCACAAAGAGTGGAACATGAATAAGCAATGAATACTTTCACTTTCAAGAGTACTAGAGAGAGTTCCCATATTTATCTTGTTGTTCCGCTACCCTACTCCCCAAATAACTGGCAGCCCAGTTTGAGGTAAACATGACAAGAAAAATTCCCAGGGAGAGTTTCCCATCTGTACCTGGACAGTCCATCTATCCTAACCTTGTTAAAGTCCTCCTTGGAATTACCAGGGTTCCACAGAGGCTGACAAAGCAGAGAAACAGGGCCAGAGAGTTAACAGGTTTCATTGTGCAAACAGATTGATGCACAAAGCCTTCCTGTACTGTCATAACACGGGAGGCAGGAGGAAGGGGATTGTTTAGGTAGTGGGTTTGTGTGTGTCTATGTGTGTGTTCTCTCTAGTGTAGATGGCTGTTAGTATCTTTTTATCTCTGGGATACCAACAGCAAAAGCTAAATAGTCAAAGTCAAGTCTTTTTTCCCCCCAAATGAATACCAGAGAAGAATATTTTCAACAAAGCAGTACTTCAGATTATTTACTCTCCAGCAAATCCTGTTTCTATCATTAACAGATGAGATCCTCACCACCATTCAGACGTTCCCTGCTACACAAAAGAAAATGAGACTCCAGAATTTAACTGTATTTTTATCAAAAATTAGCCTTCTTTAGCATGTACAGTAAGCAAAGTAACATTTACATAAACCAGAGCTGGAAATGATATTTTCATGGATACAATAACTGTAACATTTCTCCCAAATCCTTGTAATTAATCACTCGAATTAATGATAAATTAAGCACTCAGCTTCAGTTCCTAGTAAAGATCATTATTGACTCGTGTTAAATTCATCATAATAATCTATTTCCCCTGCTTTATCTTTCTTAGAAAAACTGTTCTTGAAGACCACTTGCTATTTAGTGGTACATATATTTGGACCAGACATCACAAAACTGTGAGTATGCTAATACATTCATCTGATTCAGTTGCTGGGACATGGTGGGAGGTGGGGAGAAAACTGGGAGATGGCTGGCTCCATTTCCAGCCGGATGTACTTACTGTACATGGGCATAAGTCCTATCTGGTTCTTGTTAATAGTGGAAAATTCAAACCTGACTCAGATCGTCATCCTAGGCAAAGGCTCTCTTCAAATTACTGTGTGGCAACTTGGCTCAGTTTCTCTCCAAGGGCCATTTGGAAGAATTTTGACTAATAATGCCAATAAATGGGGAGATCCTAGTGGCTGGGACTGGATGTCTGCCCCCTTCTCTTGAGCTTTCCCTCCACTCCCTCCTGGATTCTCAGGCCGTATGCTTCTCAGGTTCTTCTCTTCTTGCCTCCCACTTGCTGGCTGCCTGGCCGTCTCCTCTTCTCCAACTCCTGCCCCTTAGGATCCTGTATGCATGCCATTGTCATTTTCTGTCTGCTTCCTTTCTTCTACCTTTTTTTCTTTTTTGAGCTCAGGACACTGAATCAGACACATCATATTCCTGTCCATGGCACTTTCTCATCAAGAATCCAAACTTGGCTTTCTTGCATTTCTTATCTAGTTATTTACCTAGTTATTCTGAATAATGTCATTAGCCCCCAAACCTACCACCCAAAGCAAAGTCTGGACCTTGACAATAACTTACCCTAACCACAGGGTCTCTGTCTTTATTCTCATGATTTTCTCCACGCAAGTAATAAAGTCCATGCTCATCATTCTCGTGTTTTCCTTTTTGTATAGTTTTATATATATATGTATCTTTTTATTAATATAATACATTATAATCATAAAATAATATATAAGTAATTATTAAAATCTATTATGATTATTTTCTATATTCCTTTAAAGCATATTTTAAATTTTTAGTTATTTCTTTATGAAGAGAGTATCACATCACTCATAATCTTTGGGGACCTACCACTTAAAATTGTATGTCTAAGATTCATTCATAGATTCGTGGCATTGCTGTAGTTCATGCACTCTGAGTACATAGAATATCCCACTGTGTCTCTACAAGAGTCTATTCCCTCACTCTCCCATTAATGGGTGTTTGGCTTGTTTTCTGGTTTTCTCTCTTGTGAAGAAAGTGCTGCTGTGAACATTCTTACATGGTTCCTCTTTTATATGCCATTAGCCTCAGAGCAGAGTGGCTCAGAGAAACTCCCCCCACAGCAGGGTAGCCTGCAGCTAAAGATTTCTAAAGACATAAGAAACTTAAAACAATACAGACCAGAGGGACAATCAGTGCTCCATCGTGCTGTGCCCCTGCCTCTGTTTATGTTAATCTCACTCTACTGTGGTCAGTGATTTTTCATGGACCCTGGACTGGGAGTGTTTAGAAGGCAGGGATTCCCATCTTGTTAGCTCATCTCTCTATTACTGCCACTGCCTCCTAACAGGACCACAGGCCTGCTGGATCCCCCATTGCCCTGCAAGTCTATAATCCACATTCTAGCTGGTCAAATAGCTTCTTAATGCAAAACTAACTATGGCAATCTCCAACATAAAGTTTTTTACACACTTTACAGGATTCCTTAGCCCCCTGCACAAAGCTGTTTATGACCTGATCTCTGAGAACATGTTCAGACTCATCCCTGGCTCTTCTATAGTATACCACGCTCCAAAACAGTTGTAATTTTCCACACATACCAGAAGGTTTTTGCTTCGGGACTTTTGCATGAAATGTTCCCTCATCTCCTACTTCTTTGGGTCTTAGCTCCAGGGTCACTTCCTCTGGAAGTTTCCCTGACTCTCCCCAGGCTAAGATAGACACCTCCAACACACACACACACACACACACACACACACACTCACTTACTCACTCACACAAATTCTTCCTTTCCTGTGCAAACTCCTGTGTGCTTTTCACATCTGTTTGTAATGTAATTCTCCATTTACTTTTCTGAGTTGCTAACGAGATTGAAAGACTTCTGAGAACTAAGACTACATTTTTTCATCTTAAGCAAAATATTAATACTTAAGCAAAATACTGACTATCCAGAAGGAAGGGAAAAGGGAGGAAGGAGGGATCTTTGTATCTCCAGAAAGAGAAGTCGCTCAGTCGTGTCTGATTCTTTGCAACCCCATGGACTGTAGCCTACCAGGCTTCTACGTCCATGGGATTTTCCAGGCAAGAGTACTGGAGTGGGTTGCCATTTCCTTCTCCAGGGGATCTTCCTGACCCAGGGATCAAACCCAGGTCTCCTACATTGCAGACAGATGCTTTACCATCTGAGCCACCAGGGAAGCCTATAACTCCAGGGCTTGGGGCAATACTTTAAGCATAAAAAGTCTTCGATAAACATGTTAAATTGATTAATTCTTTTTAAAAACAAAATTATCACCACAGATGAACTCTGACTAGACTGCTCCAAAGAAAATTACTTGAACATATAAAAAAAGAAAAAAAAATTAGCCTTTAGTGAATCTGTTTACACACATAGTCTGAGGCAGGTACGCTGGGGAAAAATCAGCTTGGCCAGAGGGGTTTTATTGGATGTGGATTAGGGAACTGAAGAGTCAAAGATGCCGAAAAGGGCAGTACACACAGATATCTAAAAGGGATATCAGAGATTAGCTACCAACTGTGCTGGGAGTAATAGGGAAGTGGCCTGGCTTCACTGGGACATCCATTGTTATTCTATAGCTGGCTGGAGGGTGCTGAGTGCAAGAGCCAGGTAAGCATGGAATCAAAGGGAGGACAGACTTTGCACTAGTACTATAGGTGTGGACCGTACAAGAGACAGTCCCCCCCTCTAATAATTACAAATGGACACAGAGGGTTGAGAAAGAATGGGCCCAGCAAGCCATTGAAAGAGTAGGTGATAGGGAAAGGAGGAAAGTTTTTTCTTTGAGATGACTCAAAGTTATAAGATGGCTAATTCTCACTAGCATGGGATAAGCCACTATGAAGAAAGATAGATGTAATAAACAATCCCTCTTTGTGGTTCCATCCACTGTTAGTTTTGTTTGTGAGTAATTTTTCAGGACCCATATTAGTTGTTTGCTGATAGAAATTTCTCTTCCTATGGTGGCCTCTTCTTACAGCTTGTTTTAATCAATCACATGAAGGTCTGGGTTGATGTAGATGCTGAACATGACAATCTTATAATTTAGTTTTACCTAAATTTCAGGCTTCCAATATTAAATGTGTTTCCTAACCCAGAGGGCATCTCTCCTCATTATTTCACACCAGTCAATTCTCAGTGATTCATGGGCTAATTATTCAGCAATTACATTTTCTACCCACTGGCAAACCACAAGATATTGTTAGGAAGTGGGGCACCTTAGCACTCAGGCATTCATTCCCCCAAGAACCCAGGTCAGACAGGGTGGGGCTACTTCCAGGAGCAACCTGGCCCAGCCAGCAACCATGTGCCCAGTCCTCCTTGTTTTGACCTCCATTGTGCCAAATATTGCCAATCAAACCTGATGCTGGTCTTCTGCTCATCTCCCTTGCTTCATAGTATCTATGCTCTCAATCATAAATTCCTATATTCCAACTTAAGAGCTCTCAGAGATCAGGAGAGGCCTAAACTACTAACATATTTAGAAGAAAAATGCAAAATGCAAAACAGAGTTTATAACAATTTTGATACACCTTAAGTGTAATTAATGTATTTTTAAAGGACAAAAATATAAAGTATTACAACTGAGCCATTCACAGGACAATGGCAAAGGGGTGGGAGGGAAGCTCAAGAGGGAGGTGATATATGTATACTTAACAGCTGATTCACATTGTTGTACAGCAGAAACTAACATACCATTATAAAGCAATTATCCTCCAATTAAAAAAAATCCTAGGATAAACCATAATGGAAAAGAATAATAAAAAAATAAAAAAAAACCAGCGTATCTATCTCTCTCTCTATATATATATATATAGCTGATTTACAATGTTAATTCCTGTTATATAGCAAAGTGATTATATATATATATATTTGCTATATAACAGGAATTAACATTGTAAATCAGCTATAATTCAATAAGAGTAAATAAGAAAAAAGATAACTACAAGATTTCTATAAATGATTAAATTCATAGTACACTCTTAGTCCAGAAATGGGATAAAAGTGTTAAGTCATATGAGGAAGATCTTTTTCAATGCTATGAGTGTGTCTCTGCGACTATATATTAATGCATAAATCCTCCTTTGGAAGTGATGTCAAAGGTTTAAATTTGAGTGCTTTCATGTGTGAAAGGCCCTGTCCTTGCTCTCTGCCATAGGCTATCACTCTACCTGTCTGTCCAAACTTAACCCTGACCTTGCTCCCTTCTTCTGAGTTATGATGATGATGAACGGTCATCAGCATTGACTTCATTCTACCATGATCCTAATTAAATTTGTTAATTAGCTCTGCCAAATGTGTTGAAGTTTCCTGCCCACAAGACTCACTCCTATAAAGGTCATAAAAGGATATAAATTGAAATGTGACCATTTTGGTCTTATTTGCTGCTCTGGAAAAGAGAAAGCAATGTTGAGTGGGAATAGTTATTACAGGTTTGGAGATTTCCTAAGTGAAAGTGAAAGTTGTTCAGTCATGTCCAACTCTTTGCAACCCCATGGAATTCTCCAGGCCAGAATACTGGAGCCAGTAGCCTTTCCCTTTTCCAGGGGATCTTCCCAACCCAGGGATTGAACCCAGGTCTCCCATATAGCAGGCAGATGCTTTACCACCTGAGCCACCAGGGAAGCCCAAGAATACTGGAGTGGGTAGCCTGTCCCTTCTCCAGTGGATCTGCCCGACCCAGGAATCAAACCAGGGCCTCCTGCATTGCAGGTGGATTCTTCACCGGCTGAGCTACCAGGGAAGCCCCTGGTAGGAAATTTGGAGATCTCCTAAGGATTTCACAAAGTATGTGTAGCCTAGGCCTTTTGTCCTGAGGTTGGTCAAGAGCAAACATGCTACTTAGCCACTTCTTTGCAGCTTGCACATCCTTGTCGTGTTACACTTGTCTGGACATATGAGGCTCAGCATTTTCTATTCTTGTCCAAAGGAGTGCTTCTCACTTTCAATCTTTCTGATGATAAAACTCTGGTCTTAGAGGATTTGGGAGGGATACCACATGCCCAGCCTCCCTCTCCTATTTTTCAGTTCAGAGAACCCTAGTCTGAATGAGGGGCCTCCTTCTTCACTCTCATATTCAAGTTCACTTACTTGAAATTGTGCTCTATTTGCAGGGGAAACAGAATAGGTGGACACCATATGATGAGTTGGCTCTTGTGGTTCTGAATTGCCACAGATGGGATATTGGCCTTAGGTTAAAAAAAAAAAAAAATTAAGCAGAGCCCTATTTATCACCCTTCTGAGTCCACTAAATACCAGATTCCCACAAAGACAGCAGTCATCAGTTAAATAAATGAACCATTAAATCGAGAACAGATGTGTGAAAACAGTCACCCTCTCCTGATTTACTGACCCTGGGTAGATATTACTTTGGTAATGGACCTTGTGTGTCACAAATAGCTTGTCCCACTGCTTAGCCACCTTTAAGTTGGTTACCTTCCCCTCCACCTCCCATGCGGAAACCCTGGGGCCAAGTGGATGATTCATGATGATCTCGCTTTGCCCTCTTAACTCAGGTGCTCACAAAAGGCTGAAAAGCCATCTTGCCAGTCACATTGTTAGTCTCCTTCAGCTGGAATGAAATTTGGAAGCCATGATCTTTGCCTATGTTTTCACATACTGCTACTGCTAAGCTGCTAAGTCGCTTCAGTCCTGTCCGACTCTGTGCTACCCCATAAACGGCAGCCCACCAGGCTCCCCCATCCCTGGGATTCTCCAGGCAAGAACATTGGAGTGGGTAGCCATTTCCTTCTCCAGTATGTTTTCACATACTGCTGTTGCTAAGTCGCATCAGTCGTGTCCGACTCTGTGCGACCCCATAGACGGCAGCCCACCAGGCTCCCCCATCCCTGAGATTCTCCAGGCAAGAACACTGGAGTGGGTTGCCATTTCCTTCTCCAATGCATGAAAGTGAAAAGTGAAAGGGAAGTCGTTCAGTAGTGTCTGACTCTTAGCGACCCCATGGACTGCAGCCCACCAGGCTCCTCTGTCCATGGGATTTTCCAGGCAAGAGTAGTGACCTTCGATTTTTTTTTCTTTTTTATTGAAGTATAGTTGATTTATAATATTGTCTAAGTTTCAAGGGTATAACAAAGTGATTTGATTATACATATATTTCTTTATTTTCCATTATAGTTTATTGCAAGATATTAAATATAGTTCCCTGTGCTACACAGTAAAACCTTGTTGTTTATCTATTTCGTATGTTAGTCTGCATCTGTTAATCCCATATTCCTAATTTATCCCTCCCATCTTCCCCTTTGGTAACCTTAAGTCTGTTTTCTATATCTATGAGTCTATTTCTATTTTGTATATAAGTTCATTTGAACTATTTTTTATATTCTACATATAAGTAATATCATATAATATTTGTCTTTGACTTACTTCACTTATGATAATCTTTAGGTCCATCCATGTTGCAGCAAATGGCATTATTTCATTCTTTTTTATGGTATCATTTAACTCTTTTTTATTCACTTTCTTGGTTTAAGAAGCGTGTTGGGAGTGGCAGGTAGAAACTGAATATGGAAGCTTTGTTTTAGCCCCTTCAAATCTAAACATAAACCCAAATGCTTGAAGAACACTATCCTTACACCATCCCCAGGGGAAAAAGTCAAAGGTAAAAAAATAAATTTACTTTAAAAGGAAAAGAAATGCTTTGATTACACCTAAGAAAATGATTTCAGGTGTTTAAGGTCATATCATAAAGATATTTTTTGCTATAAGGCTCAGCAAACTTTAAAATATTGTTCCCATCAAATTACACTCCTGTCCATTTCTCCTATCTCAATTTTATTTATGGCTGTTCCAGAAAAGCATCCCAGTGCCCATGCAAGAGGCTGGCTTACAGCTCAGTGCTGTTAGCCCCTCTCTCCCCGCCCCCAGGACCTTAATGTGAAAGTAGAATGCAAGTGGCAGGAAATTGTTATGATCTAGCAGCTACACTGGACTGGACTCAAAGGCCATGCCAGAATCCATTCCGGGGATTTACCTTCTTTTGAAATTACTTCTGTTTTCTAATGCCTGAGAGCTTTTAAATAGCCTTTGTTTTACCCTATTTCCCTCCAGATTCAGAGCAGATATGAATGCTGATGTGGTGTGTCACACCCTGGAGTTTTGTAAACAGGATCCTGGCCAACCCTTGTGTCACCTCTATCCCCTTCCCAAGGTGAGTGGTTTGTCATTCCGAACTTCAGATCACAATGACATGCAAGCCCTTTGGACATGTTGTAAAGGGAGGTTCAGCTTCACTGGCTCCGTGGTTTGGGACAGGGACCTGCAAAATGACATTTTCCATTATATCACCCAGAATAATATTCCCAAAGTTCAACTTAGATGCCTCCCCCATGCTGCCAAAGAATGTCTTTGCTGTTTATTTTGGACTGTAATCTAGACTTGGGCGGGCAGTACATAGGAAATCTGGCCAGCCAAGGTGAGGAGAGGTTAAATCCCTCTCTACCCCTTAAAATTCAAGCAAGTTACTTTTATAGAGTGACCAACTCATGTATTCTGCATCCGACTTTTCTGGTATCAGCAATGGAAATCCTACATCCTGGGAAAACTCAGGCATTTGGTTCCCCTAATCTAAGCTTTATTGTTCTCACTAATGTGGGCCTAATCAAATACCTGAAATACCTCCCTACTACATTTGTTGGGGAAAGTAGGTAAGTTAATACATATAAAATGCTTAGTGCAATACCAGCTGTGTAAATAAGTATTAATAAAATAGTAGCTAATATAATTATTACCAATATTATTATTATTCAGAGATAGCTGTTCAGAATACCCTGTGTGCATTATATCATGTTGGACAATTTTTTTTTGGAATGCAGACAGAGAAAGGCAAGTGTTGACACAATTTCCTGCTAATGCTGTGTGCTTAGTCATATCTGACTCTTTGCAATTCCATGAACTGTAGCCCATGAGGCTCCACTGTCCATGGAATTTTCCAGGCAAAATTACTAGAGTGGGTTGCCATTTCCTACTCCAGTGGATCTTCTTGACCCAGAGATCATACCTGCGTCTCCTGCATCTCTTGTCCTGGCAGGTAGACTCTTTACCACTAGGGCTACCTGGGAAGCCTTACCCATTAGTTGGGTATCAAAATAATGATTTTCAGAAACTTGCTATGAAAATAAAATAAAACAAAATTTTATGCCCCTTTTCCCATAATTGTAGTCTTTCTGTGTATAACATAACAGGCTTCTGATTACTTGTCATTTCCTTTTTATTCTTATTGAAAAGAGGCCAGTTTAACACACTTTTGGTCTTGGCATGGTTTTGCTGACTGGAAATATTAAATATCATGATCCTAAAAGATAATGCTGTTATTAAAGTGCTGCACTCAATATCTCAGCAAATTTGGAAAACTCAGCAGTGGCCACAGGACTGGAAAAGGTCAGTTTTCATTCCAATCTGAAAGAAGGGCAATGCCAAAGAATGTTCAAACTACTGCACAATTGCACTCGTTTCACAAGCTAGCAAGGTAATGCTCAATATCCTTAAGCTAGGCTTCAACAATACGTGAATTGAGAACTTCCAGATGCACAAGTTGGATTTAGAAAAGGCAGAGGAACCAAAGATCAAATTGCCAACATCCCTTGGATCATAGAAAAAGCAAGAGAATTCCAGTAAACATCTACTTCTGCTTCATTGACTACGCTAAAGTTTTTGACTGTGTGGATCACCACAAACTGTGGAAAATTCTTGAGGAGATGGGAATACCAGATCACCTTACCACCCTCCTGAGAAACCTGTATATAGGTCAAGAATAAACAGAACCAGACATGGAACAATGGACTGGTTCAAAATTGGGAAGTAGGTCAAGTACATCAAGAATACGTCAAGGCTGTATGTTGTCACCCTCTTATTTAACTCATATGCAGAGCACATCATGAGAAATGCTGGGCTGGATGAAGCACACGCTGGTATCAAGATTGACGGGAGAAATATCAATAACCTCAGATATGCAGATGAAACCACCTTTATGGCAGAAAGTGAAGAGGAACTAAAGAGCCTCTTGATGAAGGTGAAAGAGGAGAGTGAAAAAGTTGGCTTAAAATTCAACATTCAAAAAATGAAGATCATGGCATCCAGTCCCATCACTTCATAGCATATAGACGGGGAAAAAATGGAAACAGTGACAAGACTTTATTTTCCTGGGTTCCAAAATTACTGTGGACAGTGACTAGAGCCATGAAATTAAAAGATGTTTGCTCCTTGGAAGAAAAACTATGATTAACCTAGACAGCATATTAAAAAGCAGAGACATTACTTTGCCAACAAAGGTCTGTCTAGTCAAAGCTATAGTTTTTCCAGTAGTCATGTACAGATGTGAGAGTTGGACCATAAAGAAAGCTGAGCACCAAAGAATTGATGCTTTTAAACTGTGGTGCTGGAGAAGACTCTTGAAAGTCCCTTGGACTGCAAGGAGATCAAGCCAGTCAAACCTAAAGGAAATCAACCCTGAATATTCATTTAAAGGACTGATGCTGAGGCTGAAGCTCCAATACATTGGCCACCTGATGTGATTCACTGGAAAAGACCCTGATGCTGGAAAAAATTGACAGCATGAGGAGAAGAGGGTGACAGGGGATGAGATGGTTGGATGGCATCATTGACTCAATGGACATGAGTTTGAGGAAACTCCAGAAGATAGTGAAGAACAGGGAGCCTGGCGTGCTGCAGTCCATGGAGTCACAAAGAGTTGGACACAACTGAGTGACTGGACAACAAATATTAAATATCATAAGCCTGTTCCTTGAACTGAGAGATAGAGATGTAAATATTTGGGGTACATGCGCATTTCATGCTAACTTGATGATTGACTTAACTGCTAGTTAAATTTCCCTTAATTCTACCTGAGAAGCTGTTGGCTTCACTGATGTCTGGAAGAGTTTGTTAATTTTAATTAAAAATTTTCCATATATTCAAATAGCATGCAAATATGACATTATAATATTTGCTATTTGATAATGTATAGAAGCCACATCTCTATGTACAAAGGCAAGTGATATGGGTTTTCATGGTTTCCTTAAATAACATCATTTTATATATTTTCACACTCACAGCTATACATAGTCACAAAATGTTCAACTTTATCCCATTTAAAATGACATTCTTTATTTTTATACTCTGTAGAATTTATACTCAAAATAGTATTTCCTTGTCCTCCCATCACCACCCCCTTTACAATTCCCAATTCAGGAACATTTTGACCATCCTTTCTGGGTAAGAGGAAGTTAGAGGATTTCACCTCAGAAATGATCAGTTTCCTCTTCAAATCCGCATTGCCAACCTCCAGCTTTACAGATGACCCAGAAAAGAGGAGCAGTTGGTGCAGTGTGGGCAGTCATCTGCCTCCACGATTTCATTTAATAGCAATAACAGGTATTTACTGAGCACTCACTGTGCTTATTCTTCATCCTCTTTAATCTCCCAAATACCCCTAGCATGGAGGCACTCTTGGATGACCCCTTTTCTAAGACTGAGGAAACTGATAGTTAGAAAGGTTATGGAACTGGAAACTCACTCCCTTGGGAAGGACTGGAACTGAGATTCATGTCCCTGTCCTTCATTCAGAGAGGCTGGTTGATCTCTTAACCTTTATGTCAGTGTTTCTTGAAAATCCCCTCGGGGTGTCTCCTTACAGCAGTTAACTGAAGTCCCACCACCAGAAATAACCAATGTTAAAATATTGAATGCTTTCCTTTTAGTATTAAATAAATTATATTAATTTCTTTGAGAGTTATGATACTGTTGTATATACAATATTTTATTTTACTTTTCCCCCTTAATTTTACGTTTTGAGTATGTATTTTTTTTAATGGTACATATCAGACCTTCCTTTCATTCTCATGACACACAAATTACACCTGCAAAGCAAGTGTGAATTAGTAGTAAAGATACAGGTATAATTTCCATCCCCCTAGAAGCCTTCCTCATGACTTTCCCAGTCAATAACACCCCCCATGATAGCCACTACTCTGAAATCCACCACAGAGTAGTTTATTTATATGAAGATCTACTCTTGAATTTCTGTGAATAGAATAATACGATATAGTCTTCTTTGTGTCTGGCTTCTTTTATCTGTGAGATTCATCCATGTTGTTATGAGTAACAGCATCGTTGTATGAAGTAGTCACACAATCATCTTTTGATGTTACTCCTGCTACATAGTCCCATCTAGTCCAACCAAATCTTGCCCTCTTTCCAATAAATTTTGAACATGGATGCCAGAAATGTCTTTCTATAAATAGATATGATCTTGTCACCCCACCCCAGTACCTTTGCCTGAAGCTTGAGGAAGCCTACCCTGGATCCTTTTACACACTCCTCTTGTCAGAGCTCCTGTTTTTTCTTTCTTTAAAGTTACTTTGTTTTGAATGATACACCTGTGTGATTGTCTGTGTCTCTCCCACTAGGCTATAACCTCCAGGAGGTCAGAGTCTATCTTCTTTACACTGTATACCCAATGTGTAGGACAATGCTTTATACATAACAAAGAAATATTTGTTTGTTGCCTCAACCTTCCCACCTTCCCTGCACCTTTGTCCTTAATAATTCCTTCTGCCCAGAATGACCCATCAATGTCAAACCCATCCTTCTAGCTCATCTCACTGCCACTTTCTCTGTGAAATAACTCCTAATCCTCTCGACAAAGTGTTCACTCTCCTCTCAGTCATCAGCGTGAAATGCTTTTTGAGTACTGCCATGTGCTGGTGCTGTTCTAAATGCTTCATACATAATTAACCTTATGAAGTAGGTGGTGTTGTCGGCCACACGTTGCAGACGAGGAAAGGGAGGCACAGAGATAGGAAGATGTTACATGTACATAGGTTTCCTTGTTAGAGTGTAAATAGACCAGGCAGCAGTTCTGCATCTTGCCCATCTTTGTCCCCTTTGTCATGTCAGGCACATGCTTGGTACATGAGTGAATGTGCCAGGCACTGCACTGTACATGGGTGATCTCATTTAGCAATGCTCTTGGGGGAGTATATGTAACTTAGAGATGAGGAAACGGAGACTAGAAGGTGAGTTTTTCTGTTTCACAGCTAGTAAATGGCAATGAGAAGCTTCAGCCCTGAGTCTGTTTGTCGTTGAAGCCCAAGTTCTTTCCACTGTGCTCTGATTCTCCATTGATTCTCCTGGGGTACTGGTATTTTGAGTTAAACCACTGCTCCTGGGCCAGCTAGTTCCTCACAAGCAGGACTGTACACACTTGAGATCTTGCTTTGTGTGTGTTTCAGATGCCGGTAAAATGTAGTGTGATACAAGCCATTGTCCCTGTGAAATGCATTTTACAGGGTGGAGGGATGAAGAAATCTCTCTGCTCCAGGGGCCTGCAGGGGGAAAGTGTAGAAAAATGGACATCTGACTTTAGGGGGGCCAAAAGCGAAAGGTAGAACAGCTTGTAGGGATCCCCTGAACCTACATCATTTGCAGTGACGTTGAAATTTTAGCCACTTCTTGCCAGTCCTTCAGCTTCGTCTTTATATCCTTTTCTACCGTGTGCTCCAAAATGACAATTCCATCCATAATTAATTGAAGCAAGAAACAGTCTGCAGTGTTCAGTGGGCACCAGGAGGATGGAGTGAGAAGAGGGGGAGTAGAGGGGAGATGAGGACAAGACAAGGAGAAACAAGAGAAGGGGGAAGAGGTGAGGAAAAGGAAACCTGCAGGCTGTGTTGTAAAGACCACCCAGATGGTTTTGTGTCACCTACTTTAGGGGGATTATTTATTTCATCCCTCCTCTCGTTCACACACCAAGCAAGGCCCTGCCTACTGCTGCTGTGTGTCTCTGTGTGCATGTGCCTAAGCGTGATTCTGATACCACAGCTCGCCAACTGAAAACCAGATGTGGTTCCTCCATGTGTGCCCTTCTGATTTGAACCTCTTCTCATTTTTGGGTCAGAGAACAACAGTGCATGCGCTCATGCTCCGACTGGGCTAGGTGCAGCCTGGAGCCTCCTCAGTTTTATGCTGTTCCCTCCTGGTCCCCTAACTCTAAGATCCCCAAGCAGACCCTGTGGCTTTGAACAGATCCCTTTCTTCACCACCCCTGAGCTGGAGGGACAGGCTGCATCTACCAGCACCTCTAAGGTGTGCTCAAGACTTACTTCACAGCACTCTGATCCACAATAAAAGAGAATTATATTCAGAAGGTGTATGCTAGTGGAGATGGATTCTCCTACTTCTCTGGGGTCTCTGGCCCATTTAAACTACTGCTAAAGAGATCTGCTGCCTTAGGAAAGCAATCTAGACTTTGCAACAGCTTTTCCCACGGTAAATCCAATTTCTGCAGGAAACCACCATAACTCTCCAGTGCTGAGTGTGTGGGCCTGTGGGCACGCACAAGGAATCTGTGCTTCCCTGGAATCCAAACAATCAGGAAGCTGACATAAGTAGATTTGGAAAGAGTAGATTAGCACTTTTTATGAGAAAGCGATGGGCTTCCCAGGTGGCACTACTGTTAAAGAACCTGCCTACCAATGCGTGCTAAGTCACTTCAATTGTGTCTGAATCTTTGTGACTCTATGGACTGTAGCCTGCTAGGCTCCTCTGTCCATGGCAAGAATACTGGAGTGGATTGCCATACCCTCCTCAAGGGGATCTTACCAACCCATGGATCGAACCCGTGTCTCTTATATCTCCTGCATTGATAGGTGGGTTCTTTATCACTAGCACCACCTGGGGAGCCCTAATGCAGGAGACATAGTAGTGTGGGTTCAATCCCTGGGTCGGGAAGATCCCCTGGAGGAGGGCTTGGCAACTCACTCCAGTATTCTTACCTGGAGAATCCCACGGACAGAGGAGCCTGGAGGGCTACGGTCCATAGTGACACAGGACAAATTCTTGTTCAATTGAGGAATAAACAAGCTGATCTCAGGGATTTATATTTTTTAAACATTAAGTTTATTAAGAAAATATCTGGCATTAATAAAATACCTGGCATCTTTTTAATGGAAGGTAGTAGAGTTTAGGAAAATATTATAGATGAGCAGGAAATTCGACATTTTCTAAGATTTATTAATCACTAAATTTTATCCTACAATGGACAGCACCTTTCCATTCAAATGATGTGCTCAGCTCTGTGAGCTCACAAAACGCTTTTAGATACATTATCATCTAATCACCCCCAAACTATTTTTAATAAGCTTTTTATTTTGGAATACTTTCAGATATACCAAAAGTTGTAAAAATACCATACCATACCATGGAGAGTACACCTTGACCCAAGTTCAGTTTCCCATAATGTTAACATTTTAACATTACTTAGTCAAAACTAAAGAAGCCACATTATTCTTGTAATTGTCATGTACTAGTCCTTAATCAATAGTCACATGACCATTTCTTACCAGGTGTCTCAGTGGTAAAGAATTTGCTTGCCAACGCAGGAGACGTAAGAGACATGGGTTCAATCCCTGGATTGGGAAGATCCGCTGGGGGAAGAAATGGCAATCCACTCCAGTATCCTTGCCTGGGAAATCCCATGTACAGAGAAGCTGGTGGCTATAGTCACAAAGAATCGGATGTGACAGAGTATACATGCACACATGACTATTACTAGTCATTACTAGTTTAGACTTGATTTGGTTTTCACCTTTTTTTTAAATTTGCTAATGTCCTTTTTTCTGTTCTAAGATCTAATCCAAGACACATGTTGCATTTAGTGTTCCGTTAGTTTCCTGTAGTCTGTGACAGCTTCTCACTATTTCCTTGTTTTTCATGACTTTGACAGTTCTCAGAGTACTGATTAAGTATATTCATATAATGTCCCTCGAATTGGGATTTGTCTGATGTCTTTATTTTGAGTAGAGAGACTTGCAGGTTTTTGGAAGGAAAACCACAGAGGCTAAGTGCCCTTGTCATTACATTTTATCAGGGATACATGATACCACACTATATTCAGGGGGATATTAACCTTGGTCAGTTGGCTAAGGTGGCATTTGCCAGGTTTCCTCACTGGGAAGTCGCTATCTTTACCTTTTTCTTTTCTTTATTCATTATAACTGAGTCACTAAATCTAACAGAATGGGGGCTCCAAGCTTACCTCCGGGAGAAGGGAGTATCTATCTACATACATTATTTGAAATTCTTCTGCAAAGATGTGTCTCTTCTTTCCTATTTACTTATTCAGTTATTCATTTATGTCAATATAGACTTGTATATAAGTATTTTATACTTGAGTTATAATCCACTACTGTTACTTATTTTCTTGCTCAGATTTTTTTCGGTGTTGGCCACTAGGATCTCTTTCAGATTGCCCTGTGTCCTTTTCAACACAGTGCCTTTTCTTTCTTTTTTTTTTTTCCTTTGCTGTTCTTCCTTCTTTCATTTTTTCCTCTTTCCCTTTCAAACTTCCTTACTTTCTGGTAATGCCAGATGAGTATTGTATTGTCATCTTGTATTTTTTCTGCCCCAACCCTAAAATCCACCATTTTCTAAGATGGCTTGGTTCCTTTTATTGGAAAATGGTGTTTATAAACCAAGATCTAGTTGCTGGGTATTCAAGTTGTTACTGGAATGACATTGCTTCTAGATCCTCCTGGTGGAGAATTTAATAAAGTATGTATGTATGTAACCTATGAATCTATCCATCTGTGTGTGTGTGTGGGTATGTGTGTGTGTGTGTGTGTACTGATGTCTCCAACTTTAGATAGTATCACAGGGCCAAACTCTGTTATAGATATAGTTATTAAACATATTTTGGAGTTGAGGCTTAAGGTCTTGACCTAGGTTTCATATCTAGTGAGAAGAACCTGAACTTAACCTGGGGCTTCAGACTTCAGACCTGCAACTCTTCACATCAGCACATGTGTGTTTGGCAGAGATTATGAAGCACATTCAGAGTAGCCAGTTCTCAGTATCAGAAAGTAAACATCTCTTGGTTTTAGTTTTAATGAAAATATTATGAAGAGCTTAAGTTCTAAGAATCTTGCCCAAGGATAGCAACTTTCTACTTACCGGTTAAATCATTTGGTCAGACATTCACATAGCCAGCCACGCCTCAACAAACATTTCTTGAGCACTTACTGTGTGCTAGCCCCACTGCAAGGCACATTGAGTAAGCGATCTCTTTTAACCATCACAAATCTGCAGGACAGATATGACTCCTCCTTTTTATAGATAAGTCCACTGAGACCCGGAGAATCAAAAGACTTGCCTATAGTCCTGTAGCTTCTACAGAATGATTTTTTTTCCCCTAGGCAGCAAATATTTATAGAGAGAGAATTATGTAGGACAGTATTCCAGTAAATGAGATAGGCAGTCACGATGCAAATAATGATTCTACAAGGGAGGCAGACTTGTAAACAAACTCTGAGGAAGAGACAAGTGTTCTAACAGAGGGTGCAAAGAGGAACAGAAAGCGCAGCAGAGCAGGGCTGGGCTCTCCCTGGGAAGGAGTGGAGACGGCTCCCTCCAAGGTGTAGCAGGTGTTGACTGCATATGCAGGCTTCTGGTTACATCTGCCTCAGAGCCCTTGTTTTTGGGTACTTGGCTTAGAACCCTTCCAGTTCTCTGCACAGTCAGCTACTTCTCCTCCTTCAGCTTTCTGTTGAAATGTCCCTCCTCACACTCCATCTGAAGGTCTTCTTTGTGCTCTCACACAGCACTTTGTTTCTTTCCTAGCACTTGAGGATAGGAACCATGTCTTTTTCACACACCATCATGTTTCCAGGACTGTGCAATGCCTGACACATGTAGGTGCTTTATAAGTTTTGTTACATGAAAGACAAGCTGGAAAGGGCCTTTCTGAACATGTATTTGCTTTATTCCTCCCTTGCAAGGGTTTATCTGATCTCAGTAGAACATACCAGAGTATAAAAGGTTTAGCTGATTTTAGAACGTGAAGCAGTTTTTAGAAATATGTGTGGAGTCCCACCCAAGGGCATCTGGTTCAGTACTTCTGGGGTGAGATTTGAGCAGCTGCACTTCTACAAAACTTCTGATGAGCACTGAAGGGTAAAAACTGTTGGCCCAAGCCTGAAAGCTGCCATCAACAAGCCTGAAAATATTGTTTCTCCTCCTGCTGCTGGCCTTTTCTTTGTCATCTGGTAGTTTCCCAGACACCCAAAGTCACATGTCTCCATTTACCCCCAGCCTCATCCTTGGTTCCTTGACTTCTGTCCCTTTTCTCATGGATTCATTAACAAACTCTGTTTATGGGCTTCAAGTCTCCAAACCCCCACTGCTAAGACCTCTTAGAAGGGCTGACGGAACTGAAGGTTTTAGAAACAATATATTTAGAGTTCACTCCTTTTTTATGGATTTTCTCATAACAGTTTGCTAATTGGGCCAAATTACACTGAAGTTATCTACACCCAAAGAGGGAAAGGAGGATACCTATTAACCAGCTCAGGTTGCTCCCATTCCAAAAATTAATATAAAAATAAACCCCAGGACTCCCATTCTTCTCCAGCTACTATCTAATTTTTTCCTTCCTCTAATTGAGGGATAGTTCAATATTGTGGTTATGAGCACAGATCTTAGAGCCAGAACACCTGGGCTCAAAACCTGGCTGCATTTCTTATGTTCTATTTCTCCTTAAACAAGTTGCTCAATTGCTCTGGGCCTCAGTTTCTTCATCTGTAAAGTGGACATAATACTCAGGCTTCATAGGGTAGTTGTGAATATTTTAAAATTTAATATATATTTCCAGGTGTGTTTATGTGCATACATACCTATAAATGTGTATATGCATTTTATAGTGGGGCAGGAGATTGAATTTTAGGATGGTGCTTTCTTTGCTTGTAATAACCATTAATAAGTGTTAGGAGCAGCAGCAACTTCCAGCTGTCTTTTAAAGGAGAAGAGCTTTTCTTCATGTCCCATTTGCTTCTCAAGTTACTGCAGGTTGGCCTCTAGCCCCATTACTCTAATAAAACACTTCTCCTTAAGCTGATGACTTAAGGAGTCACTGATGACTTCCTAAACATCAAATCCAGGATCATTCTTGTCCATTATCCTTTGCGTTTAACACTGCTTGCCACTCCCTTCCAGAAACTTCTCTGCTCTTTCCTGGTTCTCCTTGCACTACTCTGTCGCTTTGAGGCTACCCTTCCCTTCCTAAGCACCAGGACCCACCCAGCCAGGACTCTGCTCACTTGGGCTTTCTCTCTGAGTAATTATAGTCAGGACAGCCTGGCAGTTAAGCACAGACTGCCCAATGCCATCCTGCGGGGATCAGTGACCCTGGCCCCACCATGTACTTGCTAAGTGCTTTGAGATATATCATTTAACTGCTTTGTGCTTTTTCATATGTTAAATGAGGAATAGAGTAGAGCCTACCACCAAGGGCTAATGTGAAGACTACACAAATTGGCAAGTGTGAAAATTCTTAGAATAGTGACTGATCATCATAAACATACAAAACATTTGCTCTTGTTATTAAGCCTCACAAACAAAGCTCAAGACTTTCCTCAGAGCTTCAGCCACTGCATGCAGCTGCCAGATAAATATCATCTTTGGAGGTCCCAAAGACAGCTTGAACATAACGTGTCAGAAACTGGACTATTATCTTTTCCCCACATCAGCTATTCCTCCCATATTGCATATTTCAGTATCGACACCAGCCTTCACCCTTCTAAATGGTTCTTTCTAGTCTATTCCCCTTCTTCATCTTCAATTCTGCCTGCCTCATTCAGGGACTTATTATTTCTTTGGCCATCTGATGCAAAGATTGGAAAAGACCCTGATGTTGGGAAAGATTGAGGGCAGAAGAAGGGAGCAGTAGAGGATGAGCGATGGTTGGATGGCATCCTTGACTCAATGGACATGAGTTTGAGCAAGCTCCAAGAGATAGTGAAGGACAGGGAAGTCTGACATGCTGCAGTCCATGGAGTCAAAAAGAACTGGACATGAGTTAGTGACTGAACAACAATAATGATCATTCTAGGGTGGAGTCCTGCAGCAACTTTGTAATTGCTATCTCCACCTCCCACCTTGAAACCCTCAAATCCAGGCACCCAAGTGATGTTTCCAAAATGCAAATCTGACATGCTCCCTGTCTTGATGGACAGCCATCCATCAAGGCCAAGACAAAGCCTGAGTTCCATAAACTAGCCTGTCCTTACCTCCCCAGCCTTGTTCTTGGAGGAACTGGTTCATCCACTTCTCTGCAGCAGCTCAGTACTTACCATTCCCATCACATCCTGCTTGTTCTCACCTCCCAACCTTGTTCTATTTTCCCCTGCACCTGTGATGCCCTTTCCCTGAGTCACCTTTTAAGATCTAGTTAGTTCAGCCGTCACCTTCTTCAAGAAACCACTGGACACCTATGTTCCTACTCCAGTGAGGATTAGATTCTGTTCCTCATTGTCCCCATGATACTAACAGCTATATCCTAA
Organism: Bubalus bubalis; assembly: GCF_019923935.1. Lineage (NCBI taxonomy): Eukaryota > Metazoa > Chordata > Mammalia > Artiodactyla > Bovidae > Bubalus > Bubalus bubalis. The sequence continues at coordinate 60,260,227 of NC_059164.1, forward strand.
CAGCTAGCATTGCAGTTTCCAGCTTGTATGTTAGTCATTAGTTTCTGTGTCTGAAGCTATAAGATTGACAGCTGGACTATAATTGTCAGGCTGGGACTACACCTGAGCCAGTTCTCTCTCCCCACTGCTTGTTCTGGGTATAGGAGTTTGGCACACTGCCCAATAAATGTGTATTGAATGAATGGATTACATTTTAACCCAGTTCTTTCTATGAAATAGGACAGTAATGCCTTTATATTTCTTCTTCTCGCTACATTCCTTCCCAACACTAGCTAGTGTCTATACTTCCAGTGCGTCTTCTTCTTTATCTCTTTAACAGACCAATCCTTAAGATGGTCTTAATCTTAATTCTTAAGATGCCTTGATCCCATTTTTTAGCAATAAAGTATTTTTTTTTTTTTTTAAAGGATGTCTTGATCCATCTATCTAGACTTGGGCTTTCCTGCCACTAATCTTCCAGATGACTCATCATGGGCATGCATTCTGTCCTTTCCACTCCTCCTTTATGAATAAGGACATAATTATCTCCCAGAAATGCATCTCTGTGTTATTCTCCTATTGTAACAACCTAGAGTTCAGTATAATAGGAGCCCCAACTTGAATAAGTTTTGGAGGCATAAGAATATACCTCCAAACATACAGAACCTCCATACAGAACAGCAGCTACCACAGTTCTTGGAATCAATGGTGACATTTTAAAAAAATAAAACGAATCCATGAATGAGCACTAAAATCAAATTGACAAGAGGGTAGAGTTTAGAGTCTCCCCTATTTAAAACCAAAATGTTCTCTAGTAACCAGCAGTTAATCCTTTGTTCTTATTCAATAAAAGTAATCTCTGATCCTGAGCTCCATTTTTTTTTCAACATGGGGTGTGTGTGTGTGTGTGTGTGTTTGGGTAAATTTCTTTAATCTATTTGTGTTGTTACGACTTGACTTTTTTCATGTCAGGTACATATAAAATAAAAATGAATTAAGTGTTCTCAGTTTAGCAGAATTTCTATGTCAAACAAGGAAAGGAAATTACTTCCTCTTGTTATATTGGTGCCTCCATCGCTACTACCACAGGCAACTCTAGCAAAATAGCAGCTCAAAACCTGAACTAAACTGAATAAAATCAAGCTTCTCTTCTCCTTCGGTTGTTTAGTCAACCTACCCAGCTTGCTGTATTTGCGCTTCTTCTGTTCTCCACCCTAACTCTGTATAGTATGTGAGTGTTTTCTCACAAATCCAGGTCTAGAAGAAAACAAATTATTAAATAAAAAAGGAGTCAATTGTGTGATCATCAGAGTTTTAGATTAAGGAAATTTCCTTCTTGAGTGATAGCTGTTCTTCAACTGTGACTTGGCAAACCATTAGAAAATCAAATGTTATTTTTGAAGAGAACATACATCCAAGAACAGTTTTTGTGTGCCTTAATATTCTGGAAGACTTAATAAAGTTTTCCAAATTACCTCACTTAATAAATTAATGCCATTCCTGGAAGACAAACATATCTTTGATACCTGAGGCCAGGAATGGTTCCGTTCAGTTCAGTTCAGTCGCTCAGTCATGTCCAACTCTTTGCGAGCCCATGAACCGCAGCACATCAGGCCTCCCTGTCCATAACCAACTCCCGGAGTCCACCCAAACCCATGTCCATTGAGTCGGTGATGCCATTCAACCATCTCATCTTCTGTTGTCCCCTTCTCCTCCTGCCCTCAATCTTTCCCAGCATCAGGGTCTTTTCAAATGAGTCAGCTCTTTGCATCAGGCGGCCAAAGTATTGCAGTTTCAGCTTCAACATCAGTCCTTTCAATGAACACCCAGGACTGATCTCCTTTAGAATGAACTGATTGGATCTCCTTGCAGTCCAAGGGACTCTCAAGAATCTTCTCCAACACCACAGTTCAAAAGTATCAATTCTTCAGCGTTCAGTTTTATTTATAGTCCAACTCTCAGTACTAGGGTGAAAAAGTCTTGACTGACACTGATAGACTTTCAAGTCATGGACAGTCATTCTGTTCTTCTCATAATATACATTTACTAAGCCCCTACTGTATGATAGGTACACATTAGGGTATGAAAAATGAAAGGTAATTGACAACCACAATTTGAATGACTGTAACACACTAAAAGCTGGACTAAGTACATATCATACATCATTGAAAATCCTCTCATACAATTGCAGAGTTATTCCATTATCCCAATTTTATAGATGAGAAATCACAATTCAAGTAAATTGTTGGTTGTGGAGTTGTTTGCTTGACAGTGTTTCTAAAGTTCCTCTTCAAACATCTCAGGAAATTATGAGCAATGAGATAAACTACAGGGGAATATAGCCATCTAGATGCAGAAAAGTCAGCCTAAAAGCTTAAATTGGAACAAAATATAGTGTCTAAAAATAAACTCAAATGCATTTGAGATTTTTGTTTTTGATAAAAAGAAAATAGCATTTCAAATTAGTGACAAAACACTGGCGTATTCAGTAAATGGGTGGGATTAAAGACTAGCCATTTAGGAATAAAATTTAAGGTGGATACTTGCCTATTCTTTATGGCAAAATAAATTCCAAATGAATTAAATGTTGAGTCATAAAGAACGGAACCATGAAAGAAGAAAAACCTAAGTAATTTTATTTGTAATTTTGTGATCCCAAAATCACAAAGGGAAATATGAATGCATCTAACTGGTGAAAAACCTGACATGTACAAAGTCAGAAGACAAATGGCAAACTGGGAAAGCATTTTTGTAATATGCCACACTATGAATTATTTTCTCCATGATTCAAAGAGCTCTTACACACATACACACAAAAAACCCACCTGAGCAAGCACAGCAAGAACAAAAAAACGGCTCATGGAGAAAGATCAAAGGAACAAAAATATAGGGAGAAATGATGATCCTTTTCTCATAATTAAAAAAGTAAAAATTAAATGAGATTCCACCGACCTCTTATGTATTTTGCTTCCACAATACTCTTTGAAGATCATTAGACAAGAAATTATCACAGAAATAGAAAGGCTGTAAATATCAGAGACCACTAAATTAAATCACTCCCTGAAGACTTGAAGTTTTAAAACTCTAACAGAACTGAGAATAGAATTTAACACCACTCTTGAATGTACAGTCTGCTATTCAGTCATTTCCCCCAGCATTTCAAAGGATTTGATAGACATTCCAAGCTGCATTTCAGTTTAAGCCCACATTTGGAAGCTTGGAGAATATGTCTACACAGACTTAAATTTTCAGTCTTATTTGGAGGTCATTAAACTCTTAGAGATCTCAAGAATCCTCAGTGGACAGCACTAATAACACAAATGTTACCCTTGACTTCTGATAGGGAGAAGAAAAGATAATTCCAGGGAAGGTACTTAAATGGTATTCAAATTTGTAAACCTTTCTTGCCTGCTTTTGAGAAGTTAAAAAATAATGGCAACTGTATCTCTCTTGAGAATATGCTTTCTTCCCTTAGCTCAAGAAAAGCTAATGACCCTAGTGAATTTGAACAGTTCTAAAAGATACTTTGAGTTTTAAAGTTTTAATAACTAGTCTCTCAGCTTCCACTCTTGGCCCTCATCTTCACCTAATTAATCACCCACATCAGAGCTCAGATCAGAAATCATTTCTTCTAAGAAGTTTTCCTTGATGCCCCAAGTTAGGTCCTCTAGGATTTCTCTCCTTTCATGGCTCTCCATGCTTCTAGAAATTATCATAATTGTAATGAAACAGTTGTACAATAAGATAAATAACTGTAAAATTATGATTTAATGTCTGCCCCTTCTGTTAAGGTGTAAGCTCCATGAAAGCAGATAATCTGGCTGATTTATTTTTTTAATTCTTTGTGACTTCCCCAGAGCCCAGCACATTTCACTGCATATATTAATTTCTCAATAAATATTTGTTGAATGAGCAGTATGGTATACAGAATAATGGCCTCCCCAAAGAAGTCCATATCCTAATCCTCAGAATCAAAAAAGACTTTGCAAGTATGATTAAATTAAGGATCTAGAGATGGAGAGATTATCTGGGATTATCTGGATGAACCCCATGTAATCACAAAGTTCCTTATAAGAGAAAGGCAGGAGGATCAGCATGGGAGAAGACTATGATAACAAATGCATTGATCAGAGTGATGAGGCCATCAGCCAAAGAATGTGTATAGCTGCTAGAAACCAGAGGCAAGGAACATATTTCTCTCTGGAAACTACAGGAAATGACAGGCAAAGTTGTGGGGTGGGAATAGTCTTATTTAAAATAAGACTTTCTTTAAAAGGTATTTCCTGGAGAAAAAGGATAGAGACTGTGTGACTAAATGTCCAAATGATACTAATAGGTCCACAATGCAAAAATGGCCCAGGAGAAGAAAAAGAGGAAATTTAGCTAATGGTAAAATATGTATGAAGAAAAGATATTTAACAGCATAAGGGAATGCATTCAAAAGTGATGGTGTTTTTCAGTTACTTTCACAGTTTTTTCTTCTTTCTTTTTCTCTCTCTCTCTCCCCCCACCCCCATTTTTGGTCCTCAGAAGAAGAAAATGACATAAAATGATGTGATTTTTTTTTCACATATTCCAGAGTCATAAAACTGGGAAAAGTGGGAACATCAAAATCAAATTGGACTTTGGGAGAGCTAAACCCTACATGTTGGAAAACAGCCACTATAGGTTACAGTGGAATGCAGATAATGTAATAAACCAGAAAATTCCAGTTGGACAGGCTACTATTTGTTACAAACTTATATAAGCAATGCCTCCATGGGTATATGCTACTGTGTGCCCTGATGATCAAGCAAAGGGTTGGCCTTTCCCCTTTTTTAGACTGCTAGGGAGCCATGTCATGTCGTCCTTGGAATTTTCCAAGTCCTTGAGTAAAAAAATGCAATATACATATCCATGGTTCTTTGGACTATAAGTTTCAAGAGTGAGGGCTTATATCTCTGTGAGCCCGTGTAATGGCTTCCTCTGCAATTCACTCATGAGACTCTGAAGGAGATTTGAAATTGGAATAAGGAAACACCGCAATCAAAGGGAGAAAGTAATGAGAAATTGAAAAGATTTGACCATAACAAATTGCAGGATCAAATGAGTATTTCCAGAAGCAAGCCCCTCATTGTTGATGGAGAATCTGCTTATGCTCAGATGATTGCTCTCAGTGAGTCAGAAACATCATTATGGCTTCCAGCCAGGAGAGTTTTATATCTGGCTCAGAACCTATTCCCCAACTTTCTTTCCAATCACTGATTACAGTTGCACCCTCCATTCTGAAGTTGTAGTTTTCCAGAAGATAGAAGCATGGTCCTCATGCTTGAGAAACAATGGCTTAAAAATGCTAGATTGCCAACAGTGAAAATGCTACCAAGGTAAGAGAACAATTATCTTCATTTTCATGTTGATTACAATTTGCCCCCTTTGCCTGTCTTTAAGACAAGCAAACAAATAGCTTTAACAAATGTCTTTGAGTCTTTACATTCAATTTTACAGATAGCAGAGACTTGGAGGTTATATAATTTAACCATGGCTGTCTGCAAGCAGAGCACGTGGTCCGAGTCTCTGAATTCCAGCACCTTTCCCACCATTGTCATGCTGTTTTCCAAGGATAAATTAAGTCTGAAATTTTAACACAAGCCAGATAATATCACCAAGGCTCAGGGGAATGGCAAACTTAGCTCCTATGGCATGTGGATGATTTACTGCGAAGGATCAGAGGGTTGGAAGAGTGCTGGCTCTGTATGCCTAGCACCTACGCACCTGTGTGGAAATTCATGTAACCCAGGGACAAGCGTAGTCATGAGCATATGATTGATAATGAAAGAAAAAAGAGATATTCATTTAACCAGTCATTTCTCTGTGCAATCATTCATTCATTCATTCCACAAGTTCTTCTAAAGTATCTGTGTCGTGCCATGAATTATATATTAGGGATGTAATAGTGAATGACACATAATCCTTCTCATCAAGGGTTTTGTATCCTGGGAGAGAAGAATGACAGCAAACTGGTAAGACTACAATGTAGAAAGTGTTAAGTAGTAATTACTATTATCCTTATTTTATAGATGAGGTAACTGAGGCTTAGCGTGGATAAATAACTTGTCCCAAGTTACAGAGCCAGTAAGTTACTCTGTTCAGATTCAAATGAGACACGTTTGACACAAAAAGCCTTGCTTTTACGCCCACTCTGGGAGATGTTAATGGGTGTACTAGAAAAGAAAATTGTTGTTAAGTTTTAAAAGTTTGGGAAGTCTGTAAACTAAATTCCCTGCTGGGAGAGCCATTGCACATATTAGCCTATTCAAGGGGTTGAGCCACTTTAGGGTAAGGAGTACCATTTGGAAAGGCATTTCGCAAACATTCAGATGTTTCAGCCAAAGCACACTGCACTATATTGACAAGGATGGGAAAACACGCAGAGAATACAGTGCAGCCGGGATGCTCCAGATCTCAACATAATCCCTCAACATTTCAGGAGTATGAATTAGACAGGACACAGTCACAAACTGGTCCTTCTCAGGTTCTGTGATGTTAAAGAGTTGAATTCTGGTACACTCAGGAGTGAAGGAAATAAAGAAAAATAGTATTATTAGACATGAGTTTCTACAGGGAATAATTTTTAGTGATCAAGTTCTCTGCTATCAATTATAGCAGCAGTAGATTTGAAAATTACAGAAAATGCCTTTTCTTCACATCACACTTTGACAGCAGTGACAAGCTCCCACAAAGGAAGAAGCCCCCTGGGACATAAAATGATGCTTTTAGATGTGAAATTTTTTTATTGTCAAGGAGCAGGCATTTATGAGGGGGTTTAGGGGTGGGGAGAAGCTCACTGATCTACTCCTGATCTTTTCTAAAAGTTTATTAGGACAAACTGCTCCTCACTCCCAAATTTAACGACATAAATTAATTTACAAATGGAGCAAGGTTTGAAAGAAGCTGTTCCTGAGGACTTGACTGCCCACTGGAGGTAGTAAATGCATAAATAATTCCAGTGGAAGACAGAAGAGTTGAGAGGAAAGGACAAATGGGGCTTTGAGGCCATTTCTGTTATGTAGGAAGACAAATGGAGGGAGCTCCTCTGCTTTTAATTTTTCATCAAATAGTGGCATGTCTGACCTTTGGGTGGAATTTGAGGTCTATTATTATATCTGTGTTCCACTATATCCTACGGTGACTATTTTCCAATACATAGGATTTAGCTTTACCAAAAGCATCTTTTAAAAGCCCTCATGATTTCTCTTATGATGGTATTAGTGCACTTTAACTGTGGGAGACAGTGCTGCTCTTGTCAAGCCAAGACCATACACATTTGCCCTCAGCGTTCCAGGGGGGACCCAGAAGCAGCAATTATGCCCAGCACTAAGGGGTCAGAAGGTACTTGGCAAAACCCTTGTCACTTCTTCTCCTCCTTTTTCTTCCTTGTCTTTATTCCTCACTAAACATTGGTCTCCCTAGAGAACTGAGCTGGGTTAAAATCAGATCAGTTCTCTCAAGGGGATCCAAATGGCCCTTCCTAAAAAGATGTTGCCAGCACCTTCTCTCTGCTTCATCTCACTTCCACTTACTGTGCTTACTGAACCTGTTCCTGGTGCCTCCTTGCCAGAACGGGAATTTCAGGAGACAGGAGTGTCTATTCACCCCCAGATCTCAGGGTCCTCACTACATCCCTGTACTGGGAACAGATCATTTCCAATAAGCAACAGGGCAATGTGTATTGAGTTATTTTTTTTAAAAAAGTATTTATTGCTGAATTTGTGCTCATTATTGAAAATTTAGGAAAAAGTTATCACTGACTATTATATGGCATATTTCTTCGCAAGGGCCTTTCCAGGTGGTGCGGTGGCAAAGAATCTGCCTGCCAACGCAGGAGACACAGGAGATGCAAGTTTGATCCCTGGGTCTGGAAGATCCCCTGGAGTAGGAGATGACAACCCACTCCAGTATTCTTGCCTGGAAAATTCCATGAACAGAGGAGCCTGGTGGGCTATAGTCCACAGGGTTGCAAAGAGTAGAATGAGCACACACACACACACATTTGCAGGATTTTTTTTCTTTTCTGTATGTGCAAAATCTGATAACCTATTTTTTCCTTGCTTGGCACAATATCATAAATGTTTTCTTTCACTTTTATTTCTATAAAATTTTATTTCTATCTATTGAGCACTTACAATGTATCAGAAACTGTGCTACACCCTGTAGATGCTTGAGATGGGCCTCAAATTCAAAGGGATATTTCCAAAGCAGAGAAACAGGGGACCCATAATTAAGGCAGAGGAACACCACCCTCAATGTTGTGGAGAATGAACTTTAAGCTAACAAGGGCCGCCAAAAAGGAAACCATAACAGAAATTTGCACCTTCTGCACTGGGGCTTTCAGACCCAAAGGCAAGTCACTGAGCTTAGCAAAGCAGACAAGAAGACAAAGGTTCAGATGGCATCTCTTTTGGACATTGGCTCTGAGATCTACAGCCAATTTCTTAGCTTTTCTGCATCTCAATTTCTTCATCTGTAAAAAGGTCATATCTCTCAGAGATGCTGTGAAGATTAAATAACATAATATTTGCAAAGCACTTAGCTAGCATCTTGCACAAAGCAAATCCCTTATTAAAGAGAGTTATTAACATGAAATTGCTTTCCTGTGAGTTATTTTATCAGAAAGCTATAGAATAATGCATTTATTGCTAAGTGACAAACAAAAAACCTAACTTTGGAAACCCAGGAAAAGAAAAGATGGCATACAAGTTGTAATATTGTCTAACTTTATTTTTATAGGAGGCATGGACATTTACACTTGAGAAGGCCAGACAGATTGTCAAGAAATCTCCAGCTCTGGTAAGCAACTGACAGGGAGAATGCCAGCATTGTCCTTGGAACGTTCACCTCCCTCTGGCCCCTGCTCTCCCACTCCGAAGGCCAGGAGCTACTCCTGACACAAGCCCGCAACCCTCTACAGTTGGATTGGGACTGAAGTAGGAATATGAGCCCCGTCCTCTTTTTTTCTCTTTTTTCTCCTCCCTTCTCTCTACAGCTGCATTTCTCACCTTCAGTTGGAGCTGGGTAATCCTTAGTTGTGGGTTCTGCCCAGGACATTGTAGGATGTTAGCAGTATCCCTGTCCTCTGTCTGCTAGATGCCACCCCCCACCATAGTCACCACAACCAACAATGTCTCCTGGCATTGCCACATATCCTCTGGCACTCACTGTTGAGAATTGCTGCCCTCCAGCAGATGATATTGGAGGAGACTATAGCCTCCTGCTCCATCACTTTCTATATATGTGATCTAGGCTGAGCCTCAGTCCCCCTATCAGTGAGATAGGGACAATGACAGCATTCCTTTCTCAAAGCTAGGTATCAGGACCTAAGACAGTCCATGTGTGTGAAGTGCCTAGTATCATACCTGGGACTCATCAAGCACTCAACAGATGCTAGCTAAAATCATCACCATTATTATTCTTTTCCCCTACTTTTTCCTCTTTGCAATCATAGTTTTATTCAGCAGACAGAATGCTTATTTCAAACTGGCTATCATTAAGTCAAGTATTTGACTTGGGCCCTGGTGGTCATTCAGCCCCAGATGAAAAGGAAGCAGAAAGGTAAACCTTTGAAGAAGTGTCTCCCCTGATGCTAGCAGTTCTGGCAGGAAGGAGGCATTCATCAGAGATGAGAGGACATGGCCCTCGTCCTTGGCTTCTCCCTGCTGGCCCAGCTTATCCTTCACCTGATGCAATACATTCAAAGTAGTATTGATTTGGCAACATGGAAATGAAGGGGAGGAAAATTCCTTGTGGCTCAGCCTGCCAGATTTAACAGATTAAATTTGAATTTAATCAATGGAAGATTAAATTTGAATTTCAAATAAATAATGAATAATTTTTAGTATAAGTATGTCCAGCACAATATTTTATTTGGCAACCCTACTTGAGGCGGGCACATGGGTTTTGATGTGCAAGTCTGATGCATGTTGAATGAGAGCATGAAGACATTTCTACACGATCGATTAAGCAATCATAATGCCTGCATCGTCAATTATTATTTAATTCAGCAAGTAATTAAAGGCCAACCATAACTGGTTCAATTAATCCTCTTAAGACATTGAACAAGAAATTGAAGCTTCACATGAAACCTTGACCACCACCTTCAGAACTCGAAACAGACTGGAGAATAATACCATTTTTCTTTTAATTCTTCTCAACATGCATCTAAAAATTTATTCTCAGAGCCTTGTTTACTTCACTAGCACAAACTGCCTTGGCATTGATTCAAAGGCTAATTAGGACTTTACAATTTTTCATTTCTGTCACCAAAATTGCCAGCATAATTCATGGGGCAGGATTCCAATCATGCCTTGCAAGAAGCCAAAAAAAAAAAAAAAAAATCAACTGAACAATTCAACAATAAAAAAAAGCTCCTCAAAAATATCCTGCAATTTATTTACTCTCTAAATTAAAGCCATCAAAGAAAAAATAATCAGGAAATGCAAATAAGAATCTTTTAAAAAACTGCTCAGAGGATATTGCCTGCAATTAATTCCATTGTGATGGCTGATGTAATTGTAGACCTAGCCAGAATGCAGAGAAACACACAGTAGGTTGCATATCATTTCAGCACAACCTGTCAGAAAATCCAGACTGGGGATTAAGTGGATTAAGTGTTGTGGCTGGGGAGCCGGGTTGGGGGGTTGGGTGGGGAGGTCTTCATGGATTTGGCAGATCACTGAGCATCTAAATGTTTAGAAAACTTGAGTTATGTCCTCAGTTTATTCTCACAAAAATGCCTAAAAGGAGCTAGCATATTTTTGTTATCAACCCCATTTTATAGATAAGAAAACTAAGAATCAGATAGGTTAAGTAATTTCCTCATTCCACATAGCTTGTGAGTGAGAAGCCCATCATTTAAGTCCAGGTTTAGCTTCTGCCCAGTTTCTAACCCTTCCACCATTACAGTAGCTTTCAACCAGACCTCCTCAGAACTGAATTTCAGGAAGCACCATTCACATCACAGGCTGTGTGACTATTAAAATTGTGCAGTGTACAATCTATACAGTTGAACCCAATGGCCCTGATGGCAAACATACCTACTCAATAGAACCATCTGGAAAGACTTGAAAAATTGCCACTGTTCAGACTTGCCCTGGGCTTCTCAGGTGACTCAGTGGTAAAGAAACCACCTGCCAAGCCAGAGACACAGCTTCGATCCTTGGCTTGGGAAGATCCCCTGGAGGAAGAAATGGCAACCCACTCCAGTATTCTTGCCTGGGAAATCCCATGGACAGAGAAGCCTGGCAGGCTATGGTCCATAGGGTTACAAAGAGTCAGACATGGCTGAAGCAATTTAGCACACATACAAATTCAAGTAAAATAACATAAGACAATGGTTTAAAAGTACTATATCACTCAGAGATTCAATTTTAAGCTGGTTATGTACAGAAGGGGGCTTCCCTGGTGGCTCAGATGGTAAAGAATCTGCCTGCAATGCAGAAGAGAAGTTATGCTCCCCCTTTGAGCCTCTATTTACCCCATTCACCACATTCTCATGTATTTAACCTCTGCTTATTGTTCTGTATTCATTTAACATCATGGGGTGGGCAAAGCTCCAGATGCAAGTAGAAGTTGGCTAAATAGATGGCAAAAATGAAAATGCTGCCTAAATCCTATGCCCCAGGAGAGCCCAGATTTGGGACTTTTATTTTAGATGGATTACATGCAGCCAGATGTGCTGTTTTAAATCCATCTCTGAGATAGTAACAGCCCCCATTGGGCCTCTGTCTAGTAAGGTTTGAATTGAAAGGAAGGGGCTGTCAAATATGCAAGTGAGGGTCTCTGCAGTGCTGCTTTGTGTCCATCTAAGTTCCCTTTGCAAGTTGTAAGAAGACGTTAGTCCTTCCCATACCATGTGATGAAAAGGCTGGATGATCAAAACATCTGTCTTAACAGAAGAAGTTCTGGGGATCCCTGGACAAGTTACATCACCTTCTGCCTACATCCTAGATTCAACTTCTGCACAAGGAATATCAAAGCCAGCTGCAGCCTTCAGGCTGAATTTTGACAGTGAACAGCTGTGCATTTTATTCCATTGTATCTCCTGTGTAGTAATTACCAGCCTGTCCTTATAAAATGTTTGATGTATTGGTTATCATCTGTGTTAAAATCTGCATTGCCATTAGGTTAATTAGACCAAGGCCTTCAGACAAAGTAAATATAAAAAGAAGTAACTCAAACTTTCAAGTGCAACCTGACTCTGGATCTTAGAATGTGTCTCTACCAATTGCCACCCATGTTATGGTGTAATTGCACGCCGGAGTGTGTTTCACAGTGTGTCTACACTGCTCAGCTCACTCAGTTACCAGTTCTCCAAACATCCCATCTCTGTACCATGATCCCCCTCCTCCCGCCTTCCATCAGTGGTTCCCAACCAGGGGCAATGCTGTCCCCCATCACCTCTCCTGGGGACATTTGGCAACAATTGGAGACATTTGGGGGCTACTGACTATAGTGGCTAGATGCCGGATATGCTGCTAAATAGCCTACAATGCACAGGACAGCCCACAACAAAGAATTATTCAGCTCTGAATGGCAATAGTGCTGAGGTTAGAAAGCCCAGGACCAGGCCTTAAAGTCTTTATCTGCCAGTGGGTTTTTCTGTCCCATCTTGCCTCCTCCAGGCTTTCATGTCTCCTCCAGAGATGTCTTTCTGAAATACATGTGATCTCTCCCAGGATTCCCCACTGCCCTCAAGACAGCACATGATGCAGCCTTCCAGGCTCATCCTAATGTGTCCTTCCTTCCATGGTCCACCGCATTCTCCTGGCTCCTTATGCTCCAGCCAGGTTGAAATGTCCTGCAAGATGCCAGCCCCACTCATATGCCCACAGCCCTGTGCCGGGTGCTTCCTCTGCTTCTCTGGCTTTGGTGTGGACTCCAACTACCTGGGACCTTTTTAAAATACAGATTCTGATTCAACAGGTCAACTGTGTGGCCAGAGACTCTTAGTCCTAAGACTAAGATGACATCCAATGCTTCTGGTTTGTGATGATACTTTCTTCAGCCAGAGTCTAGAGCAGTGGTTCTCAAACCTTAGTGAGCATCAGAATGACTTGGAGCTATGAAAACACAAATTTCCAGGCCTTCCCCGGGCTTTCTGAGTCAGTAGATTGTGGTGGAGCCCACGAATTACATTTGTAGCCAAGTCTGCAAACTGCCTTTGAGTTGAAAAGCCTGGAGCATCTGTCTCTTGCTTTCTCGCCTGCCTCCTCCTCCAGTTCCTAGAAAGCCATATTAATGCCTGGACCACAGCAGCCCTCGCAGAGCATGCTAAAAGCTGGGATTATCCACCCCTATGCTCCACTAGACAGTGAGCTCCATGACGACAAGGACAGCCTCTTCTGCTCCACCTCTTGCATTTAGTTGAGGGCACTAGTCAGGATTGTTCCTCATTCTAGAAAGTTGTACAAAGATCCTTAAACATCTCATTTGTAGCCAGAAAAGGTTACTTGTCTGCCTTTGCTAGGGTCAGAATACTGACAACTGTTAGTAACACTCACAGCCATCTGAAGGACTCTCTAGGTTGGTGAGAATTACCACAAGTTTCCCCGCTATCCAAAAGTAGACCATTCTTATGAAGTCTTTCCGAAGGCTAAGCAGCAACTACCTTAGCACTCATCTTGCTAACAGATGCACACCATAAGTGGAGATCAAGCACAGAAGCTCACAGACTTGGTTCAAAGCTATGGCTGCCTGATACTGAAGTGTTCAGTGTGGTTTCTGGGGAAGGAGCTGGGCGGGGCCCCTCTCAGTACTCGGGGTTACTCACTGGCTCCACTCTGGCTCCTGCAGAACAGATGATGAACACTATTTTTGCTTTTCACTTTTTTTTTTTTCTGTTTTTATGAAAGTGAAAACTCCTCTTCAGATTTCTTTCCGTTCATGAAAATAGATACTAACGTAGGTCTTTCATCGAATCAAGGCGACGTGAAGTGAACGTTAAAAAAGCAGGAGATACATGTCTCCCTTTCTCTCTTTGTTGATAAATGCCAGTTCCTGACTTTTTCTACCCAGGTGTTTTTCCTTTTGTCTGTGAAAACCATCACAGGAACTGCAATACTTCTAAAAGCACTGTTTAATTAAAAAAAAAAAAAAAGCCAGGGTTTTTAATTTATCCCCCAGCTAGAGTCTTATGTAAACTGCTGTCTGAAATCCCTTTGTTCAGCAAACTCTGGGGGCTTCATCTGCACCCCTTCCTCCCCTCCACCCCCCAGGGAAGGGGCCTTCCTTCTTCCTAAGCCATCTCTCCCGTTAGTCTTCCTTTTATCTCTTAACAGGATAGAATTATCTTATTTGAAAACAGTCTTTATTTTTCAAATCCTTTTTTAAAGCCACTGAAGCTAGTGAGGAGAAGAATGTTGTCTGAGTAGAATGGACCAAGGTGGGCCTTTTCTTTTGGGAAGAGCTGGAAAAGACAAGAAGATGGGACTAGCTGGCTAGGGGAAGAGAGACCTTCAAGCTAAGGAGCCAGCACATAGGTGCAATGAATTTGGAATGTGGGGACAGGAACAAGGGGTAAATTGAGTTAAGTAATATGGCCCAGATTCTGGAGAAAGAAGAGTCCAGAAATTCAAAATGTGGAGCCAAGAAGAGAGGAAGTATCTTCAGAAACTGGAGAACCATTCTTTGAAATAAATAACTCTTTCTGTTTTTGCTTTTCTCACCAGATGTACTCCAGAAGTGGTTCTGATATTTGTTCACTCCCATTTTTGGCCAAGATCTGTCAGAAGATTAAACTGTATGTATATGAATGCCCACTCCTGAGCACTAACAGGGGAGAGCATCTTTAGTGGTTTCTGTTTTCTAATGATGAAAATGATCTTCAAGTTAAAAGGCATCTTTCTGAAGGTGAAAATGTTTCTTGCTCATGACTTGTATAGAAACTAGAAGACAAATTAGCTTAGAACAAATCGTTTTGGAAATATACTGAATACCAGCATCTTTGAACCTCCAAGCCTGACTTACAGTCCTGGGCTGGAACACAGCCTGCCTGCCAGTGCATGCTCACGCCGGGGACAGGACAGCCCCTCCTTGCTGTGTAAGATCCAGACGAGGTCAGCCACCCATTATGGTGAGGACTCTCTGAGCATCTTTAGTGCAAGGCACTCATGAGGCTGGAAAAGGACCTTTGTTTTCAAGAGCGCAACCTATTACCTAAAAACCTTAGCTCTAATATCTATGAACAGGGTTCCAAATGCAGAGATACTGTCCAGAATTCCCAAGCCCTCCTGTCTAAGATTGTGCTGGGTGTCATAGTAACTACTGTTCAGAATATTGAAAGATGGAACAGTATCCTGAGAGGCACGTTGGACTAAGAGGCAAAATAGCATAGGTCTCCTTCCACCCAGCTGCTTCCCTTGTAACTGTGGCAGGGCTGCTGCCTGCCACTGTACGGCCACTATTCCCAGGGCCAGATACTGAACTTCCACTGCATTTCTGCACTGAATTCTCATAATTCCATCACTATTCCCATTTCGAAGATAAGGAAACTGAGTCTTACAGAGGTAATTTTTCCAGGACTTCTTTCCAGTGGTTAAGACTCTGCTTCCACTGCCGGGGGCATGGGTTTGATCCTTGGTCGGGGAACTATGATTCCACCTGCCACGTGGTGTGGCCAAAAAGTTTGAAAAAAAAGTAACTTTTCCCAGCCACAAGGACCCAACACACACCCCCAGGTATATTGGACCACACTTGTTCTCTGGAAACATCCCCTTTTGGACTCCTCTGCAGTGCTGTGTCTTGAGCCAGATTTGAGGACTTGGGCTGCTTCATGTCTCCGAACCTCAGTTTTTCCCATGTCTCAACTCAAGCTATAGAGCCATTTGGGAGGTTTTAAAGATGCAGACTGTTGGCCTGAGCCCTGGTGGGGGAACATGGCAGGTTCCTAGGCTCCTGGTTAACTATGTCCTCCCGAGTGCTCACATTCTAGTTTTGGAGCCAGACCACAGGTGCTACATGTACAGATAATGCTATGACTCAAAATAATATTCCTTCTCTGTAACATATTCACTGAGACCATGCCATCTTCCCGGGCCCCTGTTGCTTTTATTCTCACTCTCCTGCAGGCAGTTCCTATCACTTGAGTGCATTCTGGCCCAGCCTGGCTCTCATTGTGAAGGGATAGAGGGGAGAACTCTCCAGAGATGAGAGTCAGGCCTTATACCTGAACTGAGAGGTTGTATTCATTTCGTAAGGCTGCTGTACTAAAATACCCCAACCTGGGTAGCTTAGAACAATAGAAATGTATTCTCTCCCAGTTCTGGAGGTTGAAAGTTTGAAAGCAATGTGTGGGCAAGGTCCCTCTGAGACTCTAGTCCCGCTGATATTCCTTCAGAGACTCTGGGTGGAATCCTCCTTACCTCTTAGCTTCTGGCAGTGGCTGTCCATCCTTGGCAACTCTGAGCTTGCAGCTGCATCTCTCCATCTCTGCCTTCCTCTTTGTGCATGGACATCTTCCCTGTGTGTCTGTCTTTTCCTTTTATAACCAGTCATATTGGATTAGTTCAGTTCAGTTGCTCAGTCGTGTCCAATTCTTTGTGACCGCATGAACTGCAGCATGCCAGGCCTCCCTGTACATCACCAACTCCCGGAGTCCACCCAAACCCATGTCCATTGAGTTGATGATGCCATCCAACCATCTCATCCTCTGTCGTCCCCTTCTCCTCCTGCCCTCAATCTTTTCCAGCATCAGGGTCTTTTCAAATGAGTCAGCTCTTTGCATCAGATGGCCAAAGTATTGGAGTTTCAGCTTCAGCCTCAGTCCTTCCAATGAACACCCAGGACTGATCTCCTTTAGGATGGACTGGTTGGATCTCCCTGAAGTCCAAGGGACTTTCAAGAGTCTTCTCCAACGCCACGGTTCAAAAGCATCAGTTCTTCGGCGCTCAGCTTTCTTTTGGTCCAACTCTCACGTCCACACATGACCACTGGAAAAACCATAGCCTTGACTAGACGGACCTTTGTTGGCAAAGTAATATCTCTGCTTTTTAATATGCTATTTAGGTTGGTCATAACTTTCCTTCCAAGGAGTAAGCGTCTTTTAATTCCATGGCTGCAATCACCATCTGCAGTGATTTTGGAGCCCCCAAAAAAGAAGTCAACCACTGTTTCCACCGTTTCTCCATCTATTTGCCATGAAGTGATGGGACCGGACCAGATGCCATGATCTTAGTTTTCTGAATGTTGAGCTTTAAGCCAACTTTTTCACTCTCCTCTTTCACTTTCATCAAGAGGCTCTTTAGTTCTTCTTCACTTTCTGCCATAAGGGTGGTGTCATCTGCATATCTCAGGTTATTGATATTTCTCCCGGCAATCTTGATTCCAGCTTGTGCTTCCTCCAGCCCAGAGTTTCTCATGATGTACTCTGCATAGAAGTCAAATATGCAGGGTGACAAAATACAGCCTTGACGCACTCCTTTTCCTATTTGGAACCAGTCTGTTGTTCCATGTCCAGTTCTAACTGTTGCTTCCTGACCTGCATATAGGTTTCTCAAGAGGCAGGTCAGGTGGTCTGCTATTTCCATCTCTTTCAGAATTTTCCACAGTTTATTGTGATCCACACAGCCAAAGGCTTTGCCATAGTCAATAAAGCATAAATAGATGTTTTTCTGGAACTCTCTTGCTTTTTCCATGATCCAGCGGATGTTGGCAATTTGATCTCTGGTTCCTCTGCCTTTTCTAAAACCAGCTTGACCATCTGGAAGTTCACAGTTCACATATTTCTGAAGCCTGGCTTGGAGAATTTTGAGCATTACTTTACTAGCGTGTGAGATGAGTGCAACTGTGTGGTAGTTTGAGCATTCTTTGGCATTGCCTTTCTTTGGGATTGGAATGAAAACTGACCTTTTCCAGTCCTGTGGCCACTGCTGAGTTTTCCAAATTTGCTGACATGTTGAGTGCAGCACTTTCACAGCATCATCTTTCAGGATTTGAAATAGCTCCACTGGAATTCCATCACCTCCACTAGCTTTGTTCGTAGTGATGCTTTCTAAGGCCCACTTGACTTCACATTCCAGGATGTCTGGCTCTAGGTGAGTGATCACACCATCATGATTATCTAGGTCATGAAGATCTTTTTTTCACAATTCTTCTGTGTATTCTTGCCACCTCTTCTTAATATCTTCTGCTTCTGTTAGGTCCATACCATTTCTGTCCTTTATTGAGCCCATCTTTGCATGAAATGTTCCCTTGGTATCTCTAATTTTCTTGAAGAGATCTCTAGTCTTTCCCATTCTGTTGTTTTCCTCTTTTCTTTGTACTGATAGCTAAGGAAGGCTTTCTTATCTCCCCTTGCTATTGGTTGGAACTCCACATTCAAATGGGTATATCTTTCCTTTTCTTCTTTGCTTTTCCCTTCTCTCCTTTTCACAGCTATTTGTAAGGCCTCCTCAGACAGCTATTTTGCTTTTTTGCATTTCTTTTTCTTGAGGATGGTCTTAATCCCTGTCTCCTGTACAGTGTCATGAGCCTCCGTCCATAGTTCATCAGGCATTCTGTCTATCAGATCTAGTCCCTTAAATCTATTTCTCATTTCCACTGTTAATTGTAAGGAATTTGATTTAGGTCATACCTGAATGGTTAAGTGGTTTCCCCCACTTTCTTCAATTTAAGTCTGAAATTGGCAGTAAGGAGTTCATGATCTGAGCCACAGTCAGCTCCCGGTCTTGTTTTTGCTGACTGTATAGGGCTTTTCCATCTTTGGCTGCAATGAATATAATCAATCTGATTTCAATGTTGGCCATCTGGTAATGTTGGGACCACTCTAATGACCTCCTAAAGGAAATCAGTCCTGAATATTCATTGGAAGGACTGGTGCTGAAGGTGAAGCTCCAACACTTTGGCCACCTGATTCAAAGAACTGATTCATTGGAAAAGACCCTGATGCTGGGAAAGATTGAAGGTAGGAGGAGAAGTGAATGACAGAGGATGAGATGGCTGGATGGCATCATCGACTTGATTAACATGAGTTTAGCAAGCTCTGGGAATTGGTGATGGACAGGGAAGCCTCGAGTGCTGAAGGTCCATGGGGTGACAATGACTGAGTGACTGAAATGAACTGAACTGAACTAATAACCTCATCCAAACTTAACATCTGCAAACATCCTCTTTCCAAGTAAGTTCCCATTCACAGGGACCAAGGGTTAGAACCTCAACAGCTCTCTTTGGTGAACACAGTTGAGCCCACAACAGAGGCACTTTTCCTATGTTCCTCCATCCTTCATCTCATCAGCTTCATGGAAGCTAAAGCCACTGAACAGCCCCCAGTCTGCTTTGAAAGTATCTCAGGAGAAGAGAAGGCTGTGCTTCTGACCCACATTCAGAACCTCTTAGTTTGAAAACTTTTCCTGGTTCATCTGCCCACATGAGTTCCTGTAAGCCAGCTGTGCAAAGTGCTGGCCTAGATCCCGGAAACAGTTATCAACACTGCTTTTCATGAATAGAGGTGGAGGTGGACAGCATCAGGATATGAGGAGTGGAGGGGGACTATCAGACATGAAAGAAGATGCTGGGAGGCTGAGAGACAGCCAGGTCCCTAGGTCCCCAGGCCCCTGATCATTTCATCATACCTAGCTCTTGTTGAATTGAGACTCCTGTCTCCTCCTTGCTGAAATCATCATTACATTTTCTGTGTCAAACGTGGGCCTGCAGGACCAAAATGACATCTCTGCAATTGAACCACCTTTGAAACACTGAATTCAAGAGCATCTGTGGCCAGAGATTTTCCTGGCCCAATTTAAACGGGAAATTCTTTTTATGAAAAAGCAATATGTTTTTCTTCTTCTAAAACATTGTGCTTCTAGTATAATTCATACCAGGTCACAATTTATTCAGTGCTGTTTGGTTTATAAAGCACATTTATATGCAACCTCATTTATTCTTCAAATAACCTGTGGCTCAGTGATAATAAAGACAAGGAAGAATAACCCAGTACTGTCTCTTTACCAAGAACTCTTGTAAATGAAGCCCTGTTAGCTGACCCCATTTTTGTCCCCCTTTTTAAATATGTAAAGTTATTTTCCCCAAGTCACAGAACTAGTCATGGATACATATGATATTTGGACCCAGAACCACTACACTGTCTGTCCCTTGACCCTGAGCCCCACTTTCAGATGAACAAGTTGGTTCTAGTTCATTTAATGCCTGATCCACTAACACAGTCAGCAGGTAGTAAAGACAAGACCTACATGTCTTGTACTGCATTAACCCTTCCATAAAATCCCCTCCAATAAGAATGCCTTTCCTGCTCCTTGCCTCTCCCTGTGCCCTGCTGTTTGTTCTAATGCCTTCAAAATGCAATGGTGGCCTCTCCACCCATGGTAAGAAGTTTTCCAGCTCCCAGCCTGTCTTCAGCCACGTAGCTAGGCTCCTCGGTACCCCGCACTCCCCGGCACTTGCTCCTGCACCCTGTTCTTCCCTGGCTGCTTCCCCATCAGTCTCCCACACCTACCAACAGCTTTTGAAGAGTGAGGAAACCATTTCTTGGTCAACTTTTTAGCCCTGGTCCCTACCACAGTGCTTGACCTCAGTAGGGACTCAGTGAAGAAACAAATGAATAAACAAAGAAAAAACACTAATTTATTAGAGACACAAATGTGTAGGATACCAGGCTACTACCTTGGGGCAACCAACGATTTTGTTGTTTTGTTCTGATCAGAATTCACAGTGCCTATACACTGCCTAATTTTTTTTTATTCCAGCAATGGTGAGTCAGGAGGGTCCCCTCTTAATATCGATAATTTATTCTTTTTATTGAATTGCCAAATGCTTAAGCCCACCTATGTATTATTTCACATAAATTCACACAGGCTATCATATCCTGTGTTAATTGCATTTTTATTTCATCGTTCTTGGCTTTTTTCCTTTGTTCCTTCTTGCTTTTGCCCCGCTCTTGCCACTCACCTCAGTCCCTATCCCCACCACACAGTGAGCCACGTAAACATGTCAGGATGTGTCTTTCCATGGTTTGCTCTGCTTTCGCTGCATCTTACAGAGATGCATGTAACACATGCACGTGCAGAGGAAACAGAGCCCCTCTGACCCGGCACTGCTGCCTGGGATTCAAATGTGAGGCAGATACTCATGGATACTTTCTTTTCCCTAGTTTTCTTTTGTCGTAATGCCCCAGTTTCATGACACAGTTTTAGGCGTTTTGAGCTTGAATAGCTCAATATTATGTAACGAATAACATTCAGCTGCAGTCACAATTGCTCACTGGGTCAAGCTTGTCAGCCAGACCCCAGGCAAAGGGCAGGAGCAGCAAGCAGGTGATCAGCTGCACCAGCCAAGGTGATAACTGGAGTTCTAGGTATCTTCACTGTAAGTTTTCTGTTTTAAACATCTTTGCTGCCACAAACATTAGTTTCACCATATAACTAATTAGCCATGAGGCTAATTACACAATTAAAGAGGCTTTATTACTAAATACAAAATATCTGAATATATTTAAAGGGTGAAAAGTGAAAGTCAGTCATGTCCAACTCTTTGCAACCCCATGGACTGTAGCCTACCAGTCTCTTCCATCCATGGGATTTTCCAGGCAAGAGTACTGGAGTGGGTTGCCATTTTCTTCTCCAGGAGATCTTCCCAACCCAGGGATTGAACCCGGGTCTCCCACATTGTAGGCAGATGCTTTACCATCTGAGCCACCAGGGAAGTCCATTTAAAGGGTGCATAGATTTAACAGCACTACTGTGCAGATGAGTGACCTTATTCTGTGACTTGTGCCTGAGCACTTGTCTTCCAGGTCTTTCATTCTTGGTGTTTTACACAATGATTCGCCTCCTCATTCAGCATCACAGTTTTTCTTTTTGCTAAAATTTCTTCCTTTGTTAGAGGAGGTATCAACTTCCAAATACTAGGATGTGTATTTATACCCAAGTTTTGTATTGCATCCCATCCCTGTGTTTTTGCCTAGAAAGGAGCCTGGTGGGCTACAGTCCATGGGGTTGCAGGAGTCGGACACCTCTGAGCACACACACATTTGTATTGTGTTAGGAAAGCCTCTATACTGTTGTGTGATCCTGGCATCTTGTCACATGTCTGTTGATAAACATTCCAGAGGTTTATGGGAAATGTGAGCTCAAACCTGCAATTTTTCAGGCGCTCAGCCTCTTTCTCCTCTACTGCAGTGTGTTTAGAAATAAGAAACTGGCTCTTCGGGCTAATCATCATCATTTGTCATGATTTTTGTATGATACATATCAAAACAAACTATCAACCAGTCATTTTACCTTTTATGGCAAAATTGTCTTATGGCCAATTAGTTACACAGTGAGAATGTTTGTAACAAAAATGCTTGCTGTGAAGGTACTTACAGCAAAGAAGTTTACGGTAAAATTATCTAAAAATAACGGGCGTGCATAACTGGATTGGACATTGTATGGCTGGGAACCTGAAAATCTGAAGAGAATCCATGGGTTGAATTGGGGATATATCCAGAAACTAAAATGTCATAAGAGCAGACAACTTAGGCCTGTTTGCCCAGTCCTAGAAGCCACCCTTGGAATAGCTGTTAGCACTGTGCATAATAAAGAAAAGAGCTAATATTTTGTGAATACTTATCACATGCTTGGCACAGGTCTTCCTTGCTTCACATGTAACAACTCATTTAGTCTTTGCAACAGTCCAAGGAAGCAGGTACTGACATTGACCCCATTTACAAATGAGCCAACAGATGTAAAAATGATGAAATAATTTGCCTTAAGGTTATGTACAGCAGACCTGAGATTCAAATCCAAGGAGTCTAATTTCAGAACCTAGAGCTATGTTAAAGGGCTTCCCATATTTTTCCTTCCTACTAGAATGCCTGTCACAAAATTACTTGTTTTGAAAATGCTTTCTAATCCTTTAACTTTCTCCTTAAGATTGCCTCCTTCCCTGTAGAGAGGGAAATGTCTTCCCTCTGCGTGCACAACCCTTTTAGAGAATTTTCTCCATAGCACTGTAGCTATCTATTAATGCATTGTTTTCCCCACCCAACACTGAGTTCTTCTAGCATAGGAAATGTATCTAATACTCATCCTTAATATCTAATATGATGTCTGGCACATGGTAGGGACTTCAAAAATAGCTATGGAATGAATGAATGAATATTTAAGCATACAACCAGGTACCTCTAAGGATACACAATGTTTCAAATTTATATACAATTTTGCAGAAGCAATGATAGTAAAAGTCAACAATGCTTTATCCAAAACCTTGGAGCCAGATGTAATTTGGAATTCAGAATTTCCCAGATTTTAAGAAAGTGACATATCATGCGTATACTATAACTCCCCACACTCACACTCTTAGCACTCCTGATTAAACACATTTATATTTCAGCAGAGAAATATATGGATAGTCATATTAAGTAGGGTATAGGTTATGAATTGCCTTAGATTGGTTTAGGTCAAATTTTGCCATCAAATAAATTAGCTTCAACATTGAAAATAAGAAACCACTCTTGGTTTTCAGGACTGTTTGGATATGCAGGCTATGAATAAGGGATTGTGGAGTTTATGTAAATTACAACTTATGAGATTTAGGATGGCCAATTTACCCATGCATGTCTAGAATGTATGGTTTTGGTTAGTTACTTTGAGCCTTTAAAATAAACAAGTAAAGGTTAATTTAATGACCAAACGTTCTAATTCTAGAAATAACTCATTGTTCCTTCCTTCAAGGACAAACTCTCACCCCGAAGGTGGCAAAGGTAGAAGGAGATAGTTTTGGCATCATTGAGAGAGACCTTTTACCCAGTGCTTTTTCTCAGATTGATAATATGGCTGTGTGGATTTATTCATCCTCTCTCTCCTCCCTACCCCATCCCTCTCCCTCCCACTCTTCCTCTTATTCTTTCTCTTGCTCTGTGTCTTTCCTCCTTTTCTCAACTAGGAGCCTAAAACAACTATCCAAAAGGTCAAATACATACATAGGAGAACTTTACCTATTCTTACAGGGCATGTCATCTGCAAGAGATCTGTAAAGTGGACTTCCAGTGGCTGCACCATCCCAGAGCTCCTAAGACAGGCTCCACACCACCAGTTAGGCTCCATGCTTGCTCTGGCTGAATTCGCTAGCCTTGAGACTCTCAGAACTGCTGAGAAGCTCTTGATTCAGAAGACCATTTACTAAAACCTATAAGGGAGCATGGAGAAGGCAATGGCACCCCACTCCAGTACTTTTGCCTAGAAAATCCCATGGATGGAGGAGCCTGGTAGGCTGCAGTCCATGGGGTCACCAGAGTCGGACACGACTGAGCGACTTCACTTTCACTTTTCACTTTCATGCATTGGAGAAGGAAATGGCAACCCACTCCAGTGTTCTTGCCTGGAGAATTCCAGGGACGGGAAGCCTGGTTGGCTGCCGTCTATGGGGTCGCACAGAGTCGGACATGACTGAAGCGATGCAGCAGCAGCAGCAGCATAAGGGAGCATGTTACTCGCTCTACATTCTAAGCTCCAAGATGCTCCAAGTGCCATATGATGGCACTTGCCTGCTACTCTGTAAGTGATTCTCCTAAAGGGAAAACAGTGTTTGGCATTTGGAAGCTGGGGAAAGTCTGGTAGTGAGGACTTAGGGGAAATCCTGGCTCAAAGGAGGTATCTGTAGTTCTTGGCATTAACTGCTCGATCATCAACCACATCAATTACACCTGGCTCTTGAAGGGGAGTGACAACTAAATGCCTAACGGTTCTCAGATGAAGTGATTTAAAAGAGGAGAAGCTTAAGAAAAGACTTCTGTCCCAGAATGTGTAAAATGTGTAAAATCTCTAGTACTAAGTTCATTGACTGGACCAAAAATGCAGTCTCCTTTCCTGAGGACCTCAACAGCCATATCCCATGCCCTCTAAAACTTGAGTTCATTATATTTTACTTACCCATATAGGCCAAGTAAAATGTCAGAGAGAAAATCATTCTGTTGAGTGGCGAGTAGGAATAAACAAAGTTGGGCTGGTACTAATTTTATCTTTACTTTTTAAATTTTTATTTAGGCCCTTAATTTTATTTTTAGAATGGGATTTTGTTAAGTAAACTCAACACAGTCATATCTAAACATGTCTGTATTTATTTTCACAAACACACTTTCTTTTTTCTTAGCTCACAGGTGTTTCATTTTCTTTCTTCTAGAACTATACAAAATTCTGTGCCATTCAAAGATGCCGATTCAGACAAATATAGTGATTTCCCAGTAAGTATTGTTAAGAATAACCAGACGTTCAGTAAATATTGCATTGCTTCCTATAAATTTCTTTCCTTTAATAAGACAAGATTGAATGCCATTTGAATGTATTATTAATTTGATAATACACCATTTTATAATGTTTATATACCTTTATGCTATCTCCACATGGACCATCAAAGTGGATCTTAGTCCTAGACTGTTTTCATTTCCTGAAGCCATTCCCAGCTGGAATTCTCCATGGGGATAACAGTTATCTTGAAAACATGTCATGAATTATTTTCAAAATTCTTAATTATATTTTAACTTACTTTTTAAAAGTGTATATGTGTTTGTGTGCACATGTTTGATTTAGAACAGTTAGGATATCATAATATTCTCTGTGAAATTCAACAAGCAAGTAACAGATGTCACAAACTTTCCAAAGTTGATGGGATCTCAGATACTCTACCTGGCAATTTGAGCAATAAAAGCATTGTTTGACATCATCGTGGCTCTTAATCCTTTTGAATCAGACATGTCAAAAATATAATAAATCCATGCAAGTAACCAGTTTGGCTAGAGTTTTTAATTATTCAGTAAAATTATTAATTGTTGGACAAAATAAACCAATTGCTTTGGGGCCTAAGAAGATTGATGATTAATAGAGAAAGTTCAGGGAGTTGGATGGCCCTGCTGTGTGTGGAAGTACACATAGACACATACATATGAACACACATGTACACACAGACACGTGTGTGTGAAACATGCATTTGCATAACCACCCATGTGAATGTACACATGCTCACGTATTTGCAAATTCACACAGGTGCACCCCCATGCTGTCACATATTGGCGCACACACAACAGCGTGCACACACACACACATGCATAGTACACCTGTGATTGGCCCTGGCACCATATTATATTTCACCTCACTCAGGAGGTCTTAGCATATTCATCTTAATTTTCTTAGTAATCTCTGATGTTCTCAGACTATATTTGAATTTGAAACTGCAGATGTCAATACCCCTCTAACAGCTCAGACTGGCCTTCACTGTGGACAACATCAGAGCAGAACTGACCCTTCCTGTGTGTGCTCTTCACTTTCAGACACTGCGGGGCTTTTACTGGCGAGGGAGAGATTGCAACGACAGCAACAAGATGGCGTACCCAGGCAGAAGGTAACGGTCTCTGCTCATCACTGATTTTGAAAATTACCTTCTGAAAAGGAGGCGGGAGGCATGATTATCTCCTCCAGCCTAGGGGATTCGTGCTTACAGAGAGAAGGGACCTCCGTGTCCTCACTGAAGTAAAACTCAATGAAAAAAAACAGTAATTGTTCATTTTATTGCCCCCCAAAATGCTCATCGAGCATTGCCAAGCACTCTGCATCATGCTGCATGGTAAACAAATAGAAATACGAGTTTACAGTCTAGTGGAAGAAACAAGTGAGCAGACAGGTTATTGTGGACATTTATCCATCCGCCTGCTTGAGCTCTACAGGCAGCCCTGGGCCCAGAAACAGTAGCCTTTTCCACCAAGAGTAAGGCAAGGACTGCAGGGAGTAGAGTGCTGGTTTCATTTTAGTCCCAGGGTGATGTTCAGCCAATCACATCTGAGAACTCAGACTGGATATGCCAGCCTTCATCTTAGCTGAGACTACAGTGCGGAAGCATTAACCAGATGTTTGGGACTTTAGAGGCGTAACTTTAATGGTGTCGCCTGTCTGAAGAAAATAGACTGCAGATGTGTTCATTACGCTCATCAGCACCATTACCCAACAACACCACCCATGAACGTAGTCAGTTATGCAAAGGCTGCATTTGGTCCCCAGCTCCCAGCAAATACCCAAAGCCAAGAGAATGACAAAGAGGCCGAGTAAGGGTTCTGTGGGCCACAACACACAATGGTGTGTGGCATTTTCCCTTGAAGAACCTGTTGGGCATCAGTGACACTTGGTGTAGCGCTCATTGATTCATTCCTTCATTTGTGAAGCTGACATTCAGAGTGATAAATATATGCTGAAGACTAATGTGGCTGTCCTCTCTGTAGGCCAGACAACTGGGACTCGTATCAAGATTCAAACTGTAACGGCATTTGGGTAAGCAACTAAATTCAGACTTAACCCTATTCTCTGGCTTTCTGCCCTCCTTACAAGCCCATTGCCTGTTTGCTTAGTCAGACCTGAGGAAGAAGATAAGATGGTAGGCTAAGGCAACTCTCTTTCTGCTGTTTGAAAGAGGGGCATAGAATCCAATCACACGTGAAAAGTGCCAGTGATGTAATGAGAGCTGAGGCTCTCTCAGTCACAGCCACTGTAAGTCTTGTTTAAGGTCACTCACATCTAACTCCTTGGTTGTGTCTGAAACAGGGTGAAATTAAGTGAATCGTGGTGTTAGCAAACTTTTTACAGCAACCCAAACAGCTGGTGGAGCAAATCACATGCTGTCACCGTTTCATTGCAGCCATTTTTTTCCTGTTTCATAAGGCTAGCCAGGCAGAGTGGAAATTACCTGTAGTTTCCCCACTACCTACATCCCGAAGCATCTATGCTGTTACCCTGGTTCCTTATGAATAATAGCTAAGTAGCTTCCAGTAGAGAAAAGGGAAGGAAGGAGAAAAGCCAAACACTTATCTGAGGACAGTAATGGCAGCAAATCTAAATTTTGTGAGGTCTTGAACTTATAGGATTTGAGGGGTCCTCACCCACTCCAGTGTTCTTGCCTGGAGAATCCCAGGGACGGGGGAGCCTGGTGGGCTGCCATCTATGGGGTCGCACAGAGTCGGACACGACTGAAGCGACTTAGCAGCAGCAGCATGAAGGAAAAAGTATACCAAATACAAAATCAAGTATAAAAGTATGATTAACTAGAATGATAAAAGAAATCTTAACAAATTCCTGGAGTCTTGGAAATTCAGGTCCCTTTCTTTTGAGATCTCTTTTCCAATTTACCAGGAGTGCTTAAGTGGAAACATGGTTCTGACTGCAGCCAGACTCCTCTCCACCTAGAACACTCTACAGCTCCCAGCTGCTCCCAGCACTCACACAGGCAGGGACCATACAAACAAGAGGCCTTGAAGTTTAAGATTCCACCCCACTCAAGTCCTCTTGCTTGGAAAATCCCATAGATGGAGGAGCCTGGTGGGCTGCAGTCTATGGGGTCGCTGAGGGTGGGACACGACTAAGCGACTTCCCTTTCACTTTTCACTTTCATGCATTGGAGAAGGAAATGGCAACCCACTCCAGTGTTCTTGCCTGGAGAATCCCAGGTACAAGGGAGCCTGGTGGGCTTCCGTCTATGGGGTCGCACAGAGTCGGACACAACTGAAGCGACTTAGCAGCAGCAGCAGCAGGTTCAAGATAAATTGCCTCTGAATGGCTGCCTAATTTGCTTGGATGAAGAGGAGAAAGTTTCTGTAAATAGTTTCTTCTCTCCAGGACACTGATGGTCTGTTGTTTCTGGGATGTGGAGAGCAAGACAGATTGTACCCCAGTATAGCCCACCCACCTACCCTATCATTAGTCAAATTGCCTTCTCATGAGGAGGGGAAGACATCACCCCTAGTCTTAAGGTATGGAGGTGTCAGGATCCCTAAGGCAGCTCTTGTTCTGTTAGAGTCAATCTTAGCCGTCCTGTTGGATGACACAGAGGTTATTAGTATGTGAAGCTCCTATCTTGGTTCCATGACCCCATCCCTGCCTCTGACGTGTGACCCCACCTACATATGGAAGGCCAATAAGAGACAGTGCTCAATTCAGTTCAGTTCAGTTGCTCAGTCGTGTCTGATCCTTTGCAACCCCATGAATCACAGCACGCCAGGCCTCCCTGTCCATCACCAACTCCTGGAGTTCACCCAAACCCATGTCCATCAAGTCAGTGATGCCATCCAGACATCTCATCCTCTGTCATCCCTTTCTCCTCCTGCCCCCAATCCCTCCCAGCATCAGAGTCTTTTCCAATGAGTCAACTCTTCGCATGAGGTGGCCAAAGTATTGGAGTTTCAGATTTAGCATCAGTCCTTCCAAAGAACACCCAGGACTGATCTCCTTTAGAATGAACTGGTTGGATCTCCTTGCAGTCCAAGGGACTCTCAAGAGTCTTCTCCAACACCACAGTTCAAAAACATCAATTCTTCAGTGCTCAGCTTTCTTCACAGTCCAACTCTCACATCCATACATGACCACTGGAAAAACCATAACCTTGACTAGATGGACCTTTGTTGGCAAAGTAATGTCTCTGCTTTTTAATATGTTATCTAGGTTGGTCATAACTTTCCTTCCAAGGAGTAAGTGTCTTTTAATTTCATGGCTGCAATCACCACCTGCAGTGATTTTGAAGCCCCAAAAAATAAAGTCTGACAGTGGAAATCCACCAGGAGCCCAGAGAGCCAAGACTCAGAGTTCATCATCAGTTAATAGGAAAAAGACACATGACCTTCACACCTATCCCTTTCCATAGAGGAAAAATGACTCCCAGAATCACAAAACCATGAACTCAGAGAGGATTTTGCAACCACCAAGTCCAACATTTCCCTAACTGTGTTCAGGAACTCCGCTGTCAAGTGGGAGGTTAAAAGATACAGGAGGAGGGGTGTTACACCCAGGTTTAGAAAGTACTGGGTCAAGTAAGCCTAAACAGTTTGCTTTACTTCCGAATTTCTCAGCGTCTTTAATGTTTTATTGCACACTGGGAGCCCCCAAGACCAAGAGAGTGAACACTGTTTCCAATACATCTCTGACCATCAGGCTCTTCCTAGAACCTGTTAATACCATTACTATCTAGTGGAATGCCAGTGCTCTCCAGACCAGAGTTTGACAAGCAAAACAAAACAAAAAACATAACTATATATGTGTATTAACTTTTCCTTAGGGTTATCCAGACTGTGCTTGAACCTTCCAAGGACCAGTTACTTACTAATGCACAGACTTAGCATTCAGTGTTAGGAAGTGCCCTCAGCTATGGTAACCCTGTCCAACTCACAAGCTCAACCTCACTGATGGGTTTCTCAGTCTCATTGTATCAACATTTGGGATGATGTCTTATGGTCCAGGCTGCCTTGAAAAATGTAGGATGGTCAGCAGCATCTCTGGCCTCTCCCCCACTAAATGCCTGTAGCTCCCCCTCCCCGCACTGTAACAACCAAAGATGTCTCCGGACATTGCCAAAGTCCCCTGGGGATGGGTGCAGGGCAGGGGCGGGTAGGGGGCTGCCTTAAAACCAGCCCTGTTGAGAATCACTGCTCTAGAAGCATCGCTCCTTAGGCACTGGAGAAGTCAGGATACTTAGAGCTCCAGTTCAGAGACCGCTGAGCCCACTCTGACCCTGTGTCCCAGCACTGACTGGACCCTCAGTGCTCCCCCCAGTGACACTTCCAGCGCTCAGAGCCCTGCCCTGCATCCTTCTGAACAAGATGGTCCAGTTTCTGGATCTCTCCTTATTCCTGCCCCCAGGTCCTTAAAGCCAACTCACTTATGTAGAATGTTGCTACCTTGGATTAAGGGCTCAAGAGACTTTAAAGGATTTTATCTACTGATTTGCCTTTGTGCTTTAAAAGCCATCTGGGGAGGATTTTGTACTTGTGTCTCATAAATTTAAAAGCAAACTGCTAATCTCATCACTTCTCTCTTAAAGGGTGTTGATCCAAAGGATGGAATCCCATACGAGAAGAAATTCTGTGAAGGTATGAATGGTGAAAATCAGTGTACTTATCCTAATAGAATATTCTTTTCTAGTCTGAGTCAAATTGAATTGAACAGACAAATGAGGAAATGCCTGATGCTACAGCATAATGAGTTTAACTGATTCCTTTATTGGGTGACTGGAAAGTTATTAGAGGGATACTTAGGGAGTTTTGGATGGACATGTACACACTACTACTTTTAAAATGGATAACCAACAAGGACCTATTGTATAGCACAGGGAACTCTGCTGAATATTATGTAACAACCTAATTGTGAAACGAATTTGAAAAACAATAGATACTTGTATATGCTCAACTGAATCACTTTGTAGTACAACTGAAACTAACACATTATTAATCAACTATACACAAATATAAAATTCAGTTTTTTTCTTAAAGGCTGTAAAATAGATACCATGGTAACTGAAATCCAGCACTTCTCCAGATAAGAAAATAAGTGGAGGTGATAATTTTCATTCTGCTCTGTGTCCTTCTCAATACACCATAAGCTCAGACATCTGGGCTTGTACTGACAGAGTCCTTGTGGCAAATGGGTTAAAGGCTTGTATGTGGGTAACTTGAGGGAGGCCGCCAAACTATAACCACTGAGAGTTCCCGAAAACACTTGAACAAAAGCTCTGTATTCTAAATGCCCATGTGCCACAGACCCCTGGGCCACCAGTAGTCTTTGTACTCTTTGTTTGGGGGCTAAGTCATGTCCAACTCTTTTGAGACCCCATGGACTGTAGCCTGCCAGGCTTCTCTGTCCATGGGATTTCCCAGGCAATAATACTGGAGAGGGTTTCCATTTCCTCCTCCAGGGGATCTCTGCAACCCAGGGATTGAAGCACATTTCTCGCGTCTCCTGCATTGGCAGGTGGTTTCTCTACCACTGCGCCACTCGGGAAGCCTACCAGTACTCTTAGGAGAAACTTATTAATACCAACCACATAGTGCTGAAAACATGGCACTGCTGATGCCCAAAGAGCTTCACACAAGACCCTATGGTAGCACCACTATTTTTGTTTAGGCAGTGCTTTTTCCTAACATTTAAAAATATTTCATTCACTCAACAGGATATTTCATGAATACCTATTCCTATTATGCACCAAGGTCTATACTTGGCTCTGAGTTTTCATGGGCAAACATGATATAGTCCTTGTCCTCAATCAACTTAAAGTCTAATGTCTGTAAACTGTCGGGGAGTAGGATAGAGGTAGAAAATGTAAGGACCCAATACATAAGTCATACCATTTAGAAATGCTGTTGCATGAATAAAAGAATGAATTAACAAGTAAATGAATAAATAAACATTGAGTGAAACCATGGTGTGAAGCTCTGGGGTCACTATGGGAAGTCTCTTGGATTCCGTAAATCCCATCCCCTCCTCGATGTCCTGGGCCTTCTCAGTCCCCAGTTGCGTAGCCAAATGCTAGCTGTCCCAGAGTCCTGAGATAGGGAGCCGTTGGAGTAAGGCTGGACCATCCTTGGACCTGATTCAGGGGGTTTGTAGGTGGGGAAAGGAAGCTCTCCTCTCTGACTCTGGGAGGCATCACTTGATTCTTTCAGGACTTTAAGAATTTTGGAAGAGTACATGCATCACCCATGGGTGAATTCCTCAGAATCAGATTAAGTGATTTGTAACCTCAAATGTACAAGGCTGCACAGTGACTTTATTTTTCCATTTCTCCATCAATCAGCCATAATTGTCCATTCCGTGCTTTTGCCTTTATAGATTCAGGACTTTAAAAATCCATAACATGCTTGAAAAATCAAAATTGCTCCATGATATCACTAATTCCTAAAGTGAATTATAATAGAAATGGGTATGCTTTCCAAGAAAGCAATTTTTCAGGACCAAAATCTGGGCATATTTCTGAGTTCAGATAAACTTCTGATGTTTTTATTCATCCATCATTCACTTAAGAGGTTGCACAGCAGTTTGTTTTATGCGGAGCTAGGAAACACACCTGCATCTCTACAGCTTAGTTGGCAATTTCAGTGGCCTAGAAATCTCATTCAGCTCCTAAATGCTGTGCCCCTCATCCTCCAACACTCAAAAAGTGGCAATGTATCACTGTTATGATGCTCCATGCATGGAATACACACCAGGGTATGTGCTCACCCACCTACCTAACCTGGAGGCTCCAAACTACTTGAGTGCATAAATAATGCAAATAAATTGTGCCCCCTAGGTTCACAGCCCAGGGGAGTCATTTTGCTGGGGGACTCAGCTGGGGCTTATTTCCACATCCCTCCTGACTGGATCACAGCTTCGCAGATGTCTTTGGTAAGTGATTTTGGCAGTAATCATCCCCAATGTGCCAGCCTTTGTGTTTGTTCCCCCCTTGCTCTCTATAAATGTAATGCCAGTTCCAAACAGGTGTGAATTTCCCTTCTCAGCACAATCTGCCATAAAAGGCACTTCCGCTGCCATTTCAGTTCAGTCCAGTTCAAACAATGTGATAAGAACAACACTCTCACAACAAGACCATCTTGTCCATTAGAGAAGGAGGATGGTGCCCCGACAGGTGGGAAGGAATGTGGGGCACAGTGGGAAAGCGCTTGTCACATGACCACCTTGGGATGTGGTTCTTTCTTCAACCTTCTAGAAAATGGGACTGCTGATCCAGAGAAATTAAACTACAGAAATGATCGATTCTTCCTTGATCCCTTTTTGCACATTGAAGAAATCAGACATGAGCCTGAACACTCTCTAACTGGGCCTCTTCCAGTTTCCAAAACTGGGCAAACACAGCACTCCCTCGTAAGGATGAGAAAACAGAGAAACATTTGAATATAGAAAAAATGTTCATGATCTCCAAAGAGGAGAGCTCTTTCAAAAAAAGCTTGCAACAGGAAAGTGAATTTTGTAAGATATTAAATCAGATTCTCAGTAATAATTTGAGGAGACAGCACTCGTGAAAAAGAAACAGTCTGAGATCAGGGACGACTACTTTTAGTATTAATACTTTTAGTATTAATAATTGCCTGATGTAAAAATGCGATGGCCATACTGACGAGCAAGTTGGACAATGCGAAACAAACAGGGTGAGAAAACCAGTCAGCCCACTGGGGAAATTCTGAAACTCACATAAGAGGCATAGGATAGGTCCTGGGGATTGACTAGGAAACCCAGAAGAAGAGAATACATCAGACAGAGAAGTGGTGACCAAACTGAAAAAAAAAAAAAAAAAAAGATAATTTTCTTTAGTTGAGGAAATCCTTGACTTTAATCCAAAACCCACTGAACTCCAGAAAGTGTAAAACAGACTCTCCTCATCGTGTCTGGCTTTTCCTTTTTATTCCAAGTATGAAGAATAATCTTGCAGTCATTCTGCTCTTACGAATAACTGGGGACATACTAACAGATAAAAATCTTTTTGGTATCAGACTTCTCTCTCAACAGTAAATTTTGGGAAATATTGGAATAGCTTCTACAGCATTTTGAGGATGGTGTGTTAAAAATGCTCCAACTGCCAAGATATTATTCCTACATGAGAGTCACAGAAACATATTCCCAGTCATCCAAAGATTCAGAAAACATAACAGATTTATACCTTCCTGAAAAAAATATTTTAGGAAGTATTCCAATTTCTCTGAGCATGATACTACAAAGGGAAGCCCCAAAAAAAGTATTACTAGGTTTAATTACATAAAACCTTCAAATGTGTGCAATGTCAAAAAATTCATAAAATTAAACGATAAGTGAAAAACTAGAGCAATATTTATAGCATATGACAAGATTTAAATCCTCTAATAATAAAGAGTTCCTGCATATCAATAAGGAAAAAACAATTTAATTTTTTAATGATCAAGAACATGACCAATAAATACAAAAACAGTTTCATCTTCAGTAGTAATCAAAGAAAAACAAGTTAAAACAGCAATGAGATATCATCTATTGTCTGATAAATAGGCAAAGGTTAAAAAGTGATGAAGGCCTATTTTTAGCAAGAATATGGTAAAAGGGACATGTTCATTCATCACTAATGAGAGCTTAAGATGCTAGAACTTCTCTGAAAGCAACTTGACAATATGCATAAAGTGCAACACCATAGGCTATAGCCCACCAGGCTTATCCATCCATGGAATTCTAAAGACAAGATTACTGGAATGGGTTGTCATGCCCCCCTCAATTTTGGACATACCAGAGTTCAAATCCTGGCTTAGTCACTTACCTTTAATTATTAATATTTTCTCTGAACTTTAATTTCCTCATGTGTAATATATAAATAATGAGAGATATTTCATTAGAAATACAGGATGATTTTATGACAGATGTTGAAAATTGGACTAGTTATTTCTACCTAACTTTGAACTGAGACCCCAAGATAATGTGGGTCAACTATTGCCACCTTCCACAGTCAAATATTAGAAGGAGTGCAGCAGCACCCACAGAAGAAGGGAGGGAAAACTATTTCTGCAGCTTGAGGCTGGCTAGTGTCAGTATGGCATCAGGGCTCAGCTGTCCCCATGGGGGAAGAGTGCAATGCTTCTCCTCACTGTGGGAGGCCACTAAGTGACTTGGACAGGTGTCTCCTGAGACTGGGGTCAAAAAAGCTGGACTCTGACATTCTTGTGAGTAATGTAAGGGTGGTGATGGAAGCATCAGGACAGGAAGAGGATGTGTCCTGGGGCAAGGACATGAACCCCCCCTCCTCCACGGAAGGGAGAACCAGCCTGCGCCACTGAAAATCTTGGAAATGATTTCCCTGGATTTGACATCCATGTGGGAACTAAATTCCAGATGACCAGGGGCTGGAGATGAAATTTAAGTGACTAGTAAAAGTGAAGAAAATATACCAACTCCACACCAGGATTTATTAATTCACTAGAAAATAGGAATAAGAACCATATTAACATAAATAACATATTTTTATAATAAATAACTTTATTTTCCAAAACAAAAGTTAAATTAGAATAATAGCACTCTTTTCTACTTTCGTGAATCTCCTTGATATCTGAATAAAAGACAGCTAAATTAAAAGACACTT
This sequence comes from Bubalus bubalis, assembly GCF_019923935.1. Classification (NCBI taxonomy): domain Eukaryota; kingdom Metazoa; phylum Chordata; class Mammalia; order Artiodactyla; family Bovidae; genus Bubalus; species Bubalus bubalis. Next base: position 60,296,065 of record NC_059164.1, read on the forward strand.
GCTCCTTGGAAGAAAAGCTATGACAAACCTAGACAGCATATTAAAAAGCAGAGACATTACTTTGCCAACAAAGGTCCATCTAGTCAAAGCTATGGTTTTTCCAGTAGTCATGTATGGATGAGAGTTGGACCATAAAGAAAGCCTAGTGCCAAAGAATTGATGCTTTTGAGCTGTGGTGTTGGAGAAGACTCTTGAGAGTTCCTTGAACAGAAAGATCAAACCAGTCAATCCTAAAGGAAATCAGTCCTGAATATTCATTGGAAGGACTGATGCTGAAGCTGAAACTCCAGTAATTTGGCCACCTGTTGGGAAGAACTGATTCATTGGAAAAGACCCTGATGCTGGTAAAGATTAAAGGCAAGAGAAGAAGGGGATGACAGAGGATGAGATGGTTGGATGGCATCACTGACTCAATGGACATGAGTTTGAGCAAGCTCCAGGAGTTGGTGATGGACAGGGAAGCCCAGCATGCTACAGTTCATGGGGTAGCAAAGAGTCGGACATGAGCAACTGAACTGAACTGAACTGAAATTCCCATATCTGCTTCTGCCTACAACCTGTTTCTGTATCCATGTATGTAACCTCTTGAAATCTCATTGTACCCTTATGAGTGAATTAAAATGAAAAAGGTAAATCAAGTCTTACTATTGTGATAATAGTGATCTCATGAATACTCTCTGAGGGTTTCTATGATTCCCCATGGGGCCTCAGACTATACTTGAGAACCGCTGTCATTTTCCCACTGTCTCCACTGTCCAACTTTGAGGATTTACAAAAGAAAGATGTGATTGTAGAGTACTGCAGTGTAGTTTTCAAAATTCTTCACATGTAGAAATGCCAAGGAAGAAGCACTCTAAGACAGACCATTGTAGAGCAAAATGGGGAAGCCATCAGCATGATGTGGGCTCATCTCTCAACCTGAATATTTCTGGAGGGTGTTAGAGACTGTGAAGTTCCCCAGGAGAGCATCTCGGCCCATCTGACTGTCCCCAGTCCTCACTGTGCCATGGGTTCTCTTTTAGTGATGTCACCACAAAGGGAGAAAGCCTCCAACCTTTTGCTAATTCAACAAGCGGAACCGTTTTAAACTGGGTTTCTTGTCAGAATCAACATTTATCAGGGGTCAGTCAAGAAAATGAAAGCATTCCAACAGAGGAGATTTAATATAGACTACTGGCTACACTGATGGATTTAATACAGGGAACTGATTATACCGACTTTAGAATAAAAATGAGGTAATGAAAGTCACTTGGTCGAGACCAACTCTTTGTGACCCCATGGACTATATAGTCCATGGAATTCTCCAGGCCAGAATACTAGAGCAGATAGCCTTTTCCTTCTCCAGGGGATCTTCCCAACCCAGGGATTAAACCCAGGTCTCCCTCATTCCAGGCAGATTCTTTACCAGCTGAGCCACAAGGGAAGCCCCATAGAACAAAAGGGGGGATGCTAAAATTACCAGAGATTAATCATTGCAAGAAGCAACTGCTGACTCCAGAGCTAAAGAACAACAGGAGGAAGAGGTACTACCAGAAGCCAGAGGGAGGGGTGCAGCTGGTGCTTGGACCACTGCACAGCCTGTACTTTCACTGCTGAAGCCACGTGGACCAGCTGCCTCTGAACCACTGAGGAGTGCAGAGAGGAGACGGAAGCAGCAAAGGGGGCTGGAGGCTAGAGGCTGCTGAATGCCAGCTCAACTAAATGCCAGAAAATAGTTTCTCCTCTCCTTCTCCTGCCCTTCTTGTCCATCTCCCACCTGCACCTCTCATTGGCAGGGAGATGCAGAGGAGTCTGGGAAGTGTAGTTTGCAGAATCCAGCCCCATAGCACAGAGCAGAGAATAGAGGAGTGGGCTTGGAGCCCAGAAGCCATTGGTGTTAACCCAGTACAGGCGACTCAAACCCTTTCAGAACAAGCCTGGAATCCATTCCAGCCAACACTGGGCACCAGAAAGCAGGGATGTCCGAGGAGGCTGAAGTACAACAGAAATCCTATGTGTTGGCTCAAGGCTGGATGACTGGCAGGAAACAGCTGTCAGAGGCCGGTACTGATTATTCAACCTTGTGGGTCCCATGGCACTGGAGGCCTGGCTGGTGGCCAGCAAAACCATGACCCAGTGAAGCCTCATTTCTTCAGGTTCTTATTAACCTAGGACCTGCCTCACCCAGGGAGCCCACCCTTCCCCCCTCACCACTCGCTGCTATTCACCAAAGGCCAGATTATCCCCTCCTCAACTCTCTTTAGGAATCCTTTCCAAAATGACATGAAGAAGGTGAACAACTGAAAGTTGTCTTTAAAAATGAAGCTGTGCGACCTTTCTCCAACCTTCTGCACAGACAGAGGTTCTGAATTTGGATTCTCTACCACTGACTGTGAAACTTGAAAGTACCCACTGACCCCCTAACCCCACCCTGTAATCCCTCATGATCTGGTGTTCCACCAGGAACCATAATGGGATCACCTCTTCCAAAGTGAACATTTGGCTCCATGGCCTTTCTCAGGGTCTGACAGTGGGGATGCATATTAATCAGCCAAGACCCCTCAGGATCCCCCAGCGTGCTTGATGCCATTCCTTTGCTATGCTAACTAGTAAGTCATATTCTGGGAAGAGCAGTTAAGTGCTATAGAAAAACAAGCTTTCTTTGTTCATAGTAGGCCATTCTGCCCTTTAGGAGAGTAGTCAATATGTCTTTGCTTTTGTCTCCCTATAAGACAGAAAAGTCTCCTGCAGATACATCACCCCATCCCAACTGTGCCCATCGAAAAGACTCACAGTCATGGATATCTTTCCTGCACTAGTCCCTCTCCCCTCCTGCTCATGCCATCCCATAGCTAAAGCAGCGTGGCACCCGGGAGGCCTGTTTACAGCTAATTAGATTAGGAGAGTGTTCATCTGGAAAGATATTTGTAGTTCAATAAAGAGAGTGTGAAGAATTACCCTCGTTGTTACACAGAAACAAAGGGTTCTGAGGCTCACTCTGCCAGGGACAGAAAATCCTGCCCTCTTCCTCTTTAAAAAAGAAAAAAAAAAAAAAAAAAAAAAAAAAAACCACACCTTAGCATCTCTCCAAGATATCCTCAGCAGTCAGGTTCAAAATGAGCTTTCTGTATCACACAGAAGACCTCAGCTTAGAAAGATTTCAGAAGCAAACAGAGAGCAAATCTGAGAACACTTTCATGCTGTCTTCTTTTATTTTCTTGCAAAGGAAAAACAATCACTGCTTGAGTTGTTTTGTTGACAAAGAAGGGAAGGTAGAGAGATCATCAAGGCTAGTAATAGAAGCTGCCCTCCTGCCTCTTCCCCCATCTGCTTGAAAATTATTTCCAAAATATTAAATGCTGCGTTTCACTGAACCAGAATTGCATGATGGGCTGGGGATTGGTGGGGAGAGAAGAAGAAGAAATGATTTCGAAATACAATTTCCCAAATGTTTATTTTGCTGGTGAAGACTGTTGCCTGTACTATTATAAAATCTTCACACGACCCCTGGCAGGCTGTTGTCTGTAGGGTAAGTAAGTGCAGATTGAATTTCGTGCTGTGTCAAGGACAAAATGAATCCTTAATCTGGCTGCATAAAATGCATATTCACCCGAGAGCAAAGCAGCGCCAGTCTTTCAAGCCCCTCTGCACTTCTTTCCTCTCTTGGAGATGATTTTGTAAATCAAGCTAGTCTACTCTTTATTAGTCCACAGACAACAGAGCCAGTATCAGCTCTCACACTGCCTTTCACTACCCAGCCCTGCCTTCGCTCTCTTGATTTATCAGTGAGCATAAAGCTTCCATTAAGCATAAAGGCTGATTTTCACGGTGCATAATAAAAATATGGAAATTCTACCTCCACTAACTTCATGTCGACTCCAGAAATATTAAGAGTTAGGGTACTTTTTAAATTATTTTTTCAGATGAGGAAAGGCTGTTGTCTAATAAAACTGGATAAAATTACATTTTCTGCTCCTCAGACATCTTAAAAGCTGACGGATTAAAGATGCTAAACAATGAGGAATGAAGCCCCAATCCTAGTTATTTCTCATTTATTCTGTCAGGAAAAGAGAGTTCTGTGTACCATGGTGAATCCTTTTCTCCAACAGCAAACAGGCCATATGAGAAAGAATGTTCTTCTGTTCCCTTTCCCCGTTTATGGGCACAGGGCAGACGGGCTGTTGCTTTCAGTCCTGATGAATTCAGTCCCCCTTTCTTCCTGCTCAAGGTGAGCATCTGTGTCTCTTACCTGACAGCAAAGTCAGGTTTTCTTGCAGCCTCATGCCTCTGAAATCATTGATGATCTTAGCCCTCTATGCCTTCTGTGAGGATTAAAAAGACACAAATACTGGTTGTTTTGAAAAACTACAAGAGGAAATTATTTTAAGCTCCATACTTCTGAAAGGCATTTATAATTACTCAGCCCACATGCCTGCTCCCCGGGCATGTTAGATAGAGATCTCCACATAGAGAGGCAGCATGAGTCAGTAAACACCTGTGCAATCCTGTGTATTGCTAAGACCAGAGAACAATCCTTGCCCTCTAGCTAATTATATCTACCATTTTGCTTCACTCTCCCTCAAGTTTCTCGGCCATAAAATAGGTTTAATGATAGTGATGCTTCGTAGAGGAAACGTTTAGAATCTCAAATCCATTGGCATGGGGGAAGAGGACAATTCTAGCATTTAAAAATTATTCTGAATGGTTGGAATTGATTGCTATATACCATTCATTCACTGGTTCCTTCAAATAGTTCCCTCCATGCCTCTCCTGGGGATTACTCAGCCCAGTCCTTGCCAAGGGCCGGGAGTCACGTCTGGCTTCTGTGTGATTTTCTGGGGATTTCCTACTTAAGGCAATGACTGGAGGATTGGTCAGAGGTAGGAGCTAAACCATCAGTCCTAGAGGAGAATTATGGGGAGCATTATGAAATACAAGGCCCATAGAAAGTGTCATACTGAGTGAAGTAAGTCAGACAGAGAAGGAGAAATATCATATGACATCCCTTATATGTGGAATCTAAAAAGAAATGATACAAGTGAACTTATTTACAAAACAGAAAGAGACTCACAGACTTAGAAAATGAACTCATGGTTGCTGGTGGGGTGGAGGGATAAGTAGGGACTTTGGGAAGGTCGTGTACACACTGCTATATTTAAAATGAATAACCAACAAAGACCTATTGTTTAGCACATGGAACTCTGCTCAATGTTATGTGTCAGCCTGGATGGGAGAGGGGCGTGGGGGAGAATGGGGACATATTTATGTATGGCTGAGTCCCTTCACTGTTCATCTGAAACTATGACAACATTGTTAATTGGCTGCCAAGTCGCTTCAGTCGTGTCTGACTCTGTGCAATCCCATAGACGGCAACTCACCAGGCTCCCCCGTCCCTGGGATTCTCCAGGCAAGAACACTGGAGTGGGTTGCCATTTCCTTCTCCAATGCATGAAAGTGAAAAGTGAAAGTGAAGTCACTCAGTCGTGTCCGCCTCTTTGCGACCCCATGGACTGCAGCCTACCAGGCTCTTCCGTCCACGGGATTCTCCAGGCAAGAATACTGGAGCAGGTTGCCATTGCCTTCTCCAGTTAATTGGCTATACCTCAATACAAAATGTTTTCAGTGTTAAAGAAAAAGAAAAAAATTAAATACAAGGTTCAAAGATTCCAGAAGCAGAAACTGAAGATGGTATCACCAAGAATTTAAAGCCTAGTTGATAAAGAACCCAAAGGAAAGTAGATCAAGAAGAACCAAAGAGTAAATATACACAATGGACTGTTACTCAGTCATTAAAAAGAATGAAATAATGCCATTTGCACCAACATGGATGGACCAAAGATTATTATATTAAGTGAAGTAAGTCAAAGACAAATGTCATATGCTATCACTTATACGTGGAGTCTAAAAAATGTTATAAATGAACTTATTTACAAAATGCAAATAGACTCACAGACATAGAAGACAAACTTATGTTTACCAAAGGGAATAAATTTAGTAGGAGTTTGGGAGTAATATATAAATACTACTATATATAAAATACACAAACAACAAGGACCTACTGCATAGCACAGGGAACATGCTAAGTCACTTCAGTCGTGTCTGACTCTTTGCCCTTTGGACATGGAGCCTGCCAGACTCCTCTGTCCATGGGATTCTTCAGGCAAGAACACTGGAGTGGGTGGCCAGGCCCTTCTCCAGGGGATCTTCCTAACTGAGAGATTGAACCCAGTTCTCTTAAGTCTCCTGCATTGGCAGATGAGTCCTTTACCACTAGCCCCACTGGGAAGCCCATAGCACAGGGAGCTATATTGAATATCTTGTAAAAACCTATTATGGAAAAGCATCTGAAAAATAATATGTATATGTATATAATATGTATATACAACTAAATCACTTTGTTATACACCAGAAACTAGCACATTATAAGTTAACTATAATTCAATTAAAAAAAAGAACCAAGGAAGTCATGATTTCGCATTGATAACATATTAGCCAGAAAAAAGGAAGGGTAGGTCATCCCTTCTTAAAAGATTAATTATTAATCAAGCAGGGTATAGGCTCAGCTGCTGTGAAAGAATCTTCAGATTAGTGATTTACAATGGAAACAAACTTTCCTCTCATATAATAAGGTGTAATGAGAGCAGGAGGAAGGTACCTCACAGAAGAAGGTCAGAGCAGTCAAGAACGTCAGGATTTAGCTAATGCTCGACGCCATGGACTGTAGCCCACCGGGCTCCTCCCTCCATGGGATTTTCCAGGCAAGAATACTGAAGTGGGTTGCCATTTCCTTCTCCATTGACCAATAACAGCAACTGGTTAAAGGAAGAAGGAGAAGGAAGAGCTTGTGACAAGCCCCGAGGTCCAAGGGGCCACAGGTGGTTGAGTGGTGGGAGAGAGAGGACTGGGAGAAGAGGCTGGGGCAGTAGGTGGTGCCACATGAGGATGGTGTTGAGTAACTGTAGTAACCTGTAGAGCAGCCTTTCTGAAATCTGGCTAGTGACTGCAGCTATTTAGGGCACTTTTGAAAAATAAGGATTCTAGGGCCCTAGCACAAACCTACCTGAACAGAATCCATGTTTTAAAGAAGCTCCCCATGAGATTCTGGGATGCACTGCTGAAGATGGTGGGGGAGTGTGAGGAGGCAGGGACTCTGGCCAGAAGCTGTAGCATTGACTTAAGTTGGAAAGATAGAAAGAGAGAGGTTGTGTGACAGCTTCTTGGGTGAAGGTAAAACAGGGGAGAGAACGAAAATGAGAGCACTTTTTTGAGTGAGCTAGTGGGATGGAGAGCGCAGCTCAAGCCTGCTCATTAGGTGCCCCAGTAATGGCTTTCCCTCTCCTCAACTCTGTAGTTTGACTGTGGACTTCGGGCTTCTTCTAGAACCTAAGGCTGGATGTTGCCTCTCAAAAGAGGAAAACTACCCCACCCCAGACAAATGGCAGCCTGACTGCTTCAGAAATGACCAAACCTTTAGAAAATCCAGTGATGGTATCTGAAGACTGGACTTTTATGATATTCATTCACTCTTATCTGTTCCTGGCCCTTAGAGGAGTTGTTTTTTCTGTTTGTGAAAGAATTTTTTTCATTGGCCCCACAAAAGATTGATTTGCAATTATCTTTGTGTAAGAACATGACATTTTGAACTCTTGTTTTCTCACTTTTATGAATTTGGATATAGTTCTCCAGTCCCTCTGGAAATGATGATGAAAGTGAAAGTGTAAGTTAGTCACTCAGTCGTGTCTGACTCTTTGCAACCCCATGGACTGTAGCCCACCAGGCTCCTCTGTCCATGGAATTCTCCAGGCAAGAACACTGGAGTGGGTTGCCATTTCCTTCTCCAAGGGATCTTCTCAACCTGTGGATCAAATCCAAATCTCCTATATTACAAGCAGACTCTTTACCAACTGAGCCACCAGGGAAGTTGCAAAATGGTGATGGAAAGAATTTAATTCTGTATGAAAAGTCCAGGTACACAATGCATTTTCACTGGATATGGGGCACTTAGATAAACGCATCCCTCCATTCATTCATTGAATGAATAAATCATGGGGTTAGAGCTTAAACAATAAACAACAGAAGAGGGAAAAGGAAACGACTACAAGGAACTTATGAGGTAAAAGTAAAAAAAAATAAAAAGAGCTATTTTCAGGCAAAATGATGAAAAATTGTTGCCTACCATACTGTCCTCTTTATATTTACTGGTCATATTTTCTAGAATTCTATGTTTGACTATATTTTCACTGCCCCCATAAGCTTCTGGACTGGCATAGGGTTAAAGATGAAATGCTATACCTCCTCCCTGAAAATTACTTATTTAGCTCAAGTTGAAGTTTAAATGTGCATTGAATAGATGTCATCCCAGGAGCAGAAAAATTATTGTTACTGATCTGCTTATATGTAGTATGTTGTAGGCTGCTGAATTTAGAGGTAATTTGTTACATAGCAATAGGAAGCTGGCACACTTGGTGTTTGGGGTTGGTTGGGGACGGTGGTTTACTGGTCTTCTGTGTATATAATATGATGAATTTAGCTTTGTGATTTTCCATATGACATTGTTGTTGTTTAGTTGCTAAGTTGTGTCCAACTCTTTGCAACCCCATGGACTGTAGCCCACCAAGTTCCTTTGTCCATAGGATTTTCCAGATTAGAATACTGGAGTTGGTTTAGCCATTTCCTTCTCCAGGGGATCTTCTCAACCCAGGGATCAAATCTGCACCTCCTGCTTGGCAGGCAGATTCTTTACCACTGAGCCACCTGAAGCATATGGCATAGCTAATGTTTAAACTCTTTTGCCCCTCCCCCTCTTTGACTGGCTTCCTCATACTAACCTTACAGGGCCTACATTGGATAACACTTCTTTTAAGATTCCTTCTCTAAATATCCACATGTGGAATAGGTATCCTTTCTATTACCCTGACCTTCTTTCTTGTCGATACCCCTAACAGCTAGCTTTTATTGAGCATTTACAATTCTAAACTTTAGGTGTAGGTTATCTTTTCTAATCCTCTCAACCTTCCAATGATATAGGTGCTGTTATTTGTCCATTCTATAGACAAGGGACTGAGACACAGAGGAGTTAAGGAAAGTCTTCCAGGTTACCCAGCTGGGAAGTATTTATTTTCTGTGCCCCTCTAGACAGAATGTCAGGCTGGCACTTGCTGCGTTTCTCAATCTCTCTCTCTCTCTCTTTTTTGTCTCTCTCTACTCTTTAATGAATGATAGGGCCACAGGGACTTTGACAATAGCCTTATCCCACTGCACATGAAATTCTAAAGTTTGCAAATCTAACTCAAAGTTACACTACGTTCTTGAAGTTGTCTATATAAAACGTTGGCTGCACGAACAGTGCTGCTTGCTCTAGTTATGCCTGCAGCTACAGAGGCAGAAACCTGATGAAATGTCCTCTCCTTGTTCTCCCAGAACTTCATCTGCCAGGTCGCTCTGGAAGATAAACCTCCAGAGCAGCAGAATGCTCCGTTCTTTCCCTGTGGCTGCCTTTCCTCAGCCTGTGTCAGGCCAGAACAGGCCCTGGGAATGTGAATGGGGTGTTTACAGAGGTGTCTATGTAGGGTCCACATATAATTTCAATATTTATCTGCAAAATACTTATTCTGCATTCTTCATAAGTTCTGCATGGCTTCCATAAAAGAGACAGAGGAGGAAAAGTTGGAGGCAACTCTAGAGTTATGTATAGATTTCTCAACTTTTTACCTGAAACAGCATCTGAAAGACCATTCCTCAGCAGGAGGTTTCATTTTCAACAACTAGCAAATCCAGCTTGCCAACGCTGTGATTCTAGGAGATCTGGCAGCTAAAAAGAAAAGAAAGGATCAGATACAAGAAGGCTGTGAAAAGCTGTGTCCATGGAATTCTCCAGGCCGAATACTGGAGTGGGTAGCTTTTCCCTTCCCTAGAGGATCTTCCCAACCCAGGGATCAAACCCAGGTCTCCCACATTGCAGGTGGATTCTTTACCAGCTGAGCTATCAGCAAAGCCCCTGTTCCACCAGAACCTGGGTTCAAATCCCAGCCTCTACTATTTACCAGCTCTGTGAATTTAGAGGGAGTTTGGCAGTTGTCCAAACTCCCTCTAAATTCTGTTCACAGTAGTTTTTCTGGGCCCCACTGCCCAGCGTAAGGGATTCACTAACAGAAAATACAAAAATCTCCCTCAGACTGGAACCAGTGATGGGGGTGGGGGGTGCCATTTAAGAGGCCTTTTTTCAGTATCTTTTATTGGGATAAAGCATGGTTATTTAATTCACTGCTATTCATATGAGACCTGGGTACTTGTTCATTTTAAGAGGTAATATTCAGAATCTGATAATGGTAGTTATTCAAAATGCATATGTGGAATAGAGAGAGGAGAAAGAGAGGAAGAAAACTAATCCCTGCCTCACAGAGTGGTTCCATGAGGTTGAACAATTTTCATCAGTTTCCTGTCTCAGTGCCTGGCACATAAGGGGAACTTGAGATTAGTTCCCTTCCCCACTCTGGTTTAAATTGCAAAAGTTATCTGGGAAATAGCACATTCAAGCACCAAAAATGGGTGTACATTAGTTTATAGGATTTGTTGACTTTTAAAAATGCACAATGTGAGAGTTGCAAGTTACATTTTATTTGGGGCAAAATGAGAGACAGCATTTTAGATAGCTCTGAGAAACTGCTCCAATAAGGAAAGGAGGGAACGAGTATACACAGGAGCTTTGCAGCAAAGAACAGGTAGTCAGAACATCATAAGATTATTGTTAGTTAAAGAAAACCAGATATTCCAAGTTAAGGAATTTAGCACTTTTCTATATACGGGAAGATGTAAGGGTCTGGGCTCACTAAAATCTTTGTTTTGACATGCACCTCAGCTAACTGGGGCTGTATCCTGTGTTTCCACATCCTGAGTTTCCTCAGGGCTCACCTTAGGGTGTAGTTGTAGCCTGATGGCTGCTAAATGGCAGGTATTCTTTTCCTTCCTGAGTTTCCTCAGGGCTCACCAGCTGACACAGGAGAGTCACTGATGTCTGTGGAATCCCTGTTTACTGAGATGGCAGGAAATATCCCATTTCTCAGATTTATGCACAAAGCAAAGCCTAAAGAATGGGACCAGAAGAAGAAAGTGTGTGTGAGAGTCAAGGAAGACCCGTAAAGTTTCATAGATTCGGTATTCCTGTAAGAAAAAGGCACTAGGGTTGTGTCGGGGGAGGTGCAGAGGAGGGGCAGTGAGGAAGGACCTTCCTGAGAAGGCAGGAGGCAGTTCAGTAGCACGGTGGGATTGAAAGGGATAAAGCACGGGAAGAACCTCACCTATGCCACCTGCAGGACAGATGAAATAACGGCAGACCAAACAGGACCCGGAGCCCCGTGGTCTCAAATGCTAGACAGATAGAGCTATTGTCTCTGATTCCCAGGTCTTGAGACTCTCACTCCATTATCAAAAGACCAACAACAAACCTGTTTGCTTTGAGAGTTTAGTTCCTGGGAAATAAATTTTTAAAGAGACTTGTTTAACTGTTGATGATATCTTTGGTATCTTTTTCAAATAGCAGTTAGCTACAGATTTCTCCATGTGATTTTGTACTTTTCAAAAATAGTCAATTTAGGTCTAACTCAGTTAAGAGGGTTTTTTTTGTTTTTTGTTTTTTAAAGAATACTCTGTGCAAAGCCTTGCTGGATGGGGAGGGCTCAAATGTAAACAGTAAAATAAAGGTAGCAAGAATATTCCCTTTGTCATTGAAAGGCTGGCAGAACCAGATATATGGGTGATGGATGCCATTATTCTCTTTCTCTCATTTAAGATGGCTTTATGAAATGAAAGTATAAGTTGCTTATTGAAGCTAGGGCTTAAAATATTCCCAAACCCAAAGTATTATACATAGTAAGATTAATTAAAATGAGAACCAGTGAGGTTTCTCAAAGTATGGAAATACACACAAAGTAATGTTAAGTGAAAATATTACACAAAAATGCTATACACTTGCCAGTTATGATATAAAACATTTTTATGTCATTGATAAAGTCAGAAGAAAATTTGAAGCAATGCAGTAGTTGATTTAATACTCACTGAGTTTCTGGTGCTGTTTACAAGTTTGGAAATTTTTTCTTGGTAAATATTAAGTCTTTCCACATATGTACATTTAAGGTACACTTAAGATGAGTTTCCTGAGAACATAATGCTCCAGAGGAATAAGCAAGAGTTGATGAGGGAGATCTTAATTTGCATTTTTCCTGCCTTAAATGCCTGAAATATCTTGAGTATAATGTTGCGTGAATAAGGCTTTTAGTGTTTAATGTGATATGACTTAAACATTCTCTTTATGCTAGGGTCTATAAAACCTTTGCTATTAATGGCTGTTACTTTTCATTTTTAGCTACCAAATTTACTAAGGAAGAAAAAAATATGTGAGGTTTCCATTTGTCTGCTCAAATATTTTCTATTATTTCTGGCAATAAACTTTATTCTTCTTAAAACCAGAAACAACCCACTTGGAAAGAGAGACGGTAGGTGATCCATCCTCTAAATATGATGCTGTCTTGATCCTCCCAACAGTCTTGTTGAAGTAGATAGGCTAATAGTCAGAGATATCAGAACAGGAACACTAGTAAAGCTATATTTTCCTGACTTTTGCATAGCTAGTAGTAGTAAAGCCTTGCCATAACACCGTCAATGAAGTCTGAATTATTAGACCAGGAAAACACAGATTTGCATTATTTCAAGGTTAATCAAGTAACCAGGATATGCCTATACAGGTGAATTTCCTGGGCCTTTCAGGGCTCCAGCTGTGGGATGCACACACACCCACCCTGATCCCAGTGTCAATTCAGCACCAGCCACTGTCCACTCCTGATGGGGATAATTCCAGGACTGGTGAGGGAGGGCTTCCTGGAGAGCAGCAGAGTCCAGGATTCTCCAAGGTAGTTGAGACCATTTTTTCAGATTGATCCAGAGAGAACAACTGGCATAATACTGGGGAACGGAGACCACCCTCCCTTCTCAAGATAGGTTTGCTGGCCATTTCCTCACCAGTCCTACCCCTTTCTCAACATCTTTTCTGCCTCGACCAGGAAGATAAAGTTTTTTTACCCATTTCTGATTGAGAATGGGGGCTGCATGGAGTATGGAACCCATTTCCAGTATGTCATATCCAAACCATGAAACTGTACTGAATTTGTAGAGTCAGACATAGAAATCAGATCTCCTGATTCCTAGAACAGACTCCCTCCCCTACTCTGCTAGCACACGTCAGAACTACCATCCCTGACATTATTATTCCAGGTTGCAGAGGATATTAGACATACCACCCTATGTTTGAAGAGTTCTTGCCTACTACCTTCTTCGGAAGACAAAGCAGACCCACCCAGAATCAGAAGCCTAGTTCCATACTCAATTTTCAAAATCTGGGTTTTCATTGTGCGGATGACTGAAGAAATGTGATAAAGTAATGTGGGGGTGTATTGTGTCATTCTTAGAGTTTTAATGTGTTTTTACAGGCTGCTAACTTACTTAGCACAGCTCATAAATTCTGCCTGCATTTCACAAACCACTTGCTTCCTCACTATCTTAATACGTCTTATGCGTTTCATCCACTCTATTTGTTTTTCTTGTCTTTTCCAGTAGAATTGAATATTCTCAAATCCTATAGCAAACATATATTATAAGCAGAAAGACCTAGGGAAAAAATGAGATGAAAAAGCAGAGAAAGAATTTTATTTTAGTGTCAGGAGAAACAGAAACTAAAAGAGAGAGTAGCTCAGTCATGGTAATGGTGGAGTTTAGAGCAGAAAGTCGTGGGTGCTTCCTGCCAAGAGGGGACAAAGTATCAGTTGCTGGAAGTCCATCGACTGTGGAGACTTATTGGGAGCCTCCATGAGTTAGTTTCTGCTCCTTTGACACTGCTGCTGCTGCTGCTAAGTCACGTCAGTCGTGTCCGACTCTGTGCGACCGCATAGACGGCAGCCCAACAGGCTCCTCTGTCCCTGGGATTCTCCAGGCAAGAACACCATTACAAATACAGTTGTATTCCAAGAAGCCATCCTTCCCAACCACCTCCCACCCACTTCCAGCCTCCACTTGTGCTGCAAATAGCACTCAGAATAATAACAATGCTGGGGACCTCGGGATGGGCATGTACAAGGAGAAGATGATTGAGGAAAAGGGAGTGAAGGAAGTTCACAGAACCATGGGAAAAAGTGAAGGACACCATGGGATAACCACTGTGTGTGAATATAGCTACCACATGACTCATTTTGAGAAGGGTTTATATCTTGGACCCTCATGAGAACTATAAGCAAATTGTCCAGTTCAGGCCATGTCATCATTTCCTAGGGCTACCACAGCACAGCACCACCAATTGGGTGGCTTAAACCACAGAAATTTATTCTCATAGTTCTGTAGGCAAGAAGTCGGAGATCAGGATATTAGCAGGATGATTCCTCCTAAGGGATCTGACAGAGAATCTGTTCTGTGCCTCTTTTCTAGCTTCTGGTGATGGCAATCCTTTGTGATCCTTGGCTTGTGAAAGCATCACTCCAGTCTCTGCCTTCATCATCACATGGCCTTTGTCCAGTACCCATGTCCCTTCTTCCTCTTCTTATAAGAACCCCTAATACCAGATCACCTGACCTGCCTCTTGAGAAACCTATATGCAGGTCAGGAAGCAACAGTTAGAACTGGACATGAAACAACAGACTGGTTCCAAATAGGAAAAGGAGTACATCAAGGCTGTATATTGTCACCCTGCTTATTTAACTTCTATACAGAGTACATCATGAGAAATGCTGGGCTGGAAGAAGCACAAGCTGGAATCAAGATTGCTGGGAGAAATATCAATAACCTCAGGTATGCAGATGACACCACCCTTATGGCAGAAAGTGAAGAAGAACTAAAGAGCCTCTTGATGAAAGTGAAAGAGGAGAGTGAAAAAGTTGGCTTAAAGCTCAACATTCAGAAAACGAAGATCATGGCATCTGGTCCCATCACTTCATGGGAAATAGATGGGGAAACAGTGGAAACAATGTCAAATTTTATTTTTGGGGGCTCCAAAATCACTGCAGATGGTGATTGCAGCCATGAAATTAAAAGACGCTTACTGCTTGGAAGGAAAGTTATGAGTGAACTCTGGGAGTTGGTGATAGACAGAGAGGCCTGGCGTGCTGCAATTCATGGGGTCGCAAAGAGTCGGACACAACTGAGCGACTGAACTGAACTGAACTGAATACCTCATATTCAACCCCTGATTAGCAACTGTGCACACACACATGATACCTCATATAAATAGAATCGTGCAAGAGTTTTTTTTTTAAACTGGCTTCTTTTACTTAGCATAATTTCCTCAAGATTCATCCATGTTGTAGCATGTGTCAGAATTTCTTTCTTTTTTAAGATTGAATGGGGTTCCCTGGTGGCTCAGATGGTAAAGAATCTGCTTACAATGCAAGAGACCCAGGTTGGATCCCTGGATCAGGAAGATCCCTTGGGGAAGGGAATGGCTAACCACTCCAGTATCCTTGCCTGGAGAATTCCATAGACAGAGGAGACTGGCAGGCTGCAGTTCATGCGGTCACAACGAGGCAGACTGAGCAACTAACACTTTGACTTTCGCTTTAAGATTCAGTAGTATCCTGTTGAATATGTATACCACATTTTGTTTATAGAATTCAAATTTAACTGAGCACTTGCATTTTTATTTGCTAAATCTGGTAAGCCTATTCCAAACACCTTATTCTAGATGAGCTTTTTCTAGGAATTAGACTAGAGAAGGGGTTTATCCCAGATATCATCTATATTAAGGAACAATCAGGAGACATAGCTAGCAACATTTTTCTTTTGTGATTTTGCACAAGTCATAGAATGTGGTTCAAAGGAATTCTAGTTTAAATTAGAATTAGATTCCATGTCAGGAGGTCCTGAACAGGAGGCTGTGCAAGAGTTGCAGGAGTTCTGTGAACCCCTCAAAATCACAAGAGTATATGTGCATCTTCATGAGAAATGGAACCATAAGATTTTGCAAAGGTGTCTAAGAACCCCCACCCACCCAAGGATGTCAGGAGACACCATCCTAATAACTGAAGGCATAGCTGTGAACTCAGGGAAGGTATTTTTGCTGGAGGCTTGAGTATTATTAGTTTTCAGACGATCAATTTTCTGATTACCCAACCTTAAAAATGGAGAAAATCTCAGAAATTAAATAGTTGAAAGTTTACCCATGTCCTGAAGCATCTCTCTCAAATGAGGGATGAGTATGAGATGCCATGCTTCTACATCTTTCACAGGAGCTGAATGGAGGCCAGTTTAAGAGTGAATGCTGATCTCTGTGAATTTTCTGATGATGGTTAACCTTAAGAGGCATCTGCTTTAAATGCAAAGTCCCTTAAAGAGATTAACAAAGTGAGAGAGAGAGAGACAGGCAGAGGGCAATGCCTGAGCAATAGACAACCTTACTCCCTGTTGAACGCTAGTGACCATTTTGATAATTACTTCTTTGTTTTTCCTTTAGAAATCCTTCTTCAATTTACCAATAGCTCTTACCAATGAGTTTGACTGGCCCCAGCTATCTGGTACTACTGGATTTCTGTACTCCACCAGCAGGTATGTATGTCTGCACACCCTCAAACATGTCAATGTGTCTATGTAAGGAACAATAGGAGATGAGGTTTGTTCCCAAGATGTTAAAATGAGAATCATTAGAAATTGCTTCTGGAACACAAGTGACACAACAAACCCACTGACATACTCACATCATCATACCTTGTTATGGAGTATCCTGCAAATTAAATTCTATCTGTGCTGGCAAGGAAAGAGCACTCCTGCTCAGGGGCCCTAGAGTTGACCTCTGATAAAAAAGACTCTAGCACACCACTGAATTTTTCTGACTCAAGAGACGAAGAAGTTTACTTTCTTATTTACACTCATGTATATACATTAACATTTTAAAAGATAATAGGCAAGTCTCAAAGTCCTAGAGTCATTCTGGCTTTAATGCTCAGAAGTTGAAAGCAGAGATGATGCATGACAAGTCTTGAGTGTCACCCAGACCCAGCCTGCTCTGTGTCCCTGGGTGTTGACTTGGGGCCTGGGAACAGCCAGTGCCCCCTGTCCTTTCTGCATCTATTCTGTCCTCAGACCAGGGGGTTCCTCTCTGATCAATGTGAAATCCCGGTAGTTCCCCAATCCTATTGCAGTTTCCACCCATCATCCTCTCAGAACCCAGCAGGCAGACAGATCCTCCTTAGAAAGTCAGTGGGGTAAAAGGGAGAGAAAAAGCTGTGAGTCTTCAGACACAAATGGCCTATAATTCTTATAAGGGCTTTGCAGAGAGATTCTGACCCGATGACACAAAGGAAGGAACCATCTAGCTGTGGCTTATGTGAAAATTATCTCTATCCTACTAGTCTACGCTGACCTAGCATCTTCTTGTATTAGGCTCTGTGTTGCTATTTACAAAACACACTCTGTTCACAGAACTTGCTCCACATTGACTCTAAGCACTGTCCTTATCAGCTTTATTTCCAAGAAGGTGCACACCCTGGCTGGTTGGCCACCTGCCCTGTGAGGTTTTTTTCTCTATATATATGTGGGGGCCCAAGCTATCTGGTTGTCTTTCTCTTAGTGTCTAGTTGCCACCTGCTTCTGTGTTCTCTACCATGTAGCTGCAATGACAAAGAATATATTTAACTCCTTTTGATAGAAAAAAGGGAATTCTCTGTCTGGAATAAGGGTTGCAATGGATCCCCATTAAGCAAAAACACAGCAGCATGATGGTCCCAGGGTGTCACCATTCAGTACGTCCCTTGTAGCAGTAGCTTCTGTTAAACCATCTCATATACTGTCATGCAAATTATTTTTGTTGTTGTTTAATAGCTAAGTCATGTCTGACTCTTTGTGACCCCATGAACTGCAGCACGCTAGGCTCTTCTGTCCTCCACTATCTACCAAAGTTTGCTAGTATTTATGTCCATTGAGCCAGTGACACTATCTAGCCATTCTATCCTTTCCCGCCCTCTTCTCCCTTTGCCTTCAATCTTTCCCAGCATCAGGGTCTTTTCCAATGAGTTGGCTCTTCACATCAGGTGGCCAAAATATTAGAACTTCAGCTCCAGCATCAGTCCTTCCAATGAATATTCAGGGTTGATTTCCTTTAGGATAGACTGGTTTGATATCCTTGCTGTCCAAGGGATACTCAAGAGTCTTCTCCAGCACCACAATCTGAAATCATCAGTTCTTTGACACTCAGTCTTCTTTATGAATCACAGCTGGAGTACATGACTAATAGAAAAACCATTGCTTTGACTGTATGTACTTTCGTTGGCAAAGTGATGTTTCTGCTTTTCAATGCACTGCCTAAATTTGTCATAGCTTTTCTTCCAAGGAGCAAGCATCTTTTAATTTCATGGCTGTAGTTATCATCCACAGTGATTTTGGTGCCCAAGAAAATAAAATCTGTCACTGCTTCCACTATTTGCCATGAAGTGATGGGACCAGATGCCATCATCTTATTGAGAAAGTGAATTCCTAGGCAGGTTGATAAGAAGTCCGGGGGTCCCCAAGGAGAGAGGGTTCTGGAATTCTCAAGGTAGAGGAAAGGACAAACCTTTTTTTTCCTCTACATTCCTTAGGATTAAATAACAATAATGTATCTTGCTTGAGGACAGTTTCTGGGAAAAACCCTGGCTAATCCTGTTATCTTAAAATGTAAATTATGGAAGTGAGCCTAGTAAGGTATTAATAACCTCCAGACATTATTTTGATTCACTGTAATAACTAATTAAAAAGTCTATAATTCCATTGCTAACACTAGCGAGGGGGCACTCTTCTGCCCCTTCTGATGTCTATGTCAGAAGCTTTCTCTATCTCTTATATACTTTAATAAAACTTTATTACACAAAAGCTCTGAGCAGCCAAGCCTCATCTCTGGCTCCAGACTGAATTCTTCTCCTCTGGATGCCAAGAATCCCAGTGTCTTTTGTGGTTCAGCAACAACCTTTCATTAGTCTCTTTATTGTTGTGTTTTAAGCCAGATTTTTCACTCTCCCCTTTCACCCTCATCAAGAGACTCTTTAGTCCTTCTTTACTTTTTGCCATTATGGTATCATCTGTGTATCTGAGGTTGTTGATATTTCTCTCAGCAATCTTGATTCCAGCTGTGATTCATCCAGTCCAGCATTTTACATGATGTACTCTGGATCTAAGTTAAATAAGCAAGGTTACAATATACAACCTTGATGTCTTCCTTTCCCAATTTTGAACCAATCAGTTGTTCCATAGCTGGTTCTAACTGTTGCTTCTTGACCTGCATACCAGTTTCTCAGGAGGCAGGGAAGGTGATCTGGTATTGCCATCTCTTTAAGAATTTTCCAGTTTGTTGTGATTCACACACACAGTCAAAGACTTTAGTGTAGTCAATGCAGCAGAAATAGATGTTTTTCTGGAATTCCCTTGCTTTCTCCATGATCCAACAAATGTTGGCAATTTGATCTCTGGCTCCTCTGCCTTTTCTAAACATAGCTTGTACATCTGGAAGTTTTCAGTCCATGTATTGCTAAAACCTAGCTTGAAGGATTTTGAGAATCATACCGTTCATGGGGTTCTCGTGGCAAAAACATAGTGGAGTGGGTTGGTATTTCCTCCTCCGGTGGACCCATTTTGTCAGAACTCTTCACTATGAACCTTTAGCCTTGGGTGGCCCTGCATATCATGGCTCATAGTTCCATTGAGTTATGCGAGCCCCTTTGCCATGATGACAGGGCTGGGATCCATGAAGGGAATGCAAATTATTCCTTCAGATAACCTGTGCTAGGCCAATCTCCTTTAAAGAACAAAGAGTTATGAAGTGTGTAAAAATCACTAAAGAGATATTGGCATTAGAATGAGGATCCTCCTCTGGCAGAATCAGAAGAATAAGCAGAACATTGACTTAGAAGCAGTGTTTGTGAGAGATGTGGCAGCTGCCTCAGGCATTTTGAGCAAATGTTCCTTTGGATCCAAATGCTCATCAACATGGGATGAAATTTATGGATTTCTCTATTCAACTGGATCTCTGGAAAATGCCTCCTGCCTCACCCTTTGGATGTTCACAGTGTTATTTCGAAAATGTACCTTTGAAAGCAAAAAAATGTACATTTGAAAGCAAAAAAAATGTCATTTGGAAGAGAAGATGGTTGTTTTTCTTTCTTTTTTCTGTCAAACCCTCCACCCACTCAAAATTTAATATCTCCTTTATGAGATGAAAGTAACTCTAATTGAAATTACATGCATGCATTTAAAGACAACATAACCACTTAGTTTTATAAATCTTTACATCACTCAGTTGAGTCAACATTAATAAAATCTGTTCTCTTGACTCTCAGGCTTCAGAAAATTCAAAAAGTAATATCCCTTAAAACTATGTGCTTTCTGAAAGACATTGAGTAGGTTGAAGGCAAAAACAAAAAAATGATGCTGGCAGCTTAGGAGCTGGGAGCCTGACAATAGGGAGAACTCTAGAAGCAAGAAGAAAAAACTATTTTTTAAAGATTAAAATAGTTACTTATGTTCAGAACACTTTCAAATGCAACTAATGTAACAGGAAAATCCTATTTCAGTTAAAGAAGCCAAGGCCCAGTAACCTATATAGAAGGATATAAAACAATACCAAAACTTCAGGAAGAACTTCTTGTCTAAAAGCAATATATTAATAGATGAGGGATATTAAGAGATACAAACTTCCAGGTGCAAACTAAGTGAGTCTCAGGAGTGAAGTGTACAGTGAGGAAAATATAGTCAATAATTATGTAATAACTTTGTATGATGATAGATGGTAACTAGACTTATCATGGTGATCATTTTGAATAAATATTTGAAAAAATATTGAATCACTATGTTGTGTATCAGGAACTAACACAGTGTTATAGTTCAATTATATTTCAAAATCAAACTCATAGAAAAAGATCAGATTTGTGATTACTCGAGGATAGGAGGAGGAGGAATTGGATGAAGACAGTCAAAAGGTACAAAGGTACAAACTTACAGTTATAAAATAAATAATTACTAGGGACATAATATACAAAATCATAAATATAATCAGCACTACTATACATTATATGAGACAGTTGTCAAGAGAGTAAACCCTAAGAGTTCTCATCACAAGGAAAGTAATATTTTATGTTGTATCTATAAGAGATGATGGGGCTTCCCAGTTGGTGCAGTGATAAAGAATCTGCCTGCCAATTCAGGAGATGCAGGAGACATGGGTTTGATCGATGGGCTAGGAAGATCCCCTGGAGGAGGAAATAGAAACCCACTCCAGTATTCTTGCCTGGAAAATCCCATGGACAGAGAGCCTGGCAGGCCACAGTCCGTAAGCAAAAAGTCGAGCATGACTAAGCGATTGAGCACATAAGAGATGATAGATGTTCACCAAAGTTATTGTGATAATCGTTTCATGATAGACGTAAGTCAGATCATTATGTTGTACATCTTTAACTTAAATGGTAATGTGTGTCAACAGAAAAAGCAACATCTAAAATTCCAGAGCACTGTGAGTCCATATAGTAGAGTAGGAGGAAGTCTGTGTTGACAGATGAAAGGGTGCTGGTTCTGTGTGGCTGCAGATGGAGCATTTAGCATTCCTGGACTTCATTTACGTGTTGAAGGGGAGTTGCACCTGCTGATCTCTGAAGTTCTCTCTGTTATTCAAGTTTGGTTGCTGTTAGGGCAACATGACGTTTGAGTCCGTGTCCTTCTTTAACTGCTGCTTGAATTAGATCCATTAGGAAAACTGCTGGGGAGAGATGCTCCTCCTTCTTGCCACCTCCTATGCTTTTTTCCAACCCTTAGCTAACTGTGGCTCGTGACTAACTTTGTGGGTCAGAGTCTGAAATGTTCTAAGAACCAAATTTCTATAGGGCCAGGGTTACTGTTCAATAGAAGTCGAGCTCATGCATAGTAAGCCCTGCATTAGGTGTTTGACCAGCTATTAATTAAAGTGGCTCTCCATTATTATCTTTCATGCATACTATTTTCTCCAAGCAACAGCCAGAGAGGAAAACGGGTGACTCCAAATCCTTAACAGAAATAATCACCTGAACCCAACACATCTAACCTGAGCATTTATGGTTATCCAGCTCCCCTTCTGAAAGTGAGGCCAGAAGTCAGAGAAGTTCTGCCTGCCAGGGCTAAATGATAAAGAAGTTCTTCAAAGCTGGGAGGCAGAACCAGCTGGAGGGAAGAGCAAGGCAACAATCACAACTTTTTTTTAAAAAAGTAAGAAATTGCTGTTAGCCTTAAAAAGTCATGAAAGCCAGGGCCTCCCTAGTGGCTCAGTGGACAAGAATCTGTCTGTCAATGCAGAAGACACAGGTTCAATCCCTGAGCCAGGAAGATTCCACATGCCACAGAGCGACTAAGCCCATGAGCCACAACCACTGAAGCCTACATGCCCTGGAGCCTGTGCTCTGCAAGAGAAACCACCACAATGAGAAGTCCCCACACAGCAGCTAGAGCGTAACCCCCGCCTGCCAAAACTAGAGAAAACCCATGCGCAGCAATGAAGACCCAGTACAGCCAAAAATAAATAAATAAATTTTAACAAGTCACAAAAGCCAAAAGAACCAAAAACAATGACCAAAGTTACCATATCAAGCTCGAAAGATAAGAGTGAGACCAGTGGGCCAACATAAATTGGTGCAAAGTAGATGGAATTTTCTAGAGTAGCTGTTGCTCCCTCTGCTTCTGACTTAAATTTGCTATTTGGGCCAGAAACAAGGCAAACACTTAGAAAGAAATAGACAAAGCCATTGTTATAAGTGGCACAGTAATGCTATTCAAGGACATTTAAACACACATCTTTGATGAGAAGTGTCCTAGAATCTGAGTGGTAAAGGTTATCTATTCTCTCCAACCCAATAGACATTATATGAGAGAACAATTTTGAAAAGCAGTGTATAACTCCAAATCAAGTCACTTGGGGCATTAAAAACATAAAATTGGAGAGATGGGATTTGAAGCTAAGATTTGCTAACCTAATTTCCTGTTTGAAAAAAAAAAAAAAAAGAAGACATGTACGTATGAGGCACTAATGGGCTTAATAACCTTATTAAATCCATTATTCAAAAATTATATGTGATATAATTGCAAATTATTAGCCATCTTATAATTATACTTTGCAAAACAAATAATTAGCCAGAGAGTTGGTAATCTGAGGTTGGGTGAGGCCAACTGGAATGGGAGATAGACTCCATCAGTGATTTTCCAGGGGTGGTCCATGGACCTCTGGGTCTCTAAGACCCTTTCAGGGGGTCCACAGGATAAGAACAGTATCTTCACAACAATGCTAAGACAGTAGTTGTCTTTTGCACTGTGTAGCCATTTAACTGAGGTAAAAAAGCAATGGTGAGTAAAACTGCTGACATATGAGCATGAATCAAAATTGCACTAAGCCATATTAATAATCATAGTGGTCTTCACCTCCACACCTTCTAGATTAAAAAAGAGGGGACATGTGCCCTTGAAAATGTCACCTATAAAATAGGAAAAAATATTAATTTTATTAAAGTAAGTACATGATTTTTAAGAATGTCATCTGATGAAACAGAAATATGCATAGAGCACTTCTGCTGCATAAAAAAAACATGATGTTTGGCCTAAAGAAAAGCACTTGTGTGAGGGAGTTGAAAACTGAATTAGTCAGTTTTTCATGGAACACCTTTTGTTGAAAAAGACTGGAAAACAAATTATAGTTATTTAGACTTGGATATATGGCAGGTATTATATCTGCAATGAATGAAATGAGCTTGTCACTTCAAGGGAAACAACTGCCAGTATTGGCTGCCAAGCATAAAATTTGAGCTTTCAGAGAAAATTTAGAATTTTTTAAAAATTGTATCTTCTGTTATGAACTTGACAACTTCCTATTACTCCAAGTCCTTTCTAATGAGATACACAGTTTTCAATATTGTGTCATAAGGTGTCATGTATGGATGTGAGAGTTGGACCATAAAGAAGGCTGAGTGCTGAAGAATTGATGCTTTTGAATTGTGGTGCTGGAGATGACTCTTGAGTGTCCCTTGGAAAGCAAGGATATCAAACCAGTCAGTCCTAAAGGAAATCAACCCTGAATATTCATTGGAAGGACTGATGCTGAAGCTGAAGCTCCAATACTTTGGCCACCTGATGGGAACAGCTGACTCCTTGGAAAAGACCCTGATGTTGGGAAAGACTGAGGGCAGGAAGAGAAGGGGGAGACAGAAGATGAGATAGTTGGATGGCATCACTGACTCAATGGATATGAACTTGAGTAAACTCTGGAAATAGTGAAAGACAGGGAAGCCTGGCATGCTGCAGTCCACAGGGTCACAAAAAATCAGACTTAGCAACTGAACAAGAACAACAACATCATAAGTTGTGTCAACATTTGGAATATCTGCATAACTCGGTGAACCAATATTTTCTAAATGACCAATGTTTGATATAGGAAATCATGCCATTCAAAGGACAAGCTAGATCATTTGAATGTAACAGGGTGCAAAAAGTCCATTTCAGATTCCATATGGCAACTAATCAGCCTTTTAAGAGATAACTACTTGCTGAGGCAATTGGTTGTTATCTAAAAAGGATATTAAAATTTTACTCCCTTTTCCACCTAAATGTATATTTAAGACAAGCTTTCCTTCGTATAGTTCCCTTAAAAGAACACATCACAACAGACAAATGCAGAAGCAGATTTGAGAACCCTGGTGTCTTCTATTGTCAGACATTAAAGACATTAGCCAAATGGTAAAATGATGCCTTTCTTCCCACTAATTGGGGGAGGAGTTGGGAAAAAAATGTTTTTAGAAAACAAATATTTCATTTATGTTAATATGTAATGGATTTATTATTTTAAATGATTAATAATTAAATGATCTTTTAAATTTCTAAGTTTTAATTTCCAGTATATAAATATTGACAGCTATAACTCACATAAACAAAAGCTCTCTGATTTCCTCAATAATTTTAAGAATATAAAGTGGTCCTGAGAGCAAAAAATTGAGATCTTTTATTACAGGGAATGAGTGTGAAAAAGAAATGTAGCTGAGGACAGTGGCTGGGGGATACCAACATGTAGAGGTTAGGGAAGAGAAGGAACCGCCCTAAAAGGGAAAGGAAACCAGAAGCAGTTAGTGTCCTGGATGCCAAGTGAAGAAAGTATTTCCAAAGGAGAAGTGCCCAGAAGCTAGATGGTGGGAGAGGGAGAGGAAGATGAGCCCTGAGAAGAGCCACTGAGTGTCCAGATGGTGATCATAGTGACACTCTGACCAGACACATTTCGTGGGGCAGAGATGGAAGTCTGATTGGAGAGAATAGGTTCAGGTTGTAAAGAAGTAAATGCAGGAGAACATACACGACTCTAAACAGGTTTTACTGTCAAAGGGATCAGAGAAGTGAGGTGATAGCTCATAGGGAATAAGAGATAAGAGAGACGTTTTTAGATGAGAAATCCTACCACATGCTTGTAGAGATAAAAGGAGCCAAAAGAGGGAGAAAGGCAGACAGAGGCGGGAACAGTTATTAGACAAGGCAGGAAGGGATGGCGTGCAGGCACTGGAGGCACTGCTCGGGGAGGAAGGGCCATCTGAGGATACCGACTCCTGGCCCAGGACTCTTCCTGCCTTGTGCTGACCAATCTCTCCACTGAGACAATGTCCCCTTTAACCCTACTTATTTTTTAATTTATTTATTCAAATCATGAACACATTTTATTTTACAAAAAATACTGAGGTATGTAATAAAAAATCAGAGCCCTCCTCTAATTTCATTCCCATTCCCAGAAGAAAGCCCTGTTATCAATTTAGTGTGGTTCCCTAATAGACTCTTTCTATGTGTTTGTTACATAAATAAATAAATGCTTTGTTGGGGTTTTCCCATAAATGACATCATACTGTGCATAATATACTATAAATTAATGCTTCCATAATACTGGCTTGACAGACAGTCAACTTAATTCCAAGTCCTCACGAATTCCATTAGTTCTCTAATGAATTTCCTATGGTTCTCTTTATGACTACATGTGAGAATGTCTTTAGGAAAAAAGTCGCTGGATCAGAAGGTATACATTTTTAATTTATTATAATCTTTCCAAAAGGGCTGCACCAATTTACATTCCCCAAAATATTGCATAAGAATACTTTTTGCCCCACACCTTTGTCAATACTGAATATTACCCATTTTCTTAATTTTTTCCAATCTAACAAAAAGTATTTTATTGCATATTGTTTTATCATTGCATTTTATTTTATTACATATGTTCTCATATGTAACCTCTTGATTACGAGTGAGTTTGAATATTTTTCATAGGCATTTAAGCCTCATCTTTGTCATATCTAGTTACTCCCATTCGTACTTCACCAACCAAAGTTAGGAGTCAGTTCCTTGGACAGCATCTTCATACTAACCCCCATCTGACTCTATGATTCTCTCCTGTGCTCCTATTTTGTTCCTTCAATACCAATATCATCTCACTTGTCATAACTGTTTACTCACTGTCTCACCACTCCACCCACCCCACACCAGACTCTGCATCTCCAGTACAGGGATCAGGCTTGACTTCTCTCTGAAGCCTGAGCTCCTGGCACATTGTGTGGCACTGTGGTTGGTATTCAATAATAAGAATCACTGAGTAAGTTCATAATGACGTTACTTTACATTTGCAGAGTGTGGTACAATCTACAAACCTCCTTCCCTTGCAATTTCTCAGATTGCCTAAATCAAATCAGATTTGCAGGAATTAACGTTTTAGGGAAAACGCCAGGGACAAGGGAGGAGGAGTATAAACAGCATGAATTGAATCACCAGCTGCATAACGGGATGCATATAAAAATAAATCAGTGTAACTTAAGCCCTTGGATTTCTAAGTGTGTTCTAAAATAAATATGTTCTACAAGAAATTAGCAAAAAGTCATCCCAATATTAAAATAACTGCAGTCAACAAATTGGAGAAAATAAGTTTAAAGTAAAATTATCCATTCAGTAGTCAAGTAGAAAGAATAAAACAAAGCAAAGATGTGCTATTTGAAGAAATTAAGCATTGATGTGAATTTTTGTCTGGAATGATATAATTTGACTGCAATCTAGATTGATCAAAGTATATTTACAACCTCCAAATTTTTCTAGTAGGATTCTTGTAGCTGACTGAACTTTAGATTTTAGGCCATGCCATAATGCTCAAATATAGATCACAAAGGTAATTCATCAATGTTCTTCAAAACCTGTTCCATGAAGCACTAGTTCCACAAGGTGTTAAAAGGTATTATGCACATTTTTAAGAATATTCCTAGGTCAAATAAGTTTTGGAAGTGCTGATTTAAATAAAGGAAAACAAGTTTAATCAATGTAAGGTTTATCAGAGCCTTCAATAAGCCCCAGAAGCTTTGCTTCAGATCAGATCTGATCAATCGCTCAGTCGTGTCCGACTCTTTGTGACCCCATGAATTGCAGCATGCCAGGCCTCCCTGTCCATCACCAACTCCCGGAGTTCACTCAGACTCACATCCATCGAGTCAGTGATGCCATCCAGCCATCTCATCCTCTGTCATCCCCTTCTCTTCTTGCCCCCAATCCCTCCCAGCATCAGAATCTTTTCCAATGAGTCAACTCTTCGCATGAGGTGGCCAAAGTACTGGAGTTTCAGCTTCAGCATCATTCCTTCCAAAGAAATCCCAGGGCTGATCTCCTTCAGAATGGACTGGTTGGATCTCCTTGCAGTCTAAGGGACTCTCAAGAGTCTTCTCCAACACCACAGTTCAAAAGCATCAATTCTTCAGCACTCAGCCTTCTTCACATTCCACTCTCACATCCATACATGACCACAGGAAAAACCATAGCCTTGACTAGACGAAACTTTGTTGGCAAAGTAATGTCTCTGCTTTTGAATATGCTATCTAGGTTGGTCATAACTTTCCTTCCAAGGAGTAAGCATCTTTTAATTTCATGGCTGCAGTCACCATCTGCAGTGATTTTGGAGCTCAGAAAAATAAAGTCTGACACTGTTTCCACTGTTTCCCCATCTATTTCCCATGAAGTGGTGGGACCGGATGCCATGATCTTCGTTTTCTGAATGTTGCTCCAAGGTATAATATGAAACATTTCCTAAACTAATTTGACCACAGAGCTATGTGATGTGTGTATGTTTTACGAGAAAGATACATCTCAAGAAACTAGTGTTGTACACAGCATCCTTTGAGAAACACTGCTGAGATTACTAAAACAATCTTCTTCTATGCCACAAGTGATCTTTTCGGATTTATAAATATCCTCAGGCTTAAATCCCCCAGTTTTATCACAGTTTAATATTTACCCTGATACAGTGGCCCAGAGTCATATCTGAGGCTGCAAACATGAGGATGGAGAGAGTTATAATGCTGCCAGCTCAGAGAAGGTCAGAGAAAGGAATCTTAGTGGAAAGTTAACAGGTAAGAAGCTTCTTCTGAGTATAGCAGCTCATGAATTATTGAACATGATGCCCATGAAGTCTATTTCCCTGTACTATTTTGCTGCTCCAGATTCAAAATCTATCATGCTGTCTTGCTAATCTTTTCAAGTCTGAACTCCTAGGGCCTCCTCTGCAGTCATCCTCACCCCTGCAAACTCCCCCTGCATAATTAGCCCATTGCCAGACTCTCTGAATACACGATTCATATTCTGCATGTTTATCTCTCTCTGAGGCTGAAACCTTGGTTCTTCTGTGATGCAGTGAATTAAGGTTTATACAGGGCTCTGGGCTGTGGCTAGTATCAGAGAACCAGAAGGAATTTAAAAAATTCTTTAATCTATTCCCTGGCCCCATGCTGGCCTGACCTTCAACCACTTGGAAAGAAAATTATTCACCCTTTTCTTAAAACTTCCTAGTCGTAGAGGTCCCTGAATAAAGTCTGTGTAGTCTATAAGTTATCCACCTTTATCCCTGTATACTCCCCTGTCCTAATCCTTCACATCAAACGTTACCATTTATCTCTCCCTCACCCTGTTGCTAGCCTTCCAAGCCGCACTGTTTTTGTGTGTGACTTACTCCCTGATATTCAGCTTGATAGTATCTCAGAATTTTGTTTTTAATAAGATTTTTTTTAATTTTATTTAACTTTACAATATTGTATTGGTTTTGCCATATATCAAAATGAATCCACCACAGGTATACATGTGTTCCCCATCCTGAACCCTCCTCCCCCCTCCCTCCCCATACCATCCCTCTGGGTCGTCCCAGTGCACCAGCCCCAAGCTTCCAGTATCGTGCATCAAACTTGGACTGATGACTCGTTTCACATATGATATTATACATGTTTCAATGCCATTCTCCCAAATCATCCCACCCTCTCCCTCTCCCACAGAGTCCAAAAGACTGTTCTATACATCAGTTTCTCTCTTGCTGTCTCATACACAGGGTTATTGTTACCATCTTTCTAAATTCCATATATATGCGTTAGTGTACTGTATTGGTGTTTTTCTTTCTGGCTTACTTCACTCTGTATAATAGGCTCCAGTTTCATCCACCTCATTAGAACTGATTCAAATGTATTCTTTTTAATGGCTGAGTAATACTCCATTGTGTATATGTACCACAGCTTTCTGATCCATTCATCTGCTGATGGACATCTAGGTTGCTTCCATGTCCTGGCTATTATAAACAGTGCTGCAATGAACATTGGGGTACACGTGTCTCTTTCAATTCTGGTTTCCTTGGTGTGTATGCCCAGCAGTGGGATTGCTGGATCATAGGGCAGTTCTATTTCCAGTTTTTTAAGGAATCTCCACACTGTTCTCCATAGTGGCTGTACTAGTTTGCATTCCCACCAACAGTGTAAGAGGGTTCCCTTTTCTCCACACCCACTCCAGCATTTATTGCTTGTATCTCAGAATTTGTACCCAAACTGACTGTGCTCCTGATGAGAGTTCGGAAATAGATTTAGAATCTATTTATAAGGACTTGATACATCTCTGTTGCTTCAATAATATTATACTTGGTGTATCCCCAAAACCTCTAATATGCTAAGCCCTTTGGGAAACTGTTTTTGTTGCCTCTTTCCAAATGGGTTCTGCTCTGAGTCAACAAAGGATGTGACCGTTTTTCAGTTTTAAAGCCACCCATTTGTCTGCATTATTCTTGAGGCTTATTCTTGGTTTTACTCTTTCTCTTGTTGTGTTTTTCTTTCAGTCATAGTGAAATGGAATAGGGGTGGGGGTCCTTAGAAGGTTCTTAGATAAAGTGGGTTTTTGTGTGTTTTCTGGGCCCATATTGGGAAAAGCCACTAGTAGATCTAAGATTTATCTATTCTGAATGTTGGGGTTAGAAATCAAAATCTGACTAGTGTGTCAGTGAAATGGCTGTACTTCCCAGGCCCTACCATAGATGGGGCTGATAAAACTGGGACTTTAGTATGGTGAACTTTCAAGCCTACTCTGGATGTTGAGGACAGGCCTATCTTAGACAGTGTGGAAGGTGTAAGAAAGAAAACTTTTCAGCACTCCTTTTCCGCACTCCTCAATTACAGAACTGAAGCTGTCACCTATTCTACTAACCCATTGTACTGGGGTTTCCTCTGTTGGACTGGGAATAACAGAGGAAAAATAGAGAAATAAAGATCATATGGGAAACTTGAGTCCGAGAAGAGAGGGGAGAGCAAACGGAGGCGGGGTGTGAAACCAGAATGGTGATCAGTGTTAACCTTACTATGTATGGTATCCTCAGCTTAGCCTATTCATTCAAGTTACACTGACCCTGTATATAAATAACTTTCTATTAAGCAATCTTTTCAATTTATAGGCATCTCAAATATTGTATTACAGGCTTCTCAACATATTGTATTGATCCTTCTATCTTCTTAGAATCCCTGAGCACTGCATGAGAAATTAAATTCCTAAAATTTATAAGGGAGATTATGTATTGAGAATGAGGATGAAAGAAAATAGTGCCTTTGATTAGGTGAAATAGTTTCTAGTACTTAGTACAAAACCTCATCTCCAAAATTCAGAAATAGTAATTGTGGTCAGAAATAGTAATGGAACTATTCAGCTATTGGTAAAGATGTCTATATTCTTTCTGTAATGAAAGAATTAGAACTGTACCTATATTATTAATATCCACAGTATTTACTCTCCATGAGCAGATCAAGAGCAAAATAGTATTTCGGTACATAAATTCTATTTTTAGAAATGATTTTTGATGTCAAAAATATATTTCTGGCTAAATATTGGTAACAATTACTTTCCCAAAGGAAAGTAAGCCCTCTTTATTGACTGTGAAATTATTTTAGCATTGAACTCAGATCTAATGTCCATTTCCCATCTGCTTTTTTGAAATATAATAAACTAGTCAATGCAGAGGGCATAAATGATGCAGTGGATAAAGTATTCATTTCAGGCTTCTGGGTAGAATAGCAGATTGAACAAAGCATTTACTTCTCTCCCTTGAGAAACCCCACTAAAATGACAGAAAATGAATTTGTCCACAAGGACAAGGAGAACAGAAAGAGCCAACAGCCACAAAATGTTGAAAGCCAGAAACACAAGGACAAGTGGTAACTGACTTAGTCGATTCAGGAAAGTTGCATCCTAAGCTAGGAGGATGGAAGACCGAGAAATAAATCAGTCTACACTGCAGAATCCCAAAGGACTTGGGAACTGGCTCCATATAGTAGTTCCAGAAATGAAAGTGAGGCTAAAAGCAAGTGGTAGTTGTAAAAGTAGTTGGAAGATTCCTGAAGAAGTAGTAAGATCCTCAGATAAGAAGCTTCCCTTCCCTTATTCTGAATGAGACTAGGGTTTATTCTCTGGGGATGCCAAAATCAAGAGCTTCTGGACTAGGAGACACCAAAGTGTGGTAAGGAACACCCTATGAAAACACAAGCATGCTGAATCTAAGGTCCACCCACTGCAAGCCCCAGAAAGCTGGCAACCCAGAGACTAGAAGACCCTTCTCTGGGGAACCTGCACATCCCAAGAGGAAGGAGCCCCAAAGACTCTGACAGCAGAGGTTCCTTGAGAAAGACCCAGCCAGCTCACCCACTAGCGAGGACAACAGACTGCAAGCCACACCCAGCAGACCTACTTTCCAATCCACTTTTAAGATTTCAACTAATTTCCATTTTTAAACATAAGCCAACAACCTAAGATCATCAGAGACATTAGAAAAACTTCAAATGTAAAAAACAACATAAAATAAAGAGAAAAACAACTTCAAGAAGACAGAAACTATGTTCCAAAAAAACAATTTTTAACTCTAATTAGAGTCAGACCTGATTTGGTGACTGAACAGCAACAACAATATCCCACTTATAAAAGTAACTAAAATGCATATCTTCAGAAAGACAGGAGGAGATATTAATTCAGGTAACAAAAAAAGATAAATTATACTAGTGACATAGGAAGATTTTCATAGATGTACTGAAAAAAATCAAGTTGAGGATATTATCCAGAAAATAGAGTAGAAGACAAAAAGATAGAAAACAGGACAGAAAAACTAGGAAAATCAGAGAACTAGACTAGGTGACCTGATACCTAAATAACAGGAGTTCTAAGAAAGGAAGAAATCAGCAGTGGAATAATTCAAGAACATATCTCAGAACTGAGTGACATGAATTTCCAGGTTGAAAGGGTCCATCAAATGTCTAACACTGAATGAAAATAAAACCACGCCAAGCCTATCATCACGATGCTTCAGAACACTTAGAATGGACACTACCCAGATTCTTTAAGGATTGAGACACAGAATAACTTCAGACAACAACACTAGGAGGCCAGGAGCCAATGAATTGGTTCCTTCAAACTTCCGAGGGAACATGAAATTAACCCAGAATTCTGTAAGCATCCTTTCTGGATATCTGTTGTTGTGTAACGAAGTACTCCAAACTTCAGTGGCTTAAAAGAAGTCATTATTATATCTCACAGTTTGGCACTGTGAGAAATTCAGGAATTCAGGCAGAACTTGACTGGCCAGTTCTTCCTCTCCATGTGGCACTGACCATAGACACTTGATGATATTCACTTTGTGCTGGGCTGGAGGGTCCAAGATGGCTTCACTCATGTAAAGGAGTGCCTGAGAAGGGGTGACCAGAAAGCTGGGTTTAGCTGGGCCTCTCTTCCTTTCCAGGTAGGGCTTTTTTTTTTTTTTCAATAAACTTAAATTTTTGAGCAATTTTAGGTTTACAGAAAAATTGAGCAGAAAGTACTAAGAGTTCCCATGTATGCCTCATCTTCTCAATTCCCCCTATCATTAACAACTTGCATTAGTATGGTACATTTGTTATAAATGAAGAGTCAACATTGATACAGTATTATTAACTGAAGTCCATAGTTTATACTAGGGTTTTCTCTTTGTGCTGTACTTTCTATGAGTTTTGACAAATGTGTAATGACATATATTCACCATTACAGTATTATACAGATTAGTTTCACTGCCCTAAAAAGCCACTGTGCTCTACCTGTTAATCTTCCCCTCCCTCCTCACAACCCCTGGAAACCACCTTTTTTTTTTTTTTTTATACTGTCTCTATATTTTGCCTTTTCCAGAATGTCACGTAGTTGGAATTACGTAGTTTGTAGCTTTTTCAGATTGGCTTCTTTTACTTAGCAATATGCACTTAAGTTATCTCTGTCTTTTCATGCCATGATAGCTCACTTCTTTGTATTGTGACTAATAGTCTATTGTATGGATATACCTGGTTCATTTGTCTATTCACCTATTGAAGGACATCTTGGTTGCTTCCACTGTAAGGCTCTTTTACATGATGTCTCCTGAAAGATAGACTTCTCAGATAGTGGACCAGGGCTCTAAGAGACCAGAGTTGACAAGAATCTTAAAAGCCTAGCCAAAACTGGCAGAGTGTGACTTCCACCACATCTTATTGGTGAAAGAAGTAACACAACAGCCAAGATTTAAGGGTAGGATTGTCAAAGATATGAAGCCATTCTTAAATCCACCATATTGGCCAATGAGCAAACTCTGATGGTCCTAGAAGCCCATTTCCTTCTTCCTATTGGTAGCTTAGCAAGAAGCCAAGGGACTCCTCCTTTTTAACAAACCAATTACCTATCCCAGAAATCTATTATTATTACAATTACATAATGATTTATATACTCAAGAGTTTTCTTTCTCTAAAAATATATAGATGTGCTAGTCTAGCTATGTACTGTCTGAGACACCTTTTTATGAGATAATGAGAGTTCAGAAACCAAATGAACACTGCTGCTTCTCTATTTGAATTTTTTCCCCAGTAAGTCCTATTAACCCTATTTGTGTTTGTACTTACGGTGTGACAGGCTGTGATTCTGGGCCCACCCTCCACCTCACCAGCAATACCTCACACCCTACACTTCACCAAGTCAAAAAGTAAAAACAGTTTCAGATATACAAATGCTAATAATAATGTTACTTCCCACACATCCTTCAAACATAATATTTAAAAGTATGCTCCATCAAAAATAAGAAAAATGTGGCCTTCCAGGAAATGAGATATCCAATAAGTCAGAAAGAGGTGAAGAAAATCCCCAGGAGGATGAAGAAGGGAGCTCCCAGTACATGTGCTGCACACCAGGGTGAGAGAGGAACAAGTCCAGATTAAGCAGGTCAAGAGGTTTCAGGAGACAATTCCACAAGAAGATGAAATTACCAAACTATATGATATATCAGAGCATATTGAAAGGAGATCAAATATTTATAAAAAGATTTAAGGGTAAATTGATGTTAAATACTTCAGAACATTAAGCAGAGGAACAAAAGCAGCTATTGAGTTCAGTTCAGTCGTTCAGTTGTGTCCGACTCTTTGTGACCCCATGAACTGCAGCACGCCAGGCCTCCCTGTTCATCACCAACTCCTGGAGTTCACTCAAACTCACGTCCATCAAGTCGGTGATGCCATCCAGCCATCTCATCCTCTGTCGTCCCCTTCTCCTCCTGCCCCCAATCCCTCCCAGCATCAGAGTCTTTTCCAATGAGTCAACTCTTCGCATGAGGTGGCCAAAGTACTGGAGTTTCAGCTTTAGCATCATTCCTTCCAATGAATAACCAGGACTGATCTCCTTTAGGATGGACTGGTTAGATCTCCTTGCAGTCCAAGGGACTCTCAAGAGTCTTCTCCAACACCACAGTTCAAAAGCATCAATTCTTTGGCACTAAGCTTTCTTCACAGTCCAACTCTCACATCCATACATGACCACTGGAAAAACCGTTGCCTTGACTAGACGGACCTTTGTTGGCAAAGTAACGTCTCTGCTTTTGAATATGCTATCTAGGTTGGTCATAACTTTCCCTCCAAGGAGTAAGCGTCTTTTAATTTCATGGCTGCAGTCACCATCTGCAGCAATTTTGGAGCCCCAAAAAATAAAGTGTGACATTGTTTCCACTGTTTCCCCATCTACTTCCCATGAAGTGATTGGACCAGATGCTTAGTTTTCTGAATGTTGAGCTTTAAGCCAACTTTTCACTCTCCTCTTTCACTTTCATCAAGAGGCTCTTTAGCTCCTCTTCACTTTCTGCCATAAGGGTGGTGTCATCTGCATATCTGAGGTTATCGATATTTCTCCCGGCAATCTTGATTCCATCTTGTGTTTCTTCCAGCCCAGCGTTTCTCATGATGTACTCTGCATATAAGTTAAATAAGCAGGGTGACAATATACAGCCTTGACATACTCCTTTTCCTCTTTGGAACCAGTCTGTTGTTCCATGCCCAGTTCTAACTGTTGCTTCCTAACCTGCATATAGGTTTCTCAAAAGGCAGGTCAGGTGGGTATTCCCATCTCTCGAAGAATTTTCTACAGTTTATTGTGATCCACACAATCAAAGGCTTTGGCATAGTCAATAAAGGAGAAATAGATGTTTTTCTGGAATTCTCTTGCTTTTTCGATGATCCAGTGGATGTTGGCTATTTGATCTCTGGTTCGTCTGCCTTTTCTAAAACCAGCTTGACCACCTGGAAGTTCATGGTTCACGTATTGCTGAAGCCTGGCTTGGAGAATTTTGAGCATTACTTTACTAGCGTGTGAGATGAGTACAATTGTAGAACATACAGAACATAGAACATAATAAGGCTATGTATGTCAATAAACATCCCTCAGGTAAAATGAATTGATTTTGAAAACTATATGCATGGGTCGCTTTGATATTAAAAAGTAAAATAAGTCACTTACCTCAAAACTCTACCATAAAGCAAAAATCCTATAATTAAAGTATTGCTCAGAGACCTTGGTCTTCTATTAACATTAAGAAATGTTATTACGATTCAGGGCTTCCCTGGTGGCTCAGATGGTAAAGAATCCGCCTGCAATGCAGGAAATCCTTGATCAACCAGGAAACCCTGGTCGAAAAAATCCACTCCAATATTCTTGCCTGGAGAATCCCATGGACAGAGAAGCCTGGAGGGCTACAATCTATGGGATTGCAAAGAGTAGAACAGGACTGACACATACATGCCATTAAGATTTAGCGAGGGGCAGGGTGGGGTGTGGATTTGGAGTTTTTACTGAAGTATAGTTGATTACAATGTTGTATTAACTTCACGTGTATAGCAAAGTTATTCAGATATATATATATATATATATATATATATATATATATTATTTTTCAGATTCTTTTCCCTTATAAATTATTGCAGAATATTGAATATAATGTACTGGGTATGGTCCCCTGGGCTGTACTCTAGGTCCTTTTTCATTATCTATTTTATATACAATAGTGTGTATGTGTTACTTCTAAACTCTTATTTTATTCCCCCCTTCCCCTTTCTCCTTTGGTAACCACAAGTTTGTTTTCTATTATTATTAATTTTCTTAGACTTCAGAAAGAACACTACTTGCAGTGCATTCCAAATATGTACATAGTTGAGATACAAATATGTATCCCAAACCTGATAGGTGCTTACCTGTCTGAAGCACTGAGACCGTTGGCAAGCACTCTAATATAATGAGTGAAATTTATATAACACTTAAAAATAAATAGTGATTTATGTAAGGTTGTGAGACAGGAGGTCTATTTTAATGAAGAGAAGATAAAATACACCTGAGAAGATAATAAAAAATGTCTGGGTTTAATTATTATTCATTAGTTTATAGCTGGTCTGATTTCAAAAAGGATTTTAGGAAGCTTATGAAAATATGGAGGACATAACATTAAATTGCATTTAAATTAAATTAAAATTTGGCAAAAGAAGATAGAAAATCAAAGATGGGACAAAGAGGAGCCAAGGAAGTGACTTAAAACATGTGCAGTTATAACTTGCTACTGGTTGAAAATTTGTCTCTAAGATCTGTGTCCATTAGTATTATTGAATGTTAAGTAAGAGATTATGGAAAAACCCAAACAAACTCTTTGGCTAACCCAATAGATTCAGCTATAAGTAACAGAGAAACTTAATGTCTGGGAATTTAAAAAGAGAACAAAGGAGTTTATTTCTCTCACATATGCAGTCCAGGTCTGATATGGGAGCTCAACTCTCACCCCTCTGCCTTCTCAGTGTAGAACTTATCCCCACAGTCCAAAATGGCAGCTACCCTATTGTGGGCAGCAGAATGGAGAAAAAGGACTAAGCAAGGTCACCAGACAATTGTTTCCTGAGATGCATTCCCAGCAACCGTCACTGGAGAATTTCACTTCCATCTGATGGTCCAAAGCTTAGTGAGATGGGCGTTCCTAGCTGCAGGTAAAGATGAGTAAAGCCATCATCTTTCGGGGGG
Source organism: Bubalus bubalis (assembly GCF_019923935.1). Taxonomy (NCBI): domain Eukaryota; kingdom Metazoa; phylum Chordata; class Mammalia; order Artiodactyla; family Bovidae; genus Bubalus; species Bubalus bubalis. The sequence continues at coordinate 60,333,706 of NC_059164.1, forward strand.
CAGACACGTGTCCTACTAAAACTTCTATTAAAATGGATGAAGGTGGGGGGAACTCCCCTGGTGGTGCAGTTAAGACTCCCCGCTCCCAATGTAGGGGACACAGGTTTGACCCCTGGTTGGGGAACTGGGATCCCATGTGCCACATGGCATGGCCAAAAATTTTTTTTTAATTAAAATAAATTGAAAAGTAAAATGGAAGAAGGGGAAGAAAGGAATCTGAAAGACAAGAGTGTCTGCCACAGCTTCACAACAACCAAAAAAAGAAAGGGAACATGGTCAGGTTTAAAATAATCAAGCTGGTAAAAATGATCAATTGCTCAAGAGATTTAAAACAGCTCTTGGTTAAAAGGTTAGAAAGGGATGATTGGAAGTGTCATTAAAAAAAGAAGTTTGAACTTATCACACCAATGCAACCCATTTTGTAGAACTGTTCTTGTAACAATTCCTAGTAATGTATTGACAATTTAGAGAAAATGTGTCTGCAGAGATTTGATTTTCTGAGTTCATTTTCACATTTTAAAAAATCACAATAAAAACATGCTGCTTTGAACTCTATCATGTAAATGTCCTGAAATTAAATATACACATATACGTTTGTTTCAGAATTAAAGACAACTCTATTTACCTTCGTTTATGGAAAAGAAACCACTGCAATCACAGGGACTATCAGAATATTTCAAAAAATGGTATGTAGTGTTCCATTTAAATCTTCACCACTGTGCCTGTAATGATTGGTTTTATTTCATAAGTACCCAAAAGCAGAGAATTAGATAACAAGACTAAAATGAACAAATTCCCCTTCTAATACCGTTGCCTTTTCTGAGAGGGGGCCTTGGTTCAAAGCCTTTCACCCACAGCAAAAGAGAACGAGACAAGATGCAGTCCAGGCAAAGACTACAGGGGCATCTCAGACATCCAACCGCAAAGTTCTAGAAAGGCCAAAGTGAGGACATCAAGGTTCAGGAGGCAAGAACTAAGTGAGCATCAGCAAAGCAAGGGCAGGTTGAAATCCAGGTCATTGCAAAGACTCTGCTTTCCCTATGGTGCAGCGTCACCCACATTTCTACCTGGCTTGAGGTTTTAAGAAAAATAGCTAAGAGTTTGTGGCTGAAATCCCTCAAAGCCATTTTAAAAAGGAACTGTTTTCAGAGTGTTGTCATGACTTCCAGGTCTCCACCCACTTCCCGTGTGTCCCAGACATCTGTGTCTTCTGGGTTTGTTCTTCCCTGTGTGGTTCTCACCTCCCACCTTGAACCCAGATTCAGTCCATTGCCACACAATTTTGACCAAACTCCTGATTGATAAACCATGGCCTTCGGTTCAGTTCAGTTCAGTTCAGTGGTTCAGTCATGTCCAACCCTTTGTGACCCAGACACGGTGCTGGATTGCAGCACTCCAGGCTTCCCTGTCCATCATGAACTCCCAGAGCTTACTCAAACTAATGTCCATTGAGTTGGTGATGCCCTCCAACCATCTCATCCTCTGTCGTCCCTTCTCCTCCCACCTTCAATCTTTCCCAGAATCTGGGTCTTTCCAATGAGTCAGTTCTGTGCATCAGGTAGCCAAAGTACTGGAGTTTCAGCTTCAGCATCAGTCCTTCCAATGAAACCATGGCCTGGCTACTGCCTAATGAGCTGCCAAGTAATGTTTTCTGACAATAATGCAGAGCTGGCAAACACTTAGTGCGTGTGTTGCCACTCCATCTTCCAAAGCCTGGGGAAAATATTCCTAATACACCTTGGCACTCTTGTCTGCTGCATTCAGATTCCACCTCAGCGATTCTCACAGTACAGCACATCTGACAGACATCATCAACAGATTAGACTTGGCACAGAAACATAAACCTATTTGCCATCCCTGTGCCATCTCTAATCAACAAGAGTACTACAGAATTTCCCAAGCAGTACAAGTTTTATCTAAGTATATGACCTACAAATAACATTTTTATAATATATATTCTACACAGAACAAATGTTCTGTTGTAAAGACAACATAGCTCTTTTCTTACTGATAAAATAATAGCTGTTGTTAATCTCTTCAGTTAAGTTTAGTTCAGTTCAGTCGCTCAGTCGTGTCCAACTCTTTGCGACCCCATGAATTGCAGCATGCCAGACCTCCCTGTCCATCACCAACTCCCGGAATTCACTCAAACTCATGTCCATCAAGTCGGTGATGCCATCCAGCCATCTCATCCTCTGTCATCCCCTTCTCCTCCTGCCCCCAATACCTCCCAGCATCCAAATGCTAATAACAATTTATGTAAAATATTTCACCTAATTATTCCCGCAAATATAAAGCAAGTATTTGTTATATATAACATTATATTATATTATTTCATATGATATTTCTTCAATTCTAAGATACCACTGATTGTGTTAGCTCTGTGGAGTGTTAAGGAGGGGGAAAACGACAGAGACTTCCCTGGTGGCTCAGGAGTAAAGAATCTGCCTGCCAATGCAAGAGACGCAGGTTCGATCCCTGGGTCAGGAAGCTCCTCTGGAGAAGGAAATGGCAACCCATTCCAGTATTCTTGCCTGGGAAATCCCATGAATAGAGGAATCTGGCAAACTACAGCCCATGAGGGGTCACAAAGAGTTGGACATGACTTTGGGACTAAACAACAACATGTAGATTGCAGCTCTCAACCCAGTATCAAATGTGTTAAAATACATTTCTCAGAATTGAGGCTCTTTAATGATATCCACCTGGACCTGACAGAAGCAGAAGATATTAAGAAGAGGTGGCAAGAATACAAAAAGAACTGTACAAAAAAGATCTTCAAGACCCAGATAATCACGATGGTGTGATCACTCACCTAGAGCCAGACATCCTGGAATGTGAAGTCAAGGGGGCCTTAGGAAGCATAACTATGAACAAAGATAGTGGAGGTGATGGAATCCCAGTGGAGCTATTTCAAATCCTGAAAGATGATGCTGTGAAAGTGCTGCACTCAATATGCCAGCAAATTTGGAAAACTCAGCAGTGGCCACAGGACTGGAAAAGGTCAGTTTTCATTCCAATCCCAAAGAAAGGCAATGCCAAAGAATTCTCAAACTACCATACAATTGCACTCATCTCACACGCTAGTAAAGTAATGCTCAAAATTCTCTAAGCCAGGCTTCAGCAATACATGAACCATGAACTTCCAGATATTCAAGCTGGTTTTAGCAAAGGCAGAGGAACCAGAGATCAAATTGCCAACATCCACTGGATCATCGAAAAAGCAAGAGAATTCCAGAAAAACATCTATTTCTGCTTTATTGACTATGCAAAGCCTTTGGCTGTGTGGATCACAATAAACTGTGGAAAATTCTGAAAGAGATGGAAATAGCAGACCACCTGACCTGCCTCTTGAGAAACCTATATGCAGGTCAGGAAGCAGCAATTAGAATTGGACATGGAACAACAGACTGGTTCCAAATAGGAAAAGGGGTACGTCAAGGCTGTATATTGTCACCCTGCTTATTTAACTTATATGCAGAGTACATCATGAGAAACGCTGGGCTGGAAGAAGCACAAGCTGGAAACAAGATTGCTGGGAGAAATATCAATAACCTCAGATATGCAGATGACACCACCCTTATGGCAGAAAGTGAAGAAGAACTGAAGAGCCTCTTGATGAAAGTGAAAGTGGAGAGTGAAAAAGTTGGCTTAAAGCTCAACATTCAAAAAACTAAGATCATGGCAAATAGATGGGGAAACAGTGGAAGACTTTATTTTCTGGGGCTCCAAAATCACTGCAGATAGTGACTGCAGCCATGAAATAAAAAGACGCTTACTCCTTGGAAGAAAAGTTATGACCAACCTGGACATATTAAAAAGCATATTAAAAAAAGAAAACATATTAAAAAGCAAAAACATTACTTTGCTAACAAAGGTCCATCTAGTCAAGGCTATGGTTTTTTCAGTAGTCATATATGGATGTGAGAGTTGAACTATAAAGAAAGCTGAGCACCAAAGAACTGGTGTTCTTGAACTGTGGTTTTGGAGAAGACTCTTGAGAGTCCCTTGAACTGCAAGGGACTGCAATCCCTTGAACTGCAAGATCCAACCAGTCCATCCTAAGGGAGATCAGTCCTGGCTGTTCATTGGAAGGACTGATGTTGAAACTGAAACTTCAATACTTTGGCCACCTGATGCAAAGAGCTGACTCATTTGAAGAGACCCCGATGCTGAGAAAGATTGAGGGCAGGAGGAGAAGGGGACAACAGAGGATGAAATGGTTGGATGGCATCACCGACTCAATGGACATGAGTTTGGGTAGGCTCCAGGAGCTGGTGATGGACAGGGAGGCCTGGCATGCTGCAGTTCATAGGGTCACAAAGAGTCGGACACGACTGAGTGACTGAACGGAACTGAACTGAACTGATTGATATCCACATTGTTACAGCTGAGAAAACAGGTGTAGAGAAGCCAAGAATTTTGTTCAGATCCCATCAATAAGAAGTTCAGAGCCAGAATTTGTACCCAGCTTGTCTCACTCTACTGAGACACCAGCAAAGATAATACATCACCAGTCTATCATCTGAGACTGACCTGCAGAAAGAGATCAGCTTTGTCTCTCTGTGTATGGACATGCTCAATAGTTTATTGGAAAGTTGTCAATAAATCTGGCTAAGGATCATCATAGACATAAAGTGAACACTGGCCGCTCGTTGCCCTCTCTTTTTCCTTCAGTGAGATATTCAAACAGCCCCAGTGTTGTCAAAAGTTCTATCAACAGAGACTGTAAAAATCAAAGAACAAAAGCACCCACATGGAATATTATGCAGCTCTAGAAAATGAGGCTTAAAACAACATATTTTTTTTAGACCGACTATTTGTACTTTTAAAAATTTTATTTGACTGCTTCGAGTCTTATTTGGAGAACCTAGAATCTTCCTTGCCTCATGCAGGACCTTCATTTTGGTGTGCAGTCTCTCTAGTTTTGGCTCACAGGCTCAATTGCTCTGTGGCACAGGGGATCTTAGTTCCCTGACGAGGGATGGAACCCATGTCCCCTGCATTGCAAAGTGGATTCTTAACCACTAGGCCACCAGGGAAGTCCCCATATATCTTTATTTAGAAAGACAAAACACTGCCAAAAGAACATTCAGGATGTAAAATTGGATATTGCTTTAATTTCTAATATATTTTTAAAAGGAAAGAAAAACAAATAGCTGCACATAAGAAAATACACCAAAATCATAACGTTTGATAAATTATGGATGATTGTTTTTTCTTTTTTTTTTAACCTGTTTCCCAAAGATTTTGGTTTTATATAGAAATAACAACAACAACGACAAAAATCTAGAAGGAAACCGAGCGAAATAAAGGACTTGTCCAAGGTCCCCTGCTGAGGGTACATGTTAGCTGCAGAATAAGGAGTAGGATTTGGCCAGAAACACAAGCTGGAAGCTGTGCTCTCCCCGTGTGCCCGCAACACCAGCATCTCTCTCTCACAAGACCCAGGCATGTCATCTCCACATCACTTTGTACCCACAATGAATGCAGCCATCTTTTGTAAAATCAAAAAGACCAAAGTAAAATTCTCTGAAAAGTACTTGGTACAATTTATAGTCGACATCTCTCCTTTTGTGGTACACTGTCTTGACAGCATTTCTTTAAAATTCAGATTGTGGAGATAAAAAGAGAGAAAGGATATGGGAGGAGAGCCTAATCATGAAAAAACATGCGTGTCAAAATTTGATTGAAACCCATGGCTTCTGTCAGACTTTTATCTAATGAATAGATGCTGGGGTGGAGTTGCAGGATGCGGGCGGGGGTGGGGGTGGGGTGGGGTGGTGGTATTTCCTTTCTTTTCTTTAAATTCACAATCCTTAGAAATACACAGAGCATACACTCTGTCTAGTATAACTTCTTTGAAAATGCTTCTTGACTATTTTTCTAAGGATGTAATTTAAAAAAAAATTTTTTTTAAGTTTCTCATAGTTACTCATTATTTAATGTTCTGGCTTTATTCTCCAGCTCCTCTTCCTGTTTTCTGCTGCTTTCCTCACTATGTATTTTTCCTTTGATATTATGCAGCATGTAACCTGACTACCGGAGCCAGGTTATTTCAATTACTCCCCAAGGTTTTTATTAGATATAGAAAAAGTCAGCTTTCTACAGCCTGCATACTTATGGATACACTTATTTTTCAGAACCAGTGAGAGAGAAAGAGGAAAAAGGAAAGAAAGAGTTGAATGAAATACGAAAGCATTTCTTAAAAATTGCATAGTGAGAATCAAAGAAACAGCTCCTATTTTCCTTTTGATGTTTACATACAAGATCTTAAAATTTTCTATAGATACCTCTACCATGAACCATTGTCAGCAATTATACGGCATTTTTAAATGTAAACTGTTGAAGTCATCTTAATTTGGGTACCCATTCTCTGGCATTGGGGGTTAGGCACACCAAGATTCCTGCTAAGCCTTCTTTACAATCATCAAAGGGGAGGGGTTGCAGCACCCCTTACAGCTCCCAAAACAGCATGGGAGTAGGGTGGGGGTCAGTGTAGGGTCAAAACACCATAGAGTGGTCTGGGTCCTCACAGAACAGCACCTTACTTCTCAGAGATGCAAAGTAAAGCCCAGAGAACAGAGAGCAGAGGTCTTCCCCTCCTTGTTGCTTCATAGAATCTTTTTCCTTTGTGTAAAAAATAGCAGACTGGTTTTTTAATTTAGGCGCTGGAACTGGTGTGTGACTTGGACAAATTATTAAATTTCTCTGGTCTGTTTCTGCATCTATAAAATGGGGATCACGGTTCGATGAGCACAATTGCCAAAGGTGACGCCAGGTTCTCATTCTTGGTTGCCTAGACAACAAGCCAGCTCCAGTGGGATTCTTCACCCCTTCCTCCTGGGGGAAAGGCTGCACCTAAATTCAGTAGGATGATGAAGTTCAGGGGACAAACCTTGTAAGTTTGCCCTTTCCCCAGTAAAGCCAATTCCTTAAACTATGTCATGTGACATGAAGGAATTCATCACAAAACCCACATGAGGCTCCCTTTGCAAAGTGGGGAGATAGCAGTCCACACGAACTTCACTAGGCTGTGGTAAGGTTGAATGAGGAAATACATTGCTTCTTGATCATTCATTGTTGTTGCTAACTTCATCATCTGGCCTATTATTTACTCAGCATTTTTAAAATTCAGTCACTTTTTCAATATAACATTTTTTATGAAGTAAGTAGATTTGAAAAAACAAAAGTAAATTTAAAAGACACATGTTCATGACAGAAAGGCTTTCAGAGTTCAAGGGCAAAATGAGGGGCATCTAGCATTGAGTTTCCTGGCCCATGGAAACAGTGGCAAGCAGGAAGGTAATGGAGATGGGTGAGGGGCAGCCGGCCCCACAGGAAGAATCTGGCAGAAAGAAGGGAGCTTCCTCTGGGAGGAAAAATTCAGGCTAGGGATAGGAGTGGGAAGTGATGGAAACTGATATATAGCAGGTCTAAGACTGACAGAGAGGAGCTGGGATGAAGGGTAGAGGAGAAATGAGGGGACTGCAGAGGGAGCCCTGGGGAATGGAAGGTGGATACAGCCTGGGGAGCAGGGTTGGGGCTCCCCTAGAGAGGCTGGAGGAGACAGCAGGCAAGGGCAGGGTTAAGGCAAGAAAGAAAGTGCTGAGGGTGAGGCAGTGGAGGACCCCTGCACTGAGATGGGTGGGGCAAGAGATGGAAGCTGTGGCTGGAAGGGGCTGGAGAACAAGCCTTGGCTGGTTGAGCTGGAAGGTCTAGAACATGGAAGGAGCAGACGCAGATGAGGGGTTTCACCTTCTCTCCAGTGATGATCACCCATCAGAGACTAGAGCTCTAAGCATGGATGCCAGTCAGTATTCAGTTGGGAAGGTGGACACAGCAAACATGAATCCCAAAACCACCTCCTATACCCATGCTGCATGTTCTAGTTTTTGGGACCCCATCACTGGGACTCAGGCCTGGTGCTCAGGGAGGACTGAATAAATACTAGCTTTGGGAACTTCCCTGATGGTCCAGTGGTTAAAACTCTGTGCTTCCAATGCAGGGTCGAAGGTTCAATGCCTGATCAAGGGACTAAGACCCCACATGCTGTACAGTGCAGCCAACAAATAAAAAGCAAAAATAAAGGGAAAAAAATTCATCTAAAAATGATTGTATGATTAAAAAAAAAAAAGTACTAGCTTTTATTCAACCCTCACTGAAGCCCTTTGTCCCTGCCTCTGTGGCTGCATCTCCTCGCTTATAGCTGAGTCATTTGCTTCAAGTCTGGCTTCCTCCTCTGACACTGAGGACATGTACCTGCAACCCTGAGGTCAGACTCTGCTGCATGTAGGAGGTACCTGTCAACCCAACATGCTTTTTTTAAACTAATAACTCTCAGGGGTTACATTTAACCTTTGAAGAGAGGAAAAGCACACACACAATAATCTTTTGCCAAACTGAATACCTCCATGGTGGGCAAAAACTCTGAGTGACAAGATTACACTCCATCTAAAATAAAGGGTAGAAGAAAAACAAATGTTAACATGGTATTCAATATCAGTATGTATTTTAAAGTAAATAAAAATTCATAAGGCATCGCCTTCCAAAATAAACAAGACTCTTCTGCTTTAAGAAACAAGCAAATCCCAGCCCTAAATCTCCATGGCCACAGCCTGCCGAGGAGGGCATCTGACAGGCTTAGAGGTTGCACTGAGGATCTCTTTACAGTTTGCAAATGGGACTTTACTAGCTTGAAATAGAATGTCTTTTTCTGCCAGCAACCTCCTTCATTTTATTTTTGCAAGTTTAGCAAAGCTGGTGTAAACACCTGTTTGGGGTTGTTTTGTTTTCAGAAAGTCAAAAGTGCTGGAGTGTGTCTTCTTGAGGGGCCCATCCATACAGTGAGAAATTGCCTCTCTCTGTGTACACATATGCTAACCCACTCAGTGGGAGAGTGGGGCACAAGGGACTGACTGCAAACATATAGATATGAAAAGTGGAGAGTGTTAACATTTGCCAAAGTGCATGTGTTTGCAGACTCATCTACCCAACCCAACCTCAAACCCCTTCCCACAAACCAGATTCGATCTTGAACTTCTTGGCTTCTCTACCCAGCACCCAGCCCCCACACCTCCAAAAAAAAGAGAATTCATCTTGATGGTTCCCCTGTTTAGCATTTAGTTAAACCATATGGAGAATGGGAGAGAATCTGACAGACCCTGGAGAAACTAAAACAGGGGGGCAAAATTCAGGGCTGCATGTGGAATTCACATGCAGACCATCTACAGGATAATGTCTTAGGGAGGCTGAATGGGTGAAGTGGGGAGGAGAAGAGAAAGCTCGGTAGCGATGGGGTAGGGATGCAATTCTAAGGTAGACTCCTCTCCAAGGAGGAGGGCTTGGAGCAGAATCAGAGTGAAAGGGAGTGGGGAGAAGTAACTTGCCCACAATCCATTAGCTTGTTAGAGCTGAAAACTGCTTGTATCCTACGGGGCACACCAGCATGTCTGTTCAGGCCCCCACCAGGCCATACTGTCCTGCTTTTGAATTCTAGACTCTAAAGCCACCATCTTACTTGCTGGGACACCAATACCTGCCTTGGAGGCCAGGTGAATGTCAGAATTAGATACCTTGACCCAGCATTCTGTGTCAGCTTTCTTTATCAAAAGTGGTCCTCTCAGAAAGGGATAGAGACAAGAAAAAAGTAAAAGAAGGATGAAGAGAAAAACTACAAATGAAGTATTAATTCAGCCTTAGCTGAATTCAATTATATATACAAGGGCTTATTATTTACATACCCTCCCAGCCCCTCCCCCAAATCTCTGTATTGGAAGAAAAAAGGTTTTGTACTTTAAATGAGCAACTGCTACTGTAGTATTTAGTTATAATCTGAATTAAATCATGAAGAAACATAAGACAAACCCCAAATGAAGGATATTGTATAAAATAATTGGCCAGCACCCTTCAAAAGTGTCAAGGTTGTGAAGGACAAAGAAAGACTAAGGAATCAGCCCAGATTAAAGGAGGCGAAACAGACATTTGAAAAAAAAAAAGACAAACATGAGAGTAAATACAACATGTAATTCTGAATTAGATGCTGGCCCTGGTCATCAGTGGGGCAATTAGTGAAATTTGAATGAGGTCTGTAGAGTAGACAATAGTATTGGACCAATGTGAATTTCCTGATTTCCATCACTGCACTATGGTTATGAAATATGCTCACATTTCACATTTAGAGAATCTGGATGAAAGGGTATGTGCAAATCCTTTGTTCTATTTTTGCAACTTTTTGTTTAGTATTCTAACTTATGGAAATTATTTCAACTTTTTAGAAATCATTTCAAAGTGAAAATTTTAAGACAATTTTTTAAAGCCACAGAGTATTGGAAGAAGCAAAGAAGTCACCTTTGCCAAACAGAAATAGGCCCTCAGTAAATATTTGATGAACCCATCCACTGGGTGGAATATTTGGTCTCAACCCAAGATGTTGAGAGGAAACAACAGAAATTATTTACAACAAAACAACTAGGACATTTCTGTTTGGGAGCTATGATCTAGTGTGATCACAACAACAAACAAAGATTTTAATACCAATTTTTGAGATGCTTGATCTAAAAGGCAAATGCACACAGATATACTAGAGGAGGACTGCAGGCATCAAAACTTGTTATTTCTCTCAAAGACCAAAAATACTTCCAAGATACAGCACTTAACTATAATAGAAACTTTTGAAAGAGTGATTTCAAAAGTTTCTATTTTAGTGTTACATATGTCATATAGAGGGATACATTTCCCTCCTTTTATTAGAGGACATCATTCCAATTTTTAATACTTTCTGGAATTTCAAAGAATCATTAAAGAATGGAGATATTGTGATTCCAGTGGGACTATTTCTTAGGATTTATCTACACAGCCCTTTCTGGCTTCTGCTTGTCCCATGCAACACATCATAGCAGGGCAGCGTAACTGACAACAATTATAATATGAAGAGTGATGAGCGTATGCTTGAGATTCTTCTGTTAGGTCAGGATTTTCATTCTGTACTTCTTGAATCAGCACACCTGCAGAGGACAGATTCAGAAGCATATATTACACTTTTATATGTAACTGTCCATGGCAAGGGGTCTCTTTTCAATCAATCCCTTTGGTTTAGGGCTCAAGATAAAGGCCGTTATAGGGAAAGTTCACTGCTACTTGTGTTGATAGCTGAAATGAACTTGCTGGATTTTTTGGCAGTTTCAAAGTATCTTGGGCTGTGCCTTTTACCACTGGTCTTCTCTTCTCTTTTACTTCCCTCCCTCTCACGCTCCATTGGATTTTGCCCCACCACTCTCTCTGTTTCCTCTCCAATATTGCAATAGGTGCTAGAAACAGAAAGGTGAACAAGACAAAGTGCCCATCTTTAAGGAGACCATAAGTAACCAGAAAAGAGAGACAAGATGGAAACAATTATGGTTCTTAGAAAATGACACTAAAAGAGAGGAAGGTTGAGGCCTTCTGAAGGTGGGAGCCACTTAGCTCTGCCTGGAGGAGAGGAAATCTTCAGAGCAGAGAGCCTTGCAGAAAAAAAATAGAAATCCAAAAACCATGGGGAGATGGTGACTCTGTGCATACATGCTCCAAGGGCAAAGTATCTTTGGGGAAAAAGGAGAGAGAAGTTTAGCATAGCTGAAGGATACTTGTGAAGCTATGTCAAGTTTTGAGACTAGCAGGTAGATTAGATCCACTCTGGGGAGGTTATTATATTCTTCTAAAAATACATGTTTTGGGGAATCATTTATCTAGTTTGTCACAGAAATTCAGAACCACACTTGTGAATTTGAAAGCATTTTCAGTAGTAGAAACACCATCAGAAACTGTCACAACAAACAATTATTAAGTACCTACTATTTTGAGTTGGAGGTCAATGTATTAGTTTGAATATTTCTGCTTATTACAAGCAACACTTTTAGAGACAAGAAAGAATTTAAATTTCTCATGGCTGATTTTTTTAAACTAGATTATACGAATTGTGCTCTTCAAAATGCTTCCTAAATTTATAAGCAAAATCTGCATTATTTAAAATTTAATTAAAGTTAAATGACATTATTAAATTAATTTTAGGTCACTGTATGACACCACATTTTTCATGAACTATTTATACTCTTTATAATGCATTCAGGTTTCTGGTTCCAGGTATAATGGAGTAAGCACACTCTACCCTGTCTGTCCCAAGAAATGCAGCCATAAAACCTAGACAGAATCTATGGAAAAGATGTTGGAGGACTCTGGGAAAGTAAACAGAAGAAGAAAACCAGAATCAGGAGTACAGCCAAACCAGAAGTGGTGCTGGCATTTTGTTGTCCTCTGATGTCTTCCAAACTAGACCCAGTACTGCCCCAAATCCAGAAGTGAAGAGTGGCACGAACTGATGGAGTTAGAAGAAGCTCTCTAGCGCTCACTCTAGAAGTGGGAAGGGAGTTTCTTCTCAGTGTCGGGGCAGCAGTGAGGAGGTGCCTAGAATTCTTGGTGTGGGGGTATTAGTCACTCAGTTGTATCCGACTCGACCCCATGGACTATAGCCCAACAGGATCCTCTGTCCATGGAATTCTCCAGACAAGAATACTGGAGTGGGTTGCCATTCCCTTCTCCAGAGGATCTTCCCAACCCAGGGATCAAACCCACATCTCCTGCACTGCAGGCAGATTCTTTACCATCTGAGCCACCACCAGGGACATCTCTAATGACAAGAGCTGTGCTCCCAGAAGGGTAAGGTAAATCCCCCATCGCTCATTTTCTCACTCTGTCCTCTTATTATGAGATCCTATAATGAGTTAACCTGTGAGAAGTGTACATGAGAGTAGGGGAGTGGAAACTGGGGCTTTAGGACGATGGAGGGGAGCCCAAGGAACCAGAAAGGACCAAGGAGCTTCTAGAGTGGGAGGAACTTGGGAAAGCAACCTCATAAAGTAGTGTATGAACTCCTGGGCTTAATCTTGAGCTAAACATGCACAGATCTGATCCTTAATTGCATACCAAAGACTCTGAGAACTCAACTTCAACATAGACTGCTGTCTAGGTCCCACTCAGTGGCACAGACGTGAGACTAATCAGAATAACTCTACAGAGGCTTTGACAGGGGAATGGACATTGAAATCATAACCTCCCAGAAGGCTGGTAGAACTTGCCTCCTGAATCTGAATGGATTGCCTAATAAGACAAAAGTACAAGGCTCAGAGTCTTTTAATATCCAAGATGCCAATGATAAAATCCAAAATTACTCAGCACATAAGGAACCAGAAAAATCTCAACTTGCAGGGGAAAAGAAAACTAACAGATGTCAATGCCAAAATGTTGGAACTATCTGACAAAAAAACTGTATAGTGGAGGTTGTAAAATGCACCTTACAGTCCTTTTTTACAGGTTCTCATATAAGAACTAGATCTTTTGCTTTTGTTTATTTGAATTGGAAGCTAATTACTTTAGAATAATGGTGGTGGTTTTTGCCACACATTGACATAAATCAGTCAGGGGTGTACATGTCCCCCATCCCAAACCCCTCCCCCCACTTCCATCCCCATCCCATCCCTCTGGGTTGCCCCAGTGCACCGGCTTGACTTTGAGTGCCCTGTTTCATGCACCAAACTTGGACTGGTCATCTATTTCACATATGGTAACATACATGGTTCAATGCTATTTTCTCAAATCATCCCATCCTGGACTTTTCCCACAAAATCCAAAAGTATCTGGCCAGGCACAGAATTTAAAAATTACAGGTTATTTAGAGACCGTCGAATGTCCAGAATATGAAGCACTTGCTGCTATAGTCAACACTGATCCATCAGTGAAACTGTAAGCTGAAATTTACTCATGAAAGGAAAACCAACACTGACATTATAGGAAACCCTTCTTTACTTGCAATGTACAGTGCCTTATTTTAAAAAGATGAGCCAAAAGTCAGACTTGTGGCCAATAAGGACACTGCTCTTTCCTTTCTTGATGACAGGTAGATTCTCCATTGGACTACCTTGACAAATAAATTAAATGTCCCTATTTCATAGTCAGAACTTTTCCATTTCTCTGATCTATCACTGTAGAGACCAGGTAGGGACCTCTTAAGGGCATCTCCAGTTCTTTGAATGCTGCTCTTGTTTGGCCACATTCCACAGGCTAGGAGCTATCTTTCTCTTCTACTCACATCTTTCAGCTCCAACTGCTTTACTAAGTATTTTCTGTAATAGTAGTAGCAGTAGCAGCAACAAAATCAGCAGTCTGGAGGAAGTCTACATACAGGAGAAGAGAGAAAATAGAGCTTGGGAGGGAGAGAGATACCAAACGATGATGTGGCTGGTGGAAGAGTAGCAGGACTACAGGAAAGGGGGGCTCAGAAGAGAAAGTAACATGGGAATTCTGTAAACTCATTACATAATCCCATAAAACTGAGATTTCCAAAAGAAAATGGAAATATGGAAGTGTAACAACTTTGGAGCAAAGAAAATTCTTTGCTCCTATTACAAACACCCACCAGAAAAAAATTAACATTTGGGTAAAGAAGTATGCATACTTCCTCTCTCCTTGGGTGGATGTTTGTGATTGCTGCTTTTAAACCCACCTCAAGCCTTTGCCATTGGCCTGCCATCTTTGTCTTGGCAGCAGAGAGATCAGGGGATGTGGGCCCAGGGAGGGGCTCTCCATATGGCATGCCATGACAGGTTTTCATTTCCATTTTCCTCAAGCTCTGTGGGTACTCTGCACCTCAGTTCCCAGTTGTACTCTGGATAATGAGGGAAATTATTGACAATCCCTGACCTGGACCTTTATTTTTTTTTCCACTCATGGCTTGAGTTTTCATTTCTCATTAAGAGAAAAATCAAAGAGTGAGAATTAAACACCTCTTGATTTATTATCTTACTGAAAATGGGAAGTTGAGAGTCCTGGAGCTGGCACTGAATGAAGGGCCCAGCTGATGAGATGAGTCAGCCACTGTAGGCTCCCAGTGGCTGTCCTTCTTATCTTCCCTCTTGAGAGCAAAAGGGAACAACCTCACGCCCAGAACTACTTTGGGTCTATGTTTAGGACTCAGTGTTGTAAAACCTGGCACCTTCTCTGAGCAGAGATAATAGGCTCAAATCACATTGAGTTTTCTGGTTTGGATCTGCACTCAACCTTACTCTAGTGCTCAGTCATGTGTCTGCCCCCATAGATGGTAATCCTCAGGTATAAAGGCTGTGTCCAACTCACCTGTTAATTCCCTACTATGTGTCAGGCATATGGCAGGTTCTCAACAAATAAATGGAGAGGGTGAATGAATGCTTACATGCTAAGGTGAACTGACGACCCTTAATTTGCATGTCTGTGTGCATATTAATACTACCCTGAACTGAGAGTCGCTCAGTGGTGTCCAACTCTTTGCAACCCCATGGACTATATAGTCCATGGAACTCTCCAGGCCAGAATACTGGAGTGGGTAGCCTTTGCCTTTTCCAGGGGATCTTCCCAACCCAGAGATAGAACCCAGGTCTCCCACATTGCAGGTGGATTCTTTACCAGCTGAGCTATCAGGAAAGCCCCACCACAAAAAGGAAACAAAGAGTGTATGATGATTCCTAAAATAAATTAAATGTAGCATTGCCATATGGTCCAATGATTTCAATAACCTAAATGAACCTAAACAGGTACTTGCACACCGATGTTCATAGGCAGTGTATTCATAATAACCAAATGGTAGAAGCAACTCGAATGCCCATTGACAGATGAATGGATAAACAAAATGTGGTATGTGCAAAAATGGAAAATTATTCAGTCTTTAAGTAAGGAAATTCTAACACAGGCTACAAATGGAGGTCCTTTGAGAACGTTATGCTAAGTGAAATAAGTCCAACACAAAAAAGATGAATAAGGTATGATTCCACCTATCTGAGGTACCCAGAATAGTTCAATATATACCAACAGAAGATAGAATGGTGTTATCAGAGACTGCTTCTATTTGGTATGACGGGAAAATTCTAGAAATGGATAGTGATGGTGGTTGCATAACAATGTAAATGTATTTAATGTCACTGAATTGCACACTCAAAAAGGATTAAAATGGTTATGTTTATGTGTTGTATATTTTACCACAATGAGAGGGGAAATAAAGCAATGTTCATTTATTATGCTAACATTCCTGAATCAGCCAAGAGAACATCAATGCTGCACATATAGCTTGTATCTAGTTGTATGTGGAAAAGGAGGCCTACCCTGCATGGTCACACAGTTTCGAGGGGACATGGGCTAATTAGTTCCTAATAGCTGAGCACTGCCCTTTTGCCCATTTGTTTCCACAAGAAACCCACTGGCTTTCCCCCCAAGCTTCCAAGGCTAGAAGTTACAGGAAAATCTCCCTTGCCACTTGAATTGTACTACCCACCTGAGGATTACTCGCTAATCACTGCAGACTATCTGCCAATGGACAAAGAAACAGTGAACTTATTTGAAACAGTGAACTCAGTCTAGAGAAGCCGTGTCACACAGGGAGCCAGAGCTCAGCCTTACAGAAGCGACAGACTTTGAAGTGCAACTCTCCAAATGATTAGTTATGTGGCGTTGGGAAAGTCACTTTAAGTGAGCCTCAGTTTCCTCCTCTATAAAATGGAGACCTACTGTGCCTAGGGCTTCCAAGCTGGCACAGTGGTAAAGAATTTGCCTGCCAATGCAAGAGACGCAAGAGACAAGTGCACACACCCACATGAGCATGCGCGTGTGCGCGCGTGCACACACACACACACACACACAATGCTACCTCGTACTGTGGTGCTAAGGCCTAAATGAATTAATAAGTGTTTAGCAGAGTCTTGACAATAAAAAGAACATTCAATGAATACAATTTTCATATAAGAGATTCATTATTGGTGGTATCAAGAATAGGGGAATGAAGTCATCTGTGTCACTACGGGAGCTTAAATAAATCAGCTCTACAATCCGACTCTTGCACAGGCCAGCCAGTCAGGAGGAGCCTCAGGAGTGAGCAGGAACACCAGCAGGCTATTACATGGGGATTTCCAGGGAGATGTGCAGTTCTTGAATAATCCTTTTTACTGTCCCTCTCATTCCCTAACTCATTCCTTAATCTTTGGATAGTTTCTGTCTCTGCTGATAGATTTATACTTTTTCTCACATCTATTAGAAAGTGTACCCATTTGCGCTCAGTAAATGTCTTGAAATCTGTGAATCCAAAAATGTTAGGATTATGTTAATATAATGCCAAGTAAACAGAAGGCCCATTAAGAAAGTTGTAGGATGAAGTCATTCCCATCAGTACGATGGTTTGGATGACCTTTGACCATACAATGATAGTTCTTCCATGATTTCCGTCAATCAGTCAAATTCTCATACTGATAGTGCTGACTTGAATTTACTAACTTTAATTATTTTCTCAATTTTAACTATTCAGGTGCATCCTCCCAAAACCTGGAGAGATTTATAGAAAGGTAAGTGGAAAAGGGAGGGATATAAGTTGTTTTTAGGTTGGGTTTCTATTCTGAAAAATTAAAAAAAAAAAAACAAAAAAAAAACTCTGTGTTATTATCCAGTAGCGACTTATACTGAACATCCATAACTTGTTAGTCACTCTCCAAACACTGGGAAGTTTTCACTTCTTGGGCCAGTGACCACAGGATATGGTTAATTTACATGTATTCTTTCAAAAGGGTCATAAAAATGTATACAAAGTGGGTAAAACTTAGGTCTGGCCCACGTATCTGAAAAAGACAAAAAAAGACTGCTTCTTATTCCTGCTTTATGAATGAGAAAACAAGTTTTTGCTCATATTTGACTTAAAATTCATTAGCAAGGCCTG
Source organism: Bubalus bubalis (assembly GCF_019923935.1). Classification (NCBI taxonomy): domain Eukaryota; kingdom Metazoa; phylum Chordata; class Mammalia; order Artiodactyla; family Bovidae; genus Bubalus; species Bubalus bubalis. Next base: position 60,351,467 of record NC_059164.1, read on the forward strand.
GGGTGTCCAGAATAGGAACCTTGAGAAACCCTTGATTTTTCAAAGTTGACTATGTCCACATCTGTCATAATGCCCTACACATCTGGACATAAGTACCTCAGGAAACTGATCTGGGTTTACTGATGGCAAATATTGTGAAAGATGGTAGCGTGTCCCTCTACTGGAGACTTCAACCTACTCTAAATGTAGGTATGTATTTATGTGGTCTTTTCCTAATGGAGAAGTGGGTTAAAGATTATAGAGAAGAGGGGAAGTGGGAATGGAGACACTAGAATGAAAGAAAAGTAGCAAAAAGTTACCCAGAGGTTGGCCATTTGAAGATGCTTTCACATGTTGGTTGGTTCCAAAGCTAGGTTTCCAAGTGTTCGATATTCAAATTCCATCTATGGCTTCTCAGTTTATCTAGGAACCAGCTGTTGGATTATCCAGCCATTGTCATATATGCCATGATTGGAAATGATGTCTGCAGTGGGTGAGTTACTAAAAAATGTTTGGAAGGTTCTTTGAGTTTCCCCTCATCTCCACTCCATTCCAGTAGCCTGCTTCCCTGTCTTAACAAGTCCTGGACACATGTCGACTCAATAGAATCAATCTGTAAAGCTGAAAGACCCTCTGAAAAATTCTGATCCCATTAATTCTTTGCTCTGCTTCACAACAAATGGGTGTGTCATGATCAACTCTGAATTACATCACAAGAAATATGCTGCTGTTAGCCAAAAGTCCAAGACTGAGAAGCGTGACTTTTGAAATAAAATAAAGCAAAATCACAGCTATCCCATAAGAACAGCTTCTTCACTCATCTTCTGATTTACTTACTCGTGTGGTTGAGATAGCACAGACTTAGAGCTTTGCAAAGAAACCTACACATGATTCACAGCCAATCCTATCTGTGCCCATGGCCCATAGCAAAAAAGTGGTTTTGCTAAACTGCTAATATCAGTAGTGATTTCAAAATGTTGAATGCCTTCGTTCCCCCACAACATTTTGGAAGGCTTCTCAAAGTCTGTGCATACCCCTAAGAATATGCCGCACATGTGAATGCCATCTGTCCTGTGATCATGGCCAAAAAGAAAAAAAAAAGGTGAGATCAGATCTAAAACAACTCCCCAGTAGCCACCCACCCATCATTTTGGAAAACAGAAAAGCAAAGCCAAGAGAGGGGACATGACTCGTCCAATTAGTGACGGATGGCAGAGCTGGACTCCAACCCAAGGGCCCCCCAGGCCACCCTGCTCACTGCCCACCTTTCACTTTTCTGTACTTCACTCACCAAGAGCTTTTTAAGCTTGTGCTAAAAACATGGTTGAATATTATGAAATTGTGTTTGCCCTCATGGAAACCTCCATGAGAGCCTCAGAACTCTTATGGTGAAGGAGGTGTAGGCCTAATCAGTGAAGTGAGTTCAGGGCAGGAGATTCCATGCTGCAACCCAGAGATACTCATGTGCCCTGCTGGCAGCCCCTAGGCTGGTTTACCACTCTCCCCAGAATCCCAAGTCTGCCAAGGCTACATTCTGGGGACCCGAGTTAGCTCTGTGATGAGCCACCTGGTACTCTCCAGTAAACAGCAAACACCCCCAAAACCTTCCATGAGCCAAGAGCCACACCGCTCTCTGTATCATCTCATCCCCACAGCAGCCCTAAGAGGCAAGTGCTGTTGCTCCATTTTACAAATGAGGAAACCGTTTCAGCAAGGTTATTAAGAAACTTACTTCCTTAGTTAGTGAGAAGCAAAGATGAGAGCCCAACAAGGTTCTCTGGCTAAATTCTGTGTTCTTTCTACAGTCCATACTTGTCTCATTTTCTTTCTTTTATGCATGTGCTTTTAAAAGTATGTATTGACCACTTACGATGTGCCGAGCTCTGTGCCTGGCTCTAGGATACACTGGCAAAGAGGCCACCATCCCTGACCTCAAAGAGCTTATGAAAGGTAAAGCAATGAGCTTCAGCCCCCAGTCCCATCAAAGAACAGAAAAAACCTATGGTCAGATCAGCCAGTGCCCCTCCAATCTCTGGATCCTATCCCCCAGGAGGGGACAGAGAACAAGCCGGTTATACTGAGTAAAAAAACACCTGCAGAAAGACTTCTAGTGCAAGAGCCCCAAATCCCTGAAACTGCATGTTTTCAGCAGAAGCTGCACATGCAGAGGTCCCTCCATCCTGGCCCTGCTTTTCCTTTTCCAAGGAGCTAAAGGGCAGGTAGACATCAGCCAGAGACCTGCGCCAGCCTTCTTCCCCCCGGGGGGTCTGGGCAAATAAACAGCAAGCATTTGGGTGAAAGAATGGAGTTGGCTGTGTGGGGTGTCCCCACGGTGCCCATTTTGCAACGTCCTGTGGAGGGGTTAGAAAAATAAAGACAGATGGCAACTATACCTCCCATCTGCCAGAACATCAAGGTGGAGGAGATTACCCCAAATGAGCAAAGTGATTTCATAAAAAGCTCAAGCCAGCAACAAATTGCATAATAAGTTTGTCCTGAAAAAACTTTTAGGATATTTGCTTGACTTTTTTCTTTTCTTTTTTTTTTAATGATGATGATAGTTCTCTGCTTCTTTCTCTATTCTTTAAACTCTTGTAGGTAATAAGTACTTGTTAAATGAATGAAGGTCAGGATTGGAAAATAGCTTTTAGCATCAGGAATTCAAGAAAAGTAAAATAGACAAATTTAGCCTTGTCATTGTAACTCTACTTGATTTGGCTTAAACTAACCCAGCTTACTTGGGCTTTTGCTATCATTGCCTTCAAAAACTTCAGAATGTGAGTGATACAGAAAAATTCCTGGAAATAGGGCAAGTATGAGTGAACTACAGCAGCAGAGGCTTGGGTAGCAATAGGAGTGCTGAGAAATGAGAGTGGCCTCAAGAGCCTCAGTTCATAAAGGGTGATTACAAACCTTCCCCAATATCCCAACACGACATCCCTAAAAAGAATATCATAATTACTGGAAATGTGATAAATATATATATAGAGAGAGATAGATATACATATACATATATATAAGCACATAATACTAGCCACAGAAATGGATCTAGTTCCATTTTTTAGAGTGGACCTAGAAATTATAAACTAAATATCTTTTACTTAATGGGGAGAGCCAAGGCCACCTACAGAGGTCATCTGTGTCGCCAGCTGCAAAGCATTTTTCTGCAGTGCCATTGTTTCAGATGTCATCCAGGACAGCTGGTCAGCACTGCATTAAGAGGAAGCAGCCAAGGTGCTGATAGATAACAGACTCCAAGGAGTTCAGCTGCCAGAAAACAATCCATTCCATCCAATCAAGGGTAGAAAACCAATAGAGAAGGGAAGGGACAGAACTCCTGCTCAGAGGAATTTTCTCTCCCAGCCTCCTCAGTGGCAGTGTGGGTGGCCAAGGAGTTTCTCAACCAGCCAGGATGTTCCAGACCACATACTCTTTTAAGGGCCCCAGGACCCCTATGCATCAGGTAATGTGGGCCCAGTGAGTCCCCACCCCATTCCCCGTCTATGTCAAGAGGCCTCTTCAAAGAGTTGGGGTGGGAAGTCAATAATGTGGTTACAACTGGCGGGCCTGGAGAAAAGGGCTGCCTCAATTTTCCAGGCAAGAATACTGGAGCAGGTTGCCATTCCCTACTGCAGGGGATCTTCCTGACCCAGGGACTGAAACTGTGTCTCTGGCATCCCCTGTATTGGCAGGTAGATTCTTCATCACTAGCACCACCTGGGAAGCCCTCTCTTACCTGGATGTTTCAAAAGCACAAAACTAGCTGTGGGTGAAATCTGAACACTCAACCACAACAAGTCTCTGGGCTCTTGATCTGATTCTGGGCAATGTTTTCTGCAGAGTCTGTTTGCCTTCTTCCTCGAGAAGGGGCACACCTGCCACCAACCAGGTGCAATCTGGCTGAAACACCTGCCAGGCTAATGAAATGATGGTGGCTGGCCCTGCACCCAAGACATGAGGCTTATTTTGCATGATCGGGCACAATTCATTAGGATGAGGACAGAGTCTGAGCCCAAAGGCAAGGCTCATCATCTGTTCCAAGCCCACCCCTGTGGTCCTGACGTGTGAGAGCATGTGCTGGGCACCATTTTCTCTTTCGTTATTTTCTTTGCATGAGCATCATGTCTCTCAATCTGGTTTTCATATTTCTCCCCTAAGCTCTGTCCCCGCAACCCTTCACCTCTCCACGAGTGACTGGTGTGAGCTCACCAGTGGGTGAAGAAGGATGCAAGCACCACGGTGGCAGGCAAACCCAGGATGGCAAAGTGGATCTGACATGGGCTCCAGAGCATCCTGGGGAAGTTGTTTCAGCTCAGCCCAGTCAGCCTTTGACAACAGGTGGCGCTAGTGGTAAAGAATCCGCCTGCCAATGTAGGAGACCTGAGATGCGAGTTTGATTCCTGGGTTGGGAAGATCCCCTGGAGGAGAGCATGGCAACCCACTCCAGTATTCTTGCCTGGAGAATCCCATGGACAGAGGAGTCTGGTGGGCTACAGACCATAGGGTCGCAAAGAGTGGGACACGGCTAAAGTGACTTAGCATGCCCACAAGGCCTGGGAGGTGTTTCCTAAATCACTGGAACTCTTTGATCACTAAAATGCTAGTACTCAGTTCAGTTCAGTCGCTCAGTCGTGTCCAACTCTTTGCGACGCCATGAATCACAGCACGCCAGGCCTACCTGTCCATCACCAACTCCCGGAGTTCACTGAGACTCACGTCCAACGAGTCGGTGATGCCATCCAGCCATCTCATCCTCTGTCGTCCCCTTCTCCTCCTGCCCCCAATCCCTCCCAGCATCAGAGTCTTTTCCAATGAGTCAAAGAGTACACAGATAAAAGTGGCATTGAGAATTTTTCAGATACAGAGTCACAGGGACCTTGTATGGCATCCAGAAGAGGTGACCCACCATCTGCCACTCAGACCCTTCTGAACTTACCCGAGCTTGCTATGCCCACGACAGGGTATACCTAGCAATGCACACATGTAAATTATCTAGGTGTACGTGATGTAGCAAAGATGACTGGAGACTGTTCCAGCAGAAGCATCATGGCATCTATTCTGACTTCAAGCCATTTTGGTTAAGCTTGCTTATTTTGTGAGGTGCCCTTTCATAAATGCAAATTAGCTGAGAGTCTTTGTTTATCATCAG